>NC_140447.1:28811729-29411729 GCF_963576455.1 Neolamprologus multifasciatus | reverse complement strand
CAACAACCTCCTCCTGTCTCTTTAATCCGCCACTCCTCTTAGCTTCTATTGTGTTTTGCACCCTATATAAATGTCTCCCTTTTGTTTCATTATCCCATGCCATTTGCCAGACATTCCTACTTTCTGTCCAAACTACACTTTTCCCTTCAAATTTTGACAGTGGTATCTGTGCATCTATATCGACTCTTTGATCAGCTGCTTTGGCCAACCTATCTGCACTTTTATTACCCAAAATACCCCCATGAGCTGGAGTCCACATTATTACTACATGTTTATGGCAATGTGCTTTTAGCCTAGGCCTCTTTATGCAGAGAATCAATTCTTTTTTTCAGATCCTCAGTGAATTCTTTGCTATGATGTGTCAGGTTAAACTTCCAGTGGCCAGTCTGAGAGAGTGTGAGAGCAATTACACCGAATTCAACACACCTGTCCCCGATTTGCACCTGAGACCTTGGCTGTATCCCAATTCAGGGTCTGCAGCCTTAAAGTACGCAACCTCAACGGTCCTCAAGGGCCGCGTACTTAAAGACCGCTAAGGCCGGAAGTGCGAGGCTTGTGAAATGGGACAGTCTAGCCTCCGTTGCGCTGCCCCGGTTGCCTAGCAACCATGATACTAACAGCTGGAAACGTGTCATACAGCTTTGTTTGACAGAAATGAAGGAGAAAATCTTTTGTTCATTTGTTTGTTTGTTTCTACATGAGCTTTGATCATTCTCTGTAAGATTAAGCTCAGCTATTGAACGGCGTATATTTTAAAGTAAAGGCTTTAAAACCAAGTTAGTACAAACGTCACTAATGTCACATAACTTTGCCGACATGTGGCCAACAGGAATGTTTTAATGTTCTTCGTTATTAAACATTTGCACATAAATAAGTGACATAATATTCAGTACTTACTTAAAGTGCACTCTTCGGGCGCCCCTCATCCGCCGTTTTTTTTTTTTTTGGCAAAATTATCCACACCCACCGCCGCGCTATGCATTCTGGGATATGTTGGGCCACGAAGTCTACACCGCCACGTCCTTAAAACTCAGGGATATGAAGGACGCATTTGAGGGCCGCATTTCGAGCAGCCTTTGAATTGGGACAGCCTTCGTCACGTCGCTGTGACGTAATCGGCCTTAAAATGCAACCTTTAAGGCTGCAGACCCTGAATTGGGATACAGCCCTTGTAAACTAACGTGTCACATGACACCAGGAAGGTAAAATGGCTAATTGGGAATAATTTGGTCACTTAGGGGTGTACTCACTTCGGTTACCAGCGGTTTAGACATTAATGGCTGTATGTTGAGTTATTTTGAGCTCACAGGAAATTTGCACTGTTATACAAGCTGTACACTGACTACTTTACATTGTATTAAAGTGTCATATCTTCATTGTTATCCCATGAAAAGATAGAGTAAAATATTTACAAAAATGTGAGGAGGGTGTGCTCACTTTTGAGAGATAGTATTTTGCCCAGTCTCTTTCTTATTGTTGAATCAAAAACTCTGACATTAACTGAGATTACTGACGCCTGCTGTTCTTTAATGTTGTTCTGGGTTCTTTTGTGACCTCCTGGATCTTTGTCTAATATCAAGATTTGCTTGATGAAACATGTAAGTGTGATACGCAAAATACTAGCAAATCAGGAAGGGGGCAAACACTTTTTCACTACTGTATATGCTCTGGTAGAGGACTGAAAGGTTAAAGACTATCCACAGGGCAACTGGGGTGTTCATACATACATAGTGTAAAGTGGAAATGAGTTTTTCTGTGGAGGATGTCAAATGAAAACAGTTAAGGTAATCAGCCTCAGGACTGATTGTGTTCATTTTGATTATTTTCTTGCTCATAATTCATATCATTCTTATTTCTTCTTATTTATATCACACTAAGCTTTAGTGCTGCCCCTCAGTCCGTCTTAAAGCAAAGATTAAAAAAACAAAAAAATATTTTTTTGAAAGAGTTGCAGAGATGCAGACACCACGTTCCCAACACCAGAGCATGCTACAGAAAGAGTTTAGTGCAACAGGAAATAAGAAAACAGTAATGCTTTTTTTTGTTAATGCAGTGGTATTAACAGCAAATTTAAGTTATATCTGGTACAATAGTATCTAATGCTGTTATTGTTACTATTGTTAGATTAATGTAAAGCTAAAGGAATCACAAAGTACTTTTTAATTTTACATGATTTTGATTAATGACAAACAAACACACCTGATACATACATCATACATGCATGTTTTAAAGGCTCCAGATTGAGACATAATAACATATTTTAAATAAAGTCATGCAAAGAAACATGAAAATGAAAAAAAGACATCTTTGAAGAAAGAAGACACAACACTGTGAAGTATGTTGTCAGAGATTTCAAATCTCAGACAGTGACAGACTCGTGCTGGCTCGTCAACAAGAAAATATTCCAAGGTTTTATTTATAGCGATATGCAGGAATCCATCCTAACAGGTTTCCTTACAATCCTTTAAAGGTCTCTAAAGTTTAAGAACAGATTTACTTCATGTAAACCACAATTCATTAGGATATCTTACAGTCACAGTTTGACTCTATAATCTTACAGACAGTTATACATACTACAGTTTTCTTTTAATTATAAACTTCACACAATTAAAGTGACGTTTTTTTATTTCTGTTTTGCTCCTGTGTATGTTTAATTAAATCTCACTAATGTACAGTCAAATATTGTGTAAACTATATTCCTACTTCACTGAATAATGATGATAAAAAAAGAAGAAAATGAAAAACAGGTTTCTCTACACACCAATAATTTCTGAGATTTAGATCTGAGAGTTTTGCCCTGAGAGCTTTTAAGTTTGACTCAGTGTCGCTGAGTTGTTTGGTTTTCTAAACCACATATCCATGATTTATACTGGAATATACTGGAATAAGGTAGCATGTGTAGAGAACATCTCACTCACCTCCTCTTGCATGAGTCCACTGGAAAATCAGGACCACAAAAAACACGACACATTTGATCCCAGCCATGATCCTGCTCCGTTTCAAGCTACGTTAGTGTTCACAAAGTAAACAGCAATGGTGAAATCTGACCCAGCTTGTTTGGTTGCTAACAGCAGGTTAGCATATTCACTGTGAAAGATGTCACACCCTTCATCTATACTTTTTTGTGACACACTAAGGGAAAGTTAATCAACAACAAGAACCAAAAAAAAAAAGAAATATTTCTGTAATATTTCACAGATACTGTCTAAGGCTTGGTGAGTGTTTGGCAGAACGTCTTGGTGCAGAAAACAGACATTTTCATTCATATGTAGAATTGTGGAGGTGATGTTAGCCTTGGTCTTGGCCTGGGTTCTCCTGACCAGGTGCTGAAGAGCTAAGTCATAGAAATGCCTTTTTCAGTTTAATGTGGAGCGCGTTACTGACTCGGTATAATGTCTAATCTGGAGGATAAAATCCTGTTTTAGATTCTTCTTGTCTAAATCTGACTGCAGTGCTTTAAAGCAGACACTGTATACTGAAAAAGGTCATTTGTACAAGTGTGATACGGGAGGAAGAGAATTCCCTCTGAGGTTGTTTTAGTCCTTCATTGAAAATAGTCATGTTTTAGTTGTCATTTTGTTCTGTAAGATTTACATTATTTCGAAACACCTTCACAGACTAATATCAGAGATCATTTTATCAGATTGTGAAAAAGTTTCACTTTCTTCCTGGTGGAGAACAAAAGCTAACAGTGATTTATTGTTAGACATTCTTTATTTTTTATTTAAAAAAAATGAACTAAAACTTAAGAAATTATAACCAATATATGACAAAGAAGATCTAATCTAATTAAATGTTTCTCATACTTTTCTATTTTGAAGCATCACAGAAATGCCAACATTTCACCGAGAATCACTCATGTCTGAAAATCAGTTTGAGATTTTGCATAACGATGATTTAAGTTTAAATTTCTTTAAGTTACTCGAGTTAAAAATCTTTCAAGAGCAGATCAAAAGAGCTGCATATTGAGTTTATAATTACATGTACAGAGAGACCAGACAATCTAATATTTTTTCAATCATTTACATTAGTATGCTCAAATAGAGTCCTTTGCCCCCCGCCCCCCACAAAGACTAGTGTTATACTTTAAAAATTATTAAATAAATATTTTTTAAAAATATTTAACAAAACTATCTAAAAAATGTAACGACATTTATCTACATCATATCAAATAAATATTGTCATGTTTAAAAAATGAAAATAAATGAATAACACAACAACAAGCACATTTTCTCTTCCTGATTTTGAGCCCAGTCACTTATAAATACTCCTGATCCTAACTCCTTATATGTATAAACACACCTGTCCACAGAATTTTCCAACATCTCCACCATCATAGGAAAAAACAAAGACATTGATTCTTGTCCTTGACGTCAAAGGACGTCATAGGGAGCTGCAATGTAAAGGTGAAAGGTCGTCTGCACATGGCTCCAGAGCCATGGGTTGCCGACCCCTGAGTTAGTAGCTAAACTCAACTTATCAGCAGTTTTCACAGACAAATCAAAGCTGCCTCTGTGAGTCAGGCTCATTTCTTCTCCTTAGATTTATTCTGTTGCACACCCGAAGCTCAAGGGTCCAAGATGAAGCAGGGAGGCATATCAAAAATATTTAGGTTATAATTATAAAATAAAAACTTTCCTTTGATAAAATCAAGCATTAGGATATGACGCGAACAAAATGGGAAAAAAAAGGAAATTAATGTCTCAGTGTTCTTGCTCCTCAGTGCACGTATGAGTTTCTATGGCTCCAAGAAACTCATTTGAAGGTCGTCTTTAGTGGGTTTAGAGTCAACACATTAAGACAGTTCAGTGCTGAAGCAGAGCTGCTGGGGTCTGCTTGGGTGGTGTCAGGTGTTTCACCATTCATGGTAGACCTTCCCTTTGCCATCGGCACAAGTTCAGTGTTACTGTTAACAAGATAAAAAAATATAGCTTGAAAACATATCATTATGAGTGGAAAACAGTGTGTTCAGTTCAAAAATAAACAAATAAACATCACATCCATCTCAATGTGCTTCATCTGATTCTCTGTTTTTCATGTCATGGATGTTGTTGAACGCTGCTTCACTCTGACACACTAATAAAATATTTTTGACAAAGCAGCAGTTTAATTAGAGTCATTATAGACATCTGGTTTTATCTTCAAGACCATAACACAGTTTTCAAACAAGTTTCATAGTGTAGTTCATAAAACATTTACTCACGTATGCAGAATCACTGTCTGTACTTTGTGGTTCTTGTTGCTCTGAGGGATTGGGGTCGGACAAAAAATCATACTCAGTAGAAAAAACATAAACAAATTGAACTGCAAAGTGAAGGGAGAAAGTCATTTACCTTTTCTGCGTTTATAAAGCATGAAGCCTACTGCTGCTACTACTCCTGTAATCACGATGGCTGCAATCACTCCTCCTAAAATAGCTCCTGAATTACGTGAACCTGAAAGAAACAGAAAAAGTCATTTGGCTCCAACCTCTCTCTTAAAAATAGAGTCCAGCATCACATGTGACACAGTTGATGGACCTGAAACCAGTAAGTGCGGCAACATCACTATGCTGCTTCCAGATACACGCTCCCAAGTATGATCCTGGCATACTGCAAAAAATATTCATTCAAATCATTGTCTCGCTCGCTCCTCATTCTATTGGACTTTTTGAAGTCAAGACTGTCATCAGCCCCTCTGCAATGAGGCTCAAGCTACCACGATCAGTGCGCATCCATCCCATTTCATGTTTTGAAGGTCAAACTTGTCCCCTCGAGTCCAATGTCCCCAAGGAAAGCTCCTGGGTTCACAGTCGGCTCTGTAAGCAGGACGTGATCTTTGAGGGGAGGGTTTTCATGATTCGAGTGTTCAGTGTTTTTCCATCTTGGGTCTGTTTCTCTTGCAGGTTCCACACCTGCATCTCTCAAAACAAAACAAAACAAAACAAAACAAAACAGAGAAATTTCTTGAATAAATATATATATTTTGTTGTTTACCTTTTATCTTTAGGTTAATAAATGATTCTTGGTTTCCTCTGTCAGTGCTGGTGTAGCACTTGTATCTTCCTTCATCCTGAACCTCCACCTTTGTCAGTTGCAGTGAGGCGATTCCTGCGGAGATCTGGTCGCTGAACAGTGACGTCCTGCCTCTGAAGCGCTCACTCTGGAGTTTGAGCTGGTCTTGGTTATTGTAGAATGAGTGGACATTAAGGTCTCCTGCTGATACCTGAAACCAGTTGATGACTACATCACTGCCACTATAGCTGCACGGTAACATGCAGCTTTCCATGAAAATGCAGGACACTTCAGCATCTGCAACAACAGGTAGAGACACATAATCAACGTTCAGCCCTCTGATGTTGCAGAATTAAAAACTTTTCTCTCTCTTAATAAAGCCTTTTAACATTTTTCTGCTCCAGTTCAGGAAAATTTAACCCAAATATGCAGCACCGGTGTGGCGACTTTGATTAAATGATTTCCTGATATTCATCAAATGTCATCTTTTTCTGTGCTGTGCAGAGAACTTAAAAACATTAATGACACAATTTCCAAAGCAGGCATGACAACTGTTTTTGATAAATATATACTTTATCTGCTGCTTTATTTGACCCTTTGCTAAGTTATTTCATTTATTCATCAAGTTTTTTATGTTTGTGAGAACATGTCACTGTAAAAGATTGGATTAGGCTGAAAACGTAAACATTTCCAGTTTTCTAGTATTGAATGAGTATTGAAGTATAAGTAAAGTGAAACACATACTGTTTCACATTGTCATGAATCTGCAGTTTTGTGTTAGTATATTTGAGTTCCTGTTTAGGTTTCCATTTATTTTCAAGTTTAAAGCTGAGATTCTTTGTAGGGTGAATTTTAATCCCTGATGCATGTCTTATTATTCTTGTAATGTTAAATCACAGTTTATTGTATTATGCGAGTTCTAGCTACTGTTGATTATATTATTATTAGAGTTTAGATGTTTTAAAACTCCAGTCCTAGTTTTGCACCCTCTGTCTTTATTCAACATAATTTAGAAAAACATAAATTTGTCATATGTGCATGTTTTCCAGCCTTTAACATTATAATAAATTAAATCATTTAGATTAATTCACGAATGGAAACAGAAAAAAAGCTATGAGATGAGAAAAATAACACAGGCGACAAAATAAAATATGTTTTGTTGCTTTTGTGTTCATAGGTTTAAAATCTCAAACACTGACAGCTGGCTGTACTACAAACTCTATTTCCTGCTCTTTACACTCTGGATTACTTAAAGAATATGTCATGGACCTGGGTGACCCTGAGATCACGTGTTATTTTTGAGTTTAATGAATATTAAGAGTTTTATTCGTCTTTCTTAATCCTTTATGGTTGTTTGTGGTGTGATCTGCTCCTTGTCCCTCGTTTCACCGTGTGTGTTATTGTGTCAGTTTTGCTGCCCCACCAGGCTGGAGAGTCCCTGCCTTGGAGCCACCCACACTTGGGATAATCACTCACATTTTGCTGATCTGCTTAATCAAGGAGCTCTACTTAAGAGAGCAGTGGAGCAGCAGTCAGTGTGGGATTGTAAAACTTGGAGTTCAGTTAGTGCTCAGCTCATATAGTTGCGTTGGAATGGTTAATGTGTTTTGTCGGCCGGTGGCTAGGACGGTACTCATTATGGCATCTCTTGTTTTCAGGGTGATTACGGAAACGTGTGGAGGGAGCAGCACACTGTTAAACACATGCACCGAGGAGGACTAAACATTACCACGCATCACAGAGAGGAATCACGGCATGGGGAATTGGGAGGGCACAAACTGGATTGTTGGCACTGTTTTTCTTTTTCTTCTGTAAAAAAAA
Source organism: Neolamprologus multifasciatus (assembly GCF_963576455.1). Classification (NCBI taxonomy): domain Eukaryota; kingdom Metazoa; phylum Chordata; class Actinopteri; order Cichliformes; family Cichlidae; genus Neolamprologus; species Neolamprologus multifasciatus. The sequence continues at coordinate 29,403,915 of NC_140447.1, read as the reverse complement.
ACAAAAAAAAACACACTTTCTCCATTGTAAAAGTCCAACATTTGGGTTCTCCTTCAGCCAATATGTTTCACTGACCTGTCAGTGAGCACAAACTCACTGCCTACATCCAAACACAGTTTAAACCACCTTCCAATTTTACAGAACCAATCTCATAGTTTGTATACTACGAGTATAGTTTGTGAAATTCCCGCCTCCACTCCCACGCACTCCAGTCAATTTCCAATAATTACATTTCCTGGAAGTTTGGGCATTTTTTTTTCGATGAGAGATAGGAAGTAAGAAACGTGCAGTAAACATGCTTTCTTAAATGGCATTTTATATATATATATATATATATATATATATATATATATATAAATCTACAGACCAGGCCCTGCTACTTTTCTTTTTGCTGTTAATTAATAAACACATGTTCATATGTTACAGTCACAGTTTGAAGGGACATTTAACCTGACTTGAAATTGTTTTTGTACCTTGTTATTTATATTACACTTTTCCTTTAACTATAAACTTCACACAGTTACACTGAGGGTTTGATAATTATTTATTTTGTCTTTGTGTATGTTTAATGAAATCCTCACTGCTGACACTTTGAACAAACTCACTATTGTGCAGTCAAACATTGTTTAAACCATAGTCCTGCTTCACTGAATAATGACGATAAAAAATAAAGAGAAAGAACAAGGTTTGTCTACACAACTTTCTGAGATTTACATCTGAGAATTTTGCCCTGGAAGCTTTTAAGTTTGACTCAGAGTCTCTGTCTTTATTACATTTCCTCCAGTATTTGGCTTTCTAAACAACATGACATTGATTTGCATTTATACTAGAATAACGTAATAGGTGTAGAGAACATCTCACTCACCTCCTCTTGCATGAGTCCACTGGAGAATCAGGACCATCAAAAACACGACACATTTGATCCCAGCCATGATCCTGCTCATTTTCATGCTTCACTACCTGAGTGTTCAAACAGAGTGAACAGCGATGGTGAAATCTGACCCAGCTGGTTTTATTACTAACGCCAGCTTAGCGTGTTCACTGTGAAAAACAACACACCCTTCATCTAAATACATTTTTGTGACATAGTAAGGTAAAGTTAATCAACAACTGCTCACAGTGTTCATGTAATTAAACTGTTCAAAGAGGTCGGCTGTCCAAAAAATGGTTGGCTGAATAAGAATAAAAAGAACCACAAAAAAGGAAATGTTTCTATAATATTTCACAGACGCTGTCTAAGGCTTGGTGAGTGTTTGGCAGAATGTCATTCATATTGGCGTTGATGTTAGCCTTGGCCTGGGTTCTCTTGACCAGGTGCTGAAGAGGTAAAGCTATAGAAATGCCCTTTTCAGTTTAATGTGGGGCATGTTACTGACTCAGTATAATGTCTAACCTGTAGGATAAAATCCTGTGTTAGATTCCCCTTGTCTGACTGCAGTGCTGTAAAGCAGACACTGTCGACTAAGCAAGGTCATTTCTGCAGTTGTGATACAGGTTGTTTTTACTCTTTCATGGAAAATATTCAGGCCGTGATTTAGTTGTCATTTACTGTAAGATGATTTTTCTCAATATGTAAAAAAGTGTCACTTCAGCACCCCCTACTGGAGAAAAAAGGTAACAGCGATTTATTGTTAGGCATTAATTTTTTAAAAATGAACTAAAACTAAAGAAAATAAACCAGTAAGTAGTAAAGAAGAAGAATCCATTTAAATGCTTTTCATACTTATCTATTTTGAAGCATCACAGAAATATACAAAACCAACATTTCTCCCGTGGAGATCTTCAGAACATCAGTGGATTTACCTGTTCAGCTCCATAAATACATGGTTTTAATTTGAACCACTAAACTTTACATTTCAGCTATAATAAATTAGCTGAAGAAAAACAACAACAATCATTATTATTATTATTATTATTATTATTGTTGTTGTTGTTGTTGTTGTTGTTGTTGTTGTTGTTGTTGTGTCTAACTGTATTAAATACCTCTAAATAGCATTCAGTCCAAATAGCTCTATATCAAAGAAGGGTGGATGGTAATTAATTACAACAGAACTGTGTCACATTTAATTTTACTTATTTTTGGCTTAAAATGCTAATTAGTACTAAGACCATAATTACTGTCTACATACCTGCTCCCACACTCCAGGAGGAGCCAGAGAACACGGAAACAATGAAATGAAAGCATTATGAGAAACGATGTAAAGAAAAACTGTACAGCTGGTTGTACAACAAAAACTGCTACCTGATGTTTGCCACCTAGTTTTCTAAGAAACATGTAGCTCTCACTACGCAAGTATGCAGGAATGTTTCCGCCTTCGTGCCCACGCCGACTGAACCGAGAGGTTTCCTGGTTTCTTTGTTTTCTTAGATGTAAACCACATAACTGTGAAGAGATCATTGCAATTACGGTTTTTCCCAATTGTTTACACACATTTTCTAAAAGCATGCCTCATATTGTCATATTGCAAGAGTTGCAACTGCAACTACTAGCCTACAGTAACAGTAGGGTTGGGTTTAACTCCTTATCCTGCTTCCCTCATTGTCATTCCATGAACAAGGACATGGTGTGCAATAGTTGCCTGAATTTTATCAGTAATAACTTCTCTTGGTCGTCCTCCTCCCTCGAACGGACTTTTATCCTGTTCAGTTGGTCTGATTAAATCATTAGAAACACATGTGTTCAATTGTGCGTTGCTGTGTGTAAAAGATGACAGCTGTTATACAAGTGTAAATGTGTTTATTGACTGAGCATGTGTTTAAGGTTTTGAAAAAAAAGAGTGTATGAGTTTTGCAAATTGTACCTAAGACCCTGATCAGTGTTTAAGGTTTGGAAAAAAGAAGATTTTATTCAACTACTAAGTTTAGGCCACTGAGAATTTGGTTTAGAGAATGAAGTTTAGTCTTTTCGGAATTCAGTAATGCCTCATTCACCTCTTCTTATCCACTAGGAAGTAACAAAGCTCATTAGTTCAAAGCTCATCTAATTTAACCTGCCTTCACCTAGATGTTTGAATAACTTTGGTCAGACAAGCTTTAAAAAAGTTAAAGATCTATGGTTATATCTTACAGACTTACAGTTTGAAAAATCTTAACTAATCTTCATCACAGCTGTGTTAGTATAAGATGGTTCTAATATAATCAGTGGTGTTCAAAAAAGTAAAGGCCACTGATAGGAAGCCTGTAACCTATGTGAGGGCCTACATTTCTCTAAATTAATTGTTTTTAATTGTTCTAAACTGCTGTAGTTCCTCCCTTGGTCCAATAAACTACATTTTGGAGTAAGTCTGTCTTTGTGTGTGTTACTGTGTTCGTCTTTTAGAGAACAAATGTGCAGATGTTGCTTCCTGCAGGAAGTGCAGAAACCATCTTCAGCTACTAAACATGGACTGAAAAAAATTGTTCTTAATATATTTTAGTCAAGTCGTTTATTTAGTTAAGTTTCTTATGCATTATATACACACATACACACAAAACATTCATTTTCGAGATGGCAGCATTTGAAAAGACACAAAGAAACCTACGAGTTACTAGTTGCTGCTCCTGTTGTGGAAGTTTCCATTTAATAAAGCTTGCAGACAAACGGTGGATGGTAGCTAACATCCTTTAATCAAAAAAAGATCAAAAAGCCAAGCTTGGTGAGAGAAGTCATCGCTGGGGCAGACGGTCAGCAGTGTCTCTCCCTGAGCCCAGGCCCTGGGTTAAATACCTCCTACAGGAACAAAAAGCAGGACATAGCTGCTTCAGACCATCAGCCTTTCTCCCAAAGACCACACTCCCTTGCTACCTCTCACAGTCGTTGAAGAGACAAAAGACTGTGGAGTTGTCTGCTTCCCCCAACAATCACCCGGCTGTTCAATGGCATGAATGTGTGAGACACTGAGTCATACTAAAACCCAGTGGCACCAAAACATTATACAGTAAAACAATACATGAATAAAAGAAATTCCTCTACACTACTCAGCTCTTTCTCTCACCCACCTTTTATTTTTAGCTGCCCTCCGAGACACAGCAGGTGAGATCCTGGTGACAGTGTATTTTTACTACAATACAGTACAAATCCACCTTAAGATGTTCTGTGTGGTTCTTCCAGCAGCTTGACGGTCTCCCCTCTGTGTTTATTCAAACAACAGCTGCAAACTTGATCATCTCTGAAGTTTGATATGAGGTCTGCTGCACTTAAATTAAACGGTCCCTCATCTCAGCCCATTAAGGACTGAAAATAGTTAGTAGCTGTAAACACTGTGCAGGACGTCAGTTTCAAACATTTACATTTATGTTAAACTGCATAAAACAAATCAATCATATGTAAACACAAATAACAAGAAAAAAAAAGTATCTCTCACATCATCTAAAACTGTCTGCAGTGCTTAAAATTATTTTTTCGTTCCACAGTAGAAGAACACATGTTGAAAAGCTACCAGCTAGTAGCTAAACTCAAGTTTATCAGCAGTTTTTGACAAACAAATCAAAGCTGCCTCTGTGACTGAGACTCATCTCTTCTTCTTTTTTAAAAAAAAGTGTCCTTGCTCCTCAGTGCACATATGAGTAACTAAGTAACTCATTTGAAAGTCGTTTTCAGCAGGTTTTTCACTTATGAAAGTTTGTGCTTTACTGAGCAGAGATCCAACACTCAGCAGAGTTCAGTGCAGGGCTGAAGCAGAGCTGCTGAGGTCTGCTTGGAGGATGTCAGATGTTTCACCATTCGTGGCAGAGCTTCTATTCAGCCCCTGAATAGATAGAGGGCTCAGTGCAGGAGCTAAAGCATCACTGCTGGAGCAGTCATGGGCTGACATTCAATGTTACTGTTAACAAAATGAAAAGAGATTGTTTGAAAACATATATTCATTACAAATGGAAAATAAATCAGTCCATGCAGTCCAAAATAAACACAATCTGAATTTGCTTCATCTGATTTTCTGTTTTTCATGTCATGGATGTTGTTGGACGCTGCTTCAGTCTGACAAATCATTTTGACTAGACAGCAGTTTAATTAGACTCATTATAAACATCTGATTGTATCTTCATGACCGTAACGCTGTTTTCAAACAAGTTTGTTTTATAGAGTAGTTCAGACAAGATTTACTCACGTGTGTGTGTCGTTGCGTTCACGTCGCATTTCTTGTCCCTCTGAGGAATCAAGTCCAGAAAAAAAAAAATCAAAATCGGGTGAAATAAGATAAACCAAATGAATTGCAAAATGAAATGAGAAAGCCATTTACCTCTATGGTGTTTATACAGTATGAAGCCTACTGCTGCTACTGTTGCTGCTACTACTCCGCCAAGAAATATAATGCCTGTAATCACCCCTGCTAAAACAGCTCCTGAATTACCTGAAACAGCAGAAACAGAATAACTTTTAAATGTCTTTTGACTCAAATCTCATCATGGTTCTGAATTGGATAAGCACCCAGTCCCTCTATATTATTATTATTTTTGCTTTAACTTCAGATTGTGGTTTAATTAGAATAATATTATTAGAATATAATGAAATCAGAATTTGTGTTTAACTAAATAAAATGTAATCAAAACGTGTAAATAACACTAAACTTGATCATTAACCGATTAAGGTCTAAACTGTATGTGAGAAGGCTGCATTGTACATGCATGTTAAAGAAAATTGACCCTGTAACACAAATTGTGGTCATAAATATTTTGTACTTTGTGAGTTTTGTAACCTTGTAAACCAAAATATCTGAAATTGTTTTGTTTGTGCATCTATAGATGAGAATTTGTGTTTGTTACACAATTAACATTTAATTAATTAATAATATTTATTAATATTTATAATAATAATTAATTACTATTTATTTATTTAAATAATTAATATTTAATTACACAAGTTACAAATTATTTTTTGTTGAGGTCTGGTTACAGATACAAAGCAAAAAACTACGTGTAAAACTGTAAAAAATTGTAACTTGTGTTTTACAAACGCACACAAATTCTCATCAGTACTCAGTACACAAATACACATTTGATTTACAAGTACAAAATATTTATGAGCACAATTTGAGCCCATATGTAACACCAATCATATCATGTATCACACTCATGCATCATATTTGATAGATGAGATTTTATGAGTTTGAGAGTTCAGAGATTTTTTTCCTGATAAAACTGAATAAATTACACAAAAATCAAGATGTAGCCAAATTTATACAATTAATTAATTTCTCCTTTTTTTTAATTCCAATTACAAACAATGTGAATTTATTATTCATCTATTTTGTGAATCATGGTTTGCAGAGTTAAAATTAATTTTAACACTCGGTGTGGATTTCCTTCTTGTATGACAAAACATTATCTGATGTCATTTTAGGATTAAGGTGAATTTAACATCCAGTTCATCATATTACAACATTATTGCCTTCACTGCTTACTTTGTTTAGATGAGGCGGAGGGCCAAGTTACACTCCTCTTGCTACGGCGAGTGCTGATGGTGCAGCTGAAGGTCAGATCAGTTTCGCTGTCTGAAGGTGTCACAGAGCTATTGATGTTGTAGAGGTGTTGCTCAGTCTTCTGCATTGCTGTGTTGCACTTGCTGTTCACATTGGAGGGAGGAGTGGTGGACCAGGTGAGCTCAGGCTCAGGGTAGATCCCCTCTGAGCAACAGGTGAGTGTGTTTCCTTCCCGCTGAATGTCGACTTCATGGACTGGAGCTGCAGAAAAAAGAAAAGAAAGACAGAGTTTATGTTCACATATCTTTATGGGTTCTTTTTTTTAGCATTTATAAAGCAAGTACGGTGAAAAAGCTGAAAAGGAGAAATATAGTCAAGTTTACCAGTGCTTTCTACACTGAATGATGTATTTTAACTGAACTTTTTATGAGTAGGACATCTTTGTCATTAAATCAAGTGTTTCATCAAAAGACTAATTGTAGTGCTTTTCTTTATTCTCATACATTTTCTGGACTGCATCAGTAGCTGCATTTTCTTTGCAGGTCTTTTACTTGCAGATAAATCTAGTTTTTACAGTCAATACATACATGCATGCTACATGATATTGTTTTTTATTTATATTTTAACTAGAGCTATTTCTGCAAAACAATATGTGAATATAAGTAGAAACATTTATACATACACTTGGAGAAAATGATAAAGATTAAAAACATAAATTTCTTTAAAATGAATGCATTGTGTGTCACGTACCATCCATTTTTAAATTGATAAATGATTCTTTGATTCCATTTTCAGTGCTGGTGTAGCACTTGTATCTCCCTTCATCCTGAACCTCCACCTTTGTCAGCTGCAGTGAGGCGTTTCCTGAGGAGATCTGGTCGCTGAACAGTGACGTCCTGCCTCTGAAGCGCTGGTACTGCAGTCTAAGCTGGTCTTTGCCTTCATAGAATGAATGAACAAAAAGATTTCCTGCTGATTGCTGGAACCAGTGGATGACAACTTTAGTGCCTCCCTCAGAGCTGCATGGGAGCATGCAGGTCTCCATGAAAATGCAGGACACATCGGTATCTGCAACAACAGCAAGAGACACATGATCATAAAGTAAGATCTGCAGCTCAAACCATTTTTAGATGCTTTAGAGTGAAAATTTGGGCTGGTAAGTAATGTTTTATTGAGAGTGGGATAAACAAATGCATGTATAGAATTAAATGTCAAACCTAGTAGTCCCCCAGAAATAATATAATCCTTCCTCCACCACCAAATGACTCTGAGCTGACAGGATACAGCTGTAGTACAGACTACTACTGACCCTGAAAACAATCTTAGTATGCCACGCCGACTGGTTTCAATTCCTCATTTGATAATTTCTGAATTATACAAGCCATTGATTGGGGACTCCTTTCTCCTCTCAGCTTGTGTCTTTTTTTCCCCCATTAGCTCAGATTTAGTGGGAGGGACAAAGATACAAAGATGGAGTCAAAGAGAAATGTCCAGTGAATGTGCATCACAGGTGAAGACGATCATGGACGAACCAAACCCAAAGCAAGAAGCAAAGGACAACTATCAAAGTAAAACAGGAAATAGGAAAAGAAAATACTTAAAGGAGGCTCTGATGGATGAATGAGACAACATTCAAGGAAAACTCAGACGGACATTAGAAGGACTTCAGACAAAACTGAGAGCAACACCAGAGACAAATAAAAATCAAGACAGAAGCTGAAAACAGGAAAGTATCTAAAACTAAAAATCATCAGGAGCCCAATAAATTTAAACATGAAAATACAGTAAATTACAAAGCAAGAATTGTAAACTGGAGACTGAAGACTTTCCCTGTACCACAGGCTAACGTCTCTGCTCTTTCCAGCTGACTCCAGAAAAACAGTAACTTGGTTTCAGTTAAACAGGTTCTCCAACAATCTTTTAGAGTTCTTAAGAACAGATTTAATTTATAGCAGTGATGCCAAAGTCAGCTCATCATTTTAAATGTGTATGTAGTTTTGTTTCTCTGTATAACCATTTTAGTTATTTTACCAAGTGACCTTTGACCTGATTTAGTAAAAATATGAGACGTGTGATAATGTTTTTAGAGCGAGGCATGTAAAGGCAGGGATGTTTTTGTTTGCTTCCTTGTTGGTAGAAGGTTTCGTGTTGAGCCGACACATGGAAACATTGCTTTGTTGTGTTGTCCAAAACTGATCTTAGAAAGATTGTGTCCCTGTGACTCCAGAGGAAAACATCTGTCATGACTGAGGCTCTGAGTGAGGCACATGGATCAAGACCAGCAACCTTAAAATGTGGATCCCAAAGATCGAGCACCATAGATTCTGTCATTTCACAGTTTCCATAGGGAATAATTCACAATCATTACTACTGGTTCAAATTTATTGTTTAAATATAAGAAGTATGAGAACATGTGTTGATTTCTAAACTTACTGATGTCTCTATTTGAAAAAAATAAAACTTCATTTTTTAATCACCATTTTCTACTGAAAACCCCATCGATAACTAATTTAATTTCTGTTTGTAACAATAACAGCAAAAATGTAAAGGACGCCCATTTCGAGCCAGAACTCTGAATTTTGATCTAATTAAGAAACTGTTATTAAAAGATGTTTCTGTAAGAGAGTGTATTCCTCCCTCGACAGACCCGACACCACGGTTCGGATAATGTTTTTCGACTTCTCTAGCGCCTTTAACACAATCCAGCTGAGAGAGAAGTTAGAGGCTGTGCAGATGGAGGCTCCACTGGTCCACTGGATCAGTGACTACCTGATAGGCAGACCACAGTTTGTGAGGCTGCAGAGTTGTGTGTCAGAGAGTCTGAACAGGAACATAGCAGCACCCCAGGGAACTATTCTGTCCCCTTTCCTCTTCACCATCTATACATTCGACTTCAAGTACATCACATAAACTTGTCACCTCCAGAAATTCTCAGATGACATGGCCATTATTGGAAGTGTGGAGATGGGAAGGGAAGGGAAGTACAGAGGACAGTGGTGTGATGTGAACCACCTGCAGCTGAATGTGACCAAAACAAAGGAGCTGGTGGTGGACTTTGACAGAAACAGATCCTGACCCTCCCCTGTCTGCATTGGTGGGACTAATGTTGAAATAGTCACATCCTGTAAGCATCTGGGAGTTCAACTGGATCACAAGCTGGAGTGGTCTGCCAACACGGACGCTGCCCACAAAAAGGGACTGAGCCGGCTTTGCTTTCTACTATGGTAAATGGCCTGTATTTGTATAGTGCTTTTTCTAGTCCCTAAGGATCCCAAAGCACTTTACACATCCAGTCATCCACCCAGTCACACACTGGTGATGGCAGCTACATTGTGGCCACAGCCACCCTGGGGCACACTGACAGAGGCGAGGCTGCCGGACACTGGCGCCACCGGGCCCTCTGACCACTACAAAGGCTCAGATCCTTCAATGTATGCAGCAGGCTGCTCTATATGTTTGATTAGTCTGTTGTTGTGAGCACCTTCATCTGTGCTGTGGCGTGCTGAGGTGCAGGCATCAAAGCAAAGGATGCAAACAGACTGAACAAACTCATCAGGAAGGTCGAGTTTCTTCTTGGCATAAAGCTGGCCACCCTGGAGGTGATCGGTGACAGAATGCCGGCAATCACGGACAATGACTCGCACCCCCCCCCCATAACACACTGGGCAATCTGAAGAGTTTCAGCAACAGGTTCCTTTAACCTCGCTGTCTGAGGGAACGTTGCAGGAGGTCGTTCCTTTCTGCTGCTATCAAACTCTTTAAATCATTCACGTGGGTCAGATCCACACATGTGGACCAGAATAATCCCACCTCAATGCACCCTGTCACTTTTGGACACTACGACACACATACTTGTCCTTTTATATTAATATATATGTATATTTATACCTATATTAATCTATTTATCTTTATATTTATTTATCATTACTCTATGAGTGTTTGTTGTTTATTGTATATTTGCTGCTATGACAACTGATTTTCCCTCTGGGATTCATAAAGTTTCTCTGATTCTGAAGTGTGACAGCCAGCCCTGATCTACCGTATATTCTCTATTTTCCTGTCACCAGCAGGTTTTAGATGTAGATACAAACTGATTGTTTAAACCACATTCCCATTTCACTGAGAGTGATAATATTTAATAATAAAGTTTTCAGGAAAATAAATCACAAACATTATTTGTCATGATCCTGCTCTGTGACCCAACGTTTTAAGTTTATCATTGGCTTTTGTGTTGGCAATTATATTTTCTGCTTAGTTTGTTCCTATTCTTGTCATTTAGATTGCCGAGATTTAGTCTTATTTCCTGTTTGTTTCTATTGTATTATTCTCGGGTTGTTGTCTCCTGCCTTGTCGACTGCTGCCTCAGCACAAATAAAGGTTCATTTTCTATTTCTAAGTTCTGTCTTGGAGACATTTGTTGGTTTCTGGTTATGACACTTCTGCCTCTCCTCACACATTCAGCTATTTTGGAGTTTCTCTCGTTGCACTTCCTGGTATTTGTTTTCTCGAGTAGTTTTCTCAGATTAAAACCAGGTAACTTCTGTTTACACTGGAGTAAGCTAGTGTGTGTAGTGAATGGCTAACTCACCTCCTCCGGTTAAAGTCCACTTAAATGTCAGGAGCACCAGAAACACTGCGCACTTGATCCCAGCCATGATCCTGTAGTTTTATCCGTTTGCCGGCGCATTAATGTTGAAGGATCTCAAACTCACCCAGCCGGTGTGTCTGTGAGGTAGTGCATATTAACGCACTGAGAATGAGGAAAACGCTCATCAAACTTCGCCTGAATGTTCAAGGTCAGCACGGAGACACACCTTACAAGAATTAATATTAACAGTTTGTAACTTCACCTGCACTGACGTGCAGAAGAGGCATCTGCTGATCAACGACAAACCGAGTTTCCGAGTGAACAATTATCCAAACAATAAGAAAAACATTTAGAGACGAGTCCCTCTCTGTCGAGTACTGCGCAGAGATTACTTTCGTTTTTATTGGGTGACGCTCGAAGCCTCACAGGCCGCACTACCACGTGACTGATTCAGGAAATGATCGCAGTAATTGAATGATCCGGAGTGGACTCCACCGTCATTCTGCGGACTTATTATGAGTTTGTTTGCACTCTGGTCAAACTTTTTTTGGAAGCAGCAAGAAATTTCACCCGTATGGAAACATTTTCAGCTGATGTCACCTAATAAAATATACACATAGTTATAAATGAGTATTAATAGTATTTATATAATTAATATTAAAAAAAAACGTGACAAGACATTTATCCCTTGTTCTAGTTTGTTTCTTCTAATTTCCAGTATATTTAAAGGTGAAGTGTTGTTTTGGCTCAACAGTAACACCTGATCTGACATTACAGAGCCCTCCATGAAAACCAGACCAGCTCAGGTAACGCTGCGTGGTATGTTTGTATTAAACAACATTAATTTATATTTTAATTGTGGAATTTGTAACTGATATGGCATTATTTGTTTATTTGTTTGTTTGTTTTGTAGTCATCAGTGGAGAATAATGCAGTGGATGAGGCCTTGGTTATTGAAAGAAAAAAAAAGATAGCTTGTTAAAGCTCTGAGTCCTACTGATGTTCTCCCCACAGGACAGGTGTGCATGTGAGCATTTCACCTCATTTCCTCATATTTGCCATCCCAAGACTGGCAAATTATTTCCTTTAGGCTTTGAAAGCTGTAGTGAAGGACAGATAAGCTATAATGATTCAAACCCACAGCCACTGTGTCAAAGACATCTGTAGTTAGTTTAACAGCAAATATGTGAACCTCTATCAGCACCACTGCAAGGATTATATGCTTTTTGTCATTGCAATATTCTAACTGATGCCAATTTGTTTAAGTTGCTGCTGCAGTGACACTTAATATATAATAATTAATAAATAATTAATAATTTAATTTAATTGATTTAATTATAATAATTAATAAATCACTTTTTGTTCACTGATTTTATAGGAGACGCTGACACATGTATTGGAGCAAACAGGTCAGCCAGCTTAAGGATGATTAAAGAGATGGATACACATATTTGAACAGCACATACCATATGCTCCAACATGTTTATGATCCCAGGGAACCTGCTGCACCATGCACCAGAGGAGGAAGGAAATGGCCACTGTCCATACTCCAGAGAGTCTGAGGTTAAAGGAGAAGCTGTACATTTTACAATAAATGAGCATCATGTCACTGGCAGCACATCTCGATCCCTGCTTTAAAAACACAGTCTTCATTAACTCTAGTAAAGCAGCAGCTGATGAGGAGATGCTCACTTCTAAATGTGCTGTTGTTGTACGAAACAGTGCTGCTTCCTCCTCCTCATCGTCACAGCTGCACATATTAGAAGCTTCTCAGTCTGTGCTTCAAGAAGAAATGGACACATTTTAATTATGTTATTGCATTTAGTCACTTACAGCCTGTTTATGTTAGGTAGCAAACTGTGCTGTTGGTTGGACACCACAGTCCTGCAGACGAGGACCAAGCAGCACTGTAGACTCTCTGTGGGCTCCTCCTGTTTGTCTTTTTACATTTTTATTCTTTTTATTATTCAAGCTAAGATCAGAGTGGTTATTATGCTGGGTGCTGTGGTGAGGGATAGGTTGGTGAATGAGAGAAGAAGAGTGTCAAACTGCTGCATCTGTAACAAAACACACTCTAACAACAAACGGCACTCAAAAAAAAAAAAAAAAAAAAAAAAAAAAAAAACAGGACAAGGTAAGCAAACTTTTGCTGTTGTGTGTGTCAGAGAGAGAGAGACATGTGCAAACTTGTAAAAAACTTGCTGGATAACTTAACTTCCTGAACTGAAGAAGCCTCTTGGATAAGAGGTGAAACCTAAACAAGTCCAGTCATGCTCCCAAAGAGCTCCTGAGACAAATCAATGCTTTTCTCAGCACTCCAGTGTTTTCTAAAGCAGGTGAAATCATCTGAAAAAGAAGAAACCGCCTGAAGCCCAGCGCTGTGGAAAAGTTTTTTTTAATTAAATAAAAGTCACTTTTTATAAGTAACATAAGCACAGTTACAAACCCAGTAACACAAACTCATTGCATCCTTTTTCCTAATCTTGTCTTTTGATCCTGCTATTGTAGCATAAACACACACACACACACACACACACACACACACACACACACACACACACCATATTTAAAAGGTCAGAATTAATTAGAGGTTCACAAAAATCATTAAGTCATACATTCACACCAAAGCCATGGTGTCATTGTAATGACTGCCTGTTTTACATTTGTTGTCCACTTGATGGCAGCATAGAGTAAATGAAGCACTGTGAAGCATCAGTGCATGAACGCAACAGGTGAATGGGAAGCTTCAGTGCTTCTTAAGGCTTAATCTCAGCACCACTAAAAAACAAATAAAATTAAAAATACTAATAATTCTTCATTTTGTAATATTTAACCAATACTGTGTGAGGATTGGTGAGTGAGTGGCAGAGCTCCTTGGATCAGGTAAGGGCGATTTTGGAAAAGAGAGTTAAATGTTAAGCACATTTATTCCTGGTCTTCTATGTCGCAGCACACTGCTGGGTATGAGGAAAAAAAATTAGCAGACTTGCTGCAGGTGTATTACTCACTCACCTGACACTGCTCCCCATAAGCTCCGCCCCCTCTCACCCTCAGCAGATAAGCCACAATCCACACATTTTACTCAGACTCTAGGTAGTTTCTTAGACTAGTTAGACCAGGGGTGGGAAATCTCAGTCCACGAGGGCCGGTTTCCCTGCAGGTTTTAGATCTTGCCTTGGGTCAACACACCTGAATCACATGATTAGTTTGTTACCAGGCCTCTTCAAGACATGGGCTGTATCCCAATTCAGGGTCTGCAGCCTTAAAGGCCGCATTTTAAGGCCGATTACATCACCGCGACAAAGGCTGTCCCAATTCGAAGGCTGCTCGAAATGCGGCCCTCAAATGCGTCCTTCATTTCCCTGAATTTTAAGGACCTGGTGGTGTAGACTTTGTGGCCCAACATATCCCAGAATGCATAGCGCGGCGGTGGGTGTGGATAATTTTGCCGAAAAAAATGGCGGATGAGGGGCGCCCGAAGAGTAAACTTTAAGTAAGTACTAAATATTATGTCACTTATTTATGTGCAAATGTTTAATAATGAGGAACATTAAAACATTACTGTTGGCCACATGTCGGCACAGTCATGTGACATTAGTGACGTTTGTACTAACTTGGTTTTAAAGCCTTTACTTTAAAATATACGCCGTTCAATAGCTGACCTTAATCAGAGAATGATCAAAGCTCATGTAGAAACAAACAAACAAATGAACAAAAGATTTTCTCCTTCATTTCTGTCAAACAAAGCTGTATGAAACGTTTCCAGCTGTTAGTATCATGGTTGCTAGGCAACCTGAGCAGCGCAACGGAGGGTAGACCATCCCATTTCACAAGCCTCGCACTTCCGGCCTTAGCGGTCTTTAAGTACGTGGCCCTTGAGGATCGTTGAGGCTGCGTACATTAAGGCTGCAGACCCTGAATTGGGATACAGTCTATGTCCCAGCACACTGCTGTGTATGAGGAAAACAAATTAGCAGACTTGCTGCAGGTGTATTACTCACTCACCTGACACTGCTCCCCGTAAGCCCTGCCCCCTCACTCCCTCAGCAGATAAGCCACACATTTTACTCAGAGTCTAGGTAGTTTCTTAGACTAGTTAGACTCTAGTGGCTGTGGTCCTTTCAGAAACGACTGACTTAGGTTCCCTTGATACCTGCTGAAAAGCTCAGATCTCTAAACTCCACCAGAACGGCCTCCTGTCTGTGTCTGAGTGCAGAGCAGGTCCTCTCTTGCTCTCTTGCTTCATAGAAAAATAATCATGATTTGCTACAACTTGTTGCAGCTCTTCGCAAGCAGCTATGAGGAAATCACAAACTTTGCCTCTTTAGGATTGCAGCATCGATTACTGTGCATGTTGTAATGTTGGTAAGAGGTGGTTTTATCCTCCCCAGTGGATTTCCTGCTCTGCCTGTTTAAAAAGCTTAGACAGTAAATTATTATACCCGTTATGTTGTCAGCCATCACAGCTGTTGTAATTTAATATTTCAATGAGTAAGTAATAAATCTTATTATGTGTTGGGTTTTGAATTCAATGCATGCTTTCAGCTTATTTGTGAATTATTTGTGTCAGTTCTCTGTTAGTTGGTATTTATGTTACTGTCAGCTCTTCTCACAGCGGGTGGTGACTCCACCGTGTCTCCACCATCCAAATCTCCCAATTTATCTCCTTTCAGTGTTTTTGTGGATATCATTTTTGGTTTATTTGTTTTTGCTGTTTTTTGCTATTTTGGACTTTTTTTCAGCTTCAATAAAGGTTTACTTTTTGTTCATTGGACTTCTTCTTTCTTCTGTCATTTAGGTCAATACCTGCACGTTATGGGAATAATGGTTGTTTGTTGAAGTTTGACAGGAAGCACATTCTTATATCTCAAATTTTTTACTTAAATTGAACTTCGATCATTTCATAGCCTCCAAAACAAAATCATATTTACACTTGACTTAAAAAATGTTCCAAATGCAGAATCAGATGAAGTTTTGACAGTGTCAATATAAAATTGTACTTATTAGTCAGTATAAGCTTTTAATGATATAAGTTTGCATATGATAGAATACTGCATGATGACCTTTTTATGACTTAGACTGTTGTTCACTACAAGACTGCTTTATAAATTCTTTCTCACAGCGATAACAGCTGAACAAGCTGTTATTATTTCACTCCTGCCAGGAAGAGGAGACCACTTATCTGCGCTCCCTAACAAGAAGAGGGGCCGTGTCCTTCAGAATCTCATAACACACACACACACACATACACCTGAACCACTCTTATCTTCACTCCCTACACACTAACATTCCTCTGCCTATGAATAGACGTATTCACTGTTGTATTACTTTTGTATATAAATAAAGACAAGTGCAAGAACAAAGCGCACATCACAGGGCCCCCACTCTGGTGTGAGCGTTCTGTGATCGCCCTTGCAAGTAAATGCTGCAGCGTCTGTGTGTTTCTACCTTTAGATTCTTAGATGAAGAAGTGTCTTTAGAATAAATCTCTTGACAGACAGGACTGTATTTTTTTTAATAAGAAAACTTTTTCTTTAATAAAGGAAATTTGTACTTAAGACTAAAAAATATGTTTAGCAAAGTCAAACTTACTTTACTTTTTTGTTTTGCTAAATATAACCAAATTTGCTATTTAACTTCAGATTATGTGTAGGTGTCACTGTGAGCATGAGAGCCTTCACCAGTCTGTAAGCAGGGTGGGCATTACAATAAACTCAGTATTGATGACTTACTGTACATTTACTGCAAATGCTGTAGTCTCGTATGAGCTCAGTAAGAGTACAAACACTAATGGCACTAATACTTCTAAATGCAAACATCAAAATTTATAAAGTCACTACATGAAGGTGTAGACATCCAAAAGGTGCATTAACAACAAACCATGTGACAGTCCATAAAAACGTTAGCAGTAAAAAAAGCAAAAATAAGTTTTCAACAAATAATAAAACAGTAAATCATAGTCAAGTCTTAAACATTTAATATTTATGAATGTTTTTACAAAACACTGAAGACGTGCTGCTTACAACCTCCAGATTTCAAAACTGTGTTTTTTTAATAAAAGAAAAACAAACAACTAAAACTATTATACAAGTAAACATTTTAATTTATCCATCCATCCATTCGCTTCCGCTTAGCCTTTTCAGGGGCGCTGGAGCCTATCCCAGCTGTCATAGGGCGAGAGGCGGGGTACACCCTGGACAGGTCGCCAGTCTGTTGCAGGGCCAACACACAGGGACAGACAACCATTCACACTCACATTCACTCGCACATTCACACCTAGTGACAATTTGGATTAATCAATTAACCTATCCCCACAAGCTGCATGTCTTTGGACGGTGGGAGGAAGCCGGAGTACCCGGAGGGAACCCACGCAAACACGGGGAGAACATGCAAACTCCACACAGAAAGACCCCGGCCTGATGTTGGAATTGAACTCAGGACCTTCTTGCTGTGCGGCAACAGTGCTAACCACCGTGCCACATAATTTATGTGTTATGAAATATAATGAGTGACTTTTTCTTTCTGCTTGATTATTTTGTATCAGTTTATCGAGTAGATGAGGAGGAACCATACGCTGTAATCTCAACCTCAAAATATCAAAGAACTTCACCAACATGTGCAAAGTGAGCATTAGTGTCACTGATGGAGAACAGAAAAGACATCAGAGTGTATCAGCATCATTTAATGATACTGAGTCAGGTACATTTAACAGATACATTTAAAAATCATTTAATAAATGAAGAGGTCACATTGTCTGAGGCCGTGTTTCTACAGGATTCACATTTCTGTGGGTTCTGCTGCTGCCTTTGGTAATAAATCATCTCCCTCATGGTCGTGACTGCAAAATGAAATTATAAAGAATTCTGTCCTGAAATACATTAAGAATAAACAAAAAAGCAAACCAAAGATACGCTGGATTAAAAAGAACGGGCGAGAGAGAGATTTACCCAGGAGCGATCAGTGTTTTCAGTTCCTCTGAAGTTTTTTCTGTCAGGACCAAATCGAGTTGACTTGATATTTCTGAAGCATCAGGAACCTGCTGAGCCTGATGGGACTGAAGAAAAGTTTGTCATCCAAGAGTTTATATTAGTTCTATAGCAAGTAGTACAGCTATTAAATCATGTACTAAAAAGGCTTTTGTATAAGTTTAATATCATTTTTAAAGGGTTGCATACAATCGTGTGAACAGTTTCCTTTTGACATGACTTTAAACATTTTAAAATACTTCCACTGTGTTGTTACTCTTTTGCTTTTGAACTTGCACATGTTGGGCTAAAGCATAGAAATATATAATTTTATTGGTTTGTTTCGTTTTTATAAGAAAAAAAGATCAACGTTGGACATTTAAAAGAAAAAAAACTGAAAATGGTTTAGAATTTAGACTACCACATACATTTCAAACATTATACAGAAACACAGTTGAAAAGGTAAAACAAAACAAAAAAAAAAAAGCAAAAGAAATGAAAGTATTTTTTATTATTATTATTTATTTATTTATTTATTTTAAAGAATTAAAATGGCTTGAATTAAATTTTGGACTTTCTAAGTAAAGTTTGGTCAGATTAAGGGGGCTCATTGCAACATCTGTCCCTGTCTGTACCTGTAACTCCACTGATCCTGTTTCCACTGTAGGCAGCACACTCATTGGCACTGAGCAGCTCTGGTGCATCTAAAATGTTGCATTATTAATTCAACACATCAACACAACAGATCCCCAAATTTCAGAAGTAGATACCCTTCCTGATATCTGTTTGTTTGTCTTTACCTTACTGTTAAATTTATTGCAGCATATCGGTATCAGGCCTAAGATTACCGCAATCATGATGACGCCTGCCACCATGGCTTTAGCGATGCCTGTAGCAAACACACACAGACACAAACACAAACAGACACAAATGAAAAGTGTTGATTTTACTTATTTAATAATCAATATAAATAACTATTATATGTATTTTGTTAATAAAAAATTCTGAAGATTTTTGCAGAACATTTTTTTATTTGGTTGGTTGAGTCTGACTGACTGAGCACAAATCTTAAAACACACTTACCTTCTTTCAGGTTGCGGTTTGACCAAATGGCTGTTTTGTGGTTGCTGCGAGTGCTGACAGTGCAGCTGTAGGTCATATCAGTAAAGTCATGTTTGGTGTCAGGGAATATCACAGAACTCTTAATGTTATAAAGTTCTCTGTTCGGTCCACTCTGCTGGACTATGGTTGTGCTCCTGAAGACGGTTTGACGGCTGGTGGACCAGGTGAGCACAGGTTCGGGGTAGATCCCCTCAGAGCTGCAGGTGATCCTGTTTTCTGCCTTCTCAATGTTGACCTCACGGACTGGAGCTGTCATAAAAGATATACTTTATGAATTATTTACTCTAAAAAAATTATTTTTTCTTGAAATGTCTTTTGTTTATAAGACAAAGATTGCTATATATCTTCATGCAAATATATAGTAAAAAATAAGTGTCTTGTGTTTCCTGTATGTTTCTCGTACCGTCCACTTTTAGGCTGATAAATGAATCATTGTTTCCCCCTGTTGCACATTTGTATCTGCCTTCGTCTTGAAACTCCACTGATGTCAGCTGGAGTGAGGCGTTTCCGTTGGATATCTGGTCTTTGAATAATGATGCCCGGCCTCTAAAGTGCTCATCCTGTTGTGTAAGCTGGTCTTGTTTGGAGTTGTAGGAGAGGATGGAAACATGTCTTGCCTTGAGCAGACTCCAGCTGATAACTGCATCAGTGCTACCCTGGAAACTGCAGGGTAAGATGCAACTTTCCTGGAAAACACAGGACACCTCAGTATCTGCAACACAAAGAGACACCCAACACAGTTCAACTTAGAGGACATTTCTCTGAAATCTAACAATTAAATTAAAAATAGTTAGTTTTTCCACCAGTAAAACCTGGTGTCTACATTAAACACTATGAAAATACAAAACCAAGCTGGTTGCTTGAATGTAGCTGAAAGCTGAAAGATGTGTCATTCTGGTAGCAACATTACATACTCCACATTTTCCCACGCAGAAAACAAAAGTATGTGACAGCTGGAATGCATGCCGACACAAAGGTCAAATTCAAAAACTACATTTCTCATGCGATACCATTTTTAAAGTTTACGCTAACACAGTAGGTGAATAGGAACTCGGACTTTGTAGCAAATCACTATTCAAAAAACGTTATCTTAAGTGTTTAAAATTTAGTTACACGTGTCTAAAATGATGCACAAGAGATCCAGGATTTTCCAAATTTGATGAATAGATAATGATTCTTATAGCTGCTCCCTTTGCTTCCATATCCTCACCATCTTCCTTTGAATGTTCTCTCTCTACATCTTCTCTATGTTCTTCCTCTTTTCTTCCTGCCTAGCAGCTCCATATTCAACATCGCTTGTCCAATATACCCACTATCCCTCCTCTACATGTGTCCAAACCATCTCAGACTTGAGTCTCTAACGTTGTGTCAACCTAAGCGTCTGATGTACCCTTTTCTTATCTTGTCCATCCGGGTCACTGCCAACAAAAATCTTCAACTGTTCCAGCTCCAGCTTGGTCTTCTGTCTTTTTGTTAGTGTCACATCTCTGAACTATGCATCATAGCAGGTCTCATCTCTTAATGAATGATGCACATACAAAATAACACAATTGCGGAAAAAAAAAAGTCTTGGGGCACAAATATCTCTGAAATTTCTGCCATTAAAGTTTATATCACGGAACATAACAGAAGACTGGATTTCTAGACAAAATACTAGTCATGCAACGTCAAAGTAAAAAAAAACAAACTCCTTCAGACATACCATCTATATAAACTTTCTGAGGAGTACAAACAAAATATTAATACATTTCTTATTGTAATTCTAAATGCTCGTCATATTTTCTGGCATGTTCATTTTTTCTTTGAATAAAAACCACCATGACCCGAAACACACCTGTATTAACGACGGTCATGGCAGCCTCACTCACCTCCATTTGTAAGAGTCCACAGAAAAGCCAGAACAACACACTTGACCCCGATTATCCTGCTCAGTTCCATATTCCTGCTGCTGAATCAAACTTCATAACAGAAGAAAAAAGAAGTCTCTCTTTGAACATGTAGTTTTGGCGTTCTAGATTTCTGCCTCCACGCCCACAGAATGAACTGTTTCTCTTTAGCCTGCCATATTGTTTCCTGGTATGTTTAGATCCATTCATAATAACTACCATGATAATGGTTAGTTATAATGGTTAGAATAAGGTATTATGCGTATGCACGCATAAGATAACACCTCACTCAACTCCTTTTATCCACCGACAGTTCAGCATGGTCAAAAACACGACGGACTTGATCCCAGTCATTAGCTCGTTCAGTTCTAGTTGCCTCCCTGTTACTTCATCAGTGTTTGAAAAAAGAACCAACATGTTACTGGCTCAGAACAAAACTCATTGAGCTTGTTTGTTTGCTTGTGACGCTCTCAAGTGTTTTCAAACTATGACTCAGGGAAGTGTTTGAAATAGCTAGGTGTGGTAAGAAGAAAAGAATGACTTGTCAATCATCAACTTTTCACAAGAAGAGTCATTCTCTGAAATGCTACCAAACCTTTTACTGCGTCTTTCTTTATTTTAGCTGCTCTCACAATCCAGGATTCGAGTGAAACTGTCCTCCCCTCACACATGCGCACACGCTAAACACTAAAAACATTGATTTCATTTATACAAAAAAAGGTAGGACTCCCGAGTGCCTGTGATTACTGATCCAGCATAGGTTACTTTGTAGGTAAACCTTTTCAGTGCATTCAAATCACGAGTGCAGATCACATTATGTTAATCAATAAATATCACTTTCATAAAACAGCATGAGCAACAGTGCAAGAGAATCATGTCATGCTTTTTGTAGTTATTTAGCAAATCGATTCATAACTGCACACCAAAATCACGTATAATATTCAATCACCAGCCACTCTGTTAAGTACACCTATTCAGCTGCTCATGAATGCAAATATCCTATCAGCCAATCATATGTCAGCACATCAATGCATTTAGGCACATAGACATCACCATCACAACCTGCTAAAGTTCAAACTGAGAATCAGAATTGGGAGGAAAGAGGTGATTTTGGTGACTGAATGTGCAGAAAAATAACATTTACTTATTGCTAAAATACAAAATTCATATATTTATTCTTTCATTTTATTACTCAAGTTTAAGAGTGCTTGAGGTTTGCGTGTGAGCTAAACTGCTGGGTGTTGTAGCAAACTTTCAACCAGAAGATGTCACTAAAAATATACAACATCTATAAAAAGACAGTTTAAAGTTTAGCTGCTCAGGATCAAACTCCATCAAGGAGTTTTTCAGGTCCTCGCAGAAGAACCTTTAAAATTCACTGATGTAAAGACAGAAGGACAGTGAGTCAACCCTGCAGGTTGGGGAGCCCGGCTAGTTGGGAGTCGGATTTTTGTTTTAAAACGTGAAAAAAAGAAAATTTAAAATTTCTGCTGCTTTAGTTAAACTTAACTGTGACAAAGACATAATTTTATTTTATTTAATACACATTACAAATAATCTACATCTCTTGTTTTTGTTGTGCTGACTACTTTTTTCCGTAAGAAAGACTTGGTCACATGATAATTTTTAAACAGTGAGATGATGCTACAGATTCAGTTAATTTCAGTGAATTAAATTACTGAGGTGAAGTAAATCTCTGCAGTTTTTTCCAGTGATACTGACAGACCAAACAGTTCATGACAAAATAAATTACACATATCTTTAAATCTATCTCGTTCATACTATTTTTTCATGAGCACTGTTTGTTCATAATACAAGACTCCACAGAAAAGTCAGAAAAATGCATTTGATCTCAGTCATTATGCTGCTGCTGCACCAGTGTTAAAAAAGGATCAAGTTAAATCTACTAATGTTTTTCTTTTTTCTTTTTTACTTTTTAAAAATAATTTCTTTTGTCAGACTTCATAACTCCCCAAATTTCCTCCCGTATTTGTATTATTTTTTGTAAAATTTGTACTACTAAATAAAACAAAACAAAAACTAAATAATTAAATCAATTAAAGACTGTGCAATCTAGACAGCTACTTTAATGTAGCTTATATAACTATATAATTTAATTCCTCAGATGTAACCACAGACAAGTTGTAATCTTGTTGTTATTTCATCATTATAGCAGTCAGTAAATATGGATGAAATGAAGCCAAACCTGACTGCAGGCTCGCTTGTGGTCACTGGACAGGTGTAAACAAATCCCTGCAGCTCAGTGGTTCCTCTCCAGTATCACATTTTGTCTTATCTACAGATGACATAAACTAAATCATGAAAACACAACATACTGATATTTACTGAAGCTTTTCACTAGAAAATGACAGAAAAACAACAAAACTTCTTCTTTAAGAGGAACACGTTTGTAAGAAATAGTTTAGAACAGTCAATGAAGCGTTTCTGAGTGAATGAAACAGAAAACAGTTGGTGTTTCTCTAACAGAAGGAGCTTCTTCATACTAAACAGGACACAGAGACACTGATGCATTAGGATTGAAACCAAATCCAGGATAAATAGGTTCAGTGAATGTGGTGTTAAAGGTGTGGAGGTGAATCAGAGTGTCAGAGGAGACTCTGTAGAAGGACAGAACGCCAGCAGGACAGTCCACGTACACGGCTACTCTGTTAGAGGCAGAAGAGGTGGAGGAGGAGTAGGAGGAAGACATGCTTCTGTTATTGTGCCACACAGAACGAGGGCGACCATCGCTGTAGCATTCCAGTCTCCAGGACTGATCGTTCCTTCCAAACACGCAGTCTTTACTGTCGCCTTTCCTTTCAATTCCTCTGTAACTCACTGATATATCGATCCCTCCACTCCACTCAACCTCCCAGTAACAGCGACCAGTCAGACCATCTGTACACAGCAGCTGATACCAGTAATCAAATCTGTCTGGATGATCAGGATATGACTGAACCTCCTTCACCTGTGTCACCTTCCTGTTGTTGTCGGACAGTTTGAGGTATTTGTTTATTGTGTTTGTGTCGATTGTGAGTTGACAGGAATCTGGTGGAGACAACAAACACAACAATGTTGTCGTTTTGATGACATCAGAGATGTGACTGAGTGATGCAACAGTTTGAAAATAGTTAAAACTTACACTTCCTCAGACCGTCTGGTCTCAACCATCGGACTCCAGCCGGCTCCACCCTGAGAGGAGGAGAGGGGTCATACCGCCGTCTTTCAGCATGCACACACAGTCCAACTTTTTCACAAAGACACTTTAATGGATTTTCAGTTCTTTGAGGCGGCAGTTGGATTGATTTTCATATCAGTAAATAGATAACGTCAAACCTTGGTTCAACAATTTTGCTGAGCACTGTATTGATAATATGATAATAAGCAAAGAGAATATCATCAAGATCCTTTTGCTACCCTGATTCATTACTTTTATTGAGGTGCTGCTTAAGTCAGCACTGAATAACCCATATATGTCCTTTACTAGCATACTCATATGTTCATTGCAGATACTGTACTCAGTTATTTTATTCTGTCCTCTTCTTGTTTGCTTTAAAATGACAGAGAACATTAATCACTCTGTGACCTTTTACTGGTATTTACTGATTTTTTTTGCAGGCCTTAGGCCATAAAATATCAGTCTGTTTTAAATGAGTTTTGCCTCAGAGACAATGTCAGCATGTTCCTGAGACCATGCAATCATTTTCATGCCTGAGGGCCCAAAGATCACAGGCATCCAATGCTGATTTACAGCCTTCAGCATAAATACGTCATTACTGGTAAACCCGACTAACGTTTCTGTTGTGAGCAATTTGTGCATCTGCATTTGTGATTGCTCAGGTCATATCTTTATGAAACAAACAGGAACAAAGCGAGGGCACAGAAAATGTTTCCTCCACTGTTAAACATTCTCCTCATACCTTAAAGTGTCTAGTTTCCAACATGGATCCTTCAGTCCACTTAACAACAATTTAATTCCTGAGTCTCCTGGATCATTATAGCTCAGATCCAGCTCTTTCAGATGGGAGGGGTTGGTGCTCAGAGCTGAAGCCAGAGAAACACATCCTTGCTTTGTGATCAGACAGCCTGACAGACTGAAGACACAAAAAACAACAATCCATCTGTGAACACTTCACTGAAGCTTTTTTCTTTTCGTGATACACAGCCATCTATTCATTCACTTCAGTTTAGCTTTATTCATATGTGATCATTTAGACAGATAACACCAGTTGTCTTGAATTGTGTAATGACGCACATCTATGTTCGGAAACTCTAGAAACTATATTGATCCAAGAACTACAGGGAGAGCAAAAGACTCTGTTGGTAAAATATGATGCCGTAAGGTCATTGAGATATGATGGTGCCTGAACGTTCAGGGCTTTGTACGTTAGACTGACTCTGGAAACAGTATGTTTATAAATTTAATGATATTGATCAGTATTGTTTGTTGTTTAATTGTAAAAAAATAATCCACAATAATTATTCTGAATTATTACAGTGAACTTTATATAACATAAAAATATAGAGGCCTGTAGAAGTTGAAGATTAACCTTTGTGTGTGAGAAACACTTTTCCATGAACAAATTAAAATCCATCCGATAAACAGCATTCAAATCATTGTAGCCAATTTCCTTTAATAAAAACATTGTATTCTAGCCTCTGTAGTATAATGCACTATATCAAATGCAGCACTCAGGTCTAGGAGGACAAGCACAGAGATGAGTCAACTGTCAAAGGCCATAAGAAGATCAATATTAACCTTCAACAGTGCTCTTTCTGTGTTATAATGAACTCTAAAGCCTAAAACTGACCTACAAGAACTCTTCAGATGTTTTTTAATGAAAGGAAGATTAGCAATTATCCTACAATTAGCTTATAAGCTGGATCATGTAAAGGCCTTTTAAGTAATGGTTTAATTACAACTACATTAAAAGCTCTGTTGTACATTCCTTTATATTAAAGATAAATTTCGCTTTAAAATTGAACTGTCTATGCAATATTATAATTACGCTTTTAAAAGATCAGAGAAAAAGTCGGATTCCTGACCTCAGAGTTTCCAGTGCACAATGCGAACTCTCCAGTCCAGCAGAGAGAAGTTTCACTCCAGAATCCTGCAGGTCATTATTACTCAGGTCCAGCTCTGTCAGACTACAGGACCGACAGCGGAGAACTGAAGTAAGAGCTTCACAGCTTCTCTCTGAGAGGTTACAGCCACTCAGTCTGTAAAAAAAAAAGAAAAGAAAAGTAAAACTTTTATTTTGACACTCAATGAGAAAAACAAATATTTCCTTGATAAAGTCATAATTTGTGAATAAGTAAAAAACTAATTTAAGTTTAGACCAAAACCAGAATACTTTTACATTTTCTTAGTAAGTCAAAATACTTGTAGGAGCCATTTTTGGGTTGATACCTTATGTATGCCGCTAGAGGTCACCTTTAGAGTTTTTCTGTATGTTTATGTGAAAGTATTTAAGGTAGACACACATATTTAACCGTTGTGTGTGAGAAACACTTTTACATGAACAGTTTGTGACTGCTGCACTGCTATGTTAAATCGTGAAAATAAAGAATCTAAAGGACAAGATGAGTAAGGCTGGAATTATTGAACTGCATCAAGTTTAATAAATGAATGCTTAACAGTGACATCGCGTCACCCCCACCAACGAACACCTCAGTGGCTTCAAGCATAGGCTTAGCCTCTACAGTACTTATACAAAGCTGGCAGATATAGTTCAGTACCCACTTCACTGGTACAAGCATACACCACTGGTGGTCATTTTCCTGATTTTAAACTGTGATTATTGTTCCTATGTACAGCTCCTTGTTTAATCACATAGCAATCCTTAATGCAGACCATTAGTTAACCCTTTCTAAAACAAGCAGGTTAGACCTTTCTCTTTTAAAACTACTCTTCCTAAAAGCATAGTTCTCTTTTGATTGGTCTATTTCAGGAAACAGAAAGGGCAGCACTTAATGTTTGGGAGCCCCACCTCCTCTGCCTTGTACTTTAGTTGTTCTAAAAACATACCTTTAGACTGGAGTTAGTAATCCAAGCACTGTGTATACAAAAAAGTGTCTCTGTAAAAAGCTGTGCAGTCCAAATTTTTCCTCCTAACTAGATATCATAGCAGACATAATAGAGATTTAAACAATAAGATAAGGGATTATGATGAAGGTTAGTTACACTGAGACTGAGCTATGTTCAGTACCATCAAAAGAAGAAAAAGTTACAGTCTGCTGACTAAATTATAAGGATTAGAATTGAAAAACAAACCTCCTGACTTAGAAACAAAATCATGAGTGAACAACCTGATTCTAGGGGGCTGAGATATCAGACCTATGTTGTTGTTGTTGTTGTTGTTGTTGTTGTTGTTGTTGTTGTTGTCTATCTAGGTTCTCAGTCACCCAGCACATAGAGTCCGGCCAGAAAGATATAACACTGCTCCAAGAAAAGTGAACCTGAAATTTCTTAACAACAGGCTCAAACTGAGGGTAATTTATCTATAATGATATTTTCCAGAAATGCTAATACTTTCTGTTGTTATGAAACATTAAAAATATCCTACAATTGATTGTGAGTGCATATGACCATTTAATTTAAAAGTTACGCCTATGTGAGCAGTGTAAAGTGCCAGCACCCATTACACTATTTAGGTTTCTTGAATTTTGCATGCCTGCTTTTTTGAAAAGTAGAATCAATATTTTCAAAACAAAAGGATGACAATGAGTTTGTTTACAGAGCTTTGTTGGAGGCTTTGATCACTGGCAGCAGCCTCAGCAGAGCCTCCTCTGAAGCAGAGTATTTCTTCAGGTCAAACACATCTAGATCTTCCTCTGATGACAGTAAGATGAAGACCAGAGCTGACCACTGAGCAGGAGACAGTTTATCTGTAGACAGCCTTCCTGAACTCAGGGATTGTTGGATCTCATCCACTAGAGAACGATCATTCAGTTCATTCAGACAGTGGAACAGATTGATGCTTTTCTCTGCAGGCAGATTCTCATTGATATTCTCCTTGATATACTTGACTGTTTCCTGATTGGTCTGTGAGCTACTTCCTGTCTGTGTAAGCAGGCCTTGTAGGAGACTCTGATTGGTTTGTAGTGATAGTCCCAGGAGGAAGCGGAGAAACAAGTCCAGGTGTCCATTTGTACTCTGTAAAGCTTTGTTCACAGCATTCTGGTAGAAGGGTGTAGGATCTCTTGTTTCAGAGTTCTGGGATGTCATCTCTTTCTCTTCCAGAAGATTAATACCAGAGTTGATCAAAGTCAGGTGGACATGAAGAGCAGCCAGAAATTCCTGGATGCTCAAATGGATGAAGCAGAAAACCTTGTCCTGGTACAGTCCTCTCTCCTCTTTAAAAATCTGTGTGAACACTCCCGAACACACTGATGCTGCTCTGATATCGATGCCACTCTTCATCAGGTCTGATTCATAGAAGATCAGGTTTCCTTTCTGCAGCTGTTCAAAAGCCAATTTTCCCAGATACTCAGTCATCTCCCTGCTCTCTGGACTCCAGTGTGGATCTGTTTCAGCTCCTCCATCATACTTGACCTTCTTTACTTTGGCCTGAACCACCAGGAAGTGGATGTACATCTTGGTCAGGGTCTTGGGCAGCTGTCCTCCCTCTCTGGTTTTCAGCACATCCTCCAGAACTGTAGCAGTGATCCAGCAGAAGACTGGGATGTGGCACATGATGTGGATGCTTCGTGTTCTCTTGATGTGGGAGATGATTCTACAGGCCTGCTTCTTATCTCTGAATCTCTTCCTGAAGTACTCCTCTTTCTGAGGGTCAGTGAACCCTCTAACCTCTGTCACCATGTCAACATATTGAGGAGGGATCTGACTGGCTGCTGCAGGGCGTGTGGTTACCCATAGGCGAGCAGAGGGAAATAGATTCCGTCTGATGAGGTTGGTCAGAAGCACATCCATTGAGGTGGAGTCTGTTACATCAGTCAGCGTCTCAATGGTTTCGAAGTCCAGAGGAAGTCTACACTCATCCAGACCATCAAAGATGAACACAACCTGGAAGTCTTCGAAGCTGCAGATTCCTGATCCTTTGGTTTCAGGAAAGAAGTGATGAACAAGATCCATCAAGCTGAACTTTTTCTCTTTCAGCACATTCAGCTCTCTGAAAGTGAATGGAAACATGAACTGGATGTCCTGGTTGGTTTTGTCTTCAGCCCAGTCCAGCGTGAACTTCTGTGTTAAGACTGTTTTCCCAATCCCAGCCACTCCCTTTGTCAGCACTGTTCGGATTGGTTCATGTCTCTCAGGTGAGCCTTTAAAGATGTCTTCTTGTCTGATTGTTGTTTCTGAACTATCTGATTTCTTGGATACTGTTTCAATCTGTCTAACCTCGTGTTCATCATTGACCTCTGCAGTCCCTCCCTCTGTGATGTACAGCTCTGTGTAGATCTGATTCAGCAGGGTTGGGTTTCCTGCTTTAGCGATCCCCTCAAACACACACTGGAACTTCTTCTTCAGTTTTGATTTAAGCTCACTTTGACTCGATTGGAAGTTCCTAAAAGATGTTTCTGAAGGAACAAACAGACAAAAAATATAAGTCAAGGACTTGTCAAGTGCATATGTTGTGAGTATATATTGGTCCATTAATAAATGTCCCATTTATCAGATAGCATGAATCTTTAGACGCATCCTCTTACTGCTCTGCAGACGGTCAGCAAGCTCCTCCTGCTTCATTCTCCTAAGAAAGAGCAGTGTGATCTTAACCAGTGCTTCTCGGCTGCTCCTCCTCTGCTCTTCATCCTCACTCTCTAACATCTCCTCATCCTCCCTCTGACTCTCTAAGAATTCTGGGTAATCTGGAGTCAGAACCTTCTGGATCTTCTTCAGTTCGTTCTTCACAAAAGTGACAATGCTGTCCTCCAGCAGCTGCAACAGAATACTTTAAAAATTACCTGGTCACCCCATAAACACAAGCAGTTGCAACACATAGGGAAATTTAAAAAAAGAAATGAAAAGTATAAAGACCCAGGAACAATAAAGAGAACAAAATGCAAACTACAAAAGAGAAAAGACAAAATGCAGTGATGATTTATAAATGCTTAAGCAGTAAAAGAGGGGATTAAAGACGTAATCAGTGCATCATGGGAAGTCCTCCAGGAGCCCAAGCCTTCAGCAGCATAACTAAGTGATGGTTAATGATCACCTCATTCAGTCCTCACTATAAGCTTCATCAAACAGCAAAGTTTTAAGGCTAATCTTAAAACTAGAGCAGCCATCTGTCTCCCAAACACAAACTGAGAGCTGTTTCCACACGAGAGAGTCCTGACAGCTGAACGTTTTCTCGTCTATTTTACTTTCAGAAACTCTAAAGTGCACTTTTGGGATAATAAGGTACAGTAACAAAGTAGAAATACTTTGTACTTAAGTAAATGTGTCAGGTATCTTCAGTATTTATTTTTCTGACAACTTTTTCTTTTACTCCCTACAAATTAACACAAATATTTGTACTTACTACTCCTTAAATTTTCAAAACAGACTTGTTACTTTTGGTTTATCTATAGCATTTATACTTAGGGGTTTAAGTGGGCTGGAATGGTGCACGTGTCCATAAACTGTGGTCATGGTACTTAAACATTTAGTTAGTTCTACAGAAGAGGAGCGAGCATAAAGGAAGTAACATTTTTTTTAACTCTCAGGTAATTTAATATTTGACATTTCTATCAGCTCCACAAACATCAGCAAACTCAAACTGTTTGTGTGCAGTTTGTCTCACAGTGTGTTGCAAGCTAAAGGTCCAGCTGCTGTTTTTCACAGGGAGAGAAAAGAGTGTGAGATAAGATGAAGGAAAGGCAGGACAGGAGGAAGAGAAGTTAGATTTAAAGGTAAGGCCTGCTCAGTGACACAGTTGTCACTTTTAACCACATATTGGATCTGTACATGATGTGTTTTGATAAATAATGTATTTAATGTAAATAATAATGTAAATAATGTATTTTAATATTGTCAGTCATCCTGCAAAACAAACTAAGCTATACTTATTTTGTGTTATTCAAATGTTACACCAAAGCACTGGTAGTTTGTAAAGAGGTTAGCTTTCTGCAAATTTATTGCAAATTCTTTTTATTTTTGCACGGTGGCCGGTCAGTGTTGGGTTACATCATGCGCAGTAGACTAACATGCATTTAAGATAATGATAGTTAGATTCATTCAAATAGCTGATTAAACTGCTGCCAGTTTGTTGAATTCAACAATTCATATTAAATCAGCTGAACACAGCCTGTGCAAAAATTTACTGAAGCTCACAATAAAAACTTTTTGTGAGTTGTGATTCTTTTCCCCACACTGAGCCACTACACCACAAACTGTGGTCCCTTCACATGCCAGCTCCAACTTTAACCCCTGACTGTACTCATTTTCCTGTTTACGTGTGCAGGCAAAGTCCAGGCAACAAAAAACAGTTCTTCGTTTTTTAAATTCTCTTTCACTGCATGTGACCTAAACAACAGAATAAAATTGAGTAAATTTATTAGAATTAAAATTATGATTTGAATAATATTTGTATTCTCATGTACTAATGTATAAGGTTCAATTAGCTTTGTACACAAATGGTTAGTAGAAATGTCCTTCAAGGAGATACTTGCTATATGTCTGTGAAGGTTCTCAGTCATCCAGGTCATCCTAGTCAAAGGAGCTTGCAAAGAAAAGCGTCTGGACTTCTTTAAGTTGCTTGAAGACGTTTCACCTCTCATCCGAGAAGCTTCTTCAGTTCGAAGGTCAAATGGTGGAAAGTCCCAGATATAAACCTAGTGGGAGTATCCCCCCCCCCCCCAGAGGGACAAAAGGACCCCCTGATGATCCTCTAATCGCCTGAGCCAAGGTGTGAAACTGGGTGTGGGTCCCAATCAGCCAGAGTTTTGGGTGAGCTCATTGTGAAACCTGGCCCCACCTTATCATGCAAATTCCTGAGGTCAGATGGCCCAGGGTGTGAGTGGGCGTCCTCGAAAGAGTGTCCTTTATCCTTAAGATGCAGATGGACAGCTGAATCTTGTCCTGTGGAGGTGGCTCTTCGGTGTTGTGCCATGCGCTTGTGAAGTGGCTGTTTGGTCTCTCCAATGTAGAGGTCTGGGCATTCCTCGCTGCACTGTACAGCATACACCACATTGTTAAGTCTGTGTTTTGGCGTTTTGTCTTTCAATCTTTAAGAAGATCAGACACCAGCAAGGGAGGATAAGAAGGACAGACGCAACAACATTGTCATCCCCTATGTAGCCGGTGTATCAGAAAAACTCAGGGTTTTCTCCAAGCACGACATCCCGGTGCATTTCAGACCCAGCAACACACTCAGACAAAAACTGGTTCACCCGAAAGACAAAATGCCAAAACACAGACTTAACAATGTGGTGTATGCCGTACAGTGCAGCGAGGAATGCCCAGACCTCTACATTGGAGAGATCAAACAGCCACTTCACAAGCGCATGGCACAACACAGAAGAGCCACCTCCACAGGACAAGACTCAGCAGTCCATCTGCATCTAAAGGTCAAAGGTCACTCTTTCGAGGATGCCAATGTTCACATTTTGGACAGAGAGGACAGATGGTTTGAAAGAGGAGTGAAAGAAGCCATCTATGTCCACTGTGAGCGACCATCTTTGAACAGAGGCGGTGGTTTACGACACCAACTCTCTGCCATCTATAATCCAGTTTTGAGATCCCTTCCCAGACGCCTTAACGCCCACTCACATCCTGGGCCATCTGACCTCAGGAATTCGCATGATAAGGTGGGGCCAGGTTTCACAATGAACTCACCCGAAACTCTGGCTGATTGGGACCCACACCCAGTTTCACACCTTGGCTCAGGCGATTAGAGGATCATCAGGGGGTCCTTTTGTCCCTCTGTGGGGGGAAACTCCCACTAGGTTTATATCTGGGACTCTCCACCATTTGACCTTCGAACTGAAGAAGCTTCTCGGATGAGAGGTGAAACGTCTTCAAGCAACTCAAAGAAGTCCAGACGCTTTTCTTTGCAAGCTCCTTTGACGAGATACTTGCTACTTTCTTACTTTGAGTATATTGCGGAGCCAGTACTTGTTCACTTTTACTTAAGTAATGAAGTTTCTTCAGTACTTCTACTGGAGTATTTCAGATACCCAGGTATCTGTAATTCTACTTAAGTACAGAATATCTGTACTTTTACCACATCTGGTTCTATATGAGAGCTGCACAGTACAAAACAGGATCATTGTCATCTGTCGTGACCAGACACGTTTTTTAACAAAATGGTTTCCAATTATCTATCTACCCAAATAGTTTACTAGACACTAACCAGCAGCTGAAGAAAAACATGTATCTGTAGAAGTAGAATTAGTCTCCAGTAAGGCTAAACCACAAAGTTTTATATTATTCAGTAAAAATAAGTTTAGTATTAAACTGTGCTTAATTGTGCTTCCATTTCACCTTACCTCATCTCCAATGCTAGAAGAAACTAGTGTTTGTCATATGTACCGTGTACAGCATGCAGATTAGAGCAGGCTGAAATTTGACACAGCGTTCTGTTTGAAGGAGAACCAGCTTTACCTCCTGAATCACAACCCACACACTCAACTTTGAAATAACTAAGAAGAGAATAAATGTAAAAACAGCTGTTGTGCATGTACAAACCACAAATATGGAGTCCAGGTGTGTTTGATGCTGCTGATCAGACCGACCACTGGGAACCTCTGAGGTCTCCTGATCCACTCTGTGGAGGAATCATGAAGCAAAAGTATAATCACACCATAAACAGCTACCCAAGGTGCCACTGGTCCTCCACGTTATACCAAAAAACACCCAGACTAACAAAACAGTGCCTTCCTGCTAATGTCTGGAGCTCTGAAGGTGCCCTGTGTTATCTGACACAGACAGTGAAAACAATAAATGCCCTCACAGTACTTGCTGTAAAATTATTAAGGATCCTGACAGTTGATGTGTGTTGGGGTGCATGGACCATTACAATGTTTATTAATCTCAGAACTCTGCCAACAACCACAGTGATGCTCTCATGAGCATGAGAGAAAGGGAAACAGTCAGTTAGGCTCATTATAGACAGGAAAGGCTCTCATTAAGACTGTTGTGTTTGTGGAAAAACTCCAGCACACACAAAATCACATATGAACACAGAAACGTGTGACAAGAGCCGGTCTGACGAGAAACATTTGGAGAAGTTATTCAGAAATAACAGAATCAGTTAGAGATTTAGATGCAGATTACCTCTCCATGACAGAAGCTTCTTCTTTAAATGTAATATCATACTGCTTTGAATGGCTGGTCTGTAATGACACAGAGCTGCGGTCAGGCCTCTGATGGTAGCTGAAAGAAAAATAATATTTGTTAAAATCCTCTCACACAGAAAATGCTAAAAGAAAAAAATGTGAATATATGTTCATGTAAATAATGAGAATGAAAGAAAATATTCAATTAGAAATGTAGACCAGTTTACAATAGAATTAAATATTTAAAAAATATCTCAATCTTAAACAATTAAAACATTTTGAAATATTATTTAAACCTAATTAAATAGTGAGAACTACTTACTATGCGTCAGATGAATGTCCAATGAAATTAACTGAGCGACCACAACATGAAACATTTCTTAGATTTATTTAGAAAAACAGATTCGGTTAGAATATTTGGACACAGATTACCTCTCCACAGCAGAAGCTTCTTCTTTAAATGTAATATCATACTGCTTTGAATGGCTGCTTCTTAAGGACACACAGCTGGGTTCAGCTCGCTGATGGGAACTGTGAGAATGAATGATGAGTAACAATATGAAATTACATTTGTAGACCATGTTATATTAAAAATGGCTAACAAACAATCAAAATCTTAAAAAACTCAAACTATCTTGTGAAATATTATCTAACTCTGATTGAATCCTGAGAACGACTTACTCTGTGTCTCACGAATGTCTTTGAAATATTAAATAATTTTCTGCTCAGCTCGTTCTTTAACTTTAGGTCCAGGTCAACGTTTAGTTTTTCTGTAAATAATGATGGTGCAGTGATGTGAGTGCTCCGCTGTGATATTTACAGATGTCATGTCACCTCTGAGCTTTGGGCTGGATCTCATGTTCCTCACACAGAGTGCTTTTAGAGGGAGGGACTCCCTCCTCTCTGTCCTCACGCTCATCCATGCTGTGGAATTCCACATCAGCTCGCACACTTTCTACCTTCATCTGCAGAGGAAACACAAATTATTCACATGAACATCAACTGAAATCCTTCTTTCCATCACGTGCGCTGAAAAGTGTTGGGTGTTACAAAGTAATACACTACTGTAATCACATTACAATTACAATTATGTGGTTACTTACATTACAAAGGTTCTTGAGTTATCTAGTTATAGTGAGATATATATATATATATATATATATATATATATATATATATATATATATATATATACATTATTTGTGTTTGTGTGTGAGCCTGTAGCCCGAGGTCTGTATATATAGCTGTTCATTTTCAGATAGTGTGTTTCAGATTATTTTCTGGATTAACAAGAAAGTAATGTAATGAATAGTGTAATGAATTACTTTCTCCGTCAAGGATTTAAACAATGCACTGCATTACTTTTTAGAAAAGTAATGAGCAATGTGTAATACATTACTTGTTTTGAGTAAGGACCCCAACATGCCTGCTGAACATCAGCACACAGGATGACTCCCTGACACAAACCGGTTTACTTTGAATGGAAGCTTCAGTGCACTGATATTCAGTCAGTATAAACATTTTCCATCTTTTCAGCTGATCCATGATTCAGAGTGTCGACAGTGTTAAAGCTGCACAATAAGTAATCCCGGTTACTTTTCAGAAAACTGTGCACACATTGGTTTGCTGTTAATGAGAAGCATTTTCCATCTAATAATGATCTATGTTTGTAAGTTCCAGGATTAATCAGGACAGCCTGATTATCTTCTAGATTCATTGGTTTTGATATTTTTTCCATAAAATATCTGAATAGCTGAATGCAGCATCGGTAGTCTAAAATTATTAAGTTCAGTATCATTAAAACAAAGATTATACATCAAATCCCCCCATCAGATGTTGCTTCAAAACACAAATTATTATCAACGATCTGATTAGTAAGGATCTTTACTGTCAGCTGATTATTCAGTTAATCATCTGATACCTGCAGTTCTACAAGTCAATACTTTTTTCGTATTTTTTAGCAGAGCAGAAAGCTGCTCAAACTGGGAATCATGTTAGCGAAACACTGAAAATTTGTAAGAACCTGAACTTGACAATCTGACTGAATCGCTAAAATCAAACTTCAATGTAATTTTATTTTAAAAGAACTGACAGGAAAAAGCGGTACGTTGTTCTTCCAAAACATAAAAACTCGATATAGTTTGTGATGTTTGATTTCAATCAATTATCTATACCTGTATGTTCTGTAATTTCTGTTCAAACACAGTTATCTAACGTGTGTCCTGAGGTAAGAGCCTGATAAGATGACTGCATCTTGTGCAATAATCACACCCAGAAAGCAAACCGTAAAGGTCGTCAAGACGAGAAAGAATCAAAGCAAACTCACAGGAGAATCTCGGCTCCATACCGGAAACTAGAGACCGACTCACAGGCGAGCTGCTTCCTGAAACGCCAAGAGCACCTGACTGCAGCCAATGGCTGTGTCCCAAACCAGCGACCGCCCCCTTCGGAGTACAGTGCGCACTAGGAAGTACGAGAAGTGCGGAAGTGAGAGGCTTGTGAAATGGGACGGTCTAGCCTTCGTCGCGCTGCTCAGGTTGCCTAGCAACCATGATACTAACCGCGAGAAACGTTTCATACAGCTTTGTTTGACAGAAATGAAGGAAAAAAAATGTTTTTTTGTTCATTCATTTTTTAAATGACTTCACTTTGATTAGTTGAGTATCTGAGGCTGAGACCACGGGACTGTAAAACACGATTGTTGGGCTTCATTTCTGTACTGAACAGTCATTCAGTACGGTATGTATGTTCTCCCTTTTATAATATTTTCAAGCCAACCCAATTTACAATCATAATTACTGTACTCCCAGAATGTCATTTGTTCATTATAGAAGTTCAAATAGAAGTAGTTACAATAATAGTAGTAATAGGTGTAGTAATAAAAGTGAATAAATTAGTAGCAATAGCAGAAATTACTAATAATAATGTACAAGTCCAATTTTAAAATAATAAAAAAGAAAATGACAATAAAAATCTTACCATTTAAGAGTGGACACCTCTCATATGTATTATTATTTTTATTAATGACTGATAATAGCAAAAATAATATGAAAGAAAAGCACACGTGAAAAATAAATATTTTGATGCCACATTCCATTAAAATATCTTAATATCAACTTGCATTATAACATATAAATTAATTTGTGCTCTCATTTTTC
This sequence comes from Neolamprologus multifasciatus, assembly GCF_963576455.1. Lineage (NCBI taxonomy): Eukaryota > Metazoa > Chordata > Actinopteri > Cichliformes > Cichlidae > Neolamprologus > Neolamprologus multifasciatus. The sequence continues at coordinate 29,366,580 of NC_140447.1, read as the reverse complement.
ACAGCAACAAGACCAAGGACACAATCAAAGGGTCAAATGATGGCGTGATCTCTCCACCATTTGACCCTAGAACTGAAGAGAACTGAGAGGTGAAAATGTCTTCAAGCAACTTAAAGAAGTCCAGACGCTTTTCTTTTCAAGCTCCTTGGACAGCTATTATGGTTGTTACTCAGGCAGAAATATCTGCCCATTATAAATATGTAAGGATTATTATGAACTGTGAGTCATGTGAAGTGCCTGTAATAGATTTCAAGGATAAGCAAAATGGATTCTCATTAAACACACCCTGTACATTTAAATCTCAAACCAGGTGTGGTGATAAAGCATTTGCCCTTTAGCCTTTTGGTCTTAAAGGTAAATGATAAAATGTTTTTATTACATTTTATTGTGCATGATAAGTTTCCATATTATAGAGCAGCAAAGTTTCAGCTCAGCTGTCTGCCGTTGTTCTTTCACTTCAGTAGGAATCTGAGATATTTATCTTTGCTGTGATTTGTTTCAGCTGAAGTGAAACATGGGGGAAAACAAGTGATTATAACATTATGGTGGGTTAAAACTGTTAACATCTCAGACATTTGCAAGTGTCCCTTTGCAAGGTTTGATCATACTGTGTGTTTTGCAGTCTTTACAATGACCTCACTTCCATGGGTGTGCTGGAATGCTGTATCACCTGTTGTTTGGAAGTTTAATCTTATCAGCTAAACCTGCCCAGAAGTAGACAGAACAACACACTACAACATTTAAAAACAAAAGCCAGTAAAAAAAAACAAAAAAAAAAGCATAGAACATGTTTTAAATATTTTAAGCAATCTTAAATGCTGCTGTTTTTTTTCTGCCTATTAGTTTTCTAAAGCCATTTTATTGAAGTTTCACAGAGTTGATTTCCAGTAAAGGAGTAACAAGAGCTCAGAAGTGAAAGTGAAATATTCTAAATATGCCAAGAATGACACACCTCAAGTTTGACCAGCAGGTGTGTAACTACTGTGAAATGTTTGCAATGTAATCCATTTCCATTTAGCCAGCAGATGTCTGGGTTAAAGATTTACATTTCTGTATGTCAGCCGATGCATTTAAAAAAGCCTAATTTCCATTACAATGACAGTTGATTGTTATTCATTGTATTTTGGCTGACACTGTCCTTTTTTGAGTTCCACATACTGTATTGTTTGCCTGTGTGCGACTAAAGCCTGTTCAAACTGTCATGGTCCTGGGTTGTTGACCCAGCGTTTTGTGTTTCATTTTGGTGTCATCTTATGGTTTTTGTTCATTCTTATTTTGTATTATTTCTTAGGGTTTGGTTCTTGTGTTTAGTGTTCTCCCTCCTGTGCTCTGTTCATGTCCCTGAGTTTGTGTTGTAAAACAGTCTGTGAGTTTCCTGTTTTACTTCAGATTCAGCTGTGTTCCCCCCTGTTGTGTCATTCCCTTGTTAGCTTGTGTGTATTTATAGTGTGTGCCTGCCTGTGTTCCTTGTCGGTTCATCTGCGTTAGTTGGTGTTTCTCTGTTCTCATCTCGTGTTCCTCTCTATGTTGCGTGTTCTAGGTTTATTAGTTTCTTGCATATTGGGTCCTCTTTCCTACAAACACCACACGACTGCTGCCCCAGCCGACCAAAGTATAGACTCAGTGGATTCGGCTGGGGCAGCAGCGCTCACTTTTTTGACAGGACCCAGCTAGCTCTTGGAGGGCCTAAATGCTACGGTTCCTCGCACCTACCCTTCAACCCACTCATCCCTTTCCTCCTCTCAGACGCCAGCACCCCAGTCTTGCAGAAAACACTCTAAACGGTACCGGGAGGATTTCTATGAGCCCGCGAACAGCCAGCTCACGCCTGCACAGGCGTTTTACAAGATGGTGGTGGGGATTATCATCATGCCACCGGGCTCTCCCAGTGTTTCCACACTCACCTGCATCTAGCCGTTTCCTGCATATTGGGTCCTCTTTCCTACAAACACCACATGACTGCTGCCCCAGCCGTGACACAAACATGATTGGTCAATACAAACAGGACAGCTATGAGTACCTGCCAATCTATAATACATGTTCATGTTCTGGTTTTAGGGATTACTAAAAGTTAAAATTAAGTTATGTTTCTCTAATACTGTAAAAATAAATCAGTATCTTGAGCTCTTTAATTCCTTTAAACATCAAGATGATTATTTATAGTACAAACCACATCTTGTTTTTTAATTTATTTTCTTTGTGTTTCTCATAAAGTCCACATTATGGCAAATTTTAAAAAAAAAGCTTAGTTTTTAGAACATTTCCTGCTTAACCATCTGACGTTTAAACATATATGATGAGTGCTGTGAAATTTGAGTTTTATATATCAAATACTTTTCAGGATTTAATATATATATCATTGATCCACTTTCAGTCCATTTTATGCGCTGTGAAATCTGTTATTTAACCTTGAGGCAAAGGTTTGCAACAAGCTTTGCTGCTATTTAACTGGAGACAAAAAGAGGTTGGCCTAATAGTTACTAGAAACGTGTCTAGTTTTAACCCAGTTCACGACCATTAGCATCAAGTGTCAGTCCAGTTACTTAATGTGTGGCCTTTCACTTATTTTATCTAGTTGATTAAGAGATTAAGAAGAAGAAAAAAAAGATAAGGAACAATACAAACACTGTGTAGACCTAAAGACAAACACCCCACCCTTACCAGGGAAAGACCTCTTAGAAGTCTTGCTGTCAGGAATTTAGTTTTGTGTGAACTCACGTCTTGGTTATGATTAGGCCCCAAAGTACAGGCTTTTGACAATCTTAAAAACACCAAAGCTACATTTTCTAGATAATAAATTTTGATCCAGCCATGCACATTTCACCAGTAAGCAACCATCTTGGTAAATGAGTAGTGATTTCAATTTTTTTCAAGTTTCTGTCTAAATGAATGAGGAAGAGGCCTTTCTTTAAATCTGTCTTTTAGTGAACAGCTAAGATTAGGGGAGTGTGAAATAAATGGCATACTAATTTGTAAATGGCCTGTATTTGTATAGCGCTTTACTAGTCCCTAAGGACCCGAAAGTGCTTTACACAACCAGTCATCCACCCATTCACACACTGGTGATGGCAGCTACACTGTAGCTACAGCCACCCTGGGGCGCACTGACAGAGGCGAGGCTGCCGGACACTGGCCCTCTGACCACCAGCAGTAGACAACGAGTGAAGTGTCTTGTCCAAGGACACAACGACCAAGACTGTCCAGGCTGGGGCTCGAACCGGCAACCTTCCGATTACAAGGTGAACTACCAACTCTTGAGCCACCATTGTACGAATAGAAACTGGGAAAAAGTTGTAACTACACTGGTGATTCTGTTCGTCTGGATGTAGCATTTTCAGTGGGAGAAACTTTTTGTCATTCATCCAAGTGTTTTTCTTCAGTCGCAGTTGACTGCAGGTTTTCCCAATTTGTAAACAGGACATTGCACAATGACTGAAACCAGCACCACTGAATGAACAATGTGCTGTGAGGTCATAAGGGTGATCCCGTATGTGTCAGGAGTATCAGAAAAGTTGAGACACATGTATTTCCAAACACAGTGTCTCTGTGGCTTTTAAATGCCAAAAAAATGCTGTGCCAAAAACTGGTTCACCCCAAGGGCTGTGGTGGACCAACTGACAGGCATCCTCACCAGGCTGTTGAACCTCTACTTGACTCATGCTACCATTTCCACCTTTATACAGGCCACCATTATTTCCATCCCCAAAAAGACTGGTATAGACAGCCTTAATTACTGCACACCTATAGCACTCACGTCTCTAGTCAGACGGATGGTGAGTGGATAGTGTCTCAGTACATTTGAGATGGATCAGGTGAATCAGGTCCCACAACTCCAGACTCACAAAAAGCTTCTTTCCCAGGGCCACACAGACTGTTAACAAACACTATCCCCCCACACCCCACCCCTGTCCACCCAACTCACCAATCTGAGCCATGATCTGAGCAAGCCTCATCACTCAGTCCACTCACACTGGGACTCTGTACTAGGATCAAGTCTATTGCACTACTTCCAAGCACTTTGCTCTCCAGTGTGTGCTTTTCTTGAGTTTGTATTTATGTTTCCTGTTTGTTACTTATTCATGCTGCCTTAATATTTCTATTGTATCCCCACACAGTTGGTGTGGGGGACCTATAATTTCGTTGTACACGGCAATGACAATAAAAGGCTATTCTAGTCTCTCTCTCTCTCACTTTCTCTCTCTCTCTCTCTCTCTCTCTCTCTCTCTCTCTCTCTCTCTATATATATATATATATATATATATATATATATATATATATATATATCGGACATTCCAGACTCTGTGACTCACTGCTCTGGATCAGCCAGGCAAGTGTTAACATTTGTCATATTTGTTAATTTCACCACAGGTTTTTCTTCATATTTATGTGGAGACACTGTGTTTTAAACAAGATCTTAACACTGCTTTATCTGTGTAATGTCCAAGTACTTTGATCAGTTAAATCTGTTTTTCACATTGAATGTGTAAAGGTTTCTCAATATTTAACAATGTGTCTTGCTTTACAGTTGACATTATCTGTTATTCCTTTGTAATTAAGCAAAAGTAATTTTTGATTCTAAAATATATATCAGTCAACTTTAATTTCTTATGTGTTGAATATTGTTATGGTAAAGATCGGACAACCACAGCTGGCAGTATTTCATATTCAGAGGCACATGAAGGCATTTTCAAAAAATAGGATTTTAGTGCAATAATAAAAACCTTCATTTTTTTTCCAGCTTATTGATTCAAAAGAAGTAAAAATACACAAACAGAACAGAAAAGTGGAGCTGTTTTGCTTTGATCTGCAATTGATTCTCTCAACTTGATGTATATTTACATAAAAAATTATAAGCCAGGCAATCATTCTTCTTGCTTTCATACCTATGATCCATTTAGAGTAACCAGTTAACCTAACATACATGTCTTTGGATGTCGGAGGAACCCAGCATATTTGCATATTTGGACAGGACAAAGAAACATAGACTTGCACAAATACTGTTGCTGCAATACACTGTAGCACCTCACCTGCTCACTGCTCAGTTTACATACATAGCAAATATGTAAGCTTAACAAATCAAATGACAGCAATGGTTCTGAATGTTGTCTGTACAGTTAATAAAATGAGGACATGGATATGAATACAGTAAAAATTCTAACTATTCGGCTTTATCAAAATATTGCAGCAACATTACAAACCCTGATTCAAGACAGGAAAGAAAAAAACACCTTGATTTTATCAAAAATACATTCAGCTGTAGTATCTTATTTGAATTCAATCACATGTATCCAGCAATAAAGTCAGAGGACAGACACTTCATTCATGGCAACTTCTTTAAAAAGTTACATTTTCTTAAAATCTCCAGAAGAATTAAAGAAAATGTAATTTCTTCTGTTTCTATTTACATAAGTAAGCAAATAAGTAAGGTTTTATCTGTATAGCACCTTTCAAGATAAAAATCACAACGTGCTTCACAGAAAAGCTAAAACATAAAAACAGAAGCCAAACATTTAAAATGTATGCTCACATTGTAAGCAGCTTCAAAAATACAGTTTCTTACACATCGTGAGTTACACTCAGTTTTTGTGTGTATCATTGTGTTTCTTCATGTTAAGAATATTTCCATACCATTTTGTTCAAGGAGATGAGGTAGAGCAAGAACTATCAAAAGTGCTCCAAAGAAGGAACAGTGATGAACCAGCGACAGAGCTATGAGCAATCAAAGCTCATTTATGCATGTGGGGACCAAAGATTAGCCCATGTGGTCTGATAATGGTACTGGCAGTAGGATGTGAGAGTTAGTGATGGGTCGTTCGCGAACGAAATGGCTCTTAGAGCCGACTCTTTGAAGTGAACGACGCGAGCCGGCTCCTTATTGGGAGCCATGAGGTTTTCTTTTTCTTTTCTTTTTTCTCTCTCGCCCTTTTTTATTATTTGAATAAATATGAGTGCTTGTCTATAAATACACAAACAATACACACAGGCTTTCAATTGTGTAATTTAAGTGATCTGGGTAGCTCTGTTTTGAAGTTCAGTTAACGCTAGAAATGTGTTTTGGAGTTTGTATATGCTTTTTGGAGTTTGTACGTGCTTTGTCTCTAGGGGCCATATATAAACATATATAAATAAAACCACTTTTTTTTACATTAGTAATTCCTTTTCTGCATAATTTTATATTATTGTTAATGATTAAATAATTAAAGCAATGGAGCTTTACCCCCCCCCCCTTTCCACTGCCAAAAGTACAACAATGGCCACATGAGCATCAGAATTAGATCACAGAGCAATGGAAGAAGGAGGCATGAGTTCATGAATCACATTTTCTATCTACATTTGGAACACTTAGCACCAGGATGCACTTTTAAGAAGGCAAGCTGGTGTAGGCAGTGTGACACTTTGAACAATGTTTTGCTGGGAAATCTTGGGCCCTGCCTTCCTTGTGAGTGTTATTTTGCTGCTGGAGATCACATACACCCTTTAATGGAAAAAGTATACTTGGATGGCTGTGGCCTCTTTTAGCAGGATAATGCTCCCTCCTCCGAGCAAGGAAGGAGCATTGACTCGGACCCCAAATTCCTCAGATCTCAGTCCAATCAATCATCTGCGGGGTGTGCTGGACAAACAAGTCATCTCCATGGAGACTGCATCCCACAGCTTACAGGACTTAAATGATCTCTTGCTAAAATCCTGGTGCCAGATACCACAGCACACCCTACGGGGTCTAGAGGAATCCATGCCACGATAGGTCAGGGTTGGTTTGGCAGGAGCAGGTGGCGCAACACAATATTAGGCAGGTGGTCATAATGTTATGTCTTATTGGTATAGGTTAATCATTTCAAAATTCCAAGGTGCTGGCAGCAACCATTTACGTGGAGTCTGTAACTGTAACACCGTAGTTGGCTCCTCAAAAGTGCCTGCAATAAGAAATTAAACAGAATTCAGTTCATAAACACTTAAAATACTTGAAAAATATTTTATAAAAAACACAGGCATACCCTCCAAAAATTATTTCTTGAAAGCATCTTACTTTAAAAACTTTAAAGTCACTACTGATTGAGGGTTTAAGGGTTTAATATATTACCTCAGAGAGTTTATTTTCCATGTTATGTTCCAGTTTCATTTTCACTCTGTGGAAAAGAAAAACTGTTGTCACCATAAATGACTTTAACCTCCTCAGAGTGCTTCAGTGAGTAATTTAAATATCTTTAGATGTCTTTAGATCCTAGATAAATTAACAGTTATTTAAGTTTTACAGTTTCCACGTAATCTTGTAAATTGTTTTGAAATTGTTTAATTGTTTTGGCTCTGAAAACCGCAGACATTTTGATGTCAGCATTTCAAGTCAGATCTTAAATATAACTGAGCAGGGCCATCAGAGATGTTTAAAAGGGCGGGTGCTCAAAGTTAAAAAGGGGCACATAGAACCAGGCTGAAGAACAACAACACACATTCTTTAAGGTGACAGAATGAAACAGGATAAAGACATACTGTGGAAGAGAGCTCGAGATTGGAGGCACCATTACTTTTGAGGAGTTTATTCCGCTCCTCCTGCTGTTGCTGCTCCTGCTGTTGCTGCTCCTGCTGCTGCTGCTCGTGCCGCTGCTGCTGCTGCTGCTCCTGCTGAGTCCATAGGAGAGATGGTAGCTGATTAAACATGTGTTGTGAGATAATAATAAAATGCAAAGATTGGTGACAGCATTTGGAACCATAAGGCAACAAAACTGTGAGAAATAAACTACGCTCTGCCTGTGAATCACTCTTCGCCTCTCTTCCTCCTACTATCTCCTCATTTCATCTGTCACTCTCCACTTGCTGTCCATCTGAGAATAAGGCACATTTTGCTATTGCAATAAACAATTATTTAATTATCCACACTTAACAACTCTTGCACCTAACCCATAATAAAGTAAAATGTTATAGAACTAAAACATTGCAGGTGTGTTTATTATTGTTTTTAACTGGGAACGTGCTCTTTGTGAGCTCATTCCCGGTTCATAACCAGCACGCTCTGCCGTCAAGGGCAATCATTGGTTAATGGTCATGTGACTGATGCAAGCTAGATCCTTTTATTTAGCAAAACTGTGATTAACATTTAAATATTATTGTTGAGGAGCACAAGCAGGACTCCGCACGCACACACACATTAAAATAATAATAATAAATGTTTTTTTTTTTAAATGCCTCAAGAAAAGGGCACTTGGGGCACCCATTAGGAAAGGGGCAGGTGCTCAAGCCCCCCCGCACTTGATGTGACTGAGACACATTCTGCTGGTGGTTGACAAGTAGAATAGCACAGAATAAAATAAGTGGTGGTGTGTACTTCTTACCGTATTGTGTCTTGTACAACGTACTACCAGGAATATTAGTAGTGCTAAAGCCAAAACTGCAACAAGCACTCCAATAGCAATGCCTATGACATTAGTTGGCTGTCCTGCAACAGAAAACACAAATTCATAATGAAAACCTTTTTTGTTGGAATTTTGAGGCATTTGTTTTTAACCTGTCCTGTTCACGACCTGAATGTGTTTTTGTGCAAAACACATTTGTCTCCAAAAGTTGATTCTGTTCATCTGGACGTAGCGTTTTCTGGGAGAAACGTTTCGTCACTCATCCAAGTGACTTCTTCAGTCTTCAGTCTCTTCAGTCACTTGGATGAGTGACGAAACGTTTCTCCCACAAAACGCTACGTCCAGATGAACAGAATCAACTTTTGGAGATTTATTTTCCCTGATGATTGAGAATGCATCAAGACGTTTTAAAAACACATTTGCTTTGCCAACAGAAGCTCTATAAACCTTTTATAGGCTGCTCTACATAGTTTTTTCTTTTTTTCAGTGAAACATGGCCACAGCCAATCACTCCCACTAAGCAATGTAATTGATCAGTAGGGACCAGAGAGAACTGAAATCACCCAGGTGTTTTTTCAAGACTAATGCAATCTAGAAATACATTACTCTGCTGAGTACCACAAAAATGATTTCTTGATGTCCAATTAATGAGCATTAGTGTCTTAATAAATATAAACATATATATAAACTTTTTTACTGCACATCAGTGACTGACGTAATAGCACCAAGGCAGCCAACAATCGATATCACTCGATTAATGTATACCAACAAATTGCTTATTGTGTAGTACTTCAGGTAAAAGAGAGTGGAGCTATGTGCATACAGTTCATAAGGAACACCTATAAATTAATTTCCCACTTCCAGCACGAGCTGGAATGTTTCATACAGTCTGGTGAGAAATTCTAGGCCTCCAACCTTGTAATAAAAAAGTGGAAACATTTAAATAACAACTAAAACAAGATGAGTCTCATTAATGGAAGTAACAGAAGAATTTCCAGATCATGGTAAATGGTAAATGGTCTGTATTTGTATAGCGCTTTACTAGTCCCTAAGGACCCCAAAGCGCTTTACACATTCAGATCATAAACAAATATGAAAAATAACTTGCAGTAATTTTCTTCAAGTCCTTACTCGAACTTACCTTCTGTAATCTGAAGAACTATGTTTTGTATGAGTGTCTTGTCAGCATTAGTCAGTTCACACGTGTATATTCCATTCTGATCTGAAGATAAGTTCTGTAGTGTGAGCGTGCCAGTCTTTGAAACATCCTTCACGTACTGCTTCCATTTATCTGAAACTGTGTAAGTTCCTCCGGATTTCATCTGTGTCGCAATGAGCTGACTGTTGTTGAATCTCCAGATGAGATTGGTTACAAGAGTATTTGAGTCGGTGCATGGGATTGTAATTTCAGAGTCAAGACAAGTGATAGAAGCTGAAATCATCAAAGCAGGGATGAATATGAAAATCAATTATTTTGATGTCCGATTCTGACACAAAAAGAAAAACTGTGAATGTTATCTCTTGCCATAATAAATAGAAAAATCTGCACATTCAGATATTTCACAGCAGTAAGACCAAAGATGTGATGAAGTTTTACACTAACTACAAATCTTGTTTAGTACTTACTTGGTTTAAACAGAGTTGATGTCTTTGTGTTTTTCCGAGTGCTGATGGTGCAGCTGTAGGTTATATTAGTATCACTGTCTAAGTGTGTCAGAGAACTACTGATGCTGTAAAGTTGCCCATCACGCTGGACGTGTGGATTTGGCACATGAGCCAAAGGTAATGAAGGTTCTGTGGACCAAGTGAGTTTAGGTTCTGGGTAGATTCCCTCTGACATGCAGAAGATCATATTTCCTTCCTGGTTGATGTTTACTTTCTGGACTGGACCTGGGAAGAAAAAAAAAACAGACAAATTAAATTAAAAGAAGAAAAAAGATTTCCAAGGCGAATAATATCAAATTCAACATGAATGAATGCAGGACACATGAGGATACAATACTGAGTGAATGACTTGTGATTGTGGTTATTCAATAATAATAATAATAATAATAATAATAATAATAATAATAATAATAATAATAATAATTGTCTGTTGCAACGCCAGATATTCATGGTCAACTTCTATATGTTAAAGTCACTGCATGTACAGATAATTCCTGTTACCTAAATGCTCAGTTTGAACAGCTGTTTCTACTCTCTTGGCTCTACTCTTGGCTCTGTATGATGTTAGAGATGTTAGAAATACTCTAAAATGTCTGAAGAACACTTGGTCTGTATAATACAGACTAAGCTTTCAGGATGGAGGTGCTAAGTTTGTGGCCTTTTTTGTAGCCAGCAGGTGTCTATGGGAAAGTTTCAATGTGTGTTTTCTGTATTTGTCATACCATCTACAATCACATTGATAAATGACTCCTGGTTTCCACTGGTGACACTGGTGTAACACCTGTATCTCCCCTCATCTTGAAATTCCACTCCTGTCAGTTGAAGTGAAGCATTTCCACTGGAGACTTGGTCTTTAAAGATTGATGTCCTGCCTTTGAAACGCTGGTCCTGGTGTCCAAGCTGGTCTTGGTTGTGGTAGAAAGAATGGACCTGAATGTTTCCTATTGTCTGAATCCAGTGGATGACTAGTTCAGGACCAGGTTTAAATGTGCACGGTAAGATGCAGTTTTTCCCAAACTCGCAGGAGACTGAATTATCTGTAACACAACAGGTCAAAAGAAATCATGTAATTCAATTTAATTAAAAAAAAGTCTTAAGTCTTTTTTTTTTAGATGTGCTCCCTGACAAACAACATTTGTGACATGTATAGCTGTATTGTTGCATTTTATTTGGTTACATGTGCTTTGTTGCATCAGTGTTGAGGGGCTCATTCTCTAATATAAAACATTATCTTGTTATTTTGATGAACTCTGGAAAGAAAATGAGTTGTCAATTTTTTTTAGGCAAACGTCTGCAGCAAATCAGGAATGCCATTTAACAGAGGTTTCTCTTTTACAGTATGCTCAAACACTACCCTTTCCTGTGTAGAGAGATGATAGTATCATATTAGCTTAGGTTTTTCTTTATTTTGGGTTGCAAGCCTGCACTGCAGTGGTATTAAAGTTCAACAAGTAATTGTTGAACAAAAAACTCAAATTCAACTTTGTAAACATGTATCTGTATACAGTTTTCTTTTTTTCAGGATTACACTCTTGTGTCTACTTGTGTTTAATAAAATGAATGTAATTTTAACACAGTTCAGCAGCACTGCATTTTATGTTTCAATACAGTTGATCAATGTCTGGCCTGTCGTTTACTTTGTCAAAGTTAGTATGGCACTCTGAGCAAAAAAAAAAAAAAGTCAAGCCTTGCACTAGAGTGCTTGATATGCTTCAAGGGGTCAGAAAGAAGGAGAAGAAGAAAAGGCAGAAACAAGACGTGGGGCTCAAACATTATCCTTCTTGGAGGATGAAATTTGATTCTTATTCAAGACCACTGTTACATTTTGCTATTAAGCAGTTTGCTTTAAATTTTATTCTTTTTGGTTATGTTTAAGTAAAAGAGAGTTTTAAACACATGTTCCAAAGCTCACTAAGTTTCACTAAGTCAAAATCCTAGCAACTTTCTTAGCTCTTTAAATCTTGGATATAGGTTATAACACTACTTAAATAGAATCAGTCAAATCTGGTAAAATAAGGATTATTTAAAAAAACACACACACACACACACAAGTTATTCTTATGCATTGAAAAAATTGTAGCTCCAGTGTACAGACATTGTAGTTTCTTCCTCAACCAACCAGAGCACTGAACACATTATATTATCATAAAAATACAGAAAGTAAAGAAAAAAAGTATACAGAGAAGTACACTTGCACAATTTCTACAGTAGCAATATGTATGACACAAGCGCCTTGAGGCAACTGTTGTTGTGATTTGGCGCTATATAAATAAAAATGAATTGAATTGAAAATTAAATTGAACATGTCACACATCCCCAAAAGTTGATTCTGTTCATCTGGACGTAGCGCAGTGGTTGTTGATCAATTGTCATGAGAATTTGCACTAATAAGGAACTGACCTCCCAGCCCATTGTTCATTCAGTGGTGCTAGTTTCAGTCATGAACGGAATCAACTTTTGGGGATTTACTTACCTGTATGATTAAGCATGCATCAAGACACATGCCACGCAGCTGTTAAGAGAGAGGTAATTACTGATCAAATAGCAACTTAGAGAGAATTCATGCTTCTGTATTGAATCTACACAGCACAGTAGGTACATCAACCTGTCTAAAACCATAAAACATAACATACACTGAAGCCTGTGCCATGCTCCTCTATGGAAGTTTGTGTAATGGTCATGGGGGTGACCGTGGTTCAGGGGGTTGGGAAGCTCATCTGTAACCTGCACTCTATGCCCTGGTCATTGTGTCCTTGGGCAAGACACTTCACCTATCGCCTACTGGTGTTGGCCAGAGGGGCGATGGCGCGATATGGCAGCCTCGCTTCTGTCAGTCTGTCCCAGGGCAGCTGTGGCTACAACTGTAGCTGCCTCCACCAGTGTGTGAATGTGAGTGAATAGTGGAATTGTAAAGCGTTTTGGGTGCCTAGAAAAGTGCTATATAAACGCAATCCATTATTATTATTATTATTATTATTATTATTAACTACTTAAAAGATCAGTCGCAATAATTGCCGTATTGTGACTGATCTTTTAAGTACTGTTGATAATATAAAACACCAGGCAAAAGCATGAATGCTAAGGCTTAGAAAGATTCCCCACAAGTCTAAATCAGCTATAAGGGGTGATCTGTTTCCATGTAGCTGAGCAATGTTCTATTTTTAGAGTTGGTAAAAGCTGACAGTAAGTGAGGAGACAGAAACGTAGTTTAGCTTTAACACTAAACTTGAAAGAAGGTTGTGTTTAAATTATATCTTTCTTTGATCCATCGTCAAAATAACCAGTAAATAACCACTAGAAGTGAGTAGAGTGTTACAATTGATAAATATAGGTAAGTAATTTACAGGTTGCCCATATCTAGTTATTTGCATGAAGAAACACAACTTAGGTCCAGGCGGTAAAACAGAAATGTAAAAACTTTATTTATGTGTTGTATTTAGTTTTGTTATTTGAAACTGAAAGAATTCATTGTGCTAAATGAGCCAGTTTGGTGAGATTCCAGAGTTAGTCATGTGCACTTCGCACTGAACTAAAGTCCACTTGTAAGAATGAAGGTATGTGCTGGTAATAAGCAATCTGTTTTTGCCATTATAGTAAAAGTTAGTATACATTGTTTTTTCAAATAAACAATTAGCTTTTCAGTACTCAGCTGGCCTATTTTAGAAAGTGTTATTCTTCTGTCAATCTGTGTTATCACATAGAAAGAAAGGAAGGGAATATTTAAACATATTTTCTTCCTGCTCTTTCAGGCTTCTTTCTTCCAGGTGAATGGTTGCTTGATTTCCTAACACCCTGAAAACCTAACAGCACTTCATATATGTGTTTATATAGAGAAAAAGGTTAAACCACATAAACTAAAGAAATAAACTAAAAACCAGAAACCTTGGTACATAACAAACACTACATGTCCTTGGGGTAAATGTGAAAACAAGGATAAATTAGTGAATACGTTTTCTGATATTCCTGCTTTTTGTGGCTATTTTTTTTAACATGCCAACATAACAGACTAATATTAACAGATCTGAAGTCAATGTTTAGACTGGAAAAGGTTAGAAAACTCTAGAATCCTCACTTACCCCCTCTGGCAATATTCCACACAAAGTTCAGATGAAAGACCACCAAAACTACAAGAAATCTGAAGACAGTCATTCTTTGAAGCTTGATTTCAGCACTCTACTGGGAACTGGAGAGAAATTCTGGAGCAGTCACTGGTGTCAAGCCAGCCTACAGTACCTATTACGGCAAGGTCGAAACTTGATTTCAAAATAAAGGTCTTAAAACCTGATTTCAAAATAAAAGCTCGTTAAAATTCCTCTACTCTTTCTATGAATTATTAAACGGAAAATTCACTCTATATAATAATTTCACTCTAGATCAACAGTATAGGCCATCACAGTGTTATCATGCAAATATAGGGTGACCGGCCGTCCGCTTTTCACGTTCCGTCCGGGGCGTCCAGATGAGATTGATAAATAAATGTCCTGGTTTTCATATAGTCCAACAGAAGACCCCTCTGTGTGACGGCCTAATGATGTTTAAAAGAGCCCAAAGCGTAAGTGCATCTTTTCAGACGAACTGCAAAAGAAATTTCCCTCGTACCGACCCAATACTGGTAATTTTTCTTATGCAGATGAGGCATTATTTCTGTACCGTTATTTAATTCCAGAGGCTTTTAAGTTGGTTTTTTTTGCACTTGTAGACTTGTAAAAGCCTATTTGATATGTTTTTATTTCAGAATTTATTAACTAACAGAGAAGGCATTGTTTAAACATGTTAAAAATGTTTATTTAAGCAAGTTCTTCATGACTGAGCCAAGTGTCCTCTTTTTTGGGAATCAAAATATGGTCACCCTATGTTAATATCAAGTCAGTCAGGTTTTACCTTCCAAAATAAAAGTCATTTAAAACTACCCATATATGAACTACTCCTTCAATGTCTCTGGAATGCTAATAAAAGGAAAATCGCTGTGACCCATGTGTGACCCATCACACCCCTCACACAGACCCTTTTCCCTCCTTCCATCCGGCAGACGCTATCGCAGCATTGGGGCCCAAACCTCCAGACTGCGGGATAACTTTTTCCCCCAAGTCATCAGACTCCTGAACTCACTACCAGCTCCTTCCCCCCCACCCTCCACATACCACTGCCTTTCTAAATACAGGCGATGCTCTATGGACAATCCTACTCTTCATTTTTAACCACTTCAAAGTCACTTTAAATCTCAATTGTAAATTGTACATTTTAGACTGCTATTAACCCCTCTACCTCAAAGTGTATATTTACTCCCCTTACCTCAGTCTCAAGTGTATATATATTTATTCTTCTTATTCTTATTCTTCCTATACTTATTGTTGTTCTTTTGCACTGCTGTAACTGGAGCCTCGTTGTCTCGTCTCTCTATGTACTGAACTGTATATAGCAGAGATGACAATAACGTTTACTTTGACTTGACTTTTGTGTCATTCTTTGCTTACCCTTGGTGGATTTTGGTTTGGATCTTTGTCTCTGCTAAGTCTAGTTTGTTTGTTTTGTTTTTTCATCTCAGTCGTTGTCTTAAATCTCGCAAATGGGTTCTCTTCCTCCACCACAAAGACCTATAACCTGCCAATGTTAGTGATTTGTGCACTTCTATTCTGCCATCACTGAATCCATGCTCACCTCTTTAACCTGTAGGTTGAATACTTAACAGTGTCAATTACCATCTACTTTGTCATTTAATAATTAAGATGTTACATTAACAGGTCCCTATTCACACCATTTAAAATTC
This sequence comes from Neolamprologus multifasciatus, assembly GCF_963576455.1. Lineage (NCBI taxonomy): Eukaryota > Metazoa > Chordata > Actinopteri > Cichliformes > Cichlidae > Neolamprologus > Neolamprologus multifasciatus. The sequence goes on along the minus strand of NC_140447.1, from coordinate 29,350,800 downwards.
CGTATTCATGTTTCTTTTTCCTCTGTCCACTGTTTGCACCATTTCACAAATTCTGCATTTGTATAAAACCTCAGACACACAGGAAACCACAATTCTGCCTGATTCTGAATACATTTTGTTCTCAAAAATTTACCTCACTTGCCAGGCTCCTAATTTTGTATTTTTCCTTCAGTGGCTCTTACAGTGTGTCATGGGATCATGACCCCATAACCTTAAATTATTACAAATTACTAGCGGCACCTAAGTAAAACTAGTCCTCTTGCAAATAGTGTCATAAATGAATGTCTTAATGTTTCTGCAAATCACTAGTAGGCAGTTAAGAAACAGCATTTTAGTGAGCAGAGCAACTTCAATTATAAAGATATGCAAATGTGTGCTTTTCTGTTAATGTAGTTAAATGCAATACAGTGGTCCCGTTTATCACGGGAGTTCCGTTCTACAAAAACCCCGTGATAGGTGAAATCTGCGAAGTAGCCAACTTTATTTTTTCAATCATTATAGATGTTGTAAGGCTGTAAAAGCCCTCACCACACACTTTATATACTTTTCTCAGACAGGCACGAACTTTTTCACACTTTTCTCTCTTGTTTAAACACAGTCAAAGTGCAAACCTTCGTAAGAAAAAAAATGTCCAGTATTATAGAATGACGGTGCAAAATCTTTCGTCGACATTGTCGGTTTGTTGGGGAGAAAACTTAAAAACTGAGTATTTCAGATTTATGTAAATTTGACAAGCTATTAATATGACTGTAATTGAAAATGTCCTCATGTCAAAATCATCAGGCTGGATGCAGATAAGATGGATGAAATCATCACTCATCAGTTTCTTTTTGAAGCCTGAAATCCAGATTTTTTGACAGCTTGGCTTATTGGAACAAGATGCCATAAATGAGGAGGGACACTACACAGTCATACATTAAATGGACAAGATAGTCTCAGCCTGATGACAAATACACTGCATTATCTTCTTTAAACAAGACCATAATTTACAAAAGAAACACCCTCTATTAAATGAGACCTCCAACTCCAAGTGGAGGAGAGAAACTCAACAGGAAAGTGCTTTACATGAAGCTTTTTCCCCTGAACTCCCTCCAGCTTAAAGTAAAGCAGAATAGCAGACTTAATTACATTAATTTATTATGACACATTTTTCCTCATGTTTCCTCATGATGTTTCCTCAGCAGTAGTACTAAAGTACTGGTACAGTACTTTAGTACTACTGCTGAGGAAACATCGTCTGAAACTTCAGACTCATGTACTCCCTCCTCAAACATAACTGAGAACTTTACTGAGGCACCACAGGCTTCTACATGTGTTCATCTTCATTTATTTATGAGAAGTGTGAGTGATTTAATGTTTGTGCTGGATGTTTTTGGGGGCCTATATGTAAAATCCCATTTAGGGCCACCAAAATCCTAGGTCCAGCCCTGTATTCACCACTGGCTTGGTCTGAGAATAATGGCCTGGTCACTTCAGCATTTGCAAATTCAGTTAATTTTTAGTTGGCTTGATTATGAAGGTTAAGTAATTTGTTGGACTGTTTCAGGCTTAAGTTGAGATGAAACTGCTTAGTTTGATTTCAGTTGATAGAGCTCTTGTGAGAATGAAGGAACCTGTTTAACGTAGTTGCTCTATTGCCCCAGTTACATTTCTTCCCTCTGTTGGAGTATAAAATGTTCTACTACAAAAAACAATAGTTAATACAGTATCTCTTTAATTAATTTTCTTTCTCATTAACTTTTATATCCAGGAGAAAGTGTCCAGAGCTGTGAAGAGACAGGCCAGGAGCTATTTTTTACTTGCTGATAGTTTGTCTTCCAAAGGGAGCGTGGCTAGGTCGCAAGCTACTATTAATACATGCGTAAGATGAGACCAGGCTTTAGAGGTGCATACAGCAGTCACTTAGTTTGTTTTTGTGAGGAGTGTTCAGCCCTGCAAACTTTGACTCAATAATTCCTGACTGTCCCCCAGGGCTAGGCCTCATTTGGGTACAGATGTGTTAAAATCTTCCAATTCTTTGATCTTTGGGCTGAAGGAAGAACAACAATTCCATACAATTCTTATTATTCCATAAAACACTTTTGAGCATTAACCATCTGGATGGGAGATGTGGACAGGAGGGTGTCGGCCAAATCTCGAAGTGTCTGATTGTTTCTCACATTCTTATAGCTTTGCCCCCCCCCTTCCACAGTCACAAAACCTAAACATCCAGATTCTTTGTATCTCAGTGAGCCTGAGTTATGACCTTGGCTTTCTGTGCAGTATGTTCTGTCCCTTCCTAATCAGACAAATAAGACCTTGATTCTCTGAGAACAGTATTTCTTATGAATCAGCAGTATAATGCATCATAAACAATGCAATTCATTCAAAATAAATCAGCAGTCTCATGTAATACAAATCAGTCAGGAGAATAATGCAAACTAAAACTACATAATGATTTCACAATCTTTCATTAGAGGTATAATGTGGCATAAGATAACATAATAATCTCACAGATGTTTCAATATATTTCAGAGCCTGACTTTTTCTAGAGAAAAAATAGTTTCTGAATTCCTTAAAAAACAATCTCCTGTGGATTTTGTTTGTTTATTTGTTTCTAGGATTGAGAAGAAGGCATTTTTGGGTATCTTTACAAACAAATGTTTCTGTAAGAACACTTTGAGTAACTGCAGATACATAACTGCAAGTACTAAATGTACCAGCTCCCCAGGAAGATGCTACAACATCGCTGTTTATAAGAGATGAAGCATGCAGACTGCTGTACTTCCACTATTATTATCCACTCTTTCTTAGAAGTTCTCTTCAGTGTGTAGCAGTGTGTGTGTTTGTTGGTCTCCGGTTAGCTTGTAGCTGGCCTGACGGTCTGATTGTCCATTGGTGCTGCCAGTCAGACGGCTGTTCTCATTCAGGTTACTGTCAATGTGGAACAAGAGAAATGCATTCTGGGTAAGAGGATTAGATATTATAGAGTAGGCAGCTTGGTCTGCAATTTAATTGGTTCACTTGGTCACACATGAGTTACCTAAATAGGCATATTTTCTTTAATAAGGAGAACTGGATGAGAAGGTGGGCAGTGTTTAAATCTGTAAGTAATTAAGTCATTTCAAGCAGTTATTGGATTTCTTAAGACTTAAAACTGAAAATGCCAATTAAACAACAATGTGTGATGTGACAATTAGATTATACTGCTGTTGAACTTGCTGTAACCTTGTTTGGTGGTTGATTATTCAACTTTGCCTAATATTGCAGTTGTTTGAAATATATCACACTCCCTGTTAGTATAAATAACATTTCACTGTCACCTTTGAGTTGTAACCAGTTATGCAGTTTTTTGGGAAACAATAAAGAGCTTAGTGTTTGAAGTTATTCTCTGGCTCCACCTAGTGTCTGGTTTTGTAAGTATATACAAAACCGTCTTAATGACTTTTTGACTGCATGCAGCTCACAAACTGTTTTGTACTGCATATGAGAGAGAGAGAGAGAAAGAGAGAGAGAGAGAGAGAGAGAGAGAGAGAGGTGTGTCTGAAACAATAAATAAATCAGCAATGACTTCAGAAGCTGAAGTTGTCTGTCTTTTCTTTTTTCTTTGACGTCCTGCATTGTGAGTGAACCTTGTGGGAAAAAAACAGCCATAACTCAAAACCACTTAGTACAGCAATAGACTTGACTTGATCTATTTATTTATTGTGGTTTGATGGTATTTGAATTTATTTTCCTTGTCCATTGTATAGATCCCTGAATCACCTCGACTGAGTCTCGCTGAAGGAGTAGCAACTCTACTGCATTTCCCTTCTTAATCACTAATCTCCTCACCTTATCTCTAAGGGAGCCACCTTTCGAAAGACGCTCATTTCATTGCTAATATATATATTATCTCAGTCTTTTGAGATACCAGATCTTAAGACCGTAGGATAATGTAACTTATGTAGTTTGACTGGCAATTCAACAGCTTCAGTTCTGTGCTCAGCTCTGTTCTCCATAACACATCAGTACATTGTCCATGTTGCTGGTAATCTGATGCAGTACCAATCTGTCTGCACTCTACTCTCCTACCACCTGGGAACAATACCTTGAGATATTTAAACTCCTCCACTTGTGGTAGCGATTCATCCTCAACTCCACTTGGCCTGCTGGTGGAGCTTCCTTAACCTTTTTATACCATCTGGTTCTGGGAATACCACCATGACATCCACAGCTCCATGCATGCATCCTCACTATGTAATATGGCACACCAGGCCCGTTCAGCATCTTCCTGTGACACCCGATCCAGCTAGCTACCAGTTGGTGGTCGATTTAAAGTTCAGCCTCTCTCTTTACTCACATGCTCAGAACATACAGGCACAGGAAATTGTTGATAAAACTGATCAATGACCTGGTTGTTTTTAGCCCCAGTATCAGGTGTCTCTCTCCTGGAGCTGGACTCTGTTCCCTTCCAGTCCAACGTGTGTTGAGCCAAGACCTAATCTAATGATCTGATTAGTATCGCTCAACCTTACATACCAGTTCAGGTTCCTTCCCCACCACAGAAGTGGCACTCTGTTTACCATAAGCCTGTTTTACAAGCTGGGCACCAAACTGCCAGGAGCTCCAGCCAGTACACAAGATAGTGAACCCTGCTCTGGGTGGTGGACCAACAGGAGCCATGTAGGGCAGGGTAAACTGAGCCGCAGATCTTCTTGCCAGCTGGTGACTAACACTTCATTAGCAGGAGAGTGTGTAGGTTCATTGCAATGTCAACGAGCTCCAGCCTACCCATAACACCTGATTTGAAATCAACATGGTAATGATAGCCTGCTACAGTCTCTGCTTGTAATGATGTCGTTTTTTTTGCTTTCTTTTTGTAAAGGCAAACTGCCTGCAATTAGAAGTGAAACAGAAATCAGTCTCGAAACACTAAAAAGAAAAAACAACTGAAAATTGATGGATAAGGAGATACTCTTCCAAAGTAATCTCTTAAAAGCATTTTATTTTCCAGACTTTCAGGTTATATTGCTATGCAATTGTTTTATTATGCAAACAGAATCCAATCCACTCCAGATTCTACACAAGAGTCAGCACTCCGTGTTGGGAAATCTGAGCAAAGCTGGTCAGAAAGACAGGCAGGGAAGAGTCACTTTTGCACACAAGTAAATGCAACAACAAGGCCAAGAGCCAGGTAGCATGAACTGTTTCAACATGTCATCAACAGCTGATGCGTGATTAACGGTAGGTGTGTGCCAAAATGGTCTGTTACTGTTTGAAATAAGCAGCATTGATAATGATTAATATTCCTGTTGCAAAAATATTATTCACTGTATCCAGCACAAAGCAGAAGAGGTGAGCTTCCTTTTCGTTTTTGGTGCTTTCCTCCTTATTCTCCCCAAAGTAGGTTAAACATTTACTGTCACAGCGGGACTGAACGGACTCACGCACAGGCTCTAGGTCTTGAAAGCACAAGAGTCTTTATTACAATACACCAGGTGATTATTTACAAAGGTGAGGGGAAAGCCGGGCTCCAGGGGTCCACACACAAGAATGGGAAAGACGCCGAAAGTCACACTCACACTCCGTCCACTCCTCACGCTCCTCTTCACACTCCAATCACTCGGGTAACACAGGGGTTGGTCCAGGGAATCTGTACACAGAGACATGAAGGGACTATAAGGGCAAATCGCTGAGAAAACACTCTAGAGGTAACTGAGCTGGGGTTACACTGACGAGGGTCGACAACGGTCCAGCGACGAGAAACACAGAGCTGCCATCTTATAAAGGAGCTGGAACACTTGTGATGAGCCACAGGTGCGTGATTGCGACCAGGTGCGTGGGCCAAGGGCAGGAGCCCACAGGTGAGCTCCGCCCAGGCAGAGGGAGGAGGGAAAGAGGGGAAGGGAGAGAGCAGGAACCAACCGGGTAGGCACAGGGACCCTGACATTTACTCCAATAAAATCCTTGCTGTAAAAATGAATTTTTACATAAAGTACACAGGTAAGGTTAAGGTCATGACCTTAACCTTACCTGTGTACTTTCTTTGAGCTCCAGGGATTGACAAACCAAGATTTAAGTCCTTTTGATGATTTTCTGTTCTTTTCCTGTCTTTCAAAGTCATTTAATGTGTCTTTGTTCGAAGTGTTTTCAGATCTGAATCCTCACAGTTCAAATCATGCCCGATAAAAATGTATTTCTTCTGACCATAACATATAAACACACACATAATTTATACATATTTAGACAGTGAAGAGAAAGGGAGTTCAAACATGATTTTTACTGTATTAGGAAAATCAACCAGTTAAAATAAAACCAGTGTTAATTCAGATGTCTCAGTTTGTACCACAAAAACAAAAACATTGCACATCGTCCTGTCCAAATTGAACAAAATGCTGGGAGTTTCCCGACGGTACCACAAATAATTAAAAAAAAAATTATTTAAATATACATCAAATTCTTGTAAAGTGACATATTTAAGCACACGCTTATTAAAAAACTATAAATTGCAAGAGATCGTTGATTCCAAACCTTCATGAGGCTGGAATGGGATCCAAGACTGTCAGCAAGTCGCTTGTCGAGAACGTCGCAACTGTTGGTGTGATTATTCAAAAAGGGAAGAAATATGAAATCCTCATCAGTCTGCCCAGCTCCACACGAGAGCTTGCCTCATGGGCTGAGGACAATCATGATAAAGGTGGTGGATCAGCCCTACAATGAAGGAGCTTGTCAATGCTCAGAAATCCAAAAAGACCTTAACACATACTGGACTGAAATATTTCCCCTGCTCACGTTTACCATTGAATATCTAAATGATTCATAGAAGATTCGGGAGAAGGTCCTGAGGTCAGATGAAACCAAAATCAAAACTTTGGCATCAGCTTGTCCTGTTTGAAGGAGAAATCCTAATGCAACTTGAGCTTTGAGTTGCCAAGCCATGAAAACTAAAGGATTTAGAGAGTTTCTGGAAAGATGAGTGAGATAAAATCCATCCTAACATTTGTGCAAACCTTCAAGAAGTGACTTACTGCTGTGCTTGCGAACGGGGATTTCTCTAGAATAGTAAGTCATGTTTTGCTCGTGGGTTCAAATACTTATTTAACAATATGCAATTTAATATATATAATGTGTTTCTCTTCATTTGGTTTATATTAATGCTATTTTCATTAAATGAAGCTATTATAAAAACGAGACACTGTTCATGTACTTGTGAGCAAACTGACAAATTCAGCAGGGGATCAGATAATTATTTCCCTCGTATGTAACGAGATGTAAAATATTGAAAGCAACTTTCCTAATAATATGACTGTAACTGTGAAAACATCCTCATGTCAAAATCATCAAACTTTATGCAGATAAGATGGATGAAATCATCTTATCAGTTTGTAAAGTGTTGTTTTAAAGCCTGAACTCCAGCTTGGCTTATTGGAGCAAGATGCCATAAATGAGGACGGACACTCACCCTAAAGCATTATCTTATTTAAATGAGCCCATAATAAACACACTCTATTAAACAAAACTTCAAACTCAAAGTGGAGGGAGAACCTCAACAGGAAAGTGCTTTCCTTGACATTTTTCCTCCTCCAACCTAAAGTAAAACAGAATAGCAGACTTAACGAGTTCAGTAATTAGTCTTTTTTTAATACATAAATTTATTATGACACATTTAAAAAGAGGTCTAGTATAATTCATGAAACATGACTCTTAGTGTGGAACCATGACGATCACAGACAGATCAACATTAATCTCTCCACGTTAAAACACGAGCGCGTCGTTTCAGTCACGTCATTGAATTATGTTTACATTCATTTTTATAACTCATCTTGTAAAGAGTCCTTTAAAGTTCAGTGATGTTAAGACAGCAGGATAGTGTGGGACACGTTTCTTTTCACCTCTGCTGGGGTGTAAAATCTTCCACTAAAAATCACACAATGGTACAAATGTCTCGTTAATCTTTTTTTCTCCATAATAAACTTTTATACCAGCAGAAAGTGGCCAAAACGTTCAGCAGCTATTTTGAACTGACTACTGACAGTCAGTTACAAATAGCTTTGGCTTGCTAGCTGCTATTACTACACTGCTAAAGCATGTGGAGCCATATATGTGCAAACACCATCCAGATAACTGGTGTGTGAGATGACACCAGGTCTCAAAGCTATACCCAGCAGGCACTTGGTTTGTTTCTGTTGTTAAACAATAATTAACAATAACAATTCCTGAGTATCCTCCAGAGCAGGGCCTCATTTGGTGAAGGATCGTGATCTTCAATATAGTTCAGAGCCTGTTTTTAAGACGAAAGTAGGCATCTCGATCACTCAAAGAGTTTTCTGTGAATTTTTTAGTTGAGAAGAAGACATTTTTAGGCATCTCCACAAAAAACCATTTCTGTAAGAACACATCGAGTTCCTCGCTGTCTGGATGCAACTTTGGCTTCTGAAGAAGAAAGTATCCGTTCATCCAAGCACACAGACTTGCCAAACAAAAGTATCCAGTACTCTTGGAAAATAGAAAAATAAAGTGAATCTCTCTAAGAAGCTCCTAGTTCCTCTTCAGTGTGTAACTGTGAGTGCTGGTTGTGTTAGTATTTCATCAAAGTCTGGTCTCAGGGCTGTTTTGTGGCACTCCTGAGCGCTGACTCTCACTTTGTGTCTCCATCTGAAACAGGACAAACACAGAAGAGTAAGAGGATGGATACTTGGTCTACAATTTAATCAGTGTACCTGGCTACAGCAGTTTATTACCCAGATAAGTTCATCTCTAATTATCAAGATACTGCATATTTATAAGGCTGTTAGTTTAAGATCGAAGAGCCTGTTTTTTCTAGACATGAGGATAGATCAAATTTGGCCTTTAAAAAAAGAAGAAAAAAAACTCACTCCAGTCCAGTTCTGTTCTGACATTTGTTTAGGCAACAAAAGTCACCTTTGTACCAACCTTTGGCTGAACGCAGCTCAGTGGCCTCTTCTGGATCTTTGCTGGCCTCGCTGTTTCTTCCTGCAGACAGAAGAGAGGGAGAGAATATCAGCAACACTGAAGAAATAAATCAGCAATGGCTTCGGCTTACAACATTTCTGTACACAAGGACAATAGTAGCAATATACCTATAGCTTTTTTTATTTTAACTAGTTAGGAGCATTTTGCTTTTTCTTTAGTGCTATTTAGGAGCAAATAGTTTTCAAACAGAGTGCCACAAACAACATGTATCCCTTTAGAAATAAACTGTGATACTTCTAAAAGCACATATTCACACCTAGCCACACCCTGTAACAGTTAGACAGAGAGGGTTGCAGTTAGGCCCCCATCAGTCAGTGAGCGCTGTTATTTAGACATAGATGATTTAATTTAACCAGTTTAGGGGTATTTTAACTAGTTAGGAGCATTTTGCTTTTTCTTTAGTGCTATTTAGGAGCAAATAGTTTTCAAACAGAGTGCCACAAATAACAGGTATCCCTTTAGAAATAAACAGTGATACTTTTAAAAACTGTGTATTCCCACACAGCATTTAATTTAGCTAGTTTAGGAAGATTTCACTTTTCTAATAGTTTCACAGGCTAATAGTTTTTAAATAGAGCACCACAAATAACAGGTATCCCTTTAGAAATAAACTTTTCTTGTGATACTTCTGAAAGCACATATTCACACCTAGCCACACTCTGTAACATTTAGACAGAGAGGGTTACAGTTAGGCCCCCAACAGTCAGCAAAACAAGTCATAAAACAATAAAAGAGGTTCCCTTTATCAAGAGCATCCCAGCACACATCCCAACTGCAGCTCCATTATCTTACCATCTCAGAGGTCAACTGAAACCATGTCCAACAGAGTCTCCAAAGGCTTTCCACCTTTCTTCTTTACATCCTACTCTTTTATCTCTACATCTCAGAGGTCGACTGAAACTAGCCCCACCTATATAAAACACCCTAAGCAGACACCCTGTATTTTTCCTCACTACTTCACATTGACCCTTGAGAGCATAACACTTCGTTCATCAGCACGGTCAGCAAACCTAACAGCGTTCTTTTTAACATGGACAACATATATGGTAAGTAAAACAAGACTATTCATGGATTCTTAAATGTATACCCCAGTATATCATAAAATATTCAAACTGTTTTCTTTTTCTAAACAAAAGCCTGATTTTTAGGAGATCGGCACAACGGGACACCATACGTTTCACTTACACAAGGTTTCTGTTTCTTTTTCTTTTTTAAAAACAGTCATTAGCGCACACAAAACGGTCTGCGCCTCATTGTTTTAGAAGCAATCTTACCTGTTTCTCACATAGTAACATTTAAAATGTATATTTCTTTTTCTTTCTACAGGATCACAAAGCTATACTGGGCAAACTACACCTCTAAAAAACACAAGGTAAATACAGTGTTAGACATGTTTTAAATATATGCGTGTTTGTTTAAACCTTGTATTAACTGGGCTCATCCCCCGGGCACAGGTTCAATAAGTTGTCCAGAAAAACCTACAGAAGCAGGTGCAATAAGACCAAGCCATACGCTAGGTGTGTATACAAGTCTCTATACATGACGCTCAATTTAAAGGTAGAAAAGGTTTTAAATATTTACAAATGTTCTAATACATCAGGCCTGAGACAGAGTACGCAGCGTGTCAAGAACCGGGGCCATCCGGAATAACGCAGAACAAAGTGTGAGTGTAGGCATAAATAAATCAAAAGAGCCAAACACATCCTGTTTTTGAAATGATACACCATGTATATATATATATATATATATATATATATATATATATATATATATATATATATATATATGTATGTATGTATGTATGTATACCCATTGTTCAGTAGTTTGTATCTGCACTCTGAGGGTCTGCTGAATTGTTTTTTAATACGGCACTTTTTGACGAACTGCAGATGATGAAATCCTCTTTATTATGGAAACTGTCCCTGTTGTAGATTTAAAGAAACATCTTGATTGAAGCAAAGGCTAAAAATTGGAATGAATTTTATGTGACTGTTCATATTAAAGCCAACAACAAGTGAAAATCCAAAATCGACTCCAATCCTTTGTATTAATGATCTCCCCCCCTCTCTCTCTCTCTCTCTCTCTCTCTCTCTCTGTGTGTGTGTGTGCCCTCACAGAAGGAAGGTCACAGCAGGAGGTTTTCTCAAACGCATTTCCAATCAGTTTATTTTTTACAAGAAGTGTAGCTCATACAATGGTATAAATGTATTCTCTGCGATACTTTATAAATATGAAACTCTAAAGATTTTGAGTTCAGGCACACACAACCACATTTATCATCTAACACACACCTATGAGTCATGCCCGAGTGCATTTAAAGCAACCTTTTTACTCCAAAAAAGCAAAAACTCATTTGGCTCCAATGGCTGGGCCCAGATTTCTTACCCAGATGTCTTAAATTGGTCAATATAATAAGTGTGTCGTGGTTTGATTAGCTGACGCGGTAAATTTCCAAGACAAACTTGAATTCTTTAAGATTAAAACGTTAAATATTTGCAATAAAAACTCAGAGATTCATTTTAATTGGAGGTTGAAAAAACAGTCCAGCTTATCTTAATCTATTTATGTGTATTTATTTGTGTTTCTTTTAAGTCTTATGTAAAGGCCACCATTTCTTCAAACTAACTTCCACTTAAAACATCAGTATGAGAATTAGTTAGCGCTAAAATGTTTCAAGTTCTGAGTGCAGTAAAGTTGTTGTTTCACAGCTTTCTATCTTTACCTTTTAGCTTCCGGTAGACCAGAATCCCTCCCAGAGACAAAAGCAGTAGTCCAACCACCAGGCCCAGAATCCACAAATATGACGGACTGTCTTGTGTAGACTTCTTATCTGCAAAATGCAACAAAAATAAAAAAGTAACAGAAACAGGTTAATTTCAACAACACAGATCATTATACAAAACACTCAGCCTTAAGGGGTATTTGTTATACTCAGTTTGTTTTTTACCTAATTAAACGCGGCCAAGGGTTTAAAATAATGAGGTGAGAATATGTTCAAGTCATCTCTGTGAATCAAAAGCTCAGACTGAAATCTGCTCTCAATGCTTAACATCCAGGCAGTTGTGGCTCTGTAACCTATACTATTGGTTGCTGCTCATGTGGTTGTCTCAGGCACACAGCTCTGGCTGTGATCACAGAAACCCCGCCCACCTGTTATAATATTCATTTTTTGGGAGGGGCAGCCAATCAAAAGTAAGTTGGTCTGAAAGGGGACGTGCTAAAGGCTTGTCGCTTGACTTAATTTGAACAGAGGGCGTTAAAATCATAAAATCAGCCAAGCCGCTGTAGTAGAGTCTAATTTTAAACTATGGAGCTGGAAATGGTCATAATGGGGCTTCTTTTTAAAAATACAGTAATCAGCTGTTTTTAGAGAAAGAAAACAACATTATATATTACATTTATCTGTATTTAAAGCCAAATAATGTAGCGTGTGGATGCACAGATAAGATCATTTAAAAAAGACAACTAAAAATTATTTTAAAAAATTAATTTAAAAAGCACATTGCTTAACCTTCGACATATCCCAGTGCTGGATGTTTGATTGTTGAAATAATTTTTGAATTAATTTCCTGTGTCTGTAACCTTACCAACAGGACTGCCAATGATGATGTCACTACGTTCAGTGTGCGTGCCGTACGGCATGGATAACACACACGTGTATCTGCCCGTGTGCGCCGACTCCTTGGGGTCCATCAGTCTTATTGAGCTATCTCCAAATGAGATCTTGAAGGGGTCCAGCTCCGCGTGGCTCTTCCAGGGCGGTGAGGAGATGATGTTTTCTGACCGGCTGTCATAGGTTAAGATGGTTGAAAGGTCCTCGCCATTAGAGAAAGTCCACTTGAGGGAGGGTTTGTTCATGTAACTGGGGACGGCGCAGGGAACTGTCAGGTCTATCCCTGGAGATTCTCTTATTTCTACAGGAGAGACACAAATAGGATTACTGCCAAAATAAGGTACACGTTGCATTTTAAAAAAATAAAGTATTTTGTTACTTTTTTACTCTGTTGGAGTCTGTTGGAGTACTGGGGTATGCAATTCTACTTTCAAATGTTCTCCTTTGTTTAAAAAAAACAATCTCATACTGAGTCTTGGTGTAAACCCCTCAGTTCATCCAGGTTGTTTTAGCTCCTCCCCTTTAACCCAGCCTTTTTATGATTGGCTGCCACTTACAAACAGACGGTTTGAAGCAGGTGGGTAGGCCCAGTATGTAGTATATATTAACTGAAGGGGGACAAAAACTACAAATACCTGGAGAGAAAACAGGAAGTTCTTTTGTTGTTCTCAGTGAGACCTTGGAAGCCACTTTTGAACTTTTGGACAATCCTTTTAGGAAAAATATTATAAATATTATAAAATATTATAAAATGTAGCTCGAAGGTTAACATGTATTTGTAAATATTTCAAGTAGATGGGGTGTGCATTGGCAAGGAGTAAAGTCCTTGTGCAATTTCTACAGACTGTTGAAGACGGTGTAGTTGAAGACTGAATCACCTTGCAGACCTAATGGAATGAAGTCTGTTGGTTTTTCTTGCCATTTATGCATTTGTACTGTATTTTATTGTGTATTTAATGTTTTAATGTTTTATGAATGAAGATGTTTTACTTCTATTATGCAGTTGTCAGTGGGCAATGGACTAGAAGTTGGTATTGTGTGTATTTTCTTACTAATAGGTATGACTGTTGTGAGTTTCTTCCAGGTAATGTAAATGTTGTATTCTGATTTAAACAAGGCTCTGTAGTTTTTTTGATGCATTCAGTTAGAGAAATGTTTTAATCCAAAGAATTCAATTTGTTGTTTGGACCTTTAAATATATTTGGTGATTTGTCCTGAGCATACACCCTACACTTTTTGCTTCTAATGAGTCTATTACTATCATAAATGGAAATGTTGAAAGAAAGAAAATATGTTCCTCTATAAAATGATTTCAGCTTTATCAAATTGTCCCTCTCGCACAGTCTGCAGGTTTACAGTTTAGCAACCGAGTGCAATATGAAATCCTTCCACTAGATGCTATCATAACACTCCACATGCGGAGTCTCCAAAAGGCCTGAGTGCATGTCATAAATCACTGTAGGAAATCTGGAATGTTTTTTTTTACTTAAATCAACAAAACACAAAACAAAATTACATGAACTGAAAAAATAAGTGAAAGGTCTGACTGTGGCACGTTTTCCTCCGTCCACAATGGAAACTGCACCCATCGTGACAGAGAGGTGGAGTAGTGGAATATATTTTAACACACAGTGGCATCATTCAACTCTTACAACTATAAAGAATGAATCACCTCGCTGTCTTATCGAAGCAGTCCAGGTCTGTCCACTGTAGAGTCTGGTGACTTTGCAAATGTAGATGATGTCCAGCTCTCCTTTCAGCTTCTTGAGACGGCTGTCCACACTGTACAGACCCATCTTGTTAGGTATTATGCGCGTGACTGGTCTGAGGGCTTCAAACGTTGGGGGTTCAGTCTCCCAGGTTACTCGAGGAGCTGGGAAGACATTGTTAACGGTGCACTTCATCTCCTCATAGCCACTCATCCTAGACTGCTCCAGGAACAGGCCTCGGATTGGGGCTACACACACACACACACACACATGGGAGGACATAAAAACACAACATGGTAAATGCTCCCTAAGAAACTGCTTTAGCTGATATCATTCCTATATAGACAATGTTGCAGCTTTGTGACCACAATACACAAACACAGGGAGAATGTGATAGGTTGTGAATGTGGGGTGGCTCAGACGAGCAGATGTCATAATGAGATAAAGGAGCTCAGAGTTCAGGAAGCACTGTGCTGAAGAACAGAGAGGTAGGGAGGTGTGGGATTGTGGACAGACTTGAAAGTGAGAAGCAGAATATTAAAATTCATGTGATATTTCAGTGAAGCTGTTGAAGGATTTGAGTAATATGTTCTATGACATGGACCTGCTGAATCTGTGGTAAGCCAGAGACGATAGAATTACAATAATCAATATGGGTTATTTTGCTTGTTGTTATTATTTTATTAGCAAAACGAGAATGCATTGATTCATTGTAATATCTGCAAAGATAAATGGAAAGTGTAGCACTGAGAGCCGTGAGAGCACAGTAATTTCAAATTCCTGTTTATGATCTGTGCAAATGGTTTTTGACAATAAAGCTGACTTTGACCTTGACTTTGAAAGACAGTCTATAATAAAAACATTTATTTTACAATTCTTAGAAGTCTGAAAGTCAATATTTGGTATTAGCAAACACCACCGGAACTCTCTTGGGCAAGGTTTGTTATAATTTCTTTAAGTAGTCTTCAGGGATAGTTCTCCAGGCTCCTTAAACAAACAAATCATAACAGCAGTTGCCTCAAGGTGCTTTCATTCCTGTCAAACTGCTTTAAAACAGAAAGAAAAACCAAAACATTGCTCCGAAAACAGTCAGGTACAACATACTGAAAACAAATGACAAAGCAGCTGATGTGCAGCCTGGGGGACTATTGCTCAAGACCACTAAAAGTCTCACTCCTTTAAAGCAAACTAGAAAAACATAAGGATTGATTCTTTTGCACAAGACTGCATCTGGAATCATTAAGTATCTAGTTGTGACATCGAATCGAAACTCACCTTCTATCTTCAAGATGACTTTTGCGTTGTGTTCACCCGCTGAGCTGTTTACGTGACACCTGTACATGCCCCTGTCCTTGAGAACGCTGCGCCTGAGCATCAGGGTGGCATTGCCGCGAGATAGCAGAGGTTGAAAAACGTGGGCCCGTCCACTGAGATGATCGTGATTGAAATACTCCTGATGATTGAAATACTTGTAGACTATTATGTCTTGCCTGAACCATTCAATGGTCTCGTTGCTGCCGGGCTGGAAGCTGCAGGGGAGCAGACAATCCTCCGAAAAAACGCACATCACATTCACATCTGGAGAAGAAGAGTGAAGATGAGAACATGGTGATTTTCATTGAAATGTTTGGGAATGACTCAACATGTTAATTATATGTCATCAGACTAGGAATCCTCTGAAACTGAAGTAACTCAAGTTGAGATACAGCTTGAATTTTTCCTTGTCTATCTTAGTTTATGAAACTGAATAGCTAAAGCTGGGTCCTGCTTATGGAACATGGCCTGAACTTACATGCTGTATAACAATGCACACTACAGACCACCTTCAGACAGCATTACTACAGTCTTTAATGACTTACCAGGACAACATGTTCACCCCTTCACACAAAAACTCAACATGCGCTCAGCAGATTACAACAACCCCAGAAACATTTCAGTATGTTCTCATCCTGCGGTGTCACATAACTCTGTTTTGTCTCAGTGCACTACAGAAACACTTTCTTTTGGCATCTGTGCTTTTATCCAATATTGACCACCAACAGTTCTTCTTTCAGCTGCTCCCCATTGATAATTGGTGGTGACATAAGTTGTACGTTTGTAAGGAGAGTGAGGTGTGGGTGTATTTTGCGTTCGGTGTCTCTTTTATCCCAGGGTTTAATCTTCACTCACTTTTAATTTAGTTTTCAATTGCTGTTTAGGTTTAGGCATAAGAAACAACTTGGTTGGGCCTTGAGAAAAACATAAACGGTCACTATAGTAATCTTCTTTCTTAAAGAAAGGACAAGTTGGGAGACACACCTGCCTCACTAAAGCCATGACATAAAAATAAATAAGCACAAAAGAATAGCACAAGGCTACTAGCACAAAAGAACTGTGCTGGTAGCCTTGAGAAAAATGTGTTATTTTACACAAAACAGGCTGGAAATCTTGCATTAAGTTCAGCACTTTTTCATTTCTGGATCCAAACCAAATTGGTACTTAAAGACCTCTGAAGAGAAACATATGGAAGAAATCTGTAATGATGTTGTTGTCCTTTCATTATTAAGCTGCTCAGGACATGACACATTATTTCCTCAAGTATGATGCAGGTGTTGCCAAAACAACAACAACCATGTCAAATCACTGCATGTAGTTTTTAGAAACAGAAACTGTTTTCAGACAGAATATCCCACTATGTTTTTTTTTAGTTCCTGTTCAGACAAAATATAAGGAAAATGTATATATAAAATGTATATATATATATATATATATACTTTTATATATACATTTTACTTATATTTTGTCTATATATATATATATATATATATATATATATATATATATATATATATATATATATATATATATTTTTTTTTTTTTTAAGTATATATATATATATATATATATATATATATATATATATATTTATATATAAAAGGTTCATAGATGGTACTCCTCTGGTTGACCCTTATTATTTAACCTGTTAAGCACCAGGGGTTTTCTGAGCTTCCCCCTCAAAAATAAAATGCCCAAAATAAATGGAGTATTTCTCTGCAATTACAAACTCTGTGTAAACAGTCTCGGTACCAAAATAAAGCTAACACTTGTGAGCTTTCATCAGAGGTGTAAACAGTTCTGCCAATGTTATTATGTCAAAGTCACTGTGACTCAAACATAGAAAAACTTGATTTTTTATTTCCCTTGCCTAATTTCCTTAAAAGTATTTTATGGCATATAACACCTTTGAAAATATGCTTTGGTTCACATTTAACTCCAGAAAATCATGTAACTGTTCTTTGGTGTCTTTTTGGTGTCTTTGCTTTGTTTGGTGGGTGTAGAAATGGTTTATATGAGATTTTAACAGAGATTCAGAGGTTTCTGTGGCTACTACACATGTTGGGACTTATATTTCTGACTCCGTGTTATAACCGATTAGACGCGATCGCCTCCCTTTTCCCCCCTGTTCTGGGGGGAAAAGGGAGGTACAATAGGGAGGTACAATAGTCAATAGTACAATAGTCAATATTATTCCCACTGCATGGCTGCTGCAATATCCCTTTTAACAGAACTGTATTATATGTGTATTCTTAATTTTATATTTGCTATTTTATTCTGGGGAATGAGTGATTAGTGCAAGCATGTATATGATCTGCTCTGCTGAAACGCTGTGCTCCAATTTCACTGAACAATGCCCAAGTGCAACAACAATAAAGGAGTCCTTATCTTTATGTTCATCTTTTATTTTATTCTTGATATTCATCTTTATCTTTATTATTTCACACCCCTCCAAAGGCCTGCTTTAGGCTTCTCAACTTAGACTAGAAGTACTTCAAGTTTCAGGGAGTGGTGCTTAACTGTGACAGTTAAACGTTACGGTTGAATAACTGTTGAGCTCATGGCATTTGGGTAAGCAGTTTGCAAGAAATTTGCAATGTAATCCTACTTGTTTTCTACGCAGTGACACACAAACACACAGAAGTGATCATATTCTCGTATCTTTTTAAAATAGTGAAACTGATACAAAAAAAAAAAAACTGGGTTACACTCGCAGCTCTGCACTAGTTCACAAGTTCCAAGAAAAAGGTGCTGCTTATCAGATATCGGTATCATTCTGTTGATGTTTAGTTGGTTCAGATTCAAGGTAAACGACAGCCTGGCTCTCTGTATCCTCACCTGATCAAACAAGCCAAACTACAGGGTGGGAAATTTATATGGATACACCGTAATAACATGGGAATGGTTGGTGATATTAAAGTCCTGTTTGTGGCACATTAGTATATGTGAGGGGGCAAACTCCTCAAGATGGGTGGCGACCATGGTGGCCATTTAGAAGTCGGCCATCTTGGATACAACTTTTGTTTTTTCAATAGGAAGAGGGCCATGTGACACATCAAACTTATTGGTAATGTCACAAGAAAAACAATGGTGTGCTTGGTTTCAACATAACTTTATTCTTTCATGAGTTATTTACAAGTTTCTCTTTGTTCACAGCCATTGACATGTCGAAGAGGTTAACACGTGAGGAGCGGATCGAAATTGTGTTCATATCTGGTGAACGCAGTAACCGGGTCATTGCAGCAGATTTCAATGCAAGACACCCCACGAGACCACCCATCTCCCATGCTACAGTTAGCAAACTGCTTGCTAAGTTTCGTGGAACTGGTTCAGTGTTGGATTTGCCAAAATGTGGACGCAAGAAAACTGTCACTAATGAAGAAACATCAGTGGCTGTCCTAGCTTCATTCAGCAAGAGCCCACAGCGTAGCACTCGCCGCATGTCACTGGAGAGTGGCATTAGTCAAACATCCCTTCGGCGGATATTAGCTACTCACAAATAACACCCTTATAAACTCCAGCTACTGCAGCATCTCAACGAGGATGACCCAGATCGGCGCACAGAATTTGCAGAAAGGGGAAAACAAAAATTGGAACAGGACCCTCAGTTCACACAGAAGATTTTGTTCAGTGATGAGGCAAACTTTTACGTGAATGGTGAAGTTAACAAACAAAACCACCGCTATTGGTCTGACACTAACGCACATTGGATGGATCCCTCCAAGACTGTTGGAACAACAAAAGTGATGGTTTGGTGTGGTATATGTGGTACAATGATAGTGGGTCCATTCTTCATCGATGGAAACCTCAAGGCCACTGGATATTTGAAATTGCTACATGATGATGTGTTTTCTTCTTTTTGCACTGAAGCTGGCACGTTCCCTGAGTTTTTCCAGCAAGATGATGCACCACCACATTATGGGTGCCAGGTCCGAGCATTCCTGGATGAACAGTTTCCTGGAAAGTGGATTAGTCATCGTGGGCCAGTTGAATGGCCCCCAAGGTCTCCCGATCTGACCCCCATAGACTTTTATCTTTGGGGTCATCTGAAGGCAATTGTCTATGGTGTGAAGAGACGAGATTTGCAGCACCTGAAACTACGGATACTGAATGCCTGTGCTGGCATTTCTCCTGCGGTGTTGCTATCAGTGTGTGAAGAGTGGGAGAAGAGGGTTGCATTAACAATCCAACACAATGGGCAGCACATTGAACACATTTGGTCACAAGTGGTCAGAAACTTGTAAATAACTCATGAAAGAATAAAGTTACATTGAAACCAAGCACACCATTGTTTTTCTTGTGACATTACCAATAAGTTTGATGTGTCACATGGCCCTCTTCCTATTGAAAAAACAAAAGTTGTATCCAAGATGGCCGACTTCTAAATGGCCACCATGGTCACCACCCATCTTGAGGAATTTGCCCCCTCACATATACTAATGTTCCACAAACAGGACTTTAATATCACCAACCATTCCCATGTTATTACGGTGTATCCATATAAATGGCCCACCCTGTACAATAGGCACACTCACAAAAAAAAACACTCTGGATGAGTTCCATCATCTTTTATTCACTCGCTCATCTCGTTGTCCGAGTCTGGCACATTGAGAGTTTACTCTGTTTTGCGTTAACGTCCTGCATACAGAGGACAAAGTGTTTCACCAAAACCCACATTCATACACATAATACTGCAGAGAAGAAGTATGAACGGCTTAAGGATGAGAGGAAGCAACTTAACTGAAAAATGTTTAATCCCAAAATTTGAAAAGTGTACACTCATTGTGTGATGACGAATTTGCCTCTGATACCATTGTACACAGGTGTTGATGTGCATGTTTAAACAAAGTAGTCAGTGAGAGAGAAAAACAGCCAAGCTTTGGAAATAAAACACCAAAGAGGAGCATCGAGCACTACTGGATCATCACCGGATAAGAAACATTTTATTATCAAATATTCGTGACAGCAGCAGAGCGAGAAACCTGCTGTTCACCAGTGAGACACGATCTTAACACCAATCTTTGAACTGTTTACATAATCTCAAATGCAACCTAAATCTCAATATTACTCTTGTTCAAAACACAAAGTGGGAGTAACAGGAATGTCTTCATTTTCACTCTAATGGCATACAGCCAGTGCAGGCAGGTGGGTATTTCCTGGACAGCAATGAATAGACTGCAGTAATGTTTACCACATGAGGTGACTCAAACAGGAAATCAAACTGCATTCGTGAGAAATACAAGTTTTAAAAAAATAGCCTGTTTCTTGTTCCTACATGCCCTCCTGTCATATACAGTCAGGAAGTTTGAAGACATTCCTGAGATAAGTTTTTTTTTGATACACAAACAGCATTAATAATAAGAACAATGTTAGTGCAGCCAGTGCTAGTAACTCGTCACAACTTAAATGTCTCAGGTTTGTTCATTTTTTATGACTGCTGAGCTGTGATTGGAAGCACAAACAGTTTAACTGGCACTGAGTGGATTCAAAGGGTCATCAGTGAACTCCACAAAAAGCTCAAGAAAACGAGCACGTTGTCTGTTCTCGTTTGTTCTTTTACTGGACACGTACAGTTGCAATACACTTAAGTTTTAAAAACCTGCTCAGTGATCTCCTAAAACAGACCAAAGGCTGCTGTTTTTAATAATATGTCCAGAAACTGGAGGATTTAGTGCATTTGTCCCAGACTGTTTTCTACAGCGGATTAATGCATTTGCATTTAATACTGCTCAAACATGCTGCGTTTATTCATCACCATCAGAAGACCCTGACTATTTGAGAAGAGCACAACTTTTAGTCATGTTACACATCCTTTTTTTCCACAGAGTATTATCATGTAAACATTGTTATCAGCTAATATCTGCCATTTTATTTGTCATTAGCCTGCTGGGAAATAACAGTGGGCGGTGTTTATCTCAGATTCAGATAAACTTTATTAATGCCCAAATAAGGGCAATTTGTTTGCAGCTTACCCACACGACCTACTCTCACACGACCACCAATCACAAACACTGTTCCATGTCAAGACAAACAACTATAAGGTCAATAAATAAACCAATAAATAAATACATTCAAAGAAAGAGTAAACCATAAAATTAAACATCCACAGAAAGATTGATTTAAATGTGTCCTGTCAGTGTTAAGTGATCTAACAGCTGAGGGAATGAAGGATTTTAAGTATCTGTTTGTTCTGCACTGGAATGTAGAACAAACAAAGGGAACGGCAACCTGAGAGCAACTTCCTGAACTCAGATGACAAAACATGTTGCCTGACGATGTGATTTTGGAGGAGGTATTAATAATGCTGCAGAGGGCGTTTCTGTCCTTAATAAATAAAAACACTGAAATTCTTACAGCCTTTTAATTAATGAACAATAGAAGTTACATAAAATGTTCTTATAACATTAACAGAGTCCAGCCTGCTTTACAAATATGTTCTCTGTTGACGCTGTTTCACGATGGACTTTGTGTTCACATCGAACTTTAGTTGATGGTCAAAGACTGAGCCTGAGATATTTATAAGACTGTGCTATCTGGGCGTCCATATCTTGAATTGCATCGGCGTTATACTCAACGTTACAGAGTCAGAAGTCAATAATCATTTCCTTCAGATTTAAGTTCACGTAGCTGTCATTACACCGCTTCACACATTCAGGTAAAACAGGACCAGAACCTTGAAGCAAATGCAAGAGGACAGAAGGACAGCGTCATCAGGAAACTGTTCCCATAAGACGTCAGCTGTCGGTGTGCATAATAAGTAGAAGGCGTGACAGAACATAGCTGTGAGGCAAACTGGAGCTTGACGCAATCCTACTGGACATTTGCTGGGACCTGTTGGACTGTTTCAGTGAGAAAGTTTAAAATCAGCATCAGGTGCTGATCTGAACGTTTAAAAGGGAATGCTCTCCATCAGATGATGAGGCTGAATCTCACTGAAAGCAGAAGAGAAATCAACAAACAGAAGTCCTGAGCTGCTCATAGACTCTGTTTAATATAAAGAGGTTGGCGTCATCCACACTTTGACTTGGCTCATAAACAAATTGCAATGAACTGGTCTGGTCTGAGATCAGCCTTTATTTGAGTTGTTTTGTTTTCGGAGTAGGTATGTTAGTGGATGTCTTCCAGATTGTGGGGAATTGTCCACTATTAAGATACCACTGAAAAACTAAGATGATCAGCAGAGTTCAGAGTGTGCCCACAAATGGCATCAGGACCCGTAGCCTTTCTTAACCCTATAAGACCCAAACTATTAAAAAATACCCAGAAAATTCTGATTTTTTGGAACTGATATGTTTATCAACCCTTATAACAAAATCCACCAAATCATGTTTTGTTTCTTATAGATTTCTTATATATTTTTGTATCACATTTCTTACATTGGGAGTTTTTGATAACAACAATGTTAATTTTAGACAAAAAAAAGTTTTGTCCATAACATTTTGAAATTATGGCAAACATGGATCGTGGTCTCAGAAACTCAGGTATCAAATATGACACTAAGGGCATTATAGGATTAACTTAACCCTCCTAAATAAGGCCGTGATTTTTTCCTGAGATACTGTATCACAGTCTCTTTAAGAAGATTAAGAGGTTGTCTGTGAAGGTTCTCAGTCATTCAGGTCATCGTAGTCAAAGGAGCTTGTAAAGAAAAGCGTCTGGACTGAACAGAGGCGGTGGTTTAGACACCAACTCTCTGCCATCTATAATCCAGTTTGGAGTTCCCTCCCCAGACGCCTTAACGCCCACTCACATCCTGGGCCATCTGACTTCAGGAAATCACATGATAAGGTGGGGCCAGGTTTCACAATGAACTCACCCAAAACTCTGGCTGATTGGGACCCACAACCGCTTTCACACCTTGGCTCAGGCGATTAGAGGATCATCAGGGGGTCCTTTTGTCCCTCTGTGGGGGGAAACTCCCACTGGGTTTAAATCTGGGACTCCCCACCATTTGACCTTAGAACTGAAGAATGGATGAGAGGTGAAACGTCTTCAAGCAACATAAAGAAGTCCAGACGCTTTTCTTTACAAGCTCCTTTGACTAAGATTAAGAGGTTCTTTAAATACAATTGTATTTCCTTACACGTCAGATCTTTCAAGGGAAAAAAGAATGAGATACAATTTATCTGTGTTTGAACTATGTTGTGGGCCTTATCTGACAATTACAATTTATAAAGATATCTTTGCTTTTATTACACAAAAAAGAAAAGCAAATGAGTGTATCCACAGATTCCCATCAACTCTCCCTTAAGTCTGCAGGAATGAGGACATATGACATATGCCAACTACCTGCACCCATTGTACAAACAAAACAACCTCTGAATTTATTTCCTCCTCTGGAAACACCAACGGTTTGTAAAGCTTTGATCAGAACTCCACCTTCCTCATTTCTGAGAAAAGCACCTCCAGTCTACTTTCATTTTTAGTTGCTGTACCCAAGAGTATGCTCAAAGCATGATTGCTGCCTGTTTACTTGGGTGAGATATGACGATCATACCACTGCTCCACATCTGCATTCATGTCCAGATAGAGAAAACAAGGGTTTGAGAACTAGGTGTACCAAACTCAGGAAGTACTGCGGCACACCACAGGCAGAGAGAGATCAGATCCTAAACCTCTTAAAACCATATCTTTTAAAGAGACTGTGGTCATGCAAAGCCAATAAGCTGAATAATTCACAAAAATGTCCAAAAAACACACTAAAGGTCTTCCAAGAATAAGTATCTATAAACACAAGGAAACACAAATATAGAAAAGAAACCCCTTACTATAAATGCTAACAACTTGATCTGGCCAGTAAAAGTGTTTCAAATAGTTCGAGGAAAACTGAGGCTGTGTCCACATGTACATGTGCATTTCATTTTGACAGAAACTGTCTGGTATAAACAATAGTTTCTGAATTCAAATTGGTATTTTAGTCAACTTTTTATTTATTTTTTTTGTCTGGGGGATCAATGCTAACACAGCTCATTTGTATGAATTTTAATAAGACTTAAGGTAAGGGGTGTGGCCACGTTGACTGCCTGCTAGGCTTCATTTCGGCTTCCTGGAGTCAGTGAGCTGGACCTGTATAGTTAGCAGCTCGCTAAACAAGTTTGCTAGCATTAGCCAACACGCTTTCACTCAGGCTGTGGTCTAAATCTGCAGATTGCTCTATTTCAAATGTGTAGACCAAAAACCAATGGATGCCTCTGTCCATCGTTTATATGCAGTCTGTACAACTAAAAACTTCATTGGAAAACTTGTCTGGAAGAACTGCATCAGTAGGATTCAGTACACACTTTGTAAAACATCCCACGTGGATGACAGGATTAAAGTTGGGGAAGTTGAAAGAGGGTGGGTGCTCGAGCGTAGTACAGATTGCCTAATTATCCTGCTCAGAGATGGCTTTTACTCTCCCTGTTTTAGGACAGGTCTGAGCCAAACCTGGAATCAGGTCACTGGATTGTGCCAGGAGATTATTATTATTTGTTTGTTTATTTGGGGGATTTTTCTCAAATTCAAATCCATGTGTTTGCAAAATTGTGCGACAGTTACTGCCACTGCAGCATTTGAATAACTAGAGGGATTAATCGTTGCTTTATCACTTGAGTGTTTCTTTCATCCCCCTCTCCACCTTGGGCAGTATTATGATGGAATCTGCTGGCTCATGCTGCTGCTTTTTTGACTCCTTCTTCCTTTTCTTGTAAATTTCCACTTTGGCAGCAGCAGCAGCTGCAGCAGCAGCAGCGTACTGATTCAGACTGCTGACTCATACCTGTGCAATGTAGCAGGCAGCTTTCCTGCGTGAATGCTCAGTGATATCAAAGCCGGCTCCTGTCACACAGGGAAATGACATTTTGTGCCCTTGCTAAAATGTTTGCAGTGAAGCAAATATGTTATCTTCAAAGGGTGAAAATGGACTTCATACATGCATTTACTGAATGAAATAAACACTCAGCCTAATATAATTACGCATGTTAACTGATAGGTGAGCAGATTAAAACATTAAATGGGATTACAAATATTAGCATTATTTCCCCTCCACCTTGAACTTGCTTGTAAAATCTGATGAGTCAAGCCTTAAAAGTCTATTTCACAGTTCACACTATTCATATTCTTAGTTTTTAGATAGAAGAACTCATCTAATGTGTTGTCTGTATTTTTCTTTTAAATAACAAATCATCATATCTCAGTTAAGGCCAATAGCTTTTGGCTTCAGTTACATGTGGCCCTCTAAAGCCTCGCTGCCTGCTTACTCAGTCAGTGTGGCAGTTCAGCGAGGGAGGCAGAAATGAAGCAATCCAGAACTGAAAACTAGAAACTAAAACTGTCAGATCAATGAAACCTATAAGTCACGTAAACTACAAGTACAGACAAAGTTGTGACATTTGGTGAGGGGTGTGCCACAGGTCCCAACCTCTCCCTCTGAAATGTTTGTGGTGATATGATTCTGCAGAAGTATTTTTTTTCTTTTGGATGCTTGAAGTAGATAAGGACTGCAAATATTACTTTAAGCACTTTTCAAAGCAGTTATTCAAATTTGCGAAGCCTTACATAGTGGAACCTTCCTCTTACGTCCCCTGTATGAAGTCACAGGAGGGCTGTAGACTCAATGTTTTCTCCATCAACTTTCTACAATTAGTTTCTGGTCAGATAGTCTGATTTTCAGCTGGGTGTAAAGACAGAATAGAAAAGCTACTTTGAGCTCTGAGGCAATACACAATATTTTTAAATCAAGGGAAAAGCATCCACTTTGATATAGACGGCTCGGACGATGTTTACGAGCTCCTTCAGCTAGTAACAGCCAATCCCAGCAGACCACTGACACCAGCCAGCTAACAAACCAAATTTTGCTCACTGTCAGTTAAACTTCCTGCCTTCCTCCAAAGAGGAAGACAAATCAACTTGACCTTTTCGTAAAGTTCAGTTTGGGGAAGAGAACATGCTTCTCTTAGAAACGCAGCTAGCTGTTAAAATCTCAGCTGCGTCATTTTCTGTTTCCTTTCCAAGTTAGTCTCTTCAGACCAGATTAAAACCTTGCAGATGTCAGCAGCGAAGTCACAGATTGAAAAGTGATCTCAGAAGTTAGCAATGTTGCTATGAGCTGTTCGAACTGTTTCCCCTGTAAGTTCAGCTGCTCGTTCACTTGCTGTGGCCGGATTCTTTCTGATGTCACAATTTAACTGAGAGGAAAAAACTTGAATCTGCTGCCTGACTAATCCAAGAGTTTCCTTTTCCAAGAAGAAAAGGATGACAGGATTAAGATGCATTCATTCATTCATTCTGTTTCTTCTTAACAAACTGGATCTGTGTGTCAGGTGCTGCAAAGAAACCCTTCAGTCCTTTAATCCGTGTGAGTGGATCAGATGAAATGAAACAGACAAAGAGGCGTTTGTGTCTTACCTGGGGTTTTGTCCTGTGTGGTGAAGCTGATCCAGAGGAGGAAACAAGCCCAGGTGTATATCGCTGACATGATTTCCTTTCAGCTATGCACATTTAAAACGCAAGCAGACACACACACATACAGAGTGATGACACAGAGAAAAGTATTCAGACAGGCCTTCAGTCCAAAATCCTTCCACTGAGTGATTCCAGCCAAATTTTGCCACTCTTCTTTTTTTCCTTTCAGCAGTTTTTTCCTTGAATCTCTCTGGGTGGTTCGGTGTAACACAAGTACTAGGGAAACGCAGGAGAAAAGGCATAATTAGAGAAGCATTCATGATAACACGGAAACAAAAAGATACAGAGTGGAAAACGTGACAGAACATGTTTTTAGGGAAGAAATTCAGGTTTGATGTTTTGATTTTATTTATTCAGCACATTTCTTCACAAATTAATTCCACACAGTAGCTCATCTACAAGAAATGGGACATAAACAAGCAGTGAAATGTGCTGTTTCAAAAAAGTTCAGAGCTTTTTCCACATTAATAATCCCCCTTTAAACTAAACGGGCTGTGACTATACCTCAAGTTAAACTCAGCCTTGTGAAAGCTGGTTTAGACGAGTAAGATGGGCAAAGCAATAACCAGTTGTGTTTTGGTGGGGATCTAATTTGGCATTGGCAGGTTTATACTAGAGATGGACCGATCCGATATTACGTATCGGTATCGGTCCGATACTGACCCAAATTACTGGATCGGATATCGGTGAGAAATAAAAAATGTAATCCGATCCATTAAATATCAAAAAAGCACCTCACAAAACTTGCGACACGGCGTAACTCGGCTCATAACTGTAGCACGTCGCAGCAGTATGCATCACGTGATAGAGCAGCTGTGTGTATTTGTAGCCTTGCTAGCAAACCAGCATTTCATCTCCGAGGAAGTTATCCCAGAGAGAAGTAAAGCAAGTGTGTAAGTTCATCTCTGAATGTCTGTAAAGCATTCCCACGTTAAGCTTAACAACACATATATGGAGCGACTGCCTCTCTCTCTCCCTCTCCTGCTGCTGCTTCAATCGTGAAACTGCTTAATGATCAGCTGATCGGCTTTTCTGTCGCGAGTCCGTCTCTCTTGTTTGTTTTTGGCCCACTTCTCACCAGAAAGAGGAAACCAGCGGCTGAACAACAGCAGCACGTTTAAGCTTGATAAGCTGTTGTTAGAATTTATTTAATATTACTTTCTACACCAGGATCCTTTTCTAGCAGCTGACCGCTGGTAACTGTGCAGGGGCGGATCTAGCAAAGTGTAGCCAGGGGGGGCCGATAGGGCATGAACAGGCAAAAGGGGGCACAAAGACATACTTTTCTTTCTTATTCTCATTTAAAATGTCTAGCTTTTAATAAATAATTATCTGACTCTTACACCCAAAGTTTTAATCTGATGTAAAATATATAGAAGTCCATTACTGTATATAGTAACTGTTAAGTCTAATATAGTAAGCTATACTACTTTTTCCTTCGGGAAGATACCATCCGTGCAGTCTACAATTCTGTTGAAGAAAGATGTTGAATCTATTTAATTATTCTTGAAAAATAATTTATTTTTGTGCATTTTCCCCGCATCAAATTAATTTTGATTACATCGATTAAGCATCATGAGGTGGAGGGTGGTTCCCTTTTTTTTTTTGCTGGGAGTTTGCAACCCTATTAGTATAGTACTCATACCAGAATAGGGAGGATGGAGCAGGTTTAAGTTTATTAGATTGATCAGTATTGCTGAACTATGAAATATTTTGGGCGCAGTGTATTTTTTACATACAGGTTTAACAGAATAGCTTTAGTGTTGTTATTTATTTGAACTTGAGTATAAACTTATACAAAATGCAGCAAGATAT
Source organism: Neolamprologus multifasciatus (assembly GCF_963576455.1). Lineage (NCBI taxonomy): Eukaryota > Metazoa > Chordata > Actinopteri > Cichliformes > Cichlidae > Neolamprologus > Neolamprologus multifasciatus. Next base: position 29,321,952 of record NC_140447.1, on the reverse strand, counting down.
TAAAAAAACGTTTTATTGATTAAAAAACACACTATATCGGATTCGTATCGGTATCGGCAGATATCCAAATTTATGGTATCGGTATCGGACATAAAAAAGTGGTATCGTGCCATCTCTAGTTTATACCAGTGCCAGTGTGGTTTCTATTACTCTTTGAACTCTAAATTTGTTTTGTTTGGGCATTCTCATGTTACAAAAAAGAAGCTTACCAGACAAATAAAGTGAGGAGTCCAAAACCTACCATAAAACCCACTACCCATTCACCTCACTGTGAACCAGAGGTGATTCATTGCATTTGTAGACACAGAGTCACTGCAGAAGCAGTGAAGTGGCTCAGTAATGAGAGAGTTAATTTCTAAACAGTTGGAGCTCATCAAAGAGTGCAGGTTGCACTCCCTCCAAAACGACGCCATGCACATTGTGAGCACAAGTATCCAGCGAGGCATCTGGATCCAGGCTTGCTTCTTTAGATCAACAGGTAATCTCTCCCAGTTTTTCTTTTTGCAGTTTGATATGTATTTGATATTTATTCGACATAAGAAGCTAAGTTCAAAATTTTCCTTATCTTTTAATGGTAAAGAAAACTGCAAATGGTTTCACAAGCTGAGCAGAGCTGAGACATTTGTGTGGAAATCTGGCCACAACTGTTTTTAGTCATCTTACAAACAAACCGACGAACTAAATCAATCAAGACGTAAAGTACCGTCAGTCACCTGACCTTCTAAAATAAACGTTTTTAACCTTTTACCAATATAAACACAGAAAACATGAACATAGACAAAAGTGCATCATTTCAAATTAAGTGTGCACAGAAGAGACGTTTAAAAAAATCCAAATGCCATGTTTATAGAATTTAACAATAGTTCACCTGTCATCATTGCCCAGCTACAAAGTGTCTCATATCTTATCTCACATCTAGGATGCTATGGTGCGCTGGCTGATTAGTTTTATGAATGAAGATAATGGACATATTATTATAGTCTTGTTTCAAAGCTGCTCTTAAATTACATAAATCGTTTTTTTGTTTTCCACACAGACACAGAAAGCTCAAAGTTTAGCTTCTCTTAGGCTTCAGAGTTGTCACAAAGTCCTTAATGTGTGAAAAAAACTTGGCAGATGTGGTTCTAGTGTCTATATATGTGCAATAAATGATAGAAAAATAAAGCAACAAGTACTTACAGGAATTTCCAGGCATCAACAGTAAACCTTATTTTAGCATTAGTCCAAAAAGTCAACTTTGTAAAGAGGTGAAGCCTGTCAGAGAAGTGGTGATGAATCAGTGGGAAAGCAGGGAAACACCAACCCCGGTGACTTACGGTGACTCAGCTCCAGTTCAGATGAAATCCAGCAGAAAGAGGAAGAGATGGAGGGCAAAGGAAGAACCGAGCTGATCTGAGCCTCCTGCCTCCAGAGACTGAGCGTTAGCTTGACCGGCTCAACAGGTTATCCAGAGAATAGGCTGAACACAGACACACTCACACACGGAGGCACACTTTTCACCCTTCACACAGCACCGTCAGACACACACCCTCTGAATGGGTGGAGTTTGGTTGTAATTGGCAAAACACACACAAACACACACATCACACATGCACACAGGCTCACACACACAGGCACACAAGACCCTCGCTGCAATTTCTCTGCTTCTGCTGGCACAAAATGTCAGAGGGGTTTGTTTTCAAAGTGCAGAGCTGTTTTAGTGGGTGTGCTGTACCATGTGCTATGTGATGTATGCCAAAACGTCCAACCGTTTGACACCTGCTGAGGCAAAGACACACAGAGAAGCTGCAGTGCAGCCCCTGAATGTTTGCTTCTAATTCTGGGCTCCAGTCTCGAAACAGAGCATCGAGGAGACACAGGATTTACATTTATTGCTCTTGTTAAAATAAAGTTTCATATAATGATCTCAGTGTATGAACAGGTGATCCATGTAATCCAAAGTATGAGTCTTAGAGCTGCTGCAAATGCTCCATTTAAAATGATTTTTCTGCTCATGGCTCTGTATGATGTCATAGAGAGGGGATCTCCCTAATATGGCCACTTCAGACACACACACACACACACACACACACACACACACCTTCTGTTCTGTTTAGATGAGATGGAGAAAAGCAAGCATGAAGCTTGAGGAATAAGAACAATGTGGCCGTGAGCAGAGGAACCCCACACACCTGCTGCTCAAACTTCTGTTTGTAAGCCACGGCCAATCAGAGGACGAGGATGGGCTTAAAAAGACGTGAGGTAAGCAGCTTGTTTCTGACAGAGGACAAACTAAAGGGGCTTCACTCAGACCTGGATTTCAGACAGTTCTTTTATACTCTTGACTCTTTATGATGTTGTATGACGTTCTGTTTGTGAGAGGCAGCCAATCAGAACAAGGCTGGCTTTAAGGGAGATGTGTCAAACTGACAGGGTTCAACAAGGCCCAGTAGAAGATAAACAGAGATTATTTTGAAGCATAGTGCTAAGCTACAGTAGAGTGCAAAGAATGAAAAAATGTAGGTGGAAAGAAATCCCTTTTAAATGTACTTTTAAGTCCTATTGTTTGCAGATACACTTGTGCGCTTGTCTTTTTACAGAAACACACTTACTCACAGTCACACCTGGAAACTGGACACCGGCACAGCGAGCTCCTCTGCAGAGTAGGGCTCCTGTTTCATGGGATAAAGGCAGGTAAGTGGTAATAAGTGGTGATAAAGTTCTTTTCCTTTGTCTCTTGTGCTATTTACGAATAGTTAAGAAACCTTAATCTGCATTGTGAACAGTTTCAAAGACGAACTGTCTGAACAAGTGCAGTCAGGCAGCAATTACCATATATCATAATCCATACATGTGCCCGGGCATGTCTTTTGAAAAGTCGTTCTCCAATACACACAGCTGTTATCACTGGTTAAATCCTGTTAACCTGTTTATTGTGAGTATTGGATGTCATTAAAACATGCAGAGTGTGCATGGAAATGTTGATGAATGTGATTTAATGCGATGGATTAGATTAAAAAAAGATTCAGATGAGATCAGATTCTGAAAAAAAGGCAGAGCTGTCATTACAATCATGTTTGTTGTTAGTTAATATAATTAAATGTGTCTGGAAATCCACAGAGAGAGTCTCAAAGTGGGCCCTTCTTCAAATTCAGCACCATCTTTATGTTTTATCATATGCTGTTCATTCAGTGGTACGTTATTCCAATTAGCTTTCTGATATTGATGTTAGAAGCATCATTTTAGGACTAAAAAATGTTGTAAACATTGAAATTGCTCATTATTCTATTAATAGTCACTTAAGAACAACCAGCTTTAAATGTTGGAGGGGGGGGAATGATTAATAGACTCGTGTGGTTCTTGGAAGAGGACAGTACTACATGATCATGAGATAATGGTTATTGTATAAATAAAACAAGTAATGACTCCAAAGTCCTTTGCAGCACATCTCCCCACTCCAGGTAACGCCCCCATGCAGGTATTTACTCCATTACCATGCATCAGTGCAACAACAACGTTGGCTGGGTGTTTCCTGTTTTCACTGTCATAGCAGAGATAACTCGAGCGGGAAAAGTGCCACATGAATGACATCCTTGACATTATGGAATTTTCTTATGCGCCTCTCTCAGGAACTCATCAGCTATGGCTGACTGAATCTTTTCAGGCATTTGCGGCTCAGCTGGTAGATCGGAGTGTAATTACAGTGCCAGCGGTTTGTCCCTCAGCTACTCCACCTGTCCACGAGTCCTTTATTAACACAAGGAATCCAAAGCAGTTCCCAAGTCTCAGTTTCTTCCTGATTGTGTTTGGGACATTTAACAAAAACTTTAGTAATCCACTTTCAAGTTCTACTTTTGCCTTTTTTTCAGGGAACAAATCATAAATTAGATGGGCGAGAAGAAAAAGACGAGGAAACAAAAAGGTGAACTTAAGGCAGCAGCTTTATTGCTGAGGAAATCTTCCATAAACCAAAACAAACTAAAACCCTGAGCATGACAACTAGAAACAAAACACTGGGAAACTAGAAATGTGGAAGGAAGTAATGAGGGAATGGGAAACAGGAGGAAAACACAGCTGGGACTAATTACACATAAAGAAACAAGGAGAAGCGAAACTAGATACGCTGACAAATGACATGGGACAGTCAGAGGAAAACAGACCAGACACTGAGACATGGAGACAAAAGTGACTCGACAAGGAACACAGGGAAGGCAAAGTAACAGAAACAGAAATCCTGGGAACTAAAAATAAACAAAGCAGAAAACCATGAATGACAATAATCTAAGAATATAAATTAACCAATAAACACAAAACCCTGTTAGTTGATCTTCATTCTTACTCCTTGTCCTCCAGTCTTTCTTGAACATACTTAATAACATCTGTTATCCTTTATCACAAGCATTAATTATAGATCGTAGCTCCATGATGGAGTTTTAACACATTTTCCATGTGTGGAGACACAACATGGAGACACAAAACCCATCCTCAGGGGGTCACAAACCACCTCAAGACCCAAATGGGAGGATTTCAAAATTTGTATAAAAATGAAACATGTGGATCTATCTGCAGTGGTAATGCCTCGGAGAATGAGGGAGCGGCTGCACACATGCACTAACCACACAGTATGTAAAAACGAACACAGACACTCTGACATCACACACTGGTTTTAGTATTTTGGGCACCACCACAATGGGTTGGAACCAGAAATGATCAAATTTGGTCAAGATAGTGGTGCAAGCATGGTTAGCACCCATACACTGTACAGGTGCAACACACAGTAATAGATTGTTAATGGGGATATGGGGGACTGAGGACCCAAAACACATGGTTCTGCAATGCAAACAGTGCACTTTATTTACAGTGAAGGCTGTAAACACAATAACTCCCTGTTGCTCCCTTGAATCCCGTGTGTGTGCTCCCCTCCGACGTCTGTGCTCGTGCTCCCCTCCGTTGTGTTCTGGTCCACCACAAAACCACAAAAACAGCCATCAACACCGACCCTGGCGGGCATACACGAACTGCACCGTCGTACGCTGAAACACACTAACTTGGGACGACAACTCAATGATCCCACGCCGGTGGGAGCTCCAACACTCTCCTAAGTAGCTCCCCCGACGAGCCCTGATCACCAACAGGTGTGTGGCAGGAACTTCAGGTGTGGCCAGTCCTCCTGCAGGGCCACACCCATCAGGCCTGCATGTGGCTGCTCTCCATCCTCCAGCCACACATGTACACACCCACACCCTGCCTCTACATATAATGAGTGGAACACCAAACAACACAGCATAGTGCAGAAAAACACACATCCCCAAATAACAACACTAATAATAATAATAATAATAATAATAATAATAATAATAATAATAATAATAATAATAATAATAATAGTCCATCCTGCTCACGGACCCCCGAATCCTCCAGAGCCGGGTCCGTGATAGTTAACATACAAGAATTTCATTCACCAAAAACTGGAGCACAGATTTTTTTTGGAGGCACCATAAAGCACTAACAACACAAACACAGTTTAGGGACAAACCCTAGAATACAATTGCCGGCTAGAGCTGCCTGTGACACGATAATTGTCAAACAAGTGGCCACGCCCCTAACTTGAAGTCTATATAAAGTTTAAAATGGTGCAAATAAAAAGATTTAAAAAGAAAAACTATAAATAATGATAACAATAAAGATGTAACTGTTAAATGAAACCATGTTGCAAATAAAACAAGAGATTATGTAGATTTAGACACTTAAAGCTTTGAAACTTTAAATTGGATTGTAGCGGGGTGTGGCTTGCGGTGCATCCACAGTCATGCTCGCCAACTTAAGCATGGTACTGAGTCCTGCAGTAGGGAGGTTTTTGTCAGTGAGTGTAGCTGGCAGAGAGAGAGAGAGCTGCAGCTAACAGTGTGTGAACAACAAACCATTAATAAAGAGATGCTGCAAAACATGAACGTGCACCTGGGTCTGCTGTCGGTTTGTTACATGGATACATTTAAATATTAAATGTTACCATCCCATAGCCTCACTTTAGTTTGACTGTAGATCAAAGTGAAATTATTTTATTCATTGATCAGGTATTCTTGCCATGGACAGTTTGGACTGCTTAACTTTACAGCTGGGCTTCATCTAGGCTTCATTGTGCACATATAAAACATATTGCCTCATACTTAAAACATACTGTGAATAAAATCATCTGTGAAAACACTGAGATTTGAGCTCATTTTAAATTAAAACTCTCAACCTGCTCTGGCCAGGTTATGTGTCCAGGATGTGTAACCATGGCGATTTAGCCAGGCAGGTAAATAGAGCAGCCTTCATGAGACAGAAACTTTATCTTTATCTCACTTTGTAGTACAGAAGGTTACAGCCTGATACTGACACAGTTTAGTTCCTCAAAATGGCTCGAGTTAATTAAAAGTAATCGGTCTAATTAAATCAAAGGAGAACAAATGTTGTGAGAAGTGAAGCATTAATTTTGTGCTCTTCCTGCTTTAAAAACCTGTTGCTGTGGCAGTGAACATTAACATTATTAATAGTGATGTAAGGATTCAAACGTTTTGAGTATTTCAGACCTGCAGAAACTGTAAGAGGATATGTGTCATGTTGAGATCACTGAACTTTGACAACTCACATGCAAAGCAGGAAATTCCAAAAAGTTGCTTAAATTACCCAAAACACGTCATTGAAAAATGCAGTTTGTGTTCATTTCTGTGTTGCGGCACCGCTTGTGTGTTCAGGATTATGTCTTCCAGAGGTGTAAGCTGAGGAAGACGGTAGGTAAAGCGGGATTAGACACATTTCCCTCCACTCTAGCTCAGATTAAACCGCGGCTGAGCTTGATGAGCTATTGTTGTTTGTGCCGCTTTCAAACCCACGCTTCATTTTCCCTCGCAAATGCTCCACCTATACAAAGTGGAGGTGTGCGCTAACCTCGTGCTTCTTTTTTCATTGTCCCACTGAGAAAATCCTGATTACTGATGAGTGTGCGTGTGTGCATGTGTGTGGCTGTTTGTAGGTTAGTGAAAGATTGCTGTGGCTGTAGATAAGAGGATTAGGGTGGAATTAGTGTCATTCCTCTATCGCCGCGAGGAATAGATTCATATCGATTTTAATCAGGGATAGAGAGATCCACACAACTGCAGAAACAAACAGACTGGGAGAGAGAGGGAGGGAGAGGGAGTGAAAGTGGGAGAGAGGAGAGCAGCGGATGGATGATTTGGTGGGAAGGCAGAAGATTCCTGGAGATCATCGAGCTGGGATGTTCAGCTGGAAACTTGGGAGCTGCAGAGATCTACGCTGCAGAGACACATGAATACTTCAGGAACTTCCTCATGTGTTTGTCCTGGTTGGAAATCTCACTGACGTCCTGGAGGTCTCTGGTTGAGGAAACGTCCAGCTGCTGTGGGATGTTTGACCAGCGTTAGTCAGCAGGACTGGAGGGGAGATGGTCGGGATGTTAGAGCTGTGTCTGCTTTGGCAGGGAAACCTGTGAAGAATGAAGGTGGACGTACTCACCTACCTCGCTCTGGCAGCAGTCAGCTTTGTCGCCATGGTGACTGGCGGCCGCAGTTCGAGCCGCAGGAAACACAAGGATGTCTTCCTCGGGGAGAACAGCAAGTTCAAGTTTGGAGGGTGAGGCAGACTCGCTGTTAGATCTGTGTGTTCCTACTGAGGCAGTTTGAGCCAGTAGTGCAGACGAGATGAGAGCTGACTTATTGTTTGTGTCTTATTTTGCTTTTTGGGACTTTAGATGTGTTGAATGTGCTGTCCTGCTGTTGGTGTTCAATTCAATGCTTCAGATCTATTTATGCTTAAAAATGTCTTTGTCTACTTGATTCGTGTTGCAAAGTAATCCATGAGATGTTTCTTCTGATTATGAAGAAAAACTAGAACAGTAGAACAAATAAAGAGGCAAATAAAATAGTAAAAAGTGTCTCTCACAGCTTCCACTAGTTCGAGCGTGCATAGAGGGGTAGAGTTAAACTCCCAAACACAGCCCCTTAAACGTAGCCGTTCAGTTTAAGTTCAAAATTTGGTGCTATCTATGTTTTCTCAGTGATGGAGGGTCTGAAGCCACATGACCATAAGCCCAACCAATCAGTGCAGATGCTTTTTATTTTTTTTTGTGAATGTCTCCAATTTGTATTTTTGAGCCTGAAAATTTTGCCTTTTTTAACATCACAGATCACAGAAACTGTGACGATGTACACTGGCTGGCTGAAGAGGTTTCTGTATCTATTGTTGTGTTGTATACACAGCAGAACTAACAGCTAAAATATGATGTGGGCCCTGCACAGGGTAGAAAAGGTCAGACTGAGGAGAGCTGCCATACGGTTTTATTGGTACCTAAAGGAAATCAGTTGCTGCTGGATCCAGCTTTATGGTTTAAGATCCTTTTTATTAATCACTTATGAAATATGACAGGCGGGATGATTGCCAGTCAGTCACATGGGCAACACACAGTGATAGGCAATCATTCAACCCTATGGTCAATGATAGAACTGCATATCTTTGCACTGTGGGAGAACATGCGACCTCCTCACAGAAAGGCTTCAGCAGGCTTTCAGATTTGAACAAGGAGCCGTCTTCCTAAGAGACAACGCCAACCATAAACATCTAAAAATGAATTACTTTTAGTCTGCGTGAACAGAAATATTATATTACTGCCTGCTGCGGTGGCCTTTTGTGATGAGGGAGCAGCTGAAAGTAGCTTATGTGGCTTTGTATGAGTTTAAAATACAGATTAAACCTCAGAGACTTCACATTTAGGCTGTGAAGCTTTTAAGTAAATATACTCTCCCCCACTGACATTGCTGAGTGATCTATTAATGCTTTATGAATTCCTTTCACTGTTACAGCAACACAATTATTTAAAGTTACTAGAGCTGACGGAGGAGCAGGAAGCTGAGGTTTCTACAGCATCAGTTTAGGGAGAGCAGAGACTTACAAGAAATTCTGTGGATGTCAGGAAGCTGTGACTCACTTCTGAAGCACACGTCACAAAGAGGTTCCCATATGGGCTGCTGACTCTCACATCCCAGTTTTACTGAAAAACCACAGAGTCGGCTGCAAAGGAAATTTCACTTCTGTAGATTTCCTTTCATTTGCTTAAAATAAATAATAATGTGTAAAAGTAACGTCAAGGCTCCCTGCCCTTCACAGCGTGGCAGGATTATTTTTAGTTTAAAAGTAAGTCTGCAGCACTTCACAGTTAAGTGGAAAAGCTGCTCTTTTTGCCTAGTCTGCTGTCTGCAGGAGCACCAGCCCACAGAGGAGTGACCACTGCAGGTTTAGCATACTGCAGACTTTGAAAGCTTGCATCTCAAACAGGTTTTGAATGGGAAAAAAACAGCAACAGCCAGTTTTCCAGAATCGGTGAATGCAGCTTCTGTTCTGAGCAGCTCACGCTGTTTAATAAGCTTCTTCAGATTCCTGTAGGAGAACCAAATACATAAACTGCCTGAATGGACTTCACTCTGTCCAACCCAACATACATTTAAAACTCTGATTTCTTTATCTCAGCCAAATTCAATATAAATATCTACTCAATATGTACAGTAGTTTGCAATCTGAAGTGCAATTTGTGCATAAAAATGTTTCCAAAGCATGTCCAAGCACAGACAGTTATAATAATATTAATGACTCTGCATTTGATTCCATATAACACACTTAAAATAAACACATAAAACAAATAAATGCAAATGCAACAAAAACAGTCATGCAATAAAGCAGTGACTGAGTTTGACCCTTTGTCGTTTACACCACCTGAGAGCTGATGTATGTGTTGCAACAGTGAGATAACAATATGACCTTGATCCATGTATATAATACCATAACCCAGCCCTCACTGTTTGTACAGCAGGTAATCTCTGTGAAATTAAAGTGCGAAAACAGCCGAGTGAGTACACAGCAGAGCTGAAATTACTGCGATAAAACGAAATCGGCCTGTGATTGATGTTTGAGGTCACACTAAAAATGTTCTTTTACGTACATATGTGTTGAATATATGTTACAATAAATGTAAAGAAGACATAAATGAAGGTTTGTAAATGTAGCACAGAACTGCATTGAACACTTCCCAGTAATGCAGCAAATAAGCCAGTTTCAACAGTGTTTCCTTTAAACGGAGAAGATCAAATCCCTAAATTAGATTTGAATTAGTTGTGTGTCTGTGTGTGTGTGTTCAGTGTAGTATTACAGCGGCAGTTGTGGGTGAATCCTGCTGCTGACAGCAGGCAGCCGGCCCTCATCTGTCACACTGACCTGTGCTTTTGTGTGTTCGTCTATCTTTGTGAGGACCAAATGTTTCCAGCAGTAGTGGAAGTTCTGCTCACAGCTTCTGCTTAAACTATTTTGCTCATTTCAGGCAAAATATTTCATTCTTGGACTCAACTTGAACAGTTACAGGGGGACGACCCGGGGGTGTTAAGATTTCACTGGGAGTGACCAGAAGGGACAAAATTAGGAGGAGTAAATCAAAGGGACGGCTCAGGTTGAGTGTTACAGCCCTCTGCAAACCCCAGCAGCATTGCAAGAGTCTAAGTGTTGCCGAAGCTTAACTGTCGACACTTAAACCTGACGAGGTGTGAAAAACAGCATGCCTGAGTTTGAGCAATGCCTTCATGATCTCTGGGCTGTCATTTTGAGCTGAGGTTATTAAATACTTTATTTATTAAATACTTATAAATAGGGATGCACCGATACCGATACTGGTATCGGGTATCGGGGCCGATACTGTAAAATGTGCGTGTACTCATACTCGTAAAAGTTAACCGATACCAACTTATTTCATTAATCAGAGGGTTGCTTGTCATTTCTGTTGTAGTTTGTTAGATTGGCCACTAGGGGGGGCAATTATTATTTTATTTATTATTTATTTTATAATTTTTTATATTTTATTATTTATATAATAATAATTATTTTGTTTGTTTACAATATGGACACTCTGCAATAATGTAAAAGTTTATTTTATTCGCAAACCTAATTTGTATTTATTTTATTCCAAACAGAAGTGTTTATTTATTATCTATTTATCTGAAAGCTCGAGACAGTGCCAATAGTTCAGTGATATTTTGTAAAATTACAAAGTGGAGACTCTGCAATAATTTAACAGAAGTGTTTATTTTTTACTTGAAATTTTTTTGTGGTCATTTTTATTAAGATTTTATTTTTTATCGGCAGGGAATATAATAAAACCTGTCTTCCAATTAATTGTATGTGTGTGTGTGTGTGTGTGTGTGGTAGAAGTATTGTTTTTGTACTCTGTATCGGCAAGTACTCAGATCCAAGTATCGGTATCGTATCGGTTTGAAAAAATTGGTATCGTTTCATCCCTACTTATAAAATAAAACACATTTTTCTACAAACTCTGGTGTTAGTCTCAACATTACTCTTTTGAGCATAACAGCAAGACTGAGATGGGTTTAGATGTGCAGAAGGATAGTGGATATACTGGAAATGTTAAAATGGTTCAGCAAGGAAGAAGACCAGAGAGAAGATTTAAGGTCGTAGTGAAGGAGGAGATGAGGCGCCGCTGTGGTGACGTCTAAAAGGAGCAGAAGAAGAATAAATAAGAAAAAACTTTAAGACAGGTAGGAGCATTGTGTGTTGTTGAAAGCTCCTGAAAAAAATGAAACACAATTGGTGCTTTTTTAAGATTACATACAGTGTCCCTAAAGCTAGTTTAAGTAGCTGGGAATTGCACCACTAAAGCCCCCGCCTTCAACTGCTGCCCAATCCACAGAGCTTCTTTAAACTGGAAAGGATTCAGCTGAGGTGGCTCCACATCTGATTAAGATGCCTCCTGGAAGCCTCCTAGCTGAGGTGTTTTGGGTGTGTCTAAATGGGTGAGGGCCTTGGGGCAGACCCAGGACACAAAACAGAGATTATGTCGCTCTGCTTGCCTGGGAATGCCGCTCAGAAGAGTTGGAGGAAGTTCTTGCATCAGATGGGGCTTCTGCGCTAACACAGCAGAGATGTGCCTGAGATGACCACAATGAGGATATCCAGTCTCAATGAGCCCAACGCATCCGTGTGAAGTCTGGAAAAAGGTTTAGAAGTTGAAGCCTGAGCTTTGGGCTCATCTGCATTATTTATCAATATGCTAACCTCCTTGTTTGATAAGAACAGGCACAACTGTAACTGTATATATTTAACTAAATGTACTAAAATCACTGTGTACATGTGAAAAGTACAATCCCTGTACTGAAAATGATATTTTTATTAAGGTGTAAGCATAACGAGAAGGTTTATTTTTCAATTATTAAAAAGGAAATTATTATTTATCACTTTCATTCATGCTCATTATTAATACTCATGAATGCGTTTGTACCAGCATTTTCAACTTCAGCTGATTAAGGTAGAGTTCATTTCTAATCTGTTTTCCTCCAGAAGGAGATCAGAGGCTGAGCTCAGGTTTGGAGACAAAGTTAGAGAAGTGAGGCTGACATGGTTGCGACATGTGCAGAGGAGGGAGCGTGGATTGTGCGTATGGAGCTGATACTGGTAGGGTGAGATAGCATCTGTCAAAGAGAGCGGTAAAAGAACAAAGAAGATGAATGTCTTTCTGTGGTTGTGACCTGTCGAGGGGATAATGCTCCAAATCAGCTGAATCAGACTGTGAGTGTTGGTTTTTAAAAACAAAATATCAGCAAATAGTTATTTTTTTAATCACAAAAATAAAATGGACTGCTTTTGTCACTCACACACATCGGTGACCTTTGGATTTAGTATCATCCCCAAGGACATGCGAACCAGGAGAGGGAGGAATCAAATCACAGTCCTGCTAAAATCCTCTAACCTGCTCCGCCTGCTAAACCACAGGGACACCCACTGTGGCAACTCCACAATGGAGGTTTTATCCAACCAAATTTTAAAAAAAAAAATAATTAAGTGATTTGAGCACAAGACCTGTACTTTCAAAGGCCATTAACGAATACTGAATTGTGTAGTTTTACAGAAAAACAAAAGGAACTTTTAGGGGAGAAAACTTTGTGTGAGTCATAATTTTCAGTATCTGAATGCACTTCCTCCTCCAGCCTCTAAGATGTCAGGACTTTAGAGTTTAATGTCTAAAACGAGAACTCTTTATTTCATTTAAGCAACAATTTTTTAAAAACATCCAGTGTTGATTGTTAGTTGATTAAATTAGCTTCAGGCTTGAGATTAGCGCTACATTAGGTTTGTTCTGGCTGGATTTTGGAGTGTTAGTCAAGGTTAATTTAAAGGATTATAGAAATAGGATTTGGCTGAAATTATTTTTTTTAACCTCACAATAACAGAGGAATGAATGTGTGTTTGTGTGTCTGTGTGTCCATGTGTGTTCTCCTTGATGTGTGTCGAGGTGTGTGATTTTTAAAGAGGCTTTTCATCCACGAGCGGAGAAGATCTCAAACAGCTTCCATCGCTTTTACCACTGCATGTTCACCTTTGCACCGCACACCAGTGTGTGAATGTGTGTGTGGATGGGTGGATGATTGTGTATAGTGTAAAGCGCTTTGGGGTCCTTAGGACCAAGTAAAGCGCTTTACAAATACAGACCATTTACCATTTTACCATGTGATTACCACGTCCACACACACATGCAATTCTGCATCTATTACAACCAGTGTTGGTAATAGTAAGTAATCCCGTTACTTTACTGATTACTTATTTTCAAAAGTAATTAATTACTTAGTTACTTAGTTACTTTTTAACCTGAATAGGTGATAAAGCGATAGATCTTTCAGCCCAATTCTACTTTTTCTACATAATGCATCAGACAAAATGTAACCAAAAGGAAAAGTCTCTTTTTAAAACTTATTAGTTTTAATCTTTAAACTTTATGCATCAAGCAAAAATGTAATTATCTGCAACATTCTCTGACTGAAAGAAATTTGTTTAATATTTAAACCTATTTTCTGCACATTCCAGCACATAAAATAATTATTTTTTGTGTTTACACTCAGTCTTTCAAATAGATGCAAGTGAAACACAGCAGAAAATAAATAAAATTAAAGACTCAGCAGTCCTGTTGCTCTATTTTCACCTGTAAAGCAGGAGTGGGGTAGGCGGAGGTTTACCCTGGTGCAGGTGTGCCACAGCGGTCAGTGGAAGGATACGGCAGTTTCTCTGTGAGTTTCCCATTACGTGGTAGCGCACTCGGCGCTTGCTTGGAAGTTTAGGGGAAGTTTTCTTCCCACGCACAGCGGACACTAATGTTTTTGTCACTTTTTATGGAATCAAACTCAAAGTAAGGTCAGTACTTCCACGCTTTAAACGCTGCACGCTCATACTCTCTCCCGCACTCGATGTATGATCCATTGTTGATCTGCACACAGCTGTTGTCACCAACGACGCACTCGCTTACGTCACTGTCATGAAACATTCCCGCAAAAAATCACGGTTTTAGTAACGCAGTAACGCAGCGTTCCTACGGGAAATAACGGTAATCTAATTACCGTTTTTGCAATAGTAATCCCTTACTTTACTCGTTACTTGAAAAAAGTAATCAGATTACAGTAGTGCTACTTCCCATCTCTGACGTCCACACACACGCATGCAATTCTGCATGTATTACAACTGAAAGTCAGTTATGCTTGAGCTATAATTACACTTTATGCATCCTAAATGTCGTCTCTCTGGGGCTCCCTGTTTGAATGTCTTCCCTACATAACAGTATCACCTGCACGATGACTTTGTTCTTTGTCATTTGCGGACAGTTTCAACCAAAAACACTCGACACCATTGACAAGCTGCTACATAGCAACCTTGCAGAGTTCCCACAAGGTTGTGTGTGAAGAATCATTGTTCACTGCTTTCTCAAAAATCTGGTTAAAAGCTCTCTAAACATTTCAGCCACACATCACAGACAGCATCTGTCTCAGCATCACAGTCCCCTCCATCCAAAATCCTCACGATAAATCCAGAAGCTTTTGAAGTCCCCTGATATCAACAAAGCCTCACAACAACCTCATGATGAAGGTCATAAGTTGCATAAAACAAGAAAATCTTATTATATATTATCTACAGTTTGATTAGATTTAGACTTTAGGCTTCATAAGCTTTCTACGTGTGTGCTTATGTTTTGTTTGTTTGTTTCGTAAATATTTGAAGGCGTTTATCTAATTGTGTGGTACTTCCCGTGTCTCTTTTAAGCACATCTGTTTTGGATTGTTTGTATGCTTACATGTAAACATTATTTTCTCCTTGTGGTAGATTTGTGTCCTTTTTCTTGTGTGTCTCTCTGTGGTCATTTGGGTTGTTTGTGGCTTCCTATGGTGTGGTCTGGTTTAGCTGATTTGTTTAGCGTTGTGATTCCTTTGTGGTTGTTTCTTTTTTCGTTCGTTTGATTAGTTTGTGTGTTTAAATGACGTCATCCTGTTTCTCTTTTGTAGAAATTTTCCATTGCGCTGCAGTATTGCGTGGTGTCTCTGTGCTCTGTGCCTGGGGTTATTAAGCCTTACCAAATCGAGCATTAGTTCAGGCAGGCCACAAAGTCAAACCCACCTGCAGTCCAGGCCAATGTCACTCTGATCTCAAGGCTATGCATCAAATTCTCACGTAGATTGTGTTGTTTAAGATGCTTAAGCCTGCCTGTATCTGCTACGTGTCTTTCAATCTGCAAACCACTTTGCAACCCAGCTGCTCTGAACTAATCCACGTCTGGGGAGATGAAAGGGTAGGAAACATCATTTTCAAGCATACATACAAAATGTATCCATTTAACACTGTAGATTGAATTTTCCCAACATCCTCTTTGTTGCATCGCATGAGATTTAATATAAAACTTTGACAAAGACCAAGCAGCAGCCTGCAGAGTCAGTTCCTCAAAGTGAGTCAATCCCCTCAGGCAGACATGTAAATAAGGCTATGTTGACACTGCAGGCGAAAGCGCATCAAATCCGATTTTCTTGACTCTATGCGACCCATGTCCGATCATGGTGTGACAGTGTGAACGGCACAAATCCGATATTTTCAAATCCAATCTGGGTCACTTTCGTATGTGGTACTGAATCCGATACATATCCGATGTTTTAGAAAGCGACTGCTGTGTGAACGGTCATGTCGCATTAAATCCGTCTTTTACGTCACTGACATAAGACAGACACCAATTATCAGCATCGGAGAAGACATCGCGAACGCTTCCTGGCCATCCGGTAAAACTGCTGGGAAGACAACGTTGGAGAAACGTGAACATTTTATTTGTTCTGTATAATCTGCAGATTCTGACAGAAATCTGCAACTAGTCCGAAGTCTTTATATTAAGGCCATCAGTCAAACAATACTGTTTGCTCTGGGTCTAAACAGAGCGTGTTGTGTGTGACGTCTTCTTTTGCGCATGCGGCCGCTTTGAGCGTTCACACTAGAGCGCGTTTGCTGTCGCATTTTATTTGTAGTGTGAACAAGCAGACAAAAAAATTGGATTTGATCAAAAAATCGGAATTGAGCATCAAGACCTGCAGTGTGAATGTAGCCTAAAAGGTGCTTACAGTAGAAATGAAACTGGTAACAGCTTTGTTGAAACAGTTCCGGTGTCACAGCTGTCCTGCTCTGTTCTGCTCATCCTGCTGTCCTCGTACAACTGAACCACACTGATAAATACACATTTCTGCAGGTGGAAGTAACGATCGCTTACTGGACCGGGCTCAATTATATGAGTATTAGTGTTGATGTAGCAGCTGTAGAAGTTTTGTTTGTCCTTGCTGTCTTAGCATGTTTACATGATAAACAAAACAATAGGTTTTTTATTGTAAATTTTAATTTGATTATCACCGTCTTGATGGCTTAAATGGTGTTTTGAAAGTAGCCTAAGGTGTGTCCAGACAAAACAAACTGTGTCTTCAATTTTTATATATTATTTTATGTATTATTAGATTTTTTTTTTTACCATAATGCTATTCATATTATGTAGTTTAGTATTAAAGTATGTTGTAGTTTAAATTATAAACTACTCTACCCTCTTTTTATACTACCGACACTTTATTCACCTTTCAGTCACTTTAATTTTAAAACTGTATATTCTGTGTATTTATCATCTCACTCTTATTGCCTGTTCTTATTGTCTTTATCTTCAACGTTATGCTGCTCTGTTTTATGTTAATTGCCCCTTGGGGATAAATAAAGTCTTTCTGAATCTGATTCTAATATTATAATAATAACAAATAAATTCAAATAACACTGAAACTAATAATAAAAAGACTTTTAAACAATAAAAACACAATTGAAATGATAGACCTCACTTTGGATACTAAACTGAACCCTGTTGTTTTTGTCATGTACTGTAAACATTTTAAGCCTTTTATATTATAATGTGTGTTACAATTGTTTGGAGGATTAGTCCTGACTTCTCTGTGAAGGCCAAGAAGCCACCTCTAATGGTCCATGCAGCTGAAAATGCTCATTATCTGTGTTTGACTGTTGACTCTCAGCAGCTGTGTTTATCAGGCCTGCAGTTGCATCGAGGTTGTTTTGGGACATAATAAAATGCTTTGTGTTTTAGTTAGATGGGGAATGTGTGCGAACATGTGTGTGTGTGCATGTGTGTTATTTTTTCATGAAGCCTGGACATGCCTTTGAAGGTTTTGGTTTTAGCAGGGCTAGAGAGAACTGCATGATGGGAAGAACAAAGAGTAGGAAGAAAACTACAAATTGCATTTTTTTTCTAATCAAAATGTGCAATTAATTCATAACTAATCACTCAACATGATGTGTGTCTATGTGTGTGTGTGTGTGTGTGTGTGTGTTTACGTCTCTGTGTGTGTTCTCTCTGCAGACGTATTGACTACAAGCTGAAGAGGCAGGACAGCACCAAAACTTTACTAATAAAAAGTGAACAACTACTCAGGATTGAAGAGCACGACTTCGCCATGAGACCAGGCTTCGGAGGTCAGGCGCTCACACACACACACACACACACACACACACACACACACACACACACAGCCAAAGAGACAAAGGCAGTCCTCATTTCATCTCTGATCCCTGATGATTTAATCCGTTCCCTCACACATCACCTAACAGAGAAAAATCACTCCTCGCTCGCTGTGGTTTGATGTGATGATGGCTATTGGGTCACACAAACAACGGATGTGATAAAAAACAAAATATTACCCAGCACTGACCCAGATATCACCATTGTGCAGCAACACCAGCATCCGTGTGTGTCTGTGTGTGTGAGAGCATTGGAAATACAGTAGGACTCAATGTGCTCTCTCAGAAGCAACTGTGCATGTGTCTGTGTGTGTTTCCAGAACATAATGAGTGTGTGTAGATGTGCGAGTCGCGGGGGTTCGAATGCATTAATCTGGATTATATTCCAGGTCTGGAGCAGATGGAGGGGTGGGCAACAAAGTGACGTCTGCAATGAAAATCATCGCTATCAAACACACGACAATGCATTTCTCCACACAGATGGTTCATGTGATGTCATGTGATGATGGTTCATCCATATCATCCATGATATGGATTCAAATATTAATGTATGAACTTGGAACGCTCCATGTGATCTGTATTGTGTGTATATTAGTGCCTCTGTGTGTTTGCATTAAGGGATCAATGTACTGATGGTTATTATGCAAAACCAGATTTGGTGTTCAGCTCGAGTTCTGTGATTTTCATTGTTGACTTTTTAGGATTTTGTCAAATTTAGATTTGAGAGAATTTACTGAAGGTGCACTTTTTTATTTTGTTGTCATCTTTTAAAAACCTTTTTAAAAAAGACACTTAAAAAACCGCACTTCCTTGAATGTCCACTTAAGGCTGCTGCCAAAAGCGAGTCAGTGCCCATCGACTCCCATATTAAAATGTCCAACATCAGAGGAGAAATAAACATGTTTACAGCCTGCTACAAGAAAGGTTTTGATCTTTGGTGACAGCTTCTTGTGCAGCAGGTGAGTATTTTAATGACTCGTGTGCTTAAATTACATTTAGGTTGAAAGTATGGATTGGGCTTTGAATAAATTTTATATAATAATTTTCCTTTCTGCTCTTTTTAGTCTTTTTTTTAACTTTAACTTGATAAATATTATAGTTTGTTATAAGGTTATTTTACTAATAGAGACCCTCCAGGATGTCTGTGCCTCAGATTTGGATTTTATTAGTTAGTTACTCAGCATTAAGATAAGATAAGATAAGATAAGATAAGATAAGATAAGATAAGATAACCTTTATTAGTCCCACACGTGGGAAATTTGTTTTGTCACAGCAGGAAGTGGACAGTGCAAAAGTTATGAAGCAGAAATTAGAATACAATAAGAATAAATACAGTACACAACTGTACAGAATAGAATAAATAAAATACTATATACAGTAGAATAAAATAGAATAAAATATACAATAAGAAAAAAATAGAATACAAATATATGGTAAATGGTAAATGGCCTGTATTTGTATAGCGCTTTACTAGTCCCTAAGGACCCCAAAGCGCTTTACACAACCAGTCATCCACCCATTCACACACTGGTGATGGCAAGCTACATTGTAGCCACAGCCACCCTGGGGCGCACTGACAGAGGCGAGGCTGCCGGACACTGGCGCCACCGGACCCTCTGACCACCACCAGTAGGCAACAGGTGAAGTGTCTTGCCCAAGGACACAACGACCGAGACTGTCCAAGCTGGTGCTCGAACCGGCAACCTTCCGATTACAAGGCGAACTCCCAACTCTTGAGCCACGATCGCCCCCATATATATACAACTGAGTAAAAAATACAACTATGCCAGAAAAGATTATTGCACATTAGTGTTATTGCACATTTGTGGATGTGTTTGATCAGTTAAAGATCAGTTAATGAGCCGTGTCTGCACTGTATCCTTGCAATATACAGCAAGGACTGTTTCCAAGTGCCCACTGGTTTGATTTAATCCAAACCATATAAACAAACTCCGTTGATGATGAAGCCAAGCGTGTGAGCTTAGAGCTGGTCGTGAGCAAGATTAATGTGGAGGCAGAAACGCATCAAGAAGCGATTTTGCTGGAACATCTTTGTGAAACTGAATATGCTGATCATCAAGAATGAGATTTCCATATTGGATTGATCAAGGCCTTGTTTAACAACACCTGGGGAAAGACAGTTTACTGACACAGAGAAGGTTCATGGCTGCAGTGAGGGAGGACATGCAGACAGGCAGAGGAAGATGCCGGCGACAGGGTGAGATCGAGACACGGGGGCCCTGCAGCGACCCCTAAATGAGCAGCCAAAAGAAGAAGAAAAGAGGACAGCATTAATTTTGTGTATATGAACAAAAAAATCATCTTTGAGGCCACGAAAATAAAATCAAGAATAATATCGTTACTGCCTCCTTCTGATGTAACACATCCAACATGGAAACATTTTATTTTTAGACAAGAAAAAGTATTTTCTTAAAAAAGTCATGAGCATCATAGGCTACATTCACACTGCAGGCGAAAGCGCATCAAATCCGATTTTTTTGACCCTATGTGATCCATATCCGATCATGGTATGACAGTGTGAACGGCACAAATCCGATATTTTCAAATCCGATCTGGGTCACTTTCGTATGTGGTACTGAATCCGATACATATCCGATGTTTCAGAAAGCGACTGCTGTTTGAACGGTCATGTCGCATTAAATCCGTCTTTTACGTCACTGACACAAGACAGACGGCAATTATAAGACCTGCAGTGTGAACGTAGCCAAAGTGTCAGTGGTGACTTTTCTATCTTTAGTCACCAGCAGTGGGAAATGCGTTTTTCCATGACTTAACTTCTGGCTGGTTGACATTTTTAACACATAAATACTAAGATTGAACAAAGCCCACTGCTACGGATGGCAGATGTTTGCATGAGTTTTGTCAGGATGGTGATTTCTCATCATTTAGATAAACTCTCTGTGTGGAACAAAAGCTTTAGTTGATTTATTAGCGCTGGCTTTCACACCGTGCCAGTCGTTGTCTGAACTTGTCTTCAGACTAAAGGCAGAATTAAAAGAAGCCGCTGTTGACAGCTGTTTGAAGCCAAGGTTCAAACTGCGGTCTCCACCCGATCCTGAAAGGTTTGTTAGAGGTTTTTAACGTCATTATTTGCACGACCACAAAAGGCTGCGCACAGTGAAAATCTAAACACAGGTCTTTTTGACGTTTTAAGGACAATGCAGGCATTTTTCTGCTGGTGACAGTCTCTTCCTTTAATTCTTCCACTGATCATTTTTTTTCTTGCTCTAAACTTTACTCATCTTCACTCTGAAGCTTTTACTTTGAATATTTCCTGTGGGTTTATTTCATAGATAATCACAGTTTTTGTGAAGTTATTTTCTCAATTCAGGACTTTTAAAACAACAAAAAGTAAATGTAACCATAAATCTACAAAATGAACCGTGTTTCTAGCACACACTTTCACACAGACACAGCCTGCTTGCTGCTTTTGTATGTTCCTCTATATGCCTGGTCTGCCGGCGTCTTTGTGGTTCTGTCTGCCATTCAGGGTGGGAACACCAAAAGCACCACTGTCTGCACCATGACGCTGCGGCATTTCCACGGACTATAATTTTATACCGAGGGAAATATCAGCATTTTTCTCCCTCAGATAAGCCTATAGCTTCTGTGTGTGTGTGTGTGTGTGTGTGTGTGTGTGTGAGAAGTCTGTCTGAAGAGCCAAAACCATCCCCTCCTCAGAGTCCTTGAAGGGCAGCCCAAACTCCAGAAATACTCCTTATGACATTTCTCGATACCTCTTTCTCATGTTTAGAACTTTTACTGTTTCTAAATCAAGGTCAACCTTTAAAGGATGTCTATAAACTTAAACTTGTCCCCATAAACTTCACACATGTGTTCCAAATAACACGTCATGTTGCCAGATGCTTGCGATTTACTATCAGGGCTCGAATTATGCTGGTATCCAGTCGAGTGGTGCTATACTTTGGCTGCATCTTCCCGCTCTGTGCGCTCACTCGGCTGCAGTGTCAGGTACAAACCTGACATTTTATTGGCAGATTCATTGCTGCCATCATAACCACACCTCGGAGCATAAAACAAAAGAAAAGGTTTTGATTGCAGGTGTATCCAAAATATTTGATGACTTCTCAAACAAAGTGTGGCTGCTGCTGAAATGATGGATTATGAAAGCTCATTTAAATGGTTTTATACTTGTTTTGTACTTCTACGGCGTGAAGTAAATGTTCCAATACTTAATGTCTGTGAAGGTTCTCAGTCATCCAGGTCATCGTAGTCTCATCCGAGAAGCTTCTTCAGTTCACTGAAGAAGCTTCTCGGATGAGAGGTGAAACATCTTCAAGCAACTTAAAGAAGTCCAGATGTTTTCTTTCCAAGCTCCTTAGACTCCAATACTTAATGATGATATGAGCTGAAATGGGATACAGCAGGTTAGTCATATTAAATGTCCTTGTATCACAGCCACATTGTTTTGTTGTGCTGTTGTTCATTAATACAGTAATCGGTAATCTCAAAAACGTATATGGTCACACTGTACAGGACCACAGCAGGACTTTTGTAAGTTTATAGTTCATATTTACTTTAGTTTTCATTTAAATCTAATTCAATCATTGTCTGCCTCTGTTGTGATCCGGAATCTGATAAATTATTCAGACCGGCTTTATTTTTCTGCTGTAAATGTAATGAAACCTTTAACTCTGTTTCACATTTTCTGCTGCCTCTTTTGCTTCTGCCTCAGGAGAATATCTATCCTTAATCCTCCTTACAAAGCTCTGATTATCTCGGTATTTGCACAACAACAACAAAAAGTCAAATTGTGGCCATCACCTGACAGCATATTTGAGGGGAGACAAGGAATTCAGAGGGAAAATGCACCCTAACTGTACAGCGAGGTTTCCCTAAAAGTCAGCTGTGATTTAGGGCACATACACTGAGAATGTGCATAGAGACAGAAAACCTGTTTTCAAAGCCTTTTGCTGTAAATTCTGCAAAAAAGTGTTTCAGGCAAAGATGCAGCATTACACATGGTTAGGCTTCGGCAGTATGGATTCTGTAGTCTGACGCACATGTTGTCTGAAAGCTGCCTAGAGATTCACCTCTTAATCCCTGTCCACCTCTCATCTTCCCCCTCGTATGATTGGTGCCGATAGAAAGTCAAATGAGAACACACATGCGGCGATGAGGCTCCAGAGAAACATCCTGCCACCTTAAAGCTGCATTATGCCGCTTATGACTGCATGGATTGATCCATCTGCAGCGTTGTGTTCGGGGATTAAGGCGACTCGTTCTGAAACGCTGAACACACAAACATTATGGGACAAAAAGCTGTCCGTTAAAGCTGCACCAGGCAAGGTTTCATGTTAAGCTAAATCTGGAGCAAATCACTAACCGAGAATATCACAACACTACTCGAGTAAAAGTCCAGAGTGAGATTTAGCGGCCAGCAGGACAATGAAAGGAGAGAGCAGAAGTGAGGTGGAAGTTTGCTGCCATTAAAGGTCGCATGTGGAAATATTCTGGTTTTAAAGGAGAGGTAAAGAAGCAGAAGAGCTCACAAGAGACGTTTGCTGATTGTTCAGGCTGATGTCACCTAAAACCACCAAAGCACTGATAGCATCACAGATTCTCAGTGTTGCTAAAACAGGCTCAACAGGGACTTAAGAAGATGTTTTCTCCCTCTTTCCTTGTAGCAGAGCTAATCACGTGAGCTGATAAGAAAAAGAAACAAAAAATATGTTATGCAGGTCAGAGAGGCTTTGTGACAGCAAGCGGCGTCCTGCATGATCTTTTGATCCAGCGCTTTGTGTTTTTTATTATTATAATCTTGTGTTCTAGTTTGCTCATGTTGTGTACTGTGGTTTAGACTTTTTAGTTCTTTGAGTTTGGTTCTGTGCTCCCTCTGTTTAGTGTCTGTACCATGTCTCTGTGCATTTCCTGTTTTATTGTGAAGGCCCGTGTCTCATGTGAGTGTGCTTCCTTGTCTCGTCTTCCCTAATCAGTCCCAGCTGTGTTGCCACCTGTTCCTCGTTCCCTCTTAAAAAAATAATGTCATTAATGTGTCATTGTTGCTTTATTTAAAGAAAAATGTTGTTCAGATTTTATTTTTTTTAAACTGTTTATACAGTATTGTTACAATAGTTCTTCAGAGCTGATATCAAACAATAAGACAGGGTTTAGGTTATAAATTAGGGTTGAAGCTGCTTTGCATAGCACAAAAGTGGAGAATCAGCTGTGGCCTCGCTTTGCACGTCTGCCTCATATGTACTCTGACTGGGTGTGATGTGGGAAAAGGAAAGCAGTAAAGAGCCAGGAGAGGGAGAGCGAGTGACCTTCTGTTGCAGGTTTTTCTTCCTGACAGCAGTCGTTGTCGGGGCTACACTAAATTTTTGGTCTCCACTGGTTTTATTGAGTCACACGGGGACAAAGCCAGTCTGTGGCGGGAGCTTTATGGACCCGGCTGTGAGATGAACTTCACTAAATAAAGTGTTCATTTAGCTGCCACCATGCAAATATCAGGGCCAAATTAACACACAATTATCCAGTAAGTGCCTTCTCGTTTGGCTCTCGGCGAAGGCAGTCGCACTTTTCTCCTCTCCTCCTTCCCCTTATCTTCCTTGCTTAGCCTCTTGTGTCCTTGTCTTGTCTCGTGTGTATTACTTTCCCTGGAACAGTCTCTCACTGTCTGTTCTCTAAATCCTAAAAGAGAATTATGGATTTGATCAATTGGTCTCTGAATGCTATTGACACCCTTTTCTCAACGAGAAGTCTGGGCTCGGGAGAGCCCGAGTGCCCTGGAGGGACTTTCCCTGCCGGATACACGATGGACGGGTGGCAGAAGTGGAGGGTCGTGTGCCTGGCGGGACTGTCAATCGAGGACACTGAAGATATCTACCTATTCGGAACCATGATAACAGGGTTCTTGCTGATCGGAGCTGGCTTGGCCCTGACTTATCGGAGAATTAAGAAAGTGGAACCGGCTGTTCAAACCCCCACAAGGCTGCCCGCTGGGATTGAAACAATGGGACGAGGCGCGACTTCTCAGAATGGGCTCATTGAGTGCAGCACGGATAAGATCTTGGAGAAGCTTACGGCTGTCATGAACACTCAGAATAAAACCTCTGAGCGTATATTGGATTACATCAAGGTAAGTCCACTCAAAATAACACCCCTGAGCGAGAGTTGGATTACATCGTGGAACAGCTCACTGCAGTCGTGAGTTCTCAGAATCGGCTCTCTGAGCACAAGAATGACAACACCACGGAGCACAAGTTTGATAACATCATGGAGAAGCTCACGGCTCTCCAACGGGAGATTGAGAGACCAGTGTCGGAGTGTTAAAGAACAGCTTTGAAATTCTCATGAGCTGCTCGCATAACAGAAATATCAACAACATCAACATCATAATGCGGATATCCCCTCAGCGCCAGCTGTGGGCTCAAGGCTGGAGCTGCACAAAAACTCCCTGTTAACGACTGTGTGTTGACTGTTCTTCCCACTCCATGCAAGGCCACCTGGGTTAGCTGGTAGACTGTTTACTTAGCCTGGCAGGGTGAAGGACACTGTCTTAGCTGAACTATAGACACGCACACACATACACTTACACTGATAAGCACTCACACATCCCCCCTCCCCTTCCAATGCCTTTGATGCTTGTTGCCTCCTGGGAACACGAGGCAGGTCTGGGCCCGCGCTAGAGAGACGGTGCAGTGGCAGGATGGCTGCTGTGTTTGCTTAGGATTACTCCTCACCCCCTACCCAACCCTGTTGCTTGTCACGTGTTCCATAATGTTGTGCTGTGGACATTTATGTGCTCTCTGTGCAGAGGAGTTTTTTTGTTTCCTGTTCTCATGCTGTCCTCCTATAGCCCAGCATGAGTAGAGGTCTCTTTTTTTCCTCTTGTACTTTCCCATTGTAGTGTACATTTCAGTGTTTTTTTTTCTATAATGCAACCATTCTCTGACTTGTATCCCCATGTGAAGTCTGTATTGTGTGTGTCGGGGGGCGGGTTCATTCCACTGCAGGGCAACCTGCCACTGCATGTGGCGAATAAAATTTGAACTTGAACTTGAACTTAAAGAACTTTAAGGTTTTTTTTGTTTTTTTTTAACATGCTGTCCTTGCTGGTGAAAACAGGCATGTAACCTGGTTAACCACAACCAGATGAGGGTCAGAGAAAAACCCAAACCACTGTGTGTGTGTGTGTGTGTGTGTGTGTGTGGGACTGTCCAAGAGAGAGTTTGTGTGTCTGTGTTTGTGCATACTCAACTTTTCAAAGATTTCCAGCAAGGCAGTTTATTTTGCATCTAAACTGGATTAATGCAACGAAAGAGCATCGTCGGACGAACTCTTCCTGAACACTGATGACTCATGTCTCCCACTGTGATGTTCCCCGTTGGTTTACAAAGTTAGCTTCAATTTAGCAAATTTCCCATCTCAAAGGAAAAACATAGCCTGGGTTACTGTCCAAAAAGAACATCGTGTTGTGTAAAGTTTTAAAAAACTAATGACTCAGACCTCGTCCTCCTATGAAGGTGATGCACAGCTGGCTGCACTCAGCGATCCTTCAGCCCTCAGTATAAAAGCTGGGGGAGAGGAGAGAGCTCTGGCAGTTTAAAGGTGGCTCACCCTAGAGAAACATGTGTGCCAACCTTGTGAGTTGTTAGTAACAGTCACCTCCTGCCAACACTTTAGCTTTTTGCTGTTCCACCCCCTCATGGCCTGGCTCTTCTTGGGGAGGATGTAACAGCTGTTTCTCACAGATACCTGGTGCAGTGTTAGTTTCAAAATTCTTGGTTCAAATAGAAATTTTTGGAAGCAGTGAAACAGATTCTGCCTGATTCGCAGTAACAAAAAAAGCGTCAAAACCAAATATTTGAACTGGACCTTTTGTATTTTTATATTTTTTGTGGTCATTACAATAACTGTTCTGCAAGGTCTGTCAGTCTGCACTCAGAGAAAGTAACTTACTGTGTTTTAGGGTACAAGGCTTGTCACCAGCACAGTATCCTTTGAGGCAGTGGTGTCCAAACCCAGGCCTCGAGGGCCGGTGTCCTGCAGGTTTTAGAGGTGTCCTTGATCCATCACAGCTAATTTAAATGTCATTGGGGGGTCATAGACAGACAGAGAGCTGGATTGCATTTGTATGGAGGTGTGGTCTCACTCCTGAAATTCAGATAAATTATCTCCAAAAAATATGGCCTTAGTTTCAAGGTCTGAATAGTGACATCATTATTGTAACACTGCATTTGTTTTTGTTTTTTTGGTAACTAGGGATCAAAACCTGAAGACTTCTGATCTCACATATCTGTGTGAAAATGGCCCCAACTTCGATAAACACCCCTCTAAGTTTAAGTTTGATGTCTGTCATTCATTTCCGGTCAAACTGAATAAAACACTGAAGTTCATTAACTGTATTCTAAGTGTCAGAAAGAAAGATTGTCCAGGATATGCTCATTGACCTCATATGTGAACATGAGGATTCACAGGTAGCCAATGCAGTTATAAGTTCATTGCTATGAAAACATGTCAGGCAAAACTGCAATATGATGGGAATTTTTAAGACCACCTTTTTAACCACTCTCTGCTTCCAGCCTATATAAAAGGTCGCTGATATATAGTTATACAAATGTAAGTATGGCAGGACTTTGCTAAAACAATAAAGTGGATGATAGTCTTCTTCATTTTAAACTCTACTACTGTATATGTAGCTTGACTCATACTGAGGCCTTTAAATCATGAATTATGGAGCCTTATTTGTGTCATGTCCCTGGGTCTGTTGACCCAGCGTTTTAAGTTTTAGTTTATTTGGATGTTGTTTATGTTTAAGTTCATTAGATTAGCGAAGTTCATTTGGTTATTAGACTCCTTGTGTTTTCTTCCCCTGTATTTATGTTTCCCTCACCCTTTGTTTCATGCTGCGTGTCTTATGTTATCAAGTTTGTATTATCATGTCTGTCTCATGTTTCCGGTTTTATTTTGAAGGAGTCGTGTGTTCTTTGTTCATTGTATTTAGTTTCACTTCCCCTGTCCTGTCATTAGGCTCACGTAAGTCAGCTGTTCCTCCATGTGTTCCCACTTCCCCTAATCACCTCCTGTGTATTTAAGTCCTCTGTTTTCAGTGTGTCATTGTCAGGTCGTCTGTTGTCCTTTGTGTCATGTTTCCAGGTTCTGTGCTCTAGTTTTTTTTTTGTGTCCGTGTTAGGGTTCATGTTTTGGGTTTCTATGTTATCTTAGCGCTCCCAGTTTAGGTTATTGTTTAGCTTCTTCTCTGCCTTTTGTTTTGTAATGTTTTCACCAGCCTTAATAAACGGCTCGCTTTCTGTTAACATTTAAGTTTTTGTTTTATGATGTCCGCATTTTGGGTCCTTTTCATAATACATACAGTCTGCCTCTGCCAGACTGTGACAATTCATGTCAAGAAAACACTACCCACACAAACATTCCACCCACTCCAATCACAGTGCAACAGCAGAAATGGAAAGTTCACATATTTTTGAGCAGTTTTGCATTGAAAACAGCTGTTTTCTATACCGTAACCTAGATGTCCTAAGACATTCCCATTTAATCCAAATTTAGCCCGGATTAAATAAAGACATCTAAGAATGGAAACACACGCTAACAGGCTGAAAGAGTGGTCGGAGCTGGTTTTCCTTCTGTGCATTCTCCTCGTTGTTAACCTTTTAACATTACCTCCAAATGAATGGAAACATTTTTCTCCAGCAGAACGGCAGTGAAATCATTGTTGTTGCTTGTGGTCGGCGCAGGAATGAGCTGTTTTGTCTGCATGTCGCAGCTGTGGATATATCCTAAAATTAACAGTATAGAATTCCAAAGGAGAGCACGGCCACTAGGCACTGTTATGGGATAGACAAACTTCTTTCCTAAACTTTGTCAGGTCATGATTGCTTTGTGGAGCAAACAGCGAGCGAGTAACCATAATTTAAGTGGTGTTTTTTATGATCATTGGTAGGTCGCAGAGCCCTCCAGCTATGTGTGTTCTGCTTGTTTATGTGCGTTCAGCCTTTTTAGGAGCCGTTAAACAATCTGCTGATGAGGAAGATGGGGTGGGGCGGGAGAGATGAAGACAGATGTCAATGGCTGCACAGGTGAGTTGGTGCCAAAGACAAAGGATGTCACAACACAAAATGAGGTTTCCAGGTCAGGACAGGTGATTGGATTAAAGCAATAAACGAGAAGCGACTGATCCTGATATGCTGTTAAATTATTATCGGTTTTTATTCTATCCCATCTCACTGGGATACAATAATATTTTTTCAGGCAGGCTTCCGGTGCTGTTAAAAAAGCCTCAGTGCCTTAAACATATCAGTACTGAGTCCACATTAAAAATAGTATTTTTTATTGTTATCACAGGATAGTTTTCTATTCTTTTTTTCCTTTAACTGTGAAGGCATGTGGATTTCTATGAGCTGTGTTTCTGTTTGCACTCCACTGTGTGTATTATGTGTTTCACTAAGTGAGAAACTCATAAAAAAAAATTTCAGTTGACAAATTAGATCCGAGATTCCAGGATCGTCTGTTGGTGTGTTGGTGTCGTATGACAGTATGGTCCAGCCTTGCAATAACTGCATGGATTCGTCCAACTTTATTGCTTAGAATACTTTGTTGACAGTTATATTACATTTGTCTTTATTGCAATTTGATAATGTCAATTAAAGCTGCAAGCAGCGATTAAAGGGCCCTTGCACCTTGGTGCATGCAAGGTGTGTTGCAGTCGAGGCATTTCATGCATTTATGTGGATGTTTTACACCCTGGATTCTGACTGACAGCAGCACAAACTAGTTCCTTATCAATTCCTGTGCGCACTATCTGGCATTCAGGAACCACTAATCATATGTGTGTCATTGATGGAACGCACAATAAAAAATTCAAATACATGAAATTGTGTTTATTGCCTAATGTTGTTTTTCTTTTGCCTCCCAGTGGCGATACAACTGTGGCACCTAGATGTCTCCAATCTGAGGCTTCTATCAAAAATGTTCAGTCAGTCCTAAACTTGACAATCTACCTTTGAGTTATGAGATTATTTGTGCTGTGACAAATGATAGAAATACAACTTGCTGGCAAGAACATGCTTCAACAAAACCACAGCTCATATTCATCTGTGGGTGGAGTTTGTGTCCTGGGTTTGTAAGTTTGTGCCTGAAAACACAGCAAAACTGTCCTGGGTGTGGATTCAAACCCAGGACTTTCACAGCCTTTCTGTGGGGAGTTTGCATGTTCTTCCTTTGCTTCCTCACACGGATCAAAGACATGCCTCTTAGATGTAGATCCTAAATTCTGTTACAGCCCGAGGCCTTTCGTGGGATGTGTGTGTGTGTGCGTGTGTGTGTGCGTGCATGTTTGTGTTTTGATGCAGGAGACTGCAGGAAGTGCCAGTGTTTTGCGAGGCTAGTTAAATGTCGCCAGATGGTATCTGTTGGTGTCCATGCACCATTATATGCCATATACTCGACAACTCATCCATGCACCACATTACATCACTGACACAGGCGTACACATATTATTACTATTGTGGTAAACACTTGGTTGTCCCTATACAGTTGGTTTTGTGGCTCTCTTCTTTGTTGCAGCAAACAGGCTGGTTTTACCTTGACTGTTGATGGTGTAAGGAGCTAAGAAAGGAAAGCGTCTGGACTTCTTTAATTTTCTTGAAGACTCTTCACCTCTCATCCAAGAAGCTTCTTCAGTTCTGAGAGCAAATGATGGAGAGTCCCAGATTTTAAGCCCTTTGGGAGTGTCCCCCAAGGGAGTCATGGACCGCTATTGATCCTCTTTCTAATCACACGAGCAAGGTGTGAAAACAGGTGTAGGTCACAATCAGCCATGGTTTGGGGTCAGCTCATTGTGAAACCTAGCTCCACACTATCATGTGATTTCCTGAGGTCAGATGGCCCAGGGTGTGAGTGGCCGTTAAGGCGTCTGGGAACTCAAAACTGGATTATAGATGGCAGAGAGTTGGTGTCGTAAACCACCGCCTCTGTTCAAAGATGGTCGTTCACAGTGGACATAGATGGCTTCTTTCACTCCTCTTTCAAACCATCTGTCCTCTCTGTCCAAAATGTGAACATTGGCATCCTCGAAAGAGTGACCTTTGACCTTCACATGCAGGTGTTGTGCCATGCGTTTAAGAAGTGGCTGTTTGGTCTCTCCAATGTAGAGATCTGAGCATTCCTCACTACGCTGTACCACACACACTACGTTGTGATTAGATAGAGGATCAATAGAGGGTCCATGACCCCCTTGGGGACATTCCCATAAGCCTTAAAAATCTGGGACTCTCCACCATTTGCTCTTACTACTGAAGAAGCTTCTCAGATGAGAGGTGAAACATCTTTAAGAAAATTAAAGAAGTCCAGACGCTTTTCTTTCCAAGCTCCTTAGACTACAACAAAACTGGATGACTGACAAGCTTCACTGACATGTTTGGCTGTTGATGGTTGTTAACCTTGGAGTAGATGATCATGAGGGTCCAGGCTGTGTCTTATCCAGTGACAGCTGGGATAGGCTCCAGAAAACCTTAAATTAAATGGGTGGTGCTTTAGAATCATTCTGTCACACGCACTTGCGAAACCCATGAAATATGACCCATGTGTCGAGTCTAAGTTTATAACTTTTTACGGTTTACACCATTCACACCCCCCACCCCCACTCACACACAGAATTGTGACACCCATAAAATATGTGCAGAGCTTGAGCTGCACAGTTCTGACTGTCTGAGTTTCTTTACTAGCACTGATGAATAATTTATGAGTTAATGGCATTAAAATGAAATACTTTCCATGCCTTTGCTTTAGGTGCGCCCATCCCCGTAGGCATTGATGTGCAGGTGGAGAGCATCGACAGCATCTCAGAGGTCAACATGGTGAGGATTTTTAATGGCATGTCACAGAGGAAAGGACCCAAATGCAAGATGTCACAATAAAAGTCCAAAAATCAAAAATAGGAAAGACAAGAAATAGCAAGATCCATACATGAAAGGTAGGATTTTGAAGGAAGGCGAATAAAAACAGCTAAACCTGATTTAGGAAAGTAGCAAATAAATCCAAAAGAGAAAAAAGGAAGCCCGGGAAGTGAGAGGATAACTGAACACAGAAGATACTAATTGGACCAGTAATCAGAAAGGGAGTGTGACTAACAGGAATGAAGGAAGGTCACAAGCACATAATCATAAAAGAGGCTGCCTAAATATATTCCTGAAAATGTTGGTTAAATGTCTTAATACAATAGTTTTTACACTGTAAAATAAATAAACAGATTAGTAGATTAAATAAACTATTGGGGTGTTTAACAGAGGTTTGCAGAATCAGGCCCAAACAGCTGGTGCTGTTCTTAAAAAAGGCCTCAAATCATTTGTGTCAAATGCTGAATAGCCTGTGGCCCAGATATGGCCTAAAAAGAATCCAGTCAGACCTGCTGGACTGCTCTGCACACAAAGAGGGCTTAAATTATGAACTTTTCACTGTATTTTAGATTAACGGCCTTTATGCTGCCAACAGTGGCTCAATAATTTACACATTTACTAAACAGGCAAACACTTCCTGCTTTTGTCTCTCCTCCCAGGATCCCTCTGGGGTTGCATCAGGAGGGCCATCCAGGATAAAAATATATATATACATATATATCTGCCAAATTAATCACATAGATCTAACCAGTGTGTCAACCTCTTTGTGCATTGTGCTGCAAATCATTAAGAATTTATTGCGTCTTAGAGTTTGGTATTAAAAGCGCTGCCAGACCACACCTAAATAAGATCGTATAAGTCATTCTGATGAGCCAAAAACAATGTTCCTAAGACAAATTACACCAAAAGCTGTCATATTTTGCCCTTTGGTAAAAATAAAATCATGTAGATAAACTGAACTAAAGAGATTCCTTAAACTGTAGTTTTATGACTTTATAGTTTTATGACTTTATAGTTTTATGACTTTATAGTTTTACTGACGTCACTGTTTGTCAGTTGACTCTCTGGCTCTTGATCTCTCAAGTGGCCAGCTTTGAAGTCAGCGCCATGTCTAACTTAAAAGTTCTTCCAGCCAAGAGAGATGAATGAGAACAGGACGGTGCTGTAATGACAGCCTGATCTAAAACAATGGAAGTGTTGACCGGGTTCAGGCTCTGTCTGGAACCACATTTTCTGAGCCCCCAGATCTCCCATGAATTCAAACTTGCTTGAAAAAAATGAATAAAAATTAAAGAAACATAAGAAGTATATGTTTCTCTGGTGTGTGTCTGCCTTCTGTAGGACTTCACCATGACTCTGTACCTGCGTCACTACTGGAAGGACGAGAGGCTGGCGTTCCCGTCTGGAAACAACCAGAGCAGGACTTTTGACTCCCGGCTGGTGAAGAAGATCTGGGTTCCTGACGTCTTCTTCGTCCACTCCAAACGTTCCTTCATCCACGACACCACCATGGAGAACATCATGCTGCGGGTTTAC
This sequence comes from Neolamprologus multifasciatus, assembly GCF_963576455.1. Lineage (NCBI taxonomy): Eukaryota > Metazoa > Chordata > Actinopteri > Cichliformes > Cichlidae > Neolamprologus > Neolamprologus multifasciatus. The sequence continues at coordinate 29,288,626 of NC_140447.1, read as the reverse complement.
CCTGATGGAAAAATCCTCTACAGCGTCAGGTAGAGGGCAGGTGTTCAGGTGGATGCAGAAGTGTCAAGCTGCAGAGAAGACGATGAAATCCTCTGAAGCTTAGTGCAGCCAATGTTTACTTATATATATGTGGTGTCAGGAAAACATTGATTTATTAGGTTTTTTTTCATATAATAAAATAAGTAAGTAATTATTATTTTTCTAAGCATCCCATCTTGCACTGTGCATGTCTGTAGCATCCCTTATGAACCAAGCGTCCCTTAAACTATTCAGAAGCCTCACTGATGGTTTATAAGATGACCAGGAATTTCATTAGGTGCACCTGTTCGACTGCTCATTGACCTAGACATCTGATCAGCCAATGATGTGACAGTAACAGTGACATGGCAACCTGCTGAAGTTCAAACTGAGCATCAAAATGAGGAAGAACGGTATTTAAGTGGCTTTAAATGTGACATGAATGTGAATGTGAAGGTGATTGTCTGCAGAAGAGCATCACTGAATGCACAACACGTGCTTGAAGCAGATGGGCTACAGCAGAAGAGAACCCGATCAGCTGCCCAACGGGAAACTGAGGCTACAATTCACAGACAATAGGAAAAATATGGCTGGTCTGAGAAGTCTCAATTTCTGATGCAACATTCGGAAACTGCATAAATGTACAGATCATTCCATCTCCACAATGACCACATCTCTATGCATGGGATGTGTTAGATCAGGAGATCTGCATCACGGATCTGCAGCCAGCTAATTTGCAGGAACAGCAGGAAGCTACTGTGTCAATAGCTTCACACAATTGGACCAAAATTTCTGAGGAACAAATTTCTGCCACGAATTAAATTATTTTCTGAAAAAAGGAGGTCTGGTATTAAGCAAAGTGTAACTATCTGAACTATCTGGTGAGTGTGTATCAGATGTGACAAACTGACAAAACAGAAATTGTTGCAGCTAGAAAAAAAACAACTTTTAGATTCTTGCTTTAATCTTTGTTTCCCTTCCCTATTTTCACTTTTCTGACTCTGCTTTGGTTTGCTTGAGTTTCTAGGGAGTAAACTGTAAGAACGAACAAGTTGTCACAATGAACTTTATCTGGAGTGCAGGGACAGCTGCAGGGGAAGCTGCTTTATATCTGTGTGTGTGGGTGTTTCAGGGTCACTGTGACGGCTCTCTGCTCGATGGACTTCAGCAGCTTCCCTTTGGACACGCAGAACTGCTCGCTGGAGTTGGAGAGCTGTAAGACACATTCAGTATATACACACAATAATAAAAACGTCACGTTCTTTAATCATAAAGTAACACATAAATGAAAGGTGGATAATGTCAGCTGACCTCAGTCCCTTTGTTTCTAATTGTTTCTCACTGTAGACGCGTATAACGAGAATGACCTGATGCTTTACTGGAAGAATGGCAACGACTCTCTCAGGACGGATGAGATCGTACTGTCACAGTTCTTCATTGAGCATTTCCAAGCCTCCAGTGGCCTGGCTTTCTACAGCAGCACCGGTGTGTTTTTGTGTGCCTGTAGCATCTGCGGGTACTCACGTTTAGAGACAAAACACAAGTCCTAGTACAGATCATTAGGCTCTAAAGCAGGGTCTCAAACTCCAGTCCTCAAGGACCAGTGTCCTGAAACGTTTCCATGTGTCCCTGCTGCAACACAGCTGAATACAATTAGTAGGTCATTAGCAAGATTGTGTCATAAAATAATGGAAGTGGGAGCAGATTCATATTTAGTAATCACAAACAAACATGTCTCTTTACTTGTAGATTATATTCTTTTAGATTAGCGTGATTTTAGAGACCTTTGGGATGAACAGGAACTCCAACCTTATCATCAAGAGTCACAGTTTGCTGAAAAGACTGAAGTTTTTCTGTCTCTCTTTGTCAGGCTGGTACAACCGTCTCTTCATAACCTTCATCCTGCGGAGGCACATCTTCTTCTTCATGTTGCAGACGTACTTCCCCACCATGCTGATGGTCGTCCTCTCCTGGGTCTCCTTCTGGATCGATAGACGGGCTGTTCCTGCAAGAGTGTCTCTGGGTATCATTCATTAAGCAAATCCTAAGTACAACCACCTCAAATCCCAGTCTTTCTGCTCTCTCCTGGCTCTTTAACCACAGTTAAAGAGGCACATTAAACCTGTAAATAGTGCCGTTTTGTTCTGTTCCTTTATTGGGGTGAAGCCTAATGACTTCAGTGATGCTCTAACATTTTAATTTACACCATCATTGATCTATTTTATCCTACACTCTGCAAGACAAATGATACTGCCAGGATAACATTTATATGAATCTAAAACCTACTGCATCAATATCAATTTGACACAGTTGATGGATATTTTTGATATTTATTTGTATTTTTCATCACATCTTATTCAGAGTTATATAAACCACAGAAGACAGCAAAACCGGGTCAAGTTGAAGCAAGTGTATTTAGTTTGTTTTGAGTCAAAGTTACAATATTAACAGGTGGAGTGCTAAGTCGATGCTAGCAAGCTCCATCTATAAACTGTGTGAGTGAGATACCTGTTAATTAGTGCTAACAGACCAATTAAAAACTAGGATTTCACATGCTCAGACTGAAGAACAAACATCATGGATGCTCTGTACTTCACAGCAACATGACGAACACAATCACAGTCCACAGGTTCATTTCAGTGACTCCAGCTGGTGGAGCCAAGGCTCAGCAGACGGTTACCATCTTACACCTCTGTGTGTCAGCACACCTGCTCATCAAAGTTATAACAGTAAATGGATGAGTTCCAAAGAAATGTCACCCTCTGAAGAGTTGCTGTAATCACATGTATCTCTGCTGTAAAGGCTTTAACGTGGCAGTCTGTGGAGGAGGATTCATTTTGAAGCCAACCTCAATTTGAAAAACTGCAGTTTTTGGCTTCTTGGTGTCTACACTCATGTCCAAAAACAAAACAAGAACAGCCAGTCGTCACCAAACATCACACGTTATTTGAAAGAATTTGAATGTCATATGTAAAGTCTGTCTGTGTTTTCTCGTCCCCTGCAGGTATAACCACAGTGCTCACCATGTCCACCATCATCACAGGAGTGTCCGCCTCGATGCCTCAGGTAACAGCTGTTTGTGAGAGTTCAGGAGGCCTATGTTGGCTCTGGGTGACCAAAACAGATGATCAGAAAGGAATTTAACAGCATATCAATGCCAATGTCAAATTTATTTTAAATGTTTTGCATTTGCAGTATATTTATTTACCTTGTGTGAAGCAAAATAGCCCAAAAGATCCTTCTTTGACTTCTTTGAAGATCAAGATCACATTTGCGAACTGAAAGTTTCATAATTTGTATAAACATGACGCCGTTTGCTATTTGCCATAATGCCATTTCCTAAATATGTGATAAAACCAACAAAAATGTGTTATGAATTAATTTACAATATATACATTTTGCAGCTTATCTTTAATATTGATAAAACTAGAATTATGCAAAATGAGGAGCTTTGATGGCAATTTTGTCACTTTTTTCTATTTTGTAACTAAAGTAGGAGGATATACCATTGACTGTACATCGCTTTGTTTTTGTATTTAGGCTTTTTTATAAAGTCTGTTGAAACCCCATTTAAAAATGGCAACAAAGGAAAAAAATAAGGTTAAAATATAAATAGATAAATGACAAAGGCGTGAACCATATTAAATGTGGCCCTGTATATGTGAAAATGTGCGATGCTTTCCAGGTGTCGTACGTGAAAGCGGTGGACCTCTACTTGTGGACCAGCTTCCTGTTTGTCTTCCTGTCTGTGATTGAATATGCAGCCGTGAACTACTGTACCACTCTGGAGGAGATGAGGAAGATGAAGAGGGGGAAGGTCAGCACAGGGGGGAAGGGGGATTATTACTGTGCAAAGAGCGAGGCAACATTTTGCTTAATGTCTCACTCTAGTGGCCAATCAGGGCCATTACATGTGCTGCACAGAACGATCCAGCTGCCTCTTGGATCTTTACTAAGATTTACTCAAACTTTGACATTTTCGTGCAAAGCGTGAGAGCCTTTTTGGAGCCAGAGTATCGATTCAATTCAGTTTTATTTATACAGCGCCAAATCACAACAGTTGCCTCAAGATGCTTTATATTGTAAGGTAGACCCTACAATGATACATAGAGAAAGACCCAGCAATCATATGACCCTCTCTCTGCAAGCAGTTTAGCAACAGTAGGAAGGAAAAACTCGAGTTTAATTGGAAGTAACCACTGGCTGCAACCTTCCCTTTCATGTGTGTGAAAAGTCAGTGATTGAGTCAATAGATTTCAAGCAAAGTGGCCTCTCAAAGCATTAACAAAGTACTTCAGAAGGTGGAGCATATTTTTAAACAGCTGAAATCACTAGTTTATTATTTGAGTTGTTTTAATCATAAATATCGAGAATTCAAACTAGCTTTTAAAATGTGAAAATCTCCAGCGGTTACTGTCTTCAGGAGGTTTTGGACTGTTGAAGGACTCAAGAGAAAAAGAATCGTCCTGGTGAAACACTGACACCTTGTGGCAACAGCAAGCATTACGTTTTGCAAAAATATCTTTAAAATGTCAAAAGTAGTTAAAAAGAAACTGCAGTCAGGTGAACATTTCCTGTCATTTCAAAACATCCACAAGTTTTAAACTGCTTTGTGTTGTTATCAGCACTTTCAGTAAGTATCTCAATAATCTCTACATGTCATGTTGGAATTTGGATTTCTGTGTAAATCTGAAACAAAGTGTCCACTGATGCGTTAAAACTGCACATGTTTGATCACCACTCAAATCTGATTTAAAGAAATTATTAAAACGTTTGTCTTTGCCACAAAATGGAATTTTTAGGAGATGTCCCCCCTTTTATTTATATATTACCTCTTTGCTTTTAAAGATTAATCCTCAGATTGTAATTCCAGATTTTTTTTGAGTGCCGGGTCTGTCGGTGAAATCTCCACCTGCTCGTTTCCTTTCTTTGCCTTTAAAGATCCCGTCCACCTTCAACGCCAGTCAAGCAATGGCCTTTGACGGGTGTTTCCACGACAACGATATTGAGCTGACTACATTCCCCCGTCTGGCACCCACCTTGACCTCTGACCCTCTGGCATCGCCAACCCAAAGCTCAGACATGCGCCCCACGGAGGGGACTCGGCTTCGCCGGCAGCGGTCTGTACGTGAAAACGTGGACCTGCTGGTCAACAACAGCTACATGATCGACTCGTACTCCAGACTGGCCTTCCCTCTGTCCTACCTGCTCTTCAACATCATCTACTGGAGCATGTACTCCTGATCCAGCACCAAATACTCAACAAATTGAGTCTGAGTGCTGCAGAGGAGATTCCTCATCTCGACAGAGGTCCGAAGAGACTTCACTGAAATGGCTCTCGGTTAGAGGGGCCTCAGCTACATCCAGCTGATGTTCTTTGCCGAAGAGCTGAGATAAAAACCCTCGAGGACCCTCAGCCTGAGTACGAACTCTGTAATTGTGCATTTATCTCATCAGAGGGGCTTCAAATCCTGAGAGTCAGACTTTTTCTGTTTGGACGATTTGTACATGTGTCTTTTCTTTTTTGTGCGTCATCGTAAAGGTCATATCAATATCTGCTATTGATATATGATATCTTTATCGATTTCTTTAGCTACAAGATATTAAATTAGACATAAACAGCGTAAACATGTTTGAACACTGACTGGAGCAAAGCAAACACTGTAAGTGTAATTTGATGTGTTTCTTGATTAATTTCTCTCTTGTTTGCAGTGTTGGAGTGTACGGGAAGAAATATTTAGCTGGATTCATTTTTATTTGAGAAAAAAATATGGTTTATTACATATTTGCATTAACAAGAAAATATTGTTAGGTACAACAGGTGGTGGTTGGGTAAAACAAGCAGTATAGTGTAAAGGGTTAAAAGTTGTATTTTGTTCACTTGTCCTAAATAATAAAACAGAAGTTTTATGTAAAGTTTTCAAAAGATCGATTTACGGTTTCTGCAAAAACTTGGTATTATGGTTGCACGTGAAAAAAAAAAAAAAAGAACTATACTAAAAATTTTACCTCAGCAAATCATCTGTCTCCTATCATCCTCCACTGTTGCACCAACCATGTCCTTCACCACATCCATGACTCTTCTCTGCAGTCTTCCTCTTGTCCTCCTGCCTCGCCGCTCCATCCTCCACATCCAATTTACACAAGGCCACAAGCCAGTATATGCATAGTGGAGATTCCAAGCTGATGATAATGGAAGGGCTTTTGTTGATATGATGTTATACTCTATAGCTATATTAATCTAGGGCATCCATAAACTGGCAGCCCAAAATCTGAAATCTGAAAAATGTCTACAGCCCACCTGACCCCTCAACCTCTACTGTGACATGATCTGATATCGTGTTCAACACCATAACATGTGCGCTATACAAAACATTTGTGAAATTAACAGTAAAATTGTGTAAAATCTTGACATCAAAAAAGTGCAAATAGAAAAACAACAAAGCAAATGTTTAATTTACATCAATATTTTCTAAATAATACATTTACTTCTGTAAAATAATGAACCATACAAAACTGTTAATTTTACAGTAAGAATATGTTTTAAAAATTGTGTCCTTGTTGTCATATAAACACTGAAAAATTGTCATTTAAAAATCAACACAAAACTGAAACTGCAACAAAATAATGTTAAACTTACATTTTTGTCCGTTTTTTTTAAAACACAAAGTGACTGTATTACATTTTACATTTTGTATTACATTTTATAAATTCATTAAAACTCATTTAACACATGGGCCACATACAGTCCACTTTGACTTTAAGTGGGCCAAACCGGTGAAACTACAATTTCCGTCAGTGTAAAGAAGAAATTTAAGGTATCGTAATATGACAAAAAACTGTTTTTCTACATGATAAAGAGATGCTGCTATAGTACATAAAAGAAATATGTCAGCACGAGTCTTTAGGCTTAACCTGTAAATAAATGTAAAAAATGACAGAAAATCAGTCATGTGATGTGCAACAGCGACTAAAACAATGTCTGAGATATTTGACCTTATTATTGACAACAAGTTTACTATCTGACGGGTCTTAGATGCCCGTCCTCCATGGTTCTACAAATCATGACCGCCCTCTTCCAGCACTGTGTCTGACCTCATGTTCAACACCATAACATATGTGATTATCTCCTTTTTGTTTCTTTGTCTGAATTATTTTGATTTTCTGACAGTTTGCTTGTTGAGGTTGGCATTAAGAGCCTTACTAGGGAGCTGACAGCCAACTGCCCTGTAAAATTACAGGTTTGTGTACATAAGATCAAAACGAAATAAAAATAAACAAATAAAAGAGATTAAAAAAAGAAACAACGTGCATTATAGGAACACTGATGCAGAGATAAAATGGAAAAATAAAGAGGATTAAAAATGAAAAGCTATTTTTGACTTTTAAGGTTAAATATAAAAGTCAAATTTACATTTAAATTACACAATAGAAACGTTTTTTAAAGGGTTTTTTGTTTGTGTATTTGTTAGTTTAAATTTCCCCCTAACCTCGCCGTACTCGCCCTTATCAGAACTAACTAAAACGTCAAATGATAGCCTAACCCAGACCTTCCCAAAGTTTGGGGCCCGCCCCCGGGGGGGGCGCAGTGTGAAAAGGGAAAAGAAAAACCCACGCTTGGACACTGCTAGCATGGGGCGCCCACACAAACGCAAAGCATCGCTGAATATGTTTCCAAACCAACTTCATTCAAAGCCAAAGACTAGAAAATATGATGAAGCATATCTTCTCTTTGGTTTCACCTGCACAAGTGCTGAGGTAGGTCTCCCCTGCAGAATTGGTTTTCCCTCATCGGGAACACACGCTGGGCTCTTCAAATCACGGACAAACAGTATCCCACATTCTTGATTTTTAGTTCACAAACACTTGTTGTAATGACTAACTACTCCTGACATTTTGGAGATGTTAGCTCTTTATACAGTAAAGTTGCAGCGGGATACAAATAATATCAGGTTGATCCTGCCACGATTTGTTCCCCCGGTTCAAATCACGGACATTTCGGTGTTTCGAAACGCCGTTTACGTGTGGACGAAACAGCTGCGTTTTCAAAATTACCCGTGTAGGTGCAGACGTAGCGTAAAATAGTTAGTAGATTATTTTCTTACTACCTGTCATTTATTGCAGATTTCTTGTATTTGCTTAATTGTTTACTAAATGTTTGAGGTGTGAAATAAAGGCAATGGAGCAAAATGTGGGTGTGTGTGGTTGGAGGATGTGTGCTTGCGTGTGCGTACGCGCGCGGGGGGGCATTTTTCTTGTAAAACAAAGGGGGGCCTAGCAAAAGAAAAAGTTTGGGAACCACTGGTCTAACCCAAATTTTATTAAGATAGTATCTCTGAAAATATCAACTTAGCTTTGCTTTGCAATTTTTTAAACTTTATTTCATTTTTTCATTTATTTAGTTTTTGTCAATAGTTTAAATATATATTTTTATCATTTTTTACGATCTCGAAATATAACAACATACTATTATGAATACGCATTATCATAATTTATATATTTATATTCAGACGGATATTTAACAGTGGTTACTTTTCACAATTGCATAAACATTTGGTGAGAGTTTTAGAAACATTTTTATTTTTTATACAGGAGTTAAAGTGAGTTTATTGGAGGGAATAAAGGTTTTTTTTTTTTCATTTTGTAAGCACGGTTTCCATGGCAGCCGCAAAGTTCACGGAGCAAAATAAGTTAAACCTGCGGAAGAAAATCCACCGGGAGCAGAGCAGAGAGGTAACGGGTGAGTTTCTGTGTCTCACACGATGAAAACACCTCAGAGAGGCTGAGCTTATCTGTGTACAAGCTAAGCTCCAGCAGTGTGACACTAACGAGGTTAAATATATATTTCATCTTTTTTATATCGAAATATGACTACATAGTATTATGAATCTGCATTATTATATGTTATATATTTATATTCAGATGGATATTTAACAGTGGATACATTTGACAAATGCATAAACATTTGATGAGAGTATTAAAAACATATTTATTTTATGTCATACTGGCCGTTAGCACCGTAAACGTTAAAGTTAGCTTCACGGACGTTAACAATGGTTAACCGTTGTTAACGTCCACGGTTCGTGTTAAACGGAAGAGGCTCTGATCCCGGTTGACTTGACTTCCACCCGCAGAGGTGTGTGTCTTTAAAGGCCGGTGTGGTCAGTTTCACTCCGCCCATCGAGGCTGATTTGAGGTCGGAGCGCAGAAACGTAACATCAACACGCCCAACTCAGAGACTGCGAGTTCTTATTTACATCAAGGTTTAGCGCTAAGGTGTGTTCAAAGTGCTGCTTTTTATTAACTTGTTTTTCGAAAGTGCTAAAAACACGTTTTAATTCAGCCAGAGCCCTTTTTCCTGGACCTTTTATGAGTTTTGGGATTTTTCTTTTATTGAGGCAGTGAGTATTAAATATGTGTGGGGATGTTGGTGAAATGGTGAGGCACCGTGCACAAACACACGTATCTGGGGATATGATCTACTTTGTATTGCCTTCTTCATTTGACACCGTTTAAGCAGAGATGTTGTTTTCTAATCAAACTGTGATATCCATGTTGTGTCTAGTGGTGTTTTGCTCTATCTGTTTTTGTTAGTATGAGCTCAAAGATGGGGTTTGCATGGGACAGGGTGGTTTTAATTATTTAAATGTTTTAACTAGTGATTGTTTATGTATCTTCCCCAAATTGCAGATCCTGATTTATTTCTATTTACAAAGAAATGTCTGGAAATTTCAGTCTTTTTTTATTTAAAAGTTCAAAAATTGCCTCATTTAGTGTGTGGAGGAAAAATAAATTTGCCTTAAAAAATCTAGAAAATTATTTGATATATGAAGCCAAAATTTCACAGCAATCATTTTATACATGACCAGGTTTTAAACTATAAACTTTTCAGGGACATCAGAGGTGGCTGAGCAGAAAATGTTGTGAAAATGTGATGATTTGAGATGTAATGACCCTCATCAGTTCAGGTGTATTTATACAGAACCAGCTGAGCGGTCGCCATGAGGTGCAACAACAATATTCATTTGGGTCTTTATCTTTATACCAAATTAAGCAACCCACTTATGAGCGATCACTTTTCACTTTGGCGGGAAGGAAGAACTCGGGGGGTGGCAGTGGTCTCCCATGACAAAGTGGAAGTTGTGGGGAAGGGGGAAAAAAGGGGGAGCATAGGGAGGCAGGACAACGCACACTATGGGGGAGAGAGGACAAAAATCTAATGAAAAAAAATGAAGAAAACTCAGAACCACTGACGGATTTCATTTTCAGGGCGTGTAGATTAATTTTTTTTCTCTACACAATTAGAAATAATTGCAGTAGAAGAAGAAGACAGACTCACCCATTTTTAAAGGTTTTCATTATTAAGTCATCCTGAGATCAGTGGTTTCAGTTGGCTGTGGACAACCACACACAGCAGCAAAGAGGACTACACCTTGGCTACCTTAGACCCCAATCAGATCGATGTTTATGCTTCAACTTCATCTTACGAGATTCACTTCCTGGGTCATGAACCTGCTGCTGCTCCTGAGGAGGTAGAGAAGGAAAGAGGTATAAGTGATGGTCTCTAAACTGCTGGGAGACGATGCAGACTCCTTCATCTGTCTTCTCTGCCCCCACTCCTGGATCGAACTGGGTCTGGAGGTGAACTGGAAGGCTGAGCTCAGGGGGCGTCTGAGGCTGAGCCTGGGCAGGGCGAGAGCAGGAAGTGTCCTGAATCTGTCTCAGAGCTCCAATCCTCTATGGCTCTGCTGGGAGCTTATCCCTACAGCACAGTGATGCCTCAGGGGACCTGCATGTGGGACTGGCACACAGATTGCATTCAGTCTGTACATGTTCGCTCAGTATGCCGACTGACTGGGCTGAGCGATAACATTCACATGCTAAATGTTTGAAGAAAAACCCTGTAAGAACAGGATTTGGTTCATGTGTCGTGGTTTCATTCACATACAGGCAAAAATTGAGCAACTGGACAACTGGAAGCAGCCATTGTGCATTAAGAAGTTACATAACATGTTACTGTTCATACAAGTGTCCTTGATGCATAAGCACAGTCTGACTGAACGGTGAGGTGCATAAACTTCCTGTTAATGCTTTGATATCACAGGATCACAATTAGCAGAAACATTTAAACACAGAGTGGATACAAGGTTAACATTTGAGCTACATTTCTTTTTGGCTTCATGGATTTTGTTGGTCTTTGTTGCACCTCTGAACTAACACAACAATTATTCTCTGCCATCTTCTCTGTGGTTCAAATAACAAAGGTGTTGTATTTGTAGGTTTTAATAGGCTCATAAATATGGTGTACATTTGTGCATTTTTATTATAGGAACCTGCCACCGCTCCAGGCCTCAACAATAATCCTGAAATATGGACCACAACAATATTTACCTGAGCTACCCTGACCCCGCCTACCAGCAGGTTCAGCAGCCATGGCTGGTCCATGACAATCCGACCCTTCAGGAAGGTAGGCTAGATCTGCTTTTTTTACATACACAGGCATTTTATTGGCTGCTGGATATTGTTGAGTTATTATTTATTATTTGGTTATTTGTGTTCTTTTTAAGGATATACACCAGTGTTTCAGCAGGAGAACATGGTCCTGGGTGATCCTAACGCACTGGAATATCAGACACTGAGAGCCGACGCTCACATATTTAACGGGGAGTCCTGTGACCCACCTGTGACAGGTACAAAGCTGAATTAAGTTTCTCTTTGAAGTCCATCCAGCTGTGTTTTTAAAATCCGGTATTTCTCACACACGTTGGCTTTACTCGGGCTGCGAGCTACGCTGAGGCAAAATGTGTTTAAAAAGAGACAGTTTGATTCAACAGCTCCCTTTATTTTGAAATTTCTCAATTTCCTGACCAATTTGCTCATTGGGCTTATTACTGCAGCATGGTGGTTAGCACTGTTGCTGCACATCAAGAAGGTCCCGAGTTCAATTCCCCCATCAGGTCTTTCTGTGTGGAGTTTGCATGTTCTTCCCGTGTTTGCGTGGGTTCCCTCTGGGTACTCTGGCTTCCTCCCACAGTCCAAAGACATGCAGTTTGTCTCTGTGTTAGCCTTGCGACAGACTGGCGACCTGTCCAGGGTGTACCCCGCCTCTCGCCCTATGACAGCTGGGATAGGTTCCAGCGCCCCTGCGATCCTGAAAAGGATAAGCGAATGCCGTGTTACTGTTGTGGTGGAATCATTTAGCTACTCCTCTAGAGGGGATCTCCTATGGTCAGGCAGACCCCCAACAACTGGAAACAGTAGTCCTCGTTCTGCTCTTGAGATTATCACCACCTGCAGGTGGAGAACTAGATCGTGTGCTGCTCTGCTGAGCTAATGGCGGCACAGTCACAGCACGAGAGACTCACTGGAATAGGAGTTTAGTTGTCACACAGTATGTACATTTAAATACAAAAACAGGAGTTAATCATCTAAACTAAAATCATCTAAAAGTATTGTTCCTTTAAAAAGCAGTTTGTTTTATAGTCATCACAGATTTTAAAATCATCAAACAAAAACACACTATGATCTAAAAGTTAAGAATAAAAAACATTAAATATACAATGACTTATTTAAAGGTTAAAGAACTGAACCAAACAATTCCTGCTGCCTGTTGCTTTTACCAGCATCAGTTCAGTCAGTCGAATCGAAGTCTGTGGGAAACACTGAAATTCATCTTAACAAAATTTCAAATTCAAAGTTACAAATGGGACCAATGACTTCTGTGATTTCAGATGAGATCAGACAAGAGCTGAGGACCGTTTTGGAGTCCTACCTGAACAGGTATTAGCTTTGCACACATACCCCCTATTTTACAGTAGTTGGTACAAACTAAAAGACGTATGGTTTAGTATTTTTGCTGTGGTTGTAGTTTAGTTTGACCCGTTTATAAGTGCACTTATATGTAAACCTAAATACCCGAGTGGGACATTTAAATTTCTTTAATCTGACAATATATGCACTGTGATCTTTGGTAACCCCTCCGTCGCCAGCATGTATCAGTGTTCTCAGCAGTTCTTCCGTCCCTCCTCAGAGAGCACCTCAGCAACGACCTGTATCTCAAGTCTCAGATGGACAGCAACCAGTATGTTTCCATCTCTGCTCTGGCCTGCCTCGACCAGATCAGGAATCTCACCACAGACCTGGACCTCATCTCCGATATTCTCAGATGTCAGTGTTTGTTTCTGTGGGTATAGGTGGAGGCAGAGTAACTCCAGAGGTTGTGTCAGTTTTGAGTTATAATATTTAATGTACATGGATCAGACTTTATTTCCTTTGCTACAAAACCACGGGATCGTGATAGGGATTAGTGAAGAGGAATGTTTTGTTTGGTTTTGTGTTCAAAAACGAAATCGGGTATTCTGACGATGCACATTAGAAGGAACTGTTCTAGTGTAGAGATGAGAGTGATGAACGGGGTTTATTGTTGTCCTGAAAAACACTCTGCTGTTGTTCTCCCACAGCCATGCCATTGGTCCAGTTTTCCCCGTGCGGACAGAAAGTCCGGCCCAGACCTAGCCGGTGCGTTTTAATCCTGAGGGAGATTCCCAACACCACACCTCAAGAGGTGAGACTGCACAAAATACCCCAACGCAACCAAAATCCTCAGTTTTAGTTCAGGTGTTGTTCTTACATGTACCTGCGGGGATAGAGACGTGTGTTGTTATTTAAAGGACATTTAAAGGTAAATTGTGTATGTTGGCAGCGTGTTTGATATTGCTGTTGCTGTGCAGGAGGTGGAAGCTCTCTTTGAAGGGGAGAACCTGCCTAAATTCAAGACCTGTGAGTTTGTGAGCAACGATAACTGGTTCATCACCTTCAAATCAGAAGCCGATGCAGAACAGGTAGAAAAGGGCCGGTCCAGGAGAGAAATAAATTAGCTGCTGCTTTTTTTGGGCACATTTTTTTGGCTAATGCCATTTAGGTTTGTTATACAGTCAATATCTACAAATATGACTACCTGAGAGCTAAAAAGTGCTCCTGTTAGCCTTCTTTGTTAGGAGATCTGATAATACAATAACTGAAATAATCTGAGTCCATGTTTTCAGACCTACAAGTACCTTAGAGAACAGGTTCGAGTGTTTAAGGGAAAACCCATCATGGTGAGGATAAAGGCCGAAACAACAGCAGCCATTGCTTTGGCTCCCGCTCAAAGCTACCGACACCCCCAGCCGGACCAGTGCAACCACTATTATGGCTTCTACTCCCCCGCTACCACCTACCAGCAGTCCTGCCCGACCCACGCGTCCACACAACAGCTAAACGAAGTCCTCGGTGAGGTGTGGACTGCTGCATCTGGATACCAAGACTGGGCCGAAGTGAGTTCGTTAAAGATGAATTTGTGCCTGGAAAATGTATTTATGACCCTTAATTTTATATCAGTGTTAAACAGATTAGCATTTTTGTTTTTGTTCATTTCCTGTGATTTGTGGATGTCGTTAGTGTTAACGTTAACTCTCTGGCTGCTTCTCTGATTAAGTGGTTGTTGTTTCCATCATTAGCCTCCTCTACTGATGAACCACTTCGTGGATGACTTCACAGCAGCTTCTGCTTTCAAACCGTACCACCCACACAGCCACAGGTAGCTCCTTTTTATCCTCTTATGTCATGACACTTTATGATCATCAGTGTGAAGACTATTGTTTGTTTCTTCAGGAGAGGCTCGAATTGGTCAAACTGTGACCGTTGGCAGTCCCAGCAGCCTGCCTCCTCGCACTCATCTGAGCAGCCATCTGATTGTTTCTCTTCTCCCACATGGTCCGGTCAAGGACGGTCGCGCGGAAAGGTGCGCCTTCCGAGTAGAGGCGGAAGAAAGGAGCCCAACAAGCAGGTCACGTCTCCCACTGAGCAGGGAAGGTAACAAAAGATCAGTCCAGGTTTCAGATGTCTCTTTTTTTATTCTCTATTATTCTCAAGTCCTGCTATGCCCAGTTCATTAGTATAGTTCATGCAGTGAAGATAGGATATGACATAAGGGCAGTGTTGGGGAGTAACGGAATACATGTACCGCCGTTACGTATTTAAAATACAAAATATGAGTAACTGTATTCCGTTACAGTTACCGTTTAAAAAGGTGGTATTTAGAATACAGTTACTTTGTTGAAATAAATGGATTACACGGCGGTACTTCCCTGTTTCATATTGTGGCGGGTCAGGACTGGTTGGGTTTTGTTTGACAGCTACGTTCTGTTGTTCCAGGCGGCAGCGTTACGGTTGCCATGGTTACAGGGCAACGCTCTCTCTCTGCGTGTTTCCTGGGTGAGAGAGGCCTTTTTGTTGTTGTGCTAAGCTAATAGGCACAATGCTACCGGCAGTGTTGCCAACTTAGCGACTTTGTCGCTATATTTAGCGAGTTTTCAGACCCCCTAGCGACTTTTTTTTAGAAAAAAAAGTCTAAAAAAAGACGTGAAAGCGCATATCGCTTTTACTCTCAACAAGCAGCGGGTGCTTCTTCTTTTACTCTTATGCTGTTTTGTGGATCACAAGGTTTAAAACTACTTATAAACACACACAAAGTAACTCCACCAGAGTGCCTATTTCGGGTCACTTTTGCCGGTCCAAGCCCGGGTAAAGAAGCAGGGTTGGAATTGTGACATTAAAAAAACAATAATTACTAAAATAAATTAAATTTGTAGTTCTAAATAAATTCTAAATGCATTTAGGACGTTTTTTTACTCACTTTATGTCTCTTCCACTATGTTATTTCTCTCTCCAACAACATAGATTACAATTACATTAGCATGACCAATTATGCAAATTAGGCGATGACGTCATTTAGCGACTTCTAGCGACTTTTAGGACCGCCAATAGCGATTTTCCTTACTGAGGAGTTGGCAACACTGGCTACCGGTATAGCTCTAAAGAATGTAGCATCATAGGCAGTGTAGTCCGTGCTGCAGGGAGAATGGACTGTCATACCCGTTATGTGTCTGTGAGTGAGGGAGGGAGAAAAAGGAAAAGTACGAGCTGTCATCGAGCAAAAACGGGAGCTGGAAGCATGTAAATATAATAATAACCACTGCAGCCCAGAAGAGAGCCTGACGAGCCCAGTTGTAAGTAAGCTATTAAGACTCGACTGTACACCGTGTTCGTGTTTTCCTCCAAAAACAATAAGTCCTGTTGGAGCAGCCTTTCAACGCCTCTCTCTGTCTCTGCTAGCAAAGTTGACCCAGACAACAAAGTAAAGCTAGTTTTCAGCTACGAACTCGACAGGAACCCACCGTATTAGCCAGAGGTCCTTTACTACGGTTCGGAGCCGCGGACCTTCAGTAACAGTAATAAATCACAGCAATAGTACATTCATGTAGTTGTAAACAGCATGATAATATATTAAGTAATCCAAAGTATTCAGAATACGTTACTCTCATTGAGTAACGTAACGGAATACGTTACAGAATACATTTTGGGGCATGTAATCTGTAATCTGTAATGGAATACATTTTAAAAGTAACCTTCCCAACACTGCATAAGGGCATGTTTTCTTTATACTCTTACTTACATTTAGTTCGGAGACAGGGTTAAAATGGTAACCTCTTCCTTCTGGTTCATTTCACACTAATATGAAGTCAGATGGAGCGGTAACTCATCGGACAGTTTTGCCACTGTTATCATGGAACCCTGCAGCTAAAAATAAACTCAAAGTCATGCTCCACTTTACTCCCCCTAATGTCCTTACTTTCTTTTCACAATAGTACACGAAAAGTTGTGTTTAACAGATAGAAAAAACAGCAAACAAATAGATGTGTATTCTCTGTATGATATTAATAAACCAGCTCTTAACCTTTGGAAAATGTACTTTGAAGGGCTTAGAAAACACAAGAGAAACCTAAGAAGTTCTCTCTTTCAGTGCCCTGTCTCTCTTATAACGTCTCTGCCATAATCAGCTCGTTTTGAGCAGACACAATCGCACACACATTCAGCAAGTGTGTGTTTATCGTCTCCTCTTTTCAGAACAGTAACTCACTGACTGCCTGTATCAGACATGTTCAGGGGAATTAAAATCCAAATTAAGCCAAGAATTATGCGTATGGCATGAACCTGACCTGGAAGGGTGGAGGTTTGACAACAGTAGCTTCAAAGATAACAAACTGTAAGCAATAAAAATTAGAGCAGCAAAGACGAGTTACAGCCACAGTAGGCTAAAAAGACTAGATTTAAACGTCATCAGGTTCTCAGACTATAGGCAGACGCCTGTCTGTCACATTTTTTTTAAACTTGTAGGATGCTTGTTCTTTAATAAAGTTATAAATCAGATGTTCGTCAGAGCTCTGTGTTTCCTGTGTGTCCCTGAAGGAGAGGAAACTTTAACCAGAGGAGGAGAGCGACCGCAAGGTCCTGGGAGCGACCCGCTCGAAGCAGTCAGGTAAGTCACCACTGAGCGTTGTGCATGTGCACTTTGTTCAGAAAGCATACTGACCGTTTCTGTTTGTGTAGAATTCACAGAGTCAGTCCCCTCCTCGTCAGCCGTCTCCCCATTTTGAGCTCACAATGTTGAACTTCCCTCTTCTTCCTCCTCCAGCCTCTACCATGGCAAGTCTTCCTCCAGCTAACAGTAACACCGAGGCAACCAGGTCCCTCTGTATTACACACACACACTGCTCACCTGGGCTCATGGCAGAGTAACTGAGGCTCTGTTCACTGTAAAACTCCAGCCATACTGACCATATGTGGATAATCTGCTGGACAGAGACACAGTGTCTGTAACTGTGATGTTGTCTGTTAACGTGTAATCTGACCTTCTTGTTCTTTACTGTAGCCTTTGGTTTGCACCTTGGCTGTAGTTTGGCAGTTACACACCTACCTCCTCAAAGGTGTTCTTGATGTTTAGATCTTGTTGTTTGTCTCAACCATGGATCGCTTTAGTCGTCCTCTGTGGTCTATCAGGCTCGTTCTTTATAAGAATGAAGCAGATTATCTCGATTGTCACATTATATACTTAAAGTACATGAATGAACATGAAGTGATGAATGAACAGTGTTCTGTTTTTCTTTTTTCCTTTCTGATTTTTTTTAAGTCCTCACAGAGTGAATTAAAAAGCAGCAGCTCCTGCGCCTCAGAGGCAGCAGCTTCACAGCAGCCGCAGCTGGTCTCAGAGCAGTGAGTATCTCTGACACAGCAGCTGGACGCTCTGTGTTCTGCTTTCACATGTAAGGTGTCTATACCGCTCACTGTTACAGTTGATATGATTAACCGTCTATGGCTCAGGCTTCTACAGTTATTTCACTTTGGCTCGTGAGATATCTGAAAAGTGAAGAAGCAGCGGTTTTCCAGCTGTCTGTGCTGAGATAGTTGTGTTTGTGTTTGCAGGGCTGCGAATGAAGCCTCAGAGATGACCACTGAAGAGAAACCAGTTCAGCACACACAGGAACCAGTAACTGTGAGACTTGCTTCTGCATCGTTCCAGCATGTCTGCTTTAAATGCTGTTCTGCACCTACATCTGTTAGGCTACGTTCACACTGCAGGTCTTAAAGCTCAATTCCAATTTTTTGATCAAATCCGATTTTTTTGTCGGCTCGTTCACACTACAGATAAAATGTGACAGCAAAGCGGCCCGCATGCGCAAAAGAAGACGTCACACACAACGCGCTCTGTTTAGACCCAGACCAAACAGTATTGTTTGACTGATGACCTTAATATAAAGGATATATTAATTAATTAATATAAGGACTTCACGTTTCCCTATTTTTGCTTTAAGTTATTTTGTTATTTACATAATAATGTAGATAACCTAATAATGATCCTTGTTGCTGTTTTAGAGGAGCGGTGCTTCAAAGGATAGTTGCAGATTCCTGTCAGAATCTGCAGATTATACAGTACAAATAAAATGTTCATGTTTCTCCAACGTTGTCTTCCCAACAGTTTCACTGGATGGGCAGGAAGCGTTCGCGATGTCTTATTGGGCGCTTCTCCGGCGCTGATAATTGGCGTCTGTCTTGTGTCAGTGATGTAAAAGATGGATTTAATGCGACTTGACCGTTCACACAGCAGTCGCATTCTGAAACATCGGATATGTATCGGATTCAGTACCACATACGAAAGTGACCCAGATCGGATTTGAAAATATCAGATTTGTGCCGTTCACACTGTCACACCATGATCGGATATGGGTCGCATAGGGTCAAAAAAATTGGATTTGATGCGCTTTCGCCTGCAGTGTGAACGTAGCCTTAGTGGCACCTACCAAACACTTGGAAGGAAACAGGAAGCCAAATGTTTTTGATAGCTGGTGTTTGGTAATTCTAAACTGTACATAAAAAGCTATAAATCACAAAAGGGGGTTGATAGAAACAAAAGATAAAAATACAACAAATGAACTTTTGTAAAGGAAGTTAAAAATCAAAGGTAGCACAGGTGCACAGTTTTAGAGTCATATTTCATTTTATTTTTTTAATTTAACCTTTACTTAACTAGGAAGATCCCATTGAGATTAAAAACGTCTTTTTCAAGGGAGACCCGCCCAAGATAGGCAGCAGCAAGTGTCTCACAGTTACAAAAATGACTCAATCAAACATGTTGTAAAGGTGTTTGACCCCATCTTTACTCTGATTGGCCAGGAGTCCAGGAAACTGACCTAAGCCGAGGTCTGCAAGAGAGGCTTATGCAATAAGTCGGGTCCTGCCTTCACAGAACTGGAGTGATGCACCAGAGCCAGCACAGTGGAAGCGCTGATGAAATGAGATGAAGAAAAGACACTTTTTTTGTTGTTTAGGTGTTATGAGTGTCTAAAAGATAAAATTTAATTGCTGCCTTCAGGCTGCATATTTACTATAAAGAATGATCTCTTATACTACACTGAGTAACACATTGAACCTTTAAATCACCTTAATCCAGGTCTGGATGTTTGGGGTGGGCAGAGGGCTCCGACTATTTGGCAAAACCAACTTTTCAGTTTTTTAGACAGGAAGATCTGTAAATTTTGATCTGCTACTTTAATTTCTGTTTTATTTCTTGATATGTAGTTTAGGTCTGTTTGTTGAGCGTGAGCTTCCATTTTTTTGATTTCTTCTTGCTTTCCTGATGCATCGCCAGTTATTTTCGTCCTGTTCGAGTGTGTTACATGTTTTCTTAGTTGTACAGGACGTTCCGCCATAATTGTGAACTTATGTTAGTGCCGTTGTTGTATTTCTCCACCCATACATCTGTGTTATCTATGACTGCTGTGGACACACATGAAGCCTTTTTCCATTAATATCATTGCTGATCAGCTGTATTATTTCCATTTTTAGATACCAGAGAGCTGCAGGGGCCAGTGTGTTTAATGAGATCTGATTTGATCTTTCTAGTCCTGGGATTAAATTGATCAAAAGCATGTTTCCCTTACTTTAGAAAAGTTTTATTTATTTTAAACAGGAGTGCATTTCAGTGTCACATGGTCTAATATTTTGGACACAGTTGGGCTTCCATAAAGGGAAACACCCTTTTGGCTGGGTGGGTACTTACTGTGTGTCTATAAACAACATTGTTTCAGCACTTGAACTGTATGTGACAACTTGAATTTGATTGTAATGAAGCCATTTTTCTTTTCTTTGAAATATAAAGTTTTAACTGTTAAACAGGTGTCATGGAGACAGAGTGGGCACGGTTGTGGAAAGTTATTTTGTACAGACTGTACATATTGAACAACTATTAAAGAAGTGCCTTTGAAGTTAAGTTTTGTTTGTGTATGTATTTATTCTGCTCTATCCGATCATCCTCTCCATGATTAACATTTAAATATAGAGGCGGCACCTTTTACGTTAGTTCCTTCTTTGGACCAGCAGATGGCAGAAGAGTAACATCACAACACTCATTACTCCATTATCTGGCACCACCACTTGTTTACAATGAGGATGATTTGATTCTCAGAAGGCTATAGGCCTAATGAATGAGATGAGGAATACTAATGAAATACACAGCATTCTGCAGACAAATTGATGCTCAGTTATGTGTCACAGGCACATTATGCTCATTCAATCATACTGTGCTTAATTGAAAGGCGCTTGACCTTTAATATTAATGATATTATTCTGCTGAGGCTCAGTTTTCACACACAAACATCGAATATAGAACAGCCACATTAAAAGTAATGGCTAATGAGAGAAGGAGAAGAAAAGCTATGTGCTAAACTGGAAAAAATCACTACCCAAAATGCAGACAGCGGTTTGACTTAAAACTTAACAAACATGACTAATAAATCTGCACTTTTAGAATGTAAGCTATGCAGTTTAAATGCAGTTTGATCAGGCAGCGCTTCCTTAGTTATTCAACTTTTGTTTCCCAACAGAAAACTGTTTTAGAAATCTACGATGCAATTTCTAATCATTTTAAATTCATTAATTTAAAAAGTGAGTAATAAAAAGAAAGTTGGCACTGAAACTTGATATGCCACAAATTTTTTATTGTAGAGATTCAGCTCTACAATTTTTTCCCTCAAAACTTTGAGTGTTGTTGGGGTCTTTGAATTGTTCCTAGGAACCAAACAACTTTCATAATATTAAGGTAAACAAAATTTGCATTGCAAAAGACAAGCAGAACAGGCACAAATTATTTTTAGGTGGTAGAATAAACTTTTCTTGAGTGCTTTTTTGTGTATCCTAATTTTAAACCATTTAAATGAAAGAAAATATAGGTTACGTTTGAATGTCATATTTTTTTGCAAGAAATCTACAAATAAAAAAATTGCAGTTTTTATTTTAAAGGGTTCAAAATGAATACAAGTGAAATAATTACCTAATGTTCCTAATGTGAAAGAAAAAAACATTTGAACTTATAAATAGTAATAGATTAAATAATCATACAAAAACGAATGTTTATTTTTATTTATGTGTAATTAAACCAGGAATTTATTTATTTATGTATTTATTGTGCCACTTTTGGGCTCCCATACAGGTTCATTTGGGCGTTGTAGGTGTGGTTGGTTGATGCGCCCCCTGCCGGTGATGAGCGGAGCTCCCTCCCTTTTCCCTCCTTCCTCCGTAGAGTCACGTGACACCAGCGGCAAGAAGCTGCAAACGGCTCTGAGACCGGGGCTGCGCGAGCCTCATCATCATCATCATCATCACCGCCACAACCGCCGCAACGACAGCATAGAGAGCCGACCGAAACCGGGGTCTTTACCGATTCAAGGAGCGGGCGTCATGGCGGGCCCCCGTTAAACCAAGAGCCACATTTATCCTCTTTGTTCTCGCAGTCTTCACGCGCCTCCGCCGAGGAGGGGCCGCCAGGAGAAGCTCTCCTTTTCCGAGGAGAAGGAGGCAGGAGGAGATACAGCAGCGGCGGCAGCGGAGGTAACAGTCGAACCGGGGACGTGCTTAATACGGTACGAGCCGAATGGCGGACCGCGAGGCGTCGCCGATACCGCTGGAGATCCGAGCTCGGCTGGCGGAGCTGGAGCTGGAGCTGTCAGAGGGTAAGAAATGGATCAAAAAAACACGAGGGGTGCGAGGGAGAAAAGCCTCCCCCTCCTCCTTCTCTTCCTCCTCCTCTTCCTCTTTTCTCTTGTTATCACGTTATCTCATCACCATCACCATCCACACCGGGAGCCCGTACCTACTAACGGAATCTAACCGTTCATTCCTGCGGCCCCGTCCTCCACCTCCTCCTCCTTGTCCCCTCCCGCTCCTCCCATCCAGATGTTTGTCAGTCGGGGGACCGGCCTGAGCAGCTCTGTGTGGCCGGGGGAGGATGAGGGCTGAGCGGGAGCAGGCTGCGGGATTCTCCCGCTGCTCTTTGTCTCAGCTGCGGAGGAAACACACACACATACACACACACCCGACACGGCCTGTTCGCCCGTTTTGGGTCCGAAAATCGAGCCATTGTTTGACCTTGAGATGTTGACACAGTCAGCCGAGCCTACCTGTGTGTGTGTGTGTGTGTACGCGCGTGTGTGTGTGTTTAATAATAGCATTGCGATGCAACGCTGCGTGACAGCGCAGCACAGAGGGGGGCAGCTTGGCTTTTGATGCCCGTGATCGCAGACTCCGTCTTGCATCCCTGCCTCGCTCTCTCTGTTTTTTTGGGCCTGAGGATGAGGAGGAATATTCTTCCCACCACCACCATCTTCTTTTTACACACACACACACACACACACACACACACACACACACACGCACACTCTCCTCTGTATGGGCCATTGAATCCCAATCACAACATCCCACCCAGTTGTTATCCCAGTGCCAGTGAGCATCTCTGCCTTATATAATGTGGAGGGCATATTTTATTTATACAGGCCTGAGAGGGTCTACATTGCACAGGGAGAGATCCTGGATACACGCTGGATGTGAGCCACCCTTTTTTGCCAACAATTTACTGCTTGTGTGCAGGTGTGCGTGTGTGTTATGCTGCCAAAATCTGATGTGTTGAAGGTGATGGAGATTGTGGTGTATATGTGTTTGAAAATGCTTTCACGTGTTCTCCGAGGATGATGAAGACCGAGTGTAAATTGTGGGGCGAGTGCCGAGTAATTAGTCCAGACAAGCAAGAATCCGCGGCTTTAATCTAAAAACATCGGCGCGCGCCTTTGAAATCCCCTGAAAGCAGTCAAACCTCGATGCATCAGACTGTCCCGTTTCTTTCTGATCAGCCTCATCATTCATAAAAGGCTTTATTTTCTCTCTGCAGTGACACACACATGCACGCACACACACACACACGCTGAGGTGAAAGTGTGGCAGCTGCAGGCCGACTGGAGCTCCTAATCCAGCCGAGAGTGTTTATCAGAGCAGAACCTGCTGCTGGCAGATGTTATTAATGATGGAAACGGCGGGACGACGAGCAAACGTCACGCCCAACGTCAGCCAGCCTGAAAACATTCAGGTGTGTGTGTGTGTGATGGAGGGATTGGTGGAGTTAGTGGTGGATCACAGCAGGTTGAAGGATGACAGGCCTCCTGATTGTGCGACGGACATGCCAGCGTGGGCCTGTCACATGTACTGATCCAAACACGGGGTGAGAACAGTGTGTGTATATATGTGAGTGTGTGTGTGTGTTGGATCACTTAGGGATCGTGTTGCTGTGGTCATTACAAAACAGGAGCGCGGCGAGCAGCAGATGAGGCCGCTCAGATGGATGGCGTCTCTTCAAAGAGATTTTAAAAACTCCAATTTGTTAACATCAGCTAATAGGAAACGATGCTTTGTGTTCTTGTTAGTTGCATAAAAAGTGTAAAAAATGGACACAGCCACAGCGACGTCACCCACTGGTTTTTGGAAGGCCTTGATTACTACCTTGTTGTTTTTTTTAGATCCAAAAGTGTCCACATTTGGAAGCTAGGGTGGAGCGTTAAGCTGTCAGCGTAACCACGGTCCATTAATAAACTGCACGGGTGAGAAAAGCAAAACACTAACCAATTAGTTTCAAAGTAAGAAACAGTCCAGATAAAGTCCAAGTAAAGAAACTTGAAACCTTATGTCTAAAATAATAGCACAACAAACAACAAACATTATGTTGTTTTGTTTGTGGTACATGAGTTGCTGTGAAACAAGCCCTGGTCTTCTACGCTTTTCCGACTTTCCTACTGGAAATCACTAAATCCGACATCCAAAGTAACTGGAACGTTGCAGTAACCTTGGTGTTCTGAAATGAATGTTCTCAAACAGGAAGTGATTGAAACAAGTTGCTAGCCAGCTGGTTAATACTACAGTCCCACTCTTTGGATGAAACGCCTTTTGAAGGCCGCTGGTGTCGGGTGTGGATGTTAAATTTAGGGTCAAGACTTTTTCACAGTGAGTACCTCAGACCACACAGCAGCAGATTGAAACGTTTGGCTTATTTGAAGTTTGCTGATTTTGGTTTGTCTCAGGGACCATCAAGGTGAACTTTTACTGAGTGCAGTTAAACCCTCGTCCTACAGTTTCCCGGGCTAATGTGTTTTTATCATCCTAATCATAGTTCTGTAGCTACTCACCAGGTCGCACATTGTTATATGTGCTTCACTAATCCTCCAGACATCCTCAGTGTGTAGATTTTCGTGTCTGTTTACGACCTTTTACCTACAGCGGTGCTGTACGTTTTTGATTGTTTGAACCTTGTGAAGCAGCCGGCCTGTTTTCCATTTGAGTAAAAGGAATTTGGATTGTTTTACCTCTGGGTGGTGAGCCAGTGACTGTTTGCTTTTGGGAACTGATCGAGCATTTGGACCCGGAAACAGATAATAGTGTCGTATGTACCAAGTGGATTTGGGGATGATGTAGTCCTGCTAGGTGGCATCTGTGTGTGAAGAGGTGTGGATGAGAATTAGCACCTCCAAATCTGAGGCCACAGTTCTCCAGCCAGAGAAGGGTGGATGCCCGCACTGTTTTGGGAATTAATCGCTTCTTCAGGATCTATTAATGCACGTAACTAATCCACGGAAAGTGACATCACATCCGCTGGCACGAGCTACTCTTTGGTGTTGTTTCAGCAGTTTTTGTATCCTCGCGTTGTTGCTACAGTTTGAAGAGATGAAACTTTCTTTGCTTCCTGTTCTGACTTCTCCCCCACATACCAGATGTGGAGGTTTTATATGAGGGGCGACTCCGATGTTTCAGGAGAATGCTGCAGGGAGCGTTCGCGCCTTCAGCACTAGTATGTTTCAGAGCTGTGGCAACGTCACTGTTTGCGCACAAAGATCAATCAACATAGCGAACAAAAACGATCCATCAAGTGGAGGAGTGAGTGCGGAGAGGGAGGTCTAAACGTATGTATGCACCTGTAACTCAGATAAGGAGGTTCAGAAAAATAGATGAGTGGATTATGTGTTGTTTGTGAATAAGGGATTAATTCGTTTGCAAAAAAAACCCCTGAAAGTATCGATCACCTTTATTGATCACCAGCGTCAGTTGTTGTTAACTGATGTTTGAAAGGCTGATTTAAAGAACTCCATTTCATCACTTGTACAGTCACTACATAAAAAACTTAAAGGGGTCCTATTATGCTTTTTACTGAATTACCCCAACGAGGGACAGTTCTTAGTTTCTTAGGTAAGTACTGAGTTTTTAATTTTTTTTTTGTCTTGGCTCTGTATGATGTCATAGAGTGCGTTGTATCTAGAATGGTCATCTCAGGCACATAAGTGCCACTCAGCCTTTATTTACACTTGGCAGCCAATCAGGAGAAAGTAGCTTTGAGAGGAGGACAGTGGATGAGCTGAGGGGCTGCGTCCCAGCCTGGTATAAGATACTTAAGGATTATTTAGACTTGTGAATCACGCAAACTACTCTAAGAATAAAATGTGATGCTGGGAATGAGCAGAATTGTTCTCCTTTAAGAAGCTAAAACATGCCACAGAGGATATTTGTCTGATTAGTGGCAGAGAGGTAAAGCAGGTATTCTGCCTCCTAATAAAGGTGTTTGAGGACGCCGTGCCTTTAAGGTTATTGAAATGTGCAGCAATGAAAGTCAGGCTACAATTTCCTGCTGCATTTAGTGAGTATGGCTGCAGGATGAAACGTCAGTCTTTGTCTTTGAGGAGACGGTGCGGCGCTCCACCTGTTTATTAGATAAACGCAGCAATCAGCTGAGCTCCGGTAGATAAGCCTCTCCCTCACTCCCTCGCTTACTGTCGCCTAAATCGCATCATCTCTGCTGTATTGCTGTGACCTCGAGGCATTAAGGAGCCATTCTCAAGCGTTTAGCGTTCGCTCTTATGCAGAGTGACTCGCAGATGGGATGCAGCGAGCTGTCGGTGGATGATAGCAACGTCAAAGGACGGCCGCGTTAACCGCAGAGCTCTCAAAGTCCGGCTCTCCTGCAGTCCCTGAACTAACTGTTAGGTGCTGTAGAATGAAGCTGTGAATGTTTCTGGTGTGTTTAAGGACCTCTTGAGATCACGCTGTGAACTGTGGGTCCAGTCTCAGGTGTTAAAAGTAAAACGCTGTAACCAGGAGAAACAAAGAGATTGAAAATGAGGGGATGTCCACACACTCGTTCATGTTTAATCACCAAAGAGCTGCTCAGGTGGGAAACCAGCAGCAGCACATTTTCTTCGTCTTGCTAAATATTTCACATGGTATCAAAGCTTTTGTTCATTTTTCTCTTTTCTTTTTTGTATTGAATATTTATCAGGAGCTGGTGAGGGTGATTGTTGCGTTTCACTTCTAAATTCTTGCAGATTTGGGGGTTTTGTAAAATGCAATATTGCAGTTTTTTTCTCATTAACAATGAAGGCCTAGATTCTGCGTGTGCATGAACACGACAACAACAACAACAACGTGCATCTGTGGCCTGAAGCCGTACATTTCAGGTCAGTGTAGCCTTGTTGTTTTTTTGTATCTGCAGTGCCTCACGCGGCCTCTTTCCCAGGGATGTTGATGAATAATTAATGAGTATTTACACTATTATGTGTGATTAAGTTGATCAGGCTTGATGAATGAAGCATCGCTGTGGAGGAGAGTTTCCAATCAGGATGGGATGCAAAGTTCTTCTTATTGTACTCCATAGATTTAGGTGTTTATAGTTCCATCCAGAGTCCAGCGTCTGTCACAGAACTGACATATATAGACAGACAACCACATTCGCACCTACATACAATTTAAAATCGACAGCTAACCTAGTGTATAGGTAGTGTATGTGTTTGGATTGTGGGAGGAAGCCAGAGAGAACCCACGCAGGAACAGAGATAAGATGCAAGCTCCACACAGGAAGGCCCCGGCCAGCTGGTGGGTTTGAACCTGAGACACTCTTGCTGTGAAGCAACAGTGCCAGTGACCACACCAACATGTCACTCAGCATATAGTTGTTGTTTGAAATTTCAAAGCACTAGATTATGTAGCTTTTGAGGCCAGGAGTAGTGTGTGGAACATGTGTAGTAGGTTGTTTTGGGTGTCACAGTTAGAGGAGCACAAGTCCAACCTCTCCCCTTTTTTTGATTGAGATGCTTTGGGTTTGGATATCTGCCAATCCTGATTATGGATCCAACAGCAGTGATAAATTACTGATCTGTATTCCTCACTGTGAGGACAAGGTTGGAAATGATTCTTTATTGTTTAAAAGCAACACACTTGACTTAAATGTTGCTTTCCTAACTTGAAGAATATAAATGTACTGATTTTTGGTATTATTGCAATTCATAAGGGAAAACTGCTCTGCTGTTATTCGTGTAAGTTATTTACACTAGGCTCATTTCACTACATCCTATTCATCTTTTTCTGACATTTACAATTGGATATCTCCAAATAATTATTAAAGTCTAAAATCCTCTTGTATTATTATTATATTTCATGTAAATTAGGGGGGGCAGAACCTGGCAGAGTTTTGTTGCCAGAATGCTCAAAGCAGATGCACTGTTCGATAGTGAAAAGTGCACTGACATGGAGATGTGTGAATTTAGTAAAAATGGCCTGTTGGTGCTCCTAAGCTCAGAAAATGCAGAGTTATTAATCTGTATTCATAACCTGTACAAATGATATATCAGCTTGTTGCAGATGCTACACAGGATTCATTTGTTTTAATAATTAAACCAAACCACACACAGACACAGACACACACACACACACACACACACACACACTGGTGTCTTGAGCTCTAAGTAATGACAAAGCAAATTTTCACAAACAGTATGCGCTGAAGCATAATAAGTATAATAATGGTCACATATTTGTGTCGAGTATCATCTGTACTGGTGAGTCCACATTTGCGTCAGATAAGTATTTAAATTTTGACCCCCCAAAAAACCGCAGTTGTGAAACTCCTGTTTGCATTGGTATGATCTGACTGTAAAGTTGGACTTGAAATTTCATTAAAAATTCTTTTAAAAGTTGTAAATCTTAGTTGACATAAGCTGTTCCTTCCTAAAGATAAATTTTGTTATATCTGTGTGTATGCAAAGTCCTGCTGACAAATCAAGTTGTTGGGTTTGTTTTACACATTAAAGCCTAAATAGTAACTGATGAGAAAATGTCTTCAGGCATTTATCGTATTCAAGTTTAGCTGCAGTTCAGGTTTTACCCTTCTACACATCCAGTTGATAAATCTCTTATTAGTGGTGTTTCATCCACCCTATATTTGCATCTGCCACTGTAAGCTGCTTTGCAACCCACCCCCACCCCAGGCCCTCCTTTCTAGCTGTGTCATTGCTCAGTTCTGTAATGATGAGTCTTGTAGTTGCTGCATTGCTGCAGCCAGATATAAATAAGGGCAGGTGAAAATGGCAGTCTTCTTGTGACTGCAGTCTGCAGGGTAAAACATCTTGATATCATCATGTAGTATGAAGCCTGGTAGAAAAGGGCAGCTTGACTCTCTGACATGGACAGGATTATTTTAAGTCTCATGTATGACAGCATGAAACCTGCCTCAGCTGGGTTGATGTTTGTCTCGAAGCTTTGCTTGATGATTTCTAGCTTTTCAAATCTTTTCTGATTGATCTCTTCTCTAATTGGCTATCTGACCCTCTCTGCCCTATGACAGCCTGACTTCACTGTGCGTATTGATTATTGGGGATCTTATAGGTGGAGGAGAACATGAGGCATGCTACAGTCCTTTATCTTTGTCTGGTCTAAGTAAAGGCAACATGTTATACAAAACTGTTATGATAGAGGTTTTTGGACAAAGTTTGTGTTCTCCATTCTTTAAGCACTGGTTCGAGCACCATTTAAGCACAGGCACCGTTTCAAAAGTACTGGTTTGGCACCGGTATCGGATAAAACCTGAACGATACCCATCCCTACTCACAAGGCAGGGTGACCAAGGTTTGATTGGCACATAGTTTCAGGCAAGTTAGCTACTTGTTACTGATATTGTTCATATACAGCAGGCTAATGAACTTATCCGTCATTTTTAGCTGCACAAGCAACGACCTGCTCTCTCCGGATATTTTCAGAATGCAGTCGTCTCTGGGAAAACTTTCTCTGTGACATCAATAACACTTCCCTGATCTCTTCATATGAGAATTATCCTCCACTATCATCCTCCTTTGGTTCAGAAAGGAGGATGATTGTGGGTATACCCATTGGTTAACTTGACAATCACAGATTCTTAACCAATAAGCATGCAGTTTCACAGTCTGATGGAGATGGCAAAAGTTCTTACGTACGCTGTAACCGTCATGACTTGATGGGCACCTCCCCAAACGTTACTGGCCGTGATTGGCCTGTTCGATACCGTCTTTTTCTCCGAGGCATTTTCTGTTTCTGGCATCATTTTTCAAATCGACTTGAAAGAGAATAAATCAAGTCAAGGAGATAAACTAAATATAAACTATTGCCGACTACAGTTTTGGTAATTAAATTGCACAGGAGCGCTGGCCGCTTGCATAGACTACTTCACAGGCTTTACGTAGCTTCAGCACAGACATTTAAATTAAGCTTCAACTTGACGCTTTGCAATTGGACTTTCTCCATCTTTTATACCAGCGGTCCCCAACCCCCGGGCCTCGGACCGGTACTGGTCCGTGAGTCGTTTGGTACCGGGCCGCGAGAGTTGAGGCTCAGGTGTGAAATGTTTAGTTTTCAGGGTTTTTATCGGTTTTCAGCGTTATTTTGTTATTGTTTTTATCGTTTGCTCGGTTTTCCTGGGTCTTTTCACATGTGTTATGAATAAATCTTTTTTTTTTCGGTACCAGTACTAGTTTTATTATGTTGTATTTATCCGCGACACCTTAAAGGCCGGTCCATGAAAATATTGTCGGGCATAAACTGGTCCGTGGCGCAAAAAAGGTTGGGGACCGCTGTTTTATACCATCTGCTCTATCCGCCTATTCAAAGTGAAATGGGAAGCCTGAAACACGTCCATGTGAATCCTGTACCTCACCTTTACTCTAGACGTCAAAACAAATTAGCAGCGAGCAGCTTTAATGTGTTGTGACTACGTGATGGTTTCGCGGTGTTGTTTAAGGAGTCCTGATGGCTGATCATCAGCACAATCCTGACATTGATTTTCAGTCAATCTGAACGCTTCTGATCTGAGTCGTCTTCATTGAGCAGTCAAATTGCACAACACGCCCACAGAACCGAGGCCCACAGTCTAGTTTTGCTTGCTGTGAGACTCAGCGGGCATGTGATGGAGACAGACGTCATTTCAAAGACGCTGCATGACAAATGACTGACAGCCCCTCTATTCTGATGACACTCCAACGCACCACTCATCGAGCTGTCACTGGTCTGCTTCCCATTTTTAACCGGAAACCACGTGGCTATTGTTCTCCGGACTGGTTCTGTCATCCAGTACTGACTGAAACGTGTCAGCAAAGAAAGCTATTGTATAGTATAGCTTTCTTATAGGACAGTTCTGTACTTAAGTTACCAAGTAATTCATGCTGAGTTTCATTGCTGCTTGTCTGTTTTGTTTGTGCAGTTTGTCCATTTTAAGAAGAAAGTTACATCATCGCCTAAATCACTCATCTAAACTCCCAACTTGGCATGACTTTAAGCTGCTGGACTCAACTAATTCTCAGTGGTACTACTTTTAGTATCACTTAATTTGCCCAAGAGTTTTTTTTATTTAGTCTGGAGAGTGAGTGCATAGTGAAGACTGTGAAGTCCATGGCTGGATTTTAATACTTTAAAATTACATCCAGACCCAGTACTGGATTTTAAATGTGAATAATGGTGTCATGGTATCACTGATTGTGAGTTCAGCCTTCCCTGCACCGTCTGCTGGACAAACTACTGTGTGTGAATGCACTGAGTGATATTCCACTATTATCCCCAACTTTGAAAAAACTAGAAACACAAAGTTTTATTGAGTCGTATTAAAAACTTGCTGTGCAAAGATCATGATTTGGCATTTATGCCCACAGAAGCTGCGAGCTCTTACATTTAGGAGGTTTGAATAAAAAGGTAAATAATTAGTTAATCAGAGTTTAATTTGTCTAATCATTTCCAGCCCTCTTCAATCAGTATATTAAAAAGTATTATTTATTTTATTTTATATATACAGTTATTTGTATGATGTCTTAAAGCAGGTGTGGGGAACTCCAGGCCTTGGTGCCGGTGTCCTGCAGGTTTTAGATCTCACCCTGGGTCTACACACCTGAATCACATGATTAGTTCGTTACCAGACCTCTGGAGAACTTCAAGACATGTTGAGGAGGTAATTCAGCCATTTGAATCAGCTGTGTTGGATCAAGGACACATCTAAAACCTGCAGGGACACTGGCCTTTGAGGCCTGGAGTTTGACACCTGTGTCTTAGTGGGAGGATGTCTCTAAAATGGTCATCTCAGGTAGGGCTGGGCGATATGACCCAAAATTCATATATTGATATTTTTTAGCTGGATGGCGATATATAATATATATATCTCGATATTTTTTTTAAAGCCATAAAGTAAGAACAAAAACAGAGTTCTTAGTCAAAGCTGTGTCCCAGATGTCACACAGGCACTTTAATTAACATACAGCATAGACATGTACATGAAAAAAACTACTCAAAAATAAATTATGAGCATTTACTAAATAATAATGCTCCATAAATAAAAGAAAACAATGTTGTTTTTGTGCATAACAAAAACTCACAATTGTGCAGTCAAAATGTAAACTAACAGACGCTGAGCATAATAACAAAGACAGATTTCACAGCTGCTCTGTTCATAACTTCCTTATATTATTATTATTATTATTATTATTATTATATTATTCCTTATACACACACAATACGGTAATATTACGTTGAAGCACAGTGCGTATCACTCCGCGAGGCTCCTCGGTAGCCGTAATGCTCCGACAATCCATCAAGCGGTGTAGCTCTGTAGTTTAGCAAACTTGTACTAAAACATTTTTTGACAGATTTTGAGCGCCGTGTAGCACATAAAATCGGTTCGCGGTCATCAAGCACAACCAGAATATATACATAAGGCGCGCTGTCAACTTTTGAGAGAATGAAAGGATTTTAGGCTGTGCAGCGCCTCTGGGCTGCATGGCGTTAGCGTGGTTAGCTCGTTAGCGTGGTTAGCTCGTTAACACGTTGACGCCGTCCAGCCCCACGCACGGGGCGATGCGCAGTAACTCGTTAACGGAGATTTGCCGTGTCCATCTTGTCGCTGCCTGCAGGTGAAGCGATGGGGGAGGAGGGGGAGTTGTGTTCAGTGAAGGAGAGGCGAGGTCGAGTAACGTTGCGTAGAGACAAAAGTGGACAAAGAGAGGCAAACTTGCGGCTCCACAACTATAATTATAACGTAACATAGACTATATCGATATAAAGGATGTTGTCACATCTTATATGTCGTATAAAAGCCCCAATCTCAGGCACAGAAGCCCCACTCAGCTGTTGTTCATACCCATAGTCTTTGCAAGGCACCAAGGCCCAGTATAACCTACATAAGGATTATTTTAAATTGTGAGTCATGCAAAGCTACCCTAATCGAGTTTAAAATGGTAAATACTGAGAAGGATGCTTATCATTATTTACGCAAACCACAGTGACGTCTTCACATTGCTTGTTTATTATACTCCATTGATACTAATCATTAAAACCAGTCAAATCCCAGTTCTTGAAAAGTGGAAACAAGCACTGGTTAGACATTTGTGACCAATAAATGAGCAGAACTGTTGAGCTATAGGAACAATTACTTACATGCACTGATGATGTCAGAATCCAGAATTTTTCTCTGCAGGTTTTTTGTCCTACATAGATGATTTTGTTTGTGTATTTTACCCAAAGAGGTTTTTATTTTCCTCAAACAGATTTATTAACTCCTCGGGCATATTGCATATTTTGGTTCCTCCAAGACTCATCGGCTTTTACATGGACTGATCCCGTGAAATGTCGTCTCACCCCAGAGGTCCCTTCATAGGCAGGAAAACGTTGCTTTGCGTGTCTGTTTCTGCCTTAATTTGACAGTTTAACCTTTTAATTAGGTCAGAGTGAGGAGCAGCAGAAACAGAGAGAGAGGTGTCACTACAGCTCAAACGCTGAATGGATTCAGTGTTGAACTGCAAATTGAGTCTAATTTTGAACAGTTAGTGTCGTTTATTGAGCGAGGAGCCCGAACATTTACTCGATTAAGCCACTTGAAGCAAAGACGAGCTTGTAGAGTTTTTTTCAGTGTGACTGCTTGTTTACAAGGTGCCAAGTATAATGAAAAGTTTGCAGAGCACAGTAATGCCATCAAACGGTTTATTATCCCGACTGCAGATACACTGATTGTTAAATTGCAGACCGATTCAGTGTTTTCTTTTTAATTTTTTAATATCATTTATTCCCAGAAATAAATATTATTTGGATATGGATCAATGGATCCATAAAACCAGGCACTCAAAAATGTAATTACAAGTCAATTTGTGTCATTGTGTTACATAAGTACAATATGAAAACAAATTACATTAAATCAGTCATTTGTGACGTGCTTTAAATTGACATCTTTTTAAAAATAAGTGGAGTCATACACAAAGGAAAAATATTCATTTCTTCTACATGGACACAAATAAGTACAAATGAGACCAGACAGATCTGAGCTCAGGCACAAAAATCAGGTTGGAAAATTCATGTCCAGGAAGTGCAAATCAATACACGAGTGACTGTTTCATAAAGCGTGTTTGAGCGAGCGAACGATCAGTCCTGCGAAATTCAGTCAGACGACTCTGGTTTGAAGTAAGCGACTTATTGCAGCAGCAGAATACCGTCTGCTGACGAGGCTGCGAGCTCATTACCCCTCAGATATGTTTCTGACAGAAATTAGGGAGTGACGAGTAAATGCATCTCTTAATAGAAGTAATGCATTATTAATAGATGCATCTCCTCTGATAATAGATTGGACTTTTGTCAGTAAATGTATCTGCAATTATGATATATGTGTGTAGTTCTCTGCCTCCTCTTTGTAACCATTTGTAGCCTTTGTCTGTGTTTCATATCCCGAGCTGAGTTTCTTTGGACTGTGGGAAACTGTGATGGACGCGTATCACTGTTTCCCCCCGGACATGATACTGTATGTCCACTGGTGGCATCTTAACCCACTGCTCCGACGGGGCGCCCTGGTTTTCTGCTTTTCTGCCATTGTGGACGTGACGCTTGGCTGCTGCTACAACTGTGTGTATATTTAGACATATACTGTATAAATGTGTGTGTTTCTGTGTGTTGCCCCTGGCTTTGCTGTGGACACACAAGTTGTAAAGCCAGAGGACGCCCCGCCGTCCACACGGGTCCCTGCATGTGAGTGTGACAGCCCAAGGTCCCCAAAGCATGACGCATGCTTTAGTCCTCCTTTATGTGTGTGCATTTGTGTGTATATGTGTGTGTGTGTGTGTGTGTGTGTTTGAGTGTGCCTGCTGGAGGTAGATTTGGTTACCATGGTGGCTTTGTGGGTGGACTGGCTGTTTATGATTATGTGATAAGAAAGAGAGAGATCAAGTGAAAGCTGGATGTTAAGGAAAAGGATGCAGAGCAGAGTCCAGCCAATAGGAAGATTGTGTGTAATGCAGAGCCAACGGTCTCTGCGCTGCTGTGCATCTAGATTTTGCTGCAGCCAGTTGACAGGAGAAAAGGTTCTACATCCTCTTAATTATTTTTTAAGATTTTTTCTTAATTTAAGAGATGTAATTATGATTTCCCATCCAGGCACCCCTTTTCCATCAGCTCATAGTTCCTGATATATTGTTAAAGGTGCAGATCATCGAGCTGAATGAGCTAAAAGTCACTCATTTCTGGTCATACTGAAGAAAACATTAAGTTGGTCTTGTAAAATGTGGTTATTTTAGGTGTAAGAAAGGAGGATTATTAGGGGTGGGGGAAAAAATCAATACTGTGTAGTATGGTGATATTTTGTTTGCTAATAATGTATCGATACAGGGACAGCAGAAATTGATATTTTGTTACAAAAAAGGTTTTTGTGCTCTGACTTCAGAGCATGTTGATCCTTTTTCTGAGCAAGAATCCTGACATTCCTTCACTGTCCAAATGTGTTTAACTTGTTTTTTTGGCAGCAATAAACATGACAGTTTACTTATTTTAATTTAAGACATGTTTTATTTTAATTAAGTTTAAAACTTTTTTATTTAATGTAAAATTATATTTTGTTTTAATTTACTTTCAAATTCTTCAGTTGCTGAAGGGGCTGCATAGTTTTCATAAACTGCATAGTTCAGAATAGCTATAATTGTACCAGATGGTTGATTCAGTTAAGTTGGACTAGACTGTAATACAAACCGTTCATACAAAGACTGAGTGTGAGACTTTGATATTAGATAAAATGAATATTGATAAAGTTTACCTTTATGTACAGAATCTGAATATCGCAAAATATTTTTAAAAATTGCAATAATATCGTATCGTGCTTTAAGTATTGTGATAATATCGTATTGTGGGATGTATGGTGATTCCCTCCTCTAAGGATTATCCAGGATAGCCTCATTGGCTAATCATTCACAATCACAAGTATTCAACACCGAAATTTGGATGACAAAAAAATTAGGCTCGAGGCTTTCATGATGTCACCTGTCTAACAGGTGACATCTATGTCGCCACATCCGTTCTTCTTACTGCTTATGCGTAGTGTTGAACTCTGTGTTAGCTTTTTGGCCATCGCTGTTTTTTGGTTTTGGTTTATTTGACCAAATTTAGACCAAAGAATGATCAGAATCAGCTTTATTGACTTTATTGAATGATACATTATCAGGTAACATTAAGTAAAGCAGTCAGAAAACTGCACTGATTGGGTGCATGGTCTGCTAATCGGTGCTAGCCCTGACAGCACCCTCACCGCCATTGCTGTGACACTGACATGACAGTAAATCACTCTCCATCCAGCACAGCGCCACACGGCATTACTGATGTAACTTATGTGCTGTGTGGGTGGTGTTAGTGCGTAGCAGACGCATGTGTTTGTTTGCTCATTTCTATACCGGTTAGTGTTGCTTCGTCCATGTGATCCACGAGGACCACTTTAGGGCGATATTGCTTACCTCTGCTTCTCCAACTTCCTTTCTTTCTCTGACCACGCCCAGGATTTACTCGGTAGCTTGGAGATCGTTTGGGGTGTGTGAGTCGTGTAGCTGGTTAGTGTAGTAGCAACACTTCCATGTTTGGAACGATAGATCGGGGTTTGAATCCTGACCAGCCCCTGCGTCTGGTAGGGGTCCTCACGCTAGCATTAGATGTGTATTTTAAGGTTTTATTTACTCCTATGACGAGTAATTTTGGATTTTGGACTGTAAACGTCTGGTTTTCTGCTGTGATTAAAAAAACAAAAGATAATTCTTGGTTTTGGAGCACTGATCGAGCCAAACAAGCAACACAAACACACAAGATATTCTTTAGGAAATTGTAACTACTACTCGTTGTTTTATGGTTTTATTAAATCAAGTGATTAATTGAGACTGTTGGGACTTTTTTAGTTTTTTGTGACTGACATGATCGTATTGTTGCAGAAAAAGTTGGTGGTAAAACATCCAGAAATCTGGAATGATGCGTTCTCTGCAGACAACATCACAGGTTTATGGTGAACTTGGTAAAATAAGTTTTCATGGTTCTCTCTCACTTGCTCTCTGGCACTGTTTTTTTGTTTTGCCAAACCTTTCAACTGCGCGTTGGCAGCGGGCGTAAAAACTCCAATCTGCAGTCAGCCGCGATCGATCCTCTCTCAGCTGTGTGCCATTAAAACAGGTGAGCGTCGAGGAGCGGGGAAGAGAGGGAGCGGCGAGACGGAGGAAAGTAATTAGGCTGCCAATACAGGCTGCTGCGACTCACACACACCTCACAGACTCGAACATATGCACTCCCCCTGGCAGGTATCATTAGCCCACTTCTCACATCTGATGCTCCAAATCCAAGATGGCCGTTTCAGGCCTTCTCCAGGAGAACCGTTGCTAGGCAACTCCCTCCCTGCTCTGCTGCGCTGCAAGTGGAAGATGGCGTCTCCCTATGGACCGCTCGTGTGTGTGAATTAGAGACAGAAGAAACCAGGAATAAACAGAGGAAACACCTCAGTCAGATGTAACACACACACACACCCACACACCTATCTATCTATCTATCTATCTATCTATCTATCTATCTATCTATCTATCTATCTATCTATCTATCTATCTGTCTGTCTATCTATCTATCTATCTATCTATCTATCTATCTGTTTTTTTTCATGATTTTTTAAAATTAGTTTGTGTGTTTATTAGAGAGTTAATTGGGTTTAATTTCAATGATGATTTCTTGCAGTGCACAGGAGAGGTGAAGAAAAGAGTGTAGGCAGGGTGGAGATGAGCGCCAGTGGTGATTTGATTCAACAAGAGTAAAAGGGAAGGTTTGCAAAATGGTAGAGACCAGCTATGAAGTAATGTCATTAGAACAGGTGAGTGCCAATAAAAAGACAGGAGGCTGAGCTGGAAGTGACAGAGTTGGCGATGCTGAGATTTTCGCTGGGAGTGAGCAGAATGGACACAGGGTTAGAAATGAGAATGTCAGAGGAAGAGTGCAGGTTTAGCGGTTTGGAGACAAAGTTAGAGAGGCTGGATGAGCATGGACATGTGCAGGTTCATGGATGTAGTGCAGGAGGATACGCAGAGGGTCGGTGTGACAGAGGACGAGTGAAGAAGAATTTCATTTATGGCTTTTTCCACTTTTGATTTTTTCACTTCTCATAAAAGCCCAAATTCAAGCCGAGCTAATGGAAAGAGAGCCTTCAGATATTTCCTAGATGAAGGTGATTGCCATGCTATGGAAGGATATAATCATCTGCACAGTATCATTTCAGTCAGTTTTATGGGTCTCAGTAGCTTCCAGTGTCCAGTTTGTATTCTGTTTCGATTCACTGCATTGTTTTAGTTAGCTGTAATAACCCTAGCTCGTTGTCGTTCAAGCTAAATGTGATGCAGCTCATTTTGGAAGCATCCATGGACGGGATAAACTCATTGGGTTTTTAAAGCCTCAACGTTATCAGCCGGGTTGTCTCGTTTGATTCTTAGAGCCAGATTTGACCATATTTGCGTTAGAGGTCTCCTTGTCAACTAATTTACTGTTTTGTTTAAACGACTGAAAAAATGAGACTAGTTAAATACTCTAAAAGTTAGAAAAAATCTTAAAAATATTGAATAGAATTAATGTAGTTAAACACTGACCATACAAATATTGTGTGTGTGTATTTAAGAGCTACAGTGGGGCAAAAAAGTATTTAGTCAGCCACCGATTGTGCAAGTTCCCCCACTTAAAATGATGACAGAGGTCAGTAATTTGCACCAGAGGTACACTTCAACTGTGAGAGACAGAATGTGAAAAAAAAAATCCATGAATTCACATGGTAGGATTTGTAAAGAATTTATTCGTAAATCAGGGTGGAAAATAAGTATTTGGTCAATAACAAAAATACAACTCAATACTTTGTAACATAACCTTTGTTGGCAATAACAGAGGTCAAACGTTTACTATAGGTCTTTACCAGGTTTGCACACACAGTAGCTGGTATTTTGGCCCATTCCTCCATGCAGATCTTCTCAAGAGCAGTGATGTTTTGGGGCTGTCGCCGAGCAACACGGACTTTCAACTCACGCCACAGATTTTCTATGGGGTTGAGGTCTGGAGACTGGCTAGGCCACTCCAGGACTTTCAAATGCTTCTTACGGAGCCACTCCTTTGTTGCCCGGGCGGTGTGTTTTGGATCATTGTCATGTTGGAAGACCCAGCCTC
This sequence comes from Neolamprologus multifasciatus, assembly GCF_963576455.1. Taxonomy (NCBI): domain Eukaryota; kingdom Metazoa; phylum Chordata; class Actinopteri; order Cichliformes; family Cichlidae; genus Neolamprologus; species Neolamprologus multifasciatus. Next base: position 29,249,113 of record NC_140447.1, on the reverse strand, counting down.
GTTTCATCTTCAAAGTTCTCACTGATGGAAGGAGGTTTTGGCTCAAAATCTCACGATACTTGGCCCCATTCATTCTGTCCTTAACACGGATCAGTCGTCCTGTCCCCTTGGCAGAAAAACAGCCCCATAGCATGATGTTTCCACCCCCATGCTTCACAGTAGGTATGGTGTTCTTGGGATGCAACTCAGTATTCTTCTTCTTCCTCCAAACACGACGAGTTGAGTTTATACCAAAAAGTTCTACTTTGGTTTCATCTGACCACATGACATTCTCCCAATCCTCTGCTGTATCATCCATGTGCTCTCTGGCAAACTTCAGACGGGCCTGGACATGCACTGGCTTCAGCAGCGGAACATGTCTGGCACTGCGGGATTTGATTCCCTGCCGTTGTAGTGTGTTACTGATGGTGACCTTTGTTACTTTGGTCCCAGCTCTCTGCAGGTCATTCACCAGGTCCCCCCGTGTGGTTCTGGGATCTTTGCTCACCGTTCTCATGATCATTTTGACCCCACGGGATGAGATCTTGCGTGGAGCCCCAGATCGAGGGAGATTATCAGTGGTCTTGTATGTCTTCCATTTTCTGATGATTGCTCCCACAGTTGATTTTTTCACACCAAGCTGCTTGCCTATTGTAGATTCACTCTTCCCAGTCTGGTGCAGGTCTACAATTCTTTTCCTGGTGTCCTTCGAAAGCTCTTTGGTCTTGGCCATGGCGGAGTTTGGAGTCTGACTGGTTGAGGCTGTGGACAGGTGTCTTTTATACAGATGATGAGGTCAAACAGGTGCCATTCATACAGGTAACGAGTGGGGGACAGAAAAGCTTCTTACAGAAGACGTTACAGGTCTGTGAGAGCCAGGGATTTTCCTTGTTTGAGGTGACCAAATACTTATTTTCCACCCTGATTTACGAATAAATTCTTTACAAATCCTACCATGTGAATTCATGGATTTTTTTTTTCACATTCTGTCTCTCACAGTTGAAGTGTACCTCTGGTGCAAATTACTGACCTCTGTCATCATTTTAAGTGGGGGAACTTGCACAATCGGTGGCTGACTAAATACTTTTTTGCCCCACTGTATATGAAACTGTTAGTCACATTAATTTATAATAAAGTCCTATTTAAGTGTTACTGAAATATAACATGTAATTGGATATGTACAGTTGCTTGACAAAAAAGCTTTACTCTCCATCTGATTGGTCAGTAGTTGCTAGTGGTTACAGCTTTTTGGTCACAAAAAGGCATATGGTACTTGAGAGAAAAACTCCTTCCAGTTGTTTTGTTTGCAAACTCGTTGCTGCAGTCACCCATAGTTTGAGTGGAAGACATAAACTTGTCTTCAAAGGTGTAGCACCCTCTCTGTGACCAAATTCACCTAGCAACAGCCTGCAGCCTCTGGCAACCATTTGGAGAGTAAAGCTTTTTTTATAGTAAGTTACCAGGGGATTGTCTCTAGAGCCATATTTCGGAGGCCTTACAGTGAAGAGTATAGCTAGTGTTAGCAGAGCACCAGCAGCAGGTCTTGCAGGCTAGAAACATCTTGGATTGTCTGTATGGCCTGCATTTGTATAGCGCTTTTCTAGTCCTTAAGGACCCCAAAGCACTTTACACTACATTCAGTCATTCACCCATTCACACACGCATTCACACACTGGTGATGGCAGCTACATTGGCGCACTGACAGAGGCGAGGCTGCCGGACACTGGCGCCACCGGGCCCTCTGACCACCACCAGTAGGCAAACATGGGGTTAGTATCTTGCCCAAGGATATTTGGCATGCAGCCAGGAGGGATGGGATCGAACCACCGACCTTCTGATTAGTGGCTGACCTGCTCTGCCACCTGAGCTGCAGCCACTGCAGTCTGTATAATTTGTTTCCATTAAAAATAGGGCCGTAAAGCCTTTTGTAGACTAAATGCTCTGTTTCTGAAAATCTCCTGGTGCGATTTGATACATGTGTTGGAGATCCGGTATATTTGCACGGTCACTCTGAACATCCTGATGACGTCCATACGATGGAAATATATCACTGACCCTTTATAGGGGTCGATATAACGATATATATCGGATGACGATATAAAAACGTCTATCGTTTCATTTTACGCTATCGCTTGTTTCGTGGTGTCGCAAAATAAACTGTTTACGGCAATATTTTCTCATCGTTTTGATGGTCACTGTAGTGGCTATATTAATTTATTAAAGTTCTCTCTTTCTCTTATATTTTATATAACCACACTACCAATGGACAAGCGCCTGTTTTTATGCGTTGTCGTTAGCAACAACGACGGTAACAGCATCACGTGTCTGCTTGTTTATGTTCCACATAAACCTTTCACAATAAAGCTCAAGATCCTGTTGAGACTTTTCAAGATAAACTGAATCACGTGACAGAGCAGATTATTTAGGGATGAGAAGTAAAAAAGAGACGCCAGGTGCTAAAAAATAAACCTTAGGCTCAAACGTTAGAACAGGATTTTCCCCGCAGCACGCCGTGTAATAAATACTCACAAAGAAAACGGCGGCCGTTACAACTTATGTCTAAAAATGTATTGTTTCATGCATCAGTTAAAACACTCGACTCCAGCTACATGATGCGCAGCTGGAAACACTTCCCGCAAGTCGAGCTGCCCGAGATTCACAGAATTTAGAGAAAATGTTACATTTTTGTGATTTATATCGTTATCGGGACGATAGAATTCTTATATCGGGATATGAGATTTTGGTCATATCGCACAGCCCTAGCAGTTAACAATATTTCGTGGCTTGTATGAGAGGGTCTGACTGCACCAACACTGGACATGGAAGCAGCGTCCCGTTCGGCAGCCTGCCTTAAAACCATCTTGGCTGCTGTCATGATGTTCGCAGGGTTGTTTTGTAAGAAATGGATAAAGCTGTTGAAATGGATGAGCAGCCAGCGTGAGCTCACTGGACCTGATTTGTGGTCCTTCAGAGACTTTCTTGGAAATATATTGTTTACACCATAATAAGGTTCTCTCTCTAGGAAGTGATTTTTATGGAAACTGGATTCGCTACACTTCCACTGTTTGTTTGTAGCCATAAGTTGTTTGTATTCATAGACGCACAATCACATCTGTGCCCTGAAGTCACGCACTGCAAAAAAAAAAATCTGTGTGCAAACAGCTGAGCTCATCTTTTGGTAAATTGAGTAGCAGTCTCCACTCAGGTGTGATAAATTCACTTTTTACAGAAACAGCAGCTTGAAATAAGCAGAAGACTGCAGATAAAACTAGTGAAGCCGAGCGTCTTCTCTCCTGGCAGGTCTACAGAAATATGTTGGACTCTTTGGTATCACGTAGATCTGACAGTGTAGATGTGTTTGTGCTCAGATAAACAGGAAGCCTGGTGATATACTACATTTTTCTAGCTGTCAGAAAGCCCAACAAAAAGACCCAAAATCAGCAGTGATTTAGCGTCTGTGTATCCAAAACCCGAGCGCTCCATTGTTGGTCTGAAAACACATCAGCGAGCCACAGCGGTGCGCAGGGGGACATTTCCTTTCACTCCCATAAACACAGCGTAGTTCACTTTCACTGTTTGGACCATCCTGGTGCTCCACACGCACTCTGTCCTCGAAATGTTTATGAAAGCTTTGCTTGAAAAACAAAGCCGGGATGTTTTATGGATGTCTTGGTGTGTTTGAGCTATAAATGTCATTGTATTGTTGTATTTCTGGTTCTTTTATTAATTGCTTTGTTCTGGTTTTCGGTAGTTTTGTGCTTTTATTTGCCTCAATATTTTCCTTTGGGTTCCTCCCTCTGTCCTCTCTCTCTGGTGCTGCGTCTGCTTGATCCCTTCATGTTATTATGAAGTCTTCTTGTTTCAATGTGTTTGTCTTTGTGTTATTGTGTCCCCTTTTGTCCATGCTGACTGGTGTTTTGTGCTTGCTCTGGTTCTGTTTGTTCTCCATGCACTTCAAGCTCTGGAGTCTTTTTCATTTGGATATTTTCATTCCCAGTTTGGACTTCCTGCTGTGTTGCTTCCACTGAGGGAAGTCTGAGAGTAGAGCCACTGGACTGCTTGCAAAGTGTGAACATTTCAGAGAAGGATGACACTTTACTACTATTAATGCTGCTTCTCTATATTTCTACTAAGAAGAAATCAAGACGTTTAAGATAAAGAGCCAAAAAGGACGTTTTTGAGTTACGACTTGGTAACGACAGTCGTTTGATAGAAAGTGGAACAACATGAGACACATTGTTGGAATGTTTTTACATATGAGTGTTTTCACAAATAGCTTTTACTTCTATAAACTTTAAGAAAGGAGTTTTTGATTGATGTTCCTGCCCCGGCCCGCTGCTGATCAGATGGGACTAAGAGTTGCCCGTGGACTAAAAAGTGGTTGAAATGTTGAATTCAGGCTCTCGCTTAGTCATCGTCTCTTGAGCTATACTTGTCTTTAGAGCCTCTAAAGACAAGTATGTTTGATGTGAACTTGATAGCAAAATAAACTTATTAAAGTAATCATTATTTGCCAATCTTTTTTTTAAATATTTGATTTATCTTTACTCTTAGCTGAGTTCATCTCTTTTCTGTTCTCAGTCACTCATTTTTTTATTCTCTTGGCTCTCTTGATGTCATAGAGAGGGGAGATGAGCAGAACTGATGCTTAAAAAAAGAAACTAAACAAAAAATAACCTGAATGTTGTATAAAAATCTTTTATATAGAGACAGAAAAGCGACATCGTTGGTTGATTTTGATGTTTTTAATGACATTTGATGACTTTAAAGGCATCTGCTGCGGTGTAATACTTTCACTTGTCTCAGAGCGACTGATATTGTAGCCTCCCGGCGTCCTTTTGTCTTTGGATGTGATTTGTCTCCCGTCTCCGTGGCAATCAAACAACAATCAATAATTAGCGAACTGGTGTGAGCCAGTTTAACAGCATTTAATTGGGACAAACAAGGAAGTATTAGCACACATTAACCCTGCAGCGAGAACCGTGGGGTGCTGTGATTGATCAGCGGCCGTGTTGGTTTTGCTGGGGGTGGGGGGGTCGCCTAGGCAGCCACGACCTCCCTTAGGGACTGGAATGAATTTCTGCATCGCTGCCTCTCCACGCTGACCTCTGCCTGTCCGTCCATTAGTCTCTGCTGCTGTCACTAATCCACACTAATACTCATACTCGCTCTTAAAATCATCATGTAGTCACATAACAGGAGTACTGATGGTGTCATTTCACTTGTCATGTAGTTTATATGAAGAGATATGTTACCTACAGCTATACTATATGTTTTTCCTCTGGTGGTAGATTCATGCACGCGTGATTGATCTGTGTACAGTCGATGGAGCTGAATTTTTGACAGAAATCAATGAATTTTCGACTATTTCTGAGTCTTTTATAAAGAAAAAGCTGCAGTTATTCGAACTGAATTACTAAAACCTCAGATGACTCTCATGGTGGGAGTGCAGGAAGGAAAAGATCAAACCCTGCCCGTTGACGGTCACTGTGTATACAAAGACTGCTGGGTGAGGTGCTTCCTGGATCAGATGTGATTCAATGAGCAGCTTCTTCTAGTTGCTTTCTATGGCCCCGGGTGATGTTTTGGACATGTAGCGTACAAATGATAGCACTAAGTATATTTACTCGTGTTCCCTGCTGGACAGGAGTCCAAAAGCCAAGATGAAATTTCCTTCCCCAGTCATCCATCACGGGTCTCTCCAGCTTTGTTTCTGCTCTTTCAGGTTTTCATTTGGGACCCTTTATCTCCAGAAATATAAACGTGACACCCGAGACAGAGGCTCCTCCTGCTGTGGCGCTTAAACCCGACATGAATGTCAAGCATTGATGTTCTCATGTCAGAAAGCGAACAAGACCTTGGTGTGCTGTAGAACAAAACAAAGACTTGTGCCACATGACATTATAATGATGCTCAGATTATCATACGACCTTGAAAGCTTCTGTATGCATTGGGGGAAAAAACATCATGTAGCATTTGACTGTTGAACTGCAGAGTCTGTGCAGTGCAGAACATTATTCATCATCTCCATTATTCATTATTCATTTCATGTTGTTTTATTTATGTTTATGTTCTTAATTAACAGTCGGACAGAAGCATTAAAAGACTGTGAGAGACAGAGGAGGCTGGGTGACACGAGACCAATGAGGCTGCACCGTCTTATTTAAAGCGGACCTGTTATGCTTGTCCTTACTCTCTGTGCTGTAGCTATGCTGTCACAGTGGTAGAGGTTTTAAACATGGCTGAAATGCTACTGCCCACTAAATACTGAGGTCAGTGCATGCACAGGTAATCCCAATAAAGCACCATCTCAGGCGTTTTGGTAACACTTTATCATAACTGTCATTAATAAACAGTAAATTGTTAAATAGCTATTTAGTATATAGCTATTGGGGTGTTAACAAACAATTAGATTATCCTGTAATAATAACTGGTGTTATTATTGTGTCATAAAAAGTTGCTGGTACCTCAGACACAAGGACGAGGTTTGTGTAAATGTTGGCCCCTTTGCTCATGTGGCCACAACAGTGAGACAGATCATCCCTCACACAGCTTCAGATCCCACCTGTGTCCGACTTCCTGCCCACTCCTGTGAAAAACACACCTGATGCCATTTGAACAGAGAGACATTTCTGGGATCCTCTCCTTGCCTTGAGAGGATGCGATCAACTCTCGTGCAGCCACGCCCCGTGTATTCTCTTTGTGAAACAGACTGTAATAGGTTGTAATTGTATCTAGCGTGGCCACGATGCCGATGTTTACTTATACGCTCCAAGCCCAACATGAACAGCTCAGATCAAAGCAGACACACTGCAACGCATGTGTAACGACACACACATTGCTCTTTACTGTCATAACATCCAATCCACAGTCTTGTCTAACAGCCTGTCAGCTAGCATAAATGAATATAAAGCAGTGAAAATAAAACCACCATCTCCAGGTAACAGTTTCGTTATTTATCCAGCTGCTAAACTACCTACTCAGCCAAATCAATCCATTATATATGCATTATCCAGTATGAATTATTTAAAAAGATTTATAAATATCAGATACAACTTTACAATAATGGAAATTCCATGTGAGGATTAATAAACTATCAAATTTCTAGTTATTCACAACTGTAACAATAAAGTGTTACCACCATTATGATGTCAGCAAAAGCAGATTTCCTTATATGGTCATGTTAGGCACACAGCTCGAGTACAGAAGCCCCACCCACCTGCTTTTTAAAATGTCTCTTTACGAGGGGCAGCCAATGAGAAGACAACTGTATCGACAGGAGGGGAACAGCTTATTTCATACACTGAAGACGGCTGCAATAAGTACTGTGAATCAGGGTTTAAAACAAAGAGTGGGAAATCAGCATAATAGGTCCTCTTTAAAGAAAAACAAAAACAGTGTGATGGACACAATTTCTGGGGGAAAAAAGATGAAGGGAAACACCCACGCAGCCTCCGCTGGCTCTCTCATTCGTTATCTATCTCTATCTGTTCGCAGGGGACATCACTCAGAAGGGTTATGAGAAGAAGAGGTCCAAGCTGATCAGGGCATATGTTCCACATGCTGGAGGTAATTTAGCAACCTCTGACTCCCCCACACACTCCCCACGCCGCGAAAATATTCCCATACCGCTAGTAGAGAATCGATCCGGTATCATGACAAATACAGTGGCAACGATACTGTACTCGACTCTATCGATTCAGTCTTCAGCCGCCGGCATTAGTGAATGTAGGTTAGGACTCCCTAGAGCTCAGCTTGGGCCTGCTCCTCTTTATCTGAACGTGCTGTAGTCGCTGTCTTCAGACAAACACACACACACACACACAAGCCCTACAGGCTCTCCTGCAGCTAAAACACACACACACATATGTGTCACCCAATCTGGTTTACCCTTATCGTATATCGGATGATTTAGCAATAACGGCTCACTGGATACTGAGGGATGTTCTATCAGAGAGCAGAGAAGCAACTGCCACATTTTTCGAATTATTATTATTATTATTTTACTTTCTTTTTCTTTATCAATTCTTTCATTTTAAGATGCCAGAAAAATCTAATTTTTCTGCTGAGTCAGATCATCTCCATGTTTATTTTTCTTTGTTGGCCCTCCTATCTTTTGCTTTTGTCGAACGTATTTGTCCACGTGTGTGTATGTCTGTGTCTCTCTATATATGTATGCATCTGTCGCTGCTTGTCTGCTTGGCTCTGTAGGTATGGAGGGGCCGATGTCTCACCGGGCCCCCCTCGGCCCTCCCTCTGCGGCCCGTTTCCACCGACGGAGAACCTCCGGCACCAGAGACGAGCGCTACAGATCAGGTACGGAAACTACAGCTGCATAAACACCACCGGCGGATCGCTGAGACTTCTTATATAGTGTCCATATTCACCTCCTCTTCATTTTCTCTCATATTTCCTCTTCCAGCAGTGGATACTCGTATTAAACAAGGTGAAAGCTTCAGATATAATGAAATCAGCATATGTACAAGTAATCCCTGTGAGCCTAGTTCAGTATTCTTAGTATAAGATGAAGAAGGACTGTGTAGTATGCAAAGCTACTATAGCAGAGTCCAAGAATAAAAATACAGAGCTGGTAATGAACAGAATACGTTCCACTTTAAATGCATTAAGAAAAAAATGAATTCATAAAGCAGTGTAACTAGGGCTGCCACGATTAGTCGACTATTTAATAGTCGACGCGTTGTTTGAAGCTTTGTAAGATCCCAAAAGACATAGGAATAAGTAGTAGGATTTAAGAGTGTAATAACAGACAGAAACAGAAGATGGCAGCACTGCATGTACAAGGATGCCAGCTGCCGTTAAACCCCGAAGAAGAAGAAGCTGTGTCCCAGAATTCATAGCGCAGCCCAGCTCAGTTTACAACAATGGCGGCAGCTAGTTAGTTTTAATATTACTCTTATTATTCTTTCTGGGTCACAAAATAAACGTTTAACATATTTTCAGGCGGGAATGTAGCTGTGTAAACCTCAAATATCTGCTCAGTTTATCAAGACACCACATATTTTCAAAAGCGCTCTGACGTTTTCAGAGACGTCTGTTACCCACTAGCTCGATAGCTAGCCGGGGGCTAGGCTCACTAGAGCCGTGAGAACACCGGACTCCCGACTCGTTTTCAAACCCACCGCTGTCTTTCACTACTCAGGTTAAACATATATAAGTCACTTAGATAACTTAAAAATGTTATTGTTTGGCTTTTTCAGTATTTTATTTGTTCCTGAGTAAATCGGTTTGGCTGAGATTAAAGTTATAGTTTTTACACAGCTGAATAGCAGACAGCTTATTATCAGAAGTGTGAGACGCTGGAGAATATACTCCGGTGTCCTGTTATATTTTAGATAGCAAGGAGTTTATTAAACTTCACCGAAACAATCTGCAAATTTCATTAAAATTCAATAAACTCTCATCTTGTCTTTATTTTTAGTTAGCACAGACCTTAAACACTTAAAGCTGTAAGCTAATGATAGTTCTATAAGAGCAGATGCTGCTGGTGCAATAAGCTGTACGTTTTACATCCAATGGATGATGATCTGATTAGTCGACTAATCTCAAAACTAATCGGTGACTAGTCGACTATCAAAATAATCGTTTGTGGCAGCCCTAAGTGTAACCATGTTACTGCACATACTTGGCATTCAGTCCTTATGATTAGAAAAACAGAAGTATATCACATCGCGCTGCTGGCACCGTGGTAGTTAAAATGAACTTGTTGCTCTTTACTGTGAATTGAAGGATGATTACAGTCTGGCTTTATTCATGTGTAAACTGTAATTTTCAGTTAATACATTACAGGGACATGCAGTGTAATCAAAATGGATGAGACTTCAGCGGCTTTGTTTGTTGGAAAAGACATAGATGAAGGGGACAGTGCACTTTTTCAGCAGTGCCATCCTTCTTTTTGTTTTCCACTTGCATTTTTTAGGAAAACTTTCTCCCTCCTCCTTTGCATGAATGAGCCTGTTTACCTGTCTCTCTCTCTCTCTCACTCAGACGTGCACACTGAGGCGGTGCAGGCTGTGTTGGCGCGACACGTTGAGAGGAAGGTGGCGGTGCCCATGCCCTCCAAGAGACGCTCGCTGGTGGTGCAGACCTCCATGGATGCATACACGCCTCCAGGTGACGACACACAGACTGAGACACACCTGTATTTGTGCTCCATGTATTTTTCTGATTGAGATGTGATCAAACGAGACAACATATACTTGTGACGGTGGATTAAAACTGCAAGCTATAACAAAATACATCAATCAAGTAGAAATAAAATATGACAAACTAGAAAAAACCCAAAGTAAAATATAATAAGGAAGCTCAGTAATTTAACTTATAAACAGAATGTGTGAAAGTGGCTGTGTAAAGTTACACGACTTAACAATATTGAACAAAGAATAGCTCAGTGGTTCAGTTTAACAGGTCATGTGATCTTCTGATGTGCACTTTTGAGCAGGAGATTAGAAGCAGCCAAGCGTTGGATTGTTTTTTCATGTCTTTAAAATAGTGTTTAGTTTAAAGAAAAAAGTACAGAGAAAGTGCACACACTCATACACACACTCACACACACACATGCTGTGGTTATCTCCGCTGAAATGGGTTGCACTAAGCCGAAAATTTGACCCCGGAGAGGCAGGCCCGAGCCCAGACGGGATTATGTTGTAATGCCGTGTCTCTGCTTTCTCAGACGTTTTCCATTCTGACAGAAACACACTCATCTCTCCAAAAAACTGCAAACATGCACATTTCCTGAGGTGCTGATGGTTTTACAGTGAAAACAAACCACAGACAGATGTAACGTTGCACGCAGTCAGCTACTGTAAATGCGATCTGCCATCAGAAAAAGGAAAAACACCGATCAGTAGCTGACTATTCTGCGTATTTGTAACTGCAGAAAACGTGGACGAAGGGGGAAAGTCGGAGCTGACCTTTACCTCAAATATGAGCTCATTAGATTGAACATAATTGGAGTTGACGGTGTAATTTTGCTGCTGATTGGATTTTAATGGAGGAAATGTAATAACTTTGTTCACTGCCAATTTGCTTTTTAACCTTTGAGAAAATTCTTAAGCGATCCCGACATCACCCCAAAGGCTCGTCTTACTCATGAGCCTCAGTGGTCGACACGGGACACTTACTTGCTTCCTGTTATAGGAAAGTCAGAGCAGAAACTGAATCCCCATGTTATGTTTACTGCTCCTCCGTGTTCACACGATGAACTCGTTTAAAGAAGTCAATTCAGCCTTTTTCCTAAAGTGCAGCCCAAAGCCAGTTTTACCTAAATTGGTTCTCGTGGTTGTTACTACCTTAGCTGACTAATTATTGACATTTTCAGCTCTAGAGCCTGCTGTGTCGCCCAAAGCTCATCAAACTTCAGCGGTGAACAGAATGAATCATGGTCTCCAGGCTTTTTCTGAACCATTGTAATACTGACTGGAGACAATTGTCTTAAAAACACTCAATTCAGATCTGTTTCTTATTACCGGGCTCAGATGTGGATCAGTAGTCGTGGATTAAATGCCACGCTGGGTATAAATGAAGGGATGTGGGGTGGCACAGGAGTGGGACCTCAAACAAGGGAGGCGAGCAAGCCCACAGGAAATCCGAATGTTTGATTAGAAATAAATCCAGCGTAGAAAATTGGTGTAAAACACAATTTTCAGGCGCATGTGCAGCCACACGGGTTAGGTGAAAAATAATATGCATCAAGAGATTTGTATGCTTCTAGTTTTTCTTTTGCATAAATAGATATATAGAGATATATTTTATTTATCCAAAAAGTCGGAAAATTACTGTGTAAAAACAGCCAAAGCATGAAAAACAACCTAGCTCAAAATGACCTTAATGTGACCCAAAAAGGAGCTTGGTGAAATGGAAAAAAAGTGCAGGGCTCACTGTATCAAGACCTAAATATAAATACAGGAAGAAGACAAAGTGCCTGCTGGTTCAGTAAATGTTGTATGAGGTGGTTTGGGGTATCCATTTATTAACCATAGTCTTTCTTCACAAGCACAGTTTTAGGATTATCTCTGTGTTAGCTGAATTCAAACTGAATTCCCTTGGCGAGTAATATAGACACATTCCACGGCTGCAGTTCAATAATCAGGGCAGAAAAACATGAAATCACAGGAAAACGTCCAGGATTACATCACTTTGAATAACAAAAACAGTGCAATTGCTCTACTTAGGTTAACATCCCGCGCTCACTGTGTTCCCTCTGGGTCTCGATTAGCTCTGAGCTCATCGTTGTCCAAACACTATACATTCCCCATGATTATCGCTGGAACCTACTGTTTGTATTTCTCCCTCTTCGTTCTGAAGCCCTGTTAACTCCTCCGTAACTCTTACACATCTCGTAGTGTCATCAGCTAGTGTCATGAAGAATGTAATATCAAGAAACACCACAAACAGACATGCAAAACTAAAAAGGTTGCAATTGAGCACAAACAACACATTGAGCAAAAACAACTTTATTAGGTTATTTCTTTACATTTAGCAGCACAAACTTGATGTAACACAACCTGTCCACTTTGGTCAGAGCTATTTCAAATCCCATAAACCAATGACTCACCAGTTTCTTGCTAAGAAGAATTTTAATACCGTTCTCATTCAAGCACTTAGTTAGGGGACGGTTAGCTCAGCGTGAAGACTACAAGTAACAGTAAGACAATAAGAAAGTGAGCCTCTAATTCACCCAATAAGATGTTTTATCTGATTATTTCTGTAGAAAAACAAAGAACCAAAAAGGATCTGAGCTGGGACATTAACACAAACTTTTATCTTTTTCTCTTGAGCTAAATTGGATGCCGAGCTAATCTAGCAAACAAATGGCTCTGGCGTCGTAGCAGTGTTTATCATTTCATTTAATTGGAAGAAGCTAGTCTCCCAAACTGCTGAATTGTTTATTAATATTGTTTAAAGGTCTTATATTGTGTTAGTACTCATTTCAGTTCCTGCTTATTTATTATTGTTACTTTTATGCTGTGAAAGTTCTGTTATTAACATATGATGTCGGCTACTGTCCCTCTCTAGGTCTGTCCCCCCTGTGCTCAGACTCCTCGTCGGGCTCAGAGGAGGAGGCGGGGCCAGGTGACGACATGTCGGGCATGGAGCACTGGATGAGCCGCCCTTCCCAGCTAGGCCCCGCCCACCTCGGCTCCACCTCCTCCTCGTCCTCGTCCACGCAGAGCGGAGGCAGCGGTAATGCCGGACGGCTAGCCGACTCGCTGGCGCACATGCACATCTCGCACCTGGCGCACACGCACCTGGCGCACCTGGGCCAGTCGCACCACCAGCAGAGCCACCTGTCACAGTCGCACCACGGTAAGACTTCAGTCCTCTCGTGCATTTTTCCTAATACAGCTCCAGCATTTAGAATTTTCACCTGTGTCTTTTAATAAAGGTGATTCCTAAAATGAGGAAATTCACATTATTTTTTATTATAGTCTAACCCAAAGATTGTTACTGATAAAGCGTTTGGTCTACAAAGAGTGAAAACAAGGTCAAAGAGGTCAAAGGAGTCAGTTTTCATTTTCTGACACAACTGAGGTTGTAACAAGGAGGACTAGAATTTCGTTGGTGTTGCAGTACCGTTATGGCCCAATAGGAGTGCAGTTCAAGAGCCTTTGCAGTAATTCACAGTATTTGACTGTGATGCAGCTGTTTATTGCTCCTTCAGGTATCGGCCACCTGTCTCTGAAGAGGAAGGGAGCTCTTAGTATAGCAGAGAACGGCGGCTCTCTGCGACGGTCCTGTGAGTTTGGCTCCGACATGCTGTGGCCTCCGCCGCTGGAGTCAGACGGTAGGTTTCACCTTTTTCAGAGTCTCTGAAGACTGCAGAATGCCTGCAGAATGCCTTAGTGAGTATAAACAATCAAAATAATGCAGCCTTTAATCACCATTCATGATAAGACATGATAGGTGGTAACCCCAACCTTGAGTTTGGAGAAAGGCAGAATGTGTGATGTGAACAGTTTGACTTGGGGGAACTGTTTAAGTAAAGTTTAGGGTTACATTTAGAGTTGGAGTCACCACGGATGGCCGGATAGACCTCAGCAGGTTAAGAGAAGAAATGTCAGCTATTCCCAAAAGAGTATGTGGACATTAAATCGTTTTCTTATCAATTTCTGCTTTTAAAACCTTTGAACATGCACTAAATCACTCCATAAAATGTGGAAGAAGACTGTGAGGTATTGCCTCAAGTCGAATTGATGCTGAGGTGCAATTTTGTCTAATACCAGTGAGTCAATGCAACTTCTCTTTAGAAAATAGGTTTGGCTGAAAAGAAATACATAAAGCTAAACAGCTGCATATCTTGAAAAAGACTGCACACATGTGCTGGTAAAATGCTGCTCCCTGGTGGTAAAAGGTTTAGTTCAATTCTGTACAGGATAGCTACAAAGTGCACCTTTAATATGACCAAAAACGTCTGTTGTTATTGCTGTTTGGAGAAGAAGTTTTCCGTTGAAAGCTTTACACTTGTGTACGCAGCAAGTGATGTTTTGAAGCGCAGCTATTCCAGACCCTGCTGACTCCTGTGTTTGTCAGGGCTGTGACCCAAATTAGCAGTGAAACAAGATGACCATCAGAACGTGTCTAATTGCCCGTGGACTCTATAACACACGGCACTTGACAAACAGAGCAGTGATAAAGGTGAACAGTGAGTCACCGCTGTCTGTTTCAGCTCTCTCTCTCTCCATCTGCCTCACAGAGAACCACTCGGCCCCGCCGGACGTGACGGGATACTCGTCGGACTCGTCCCACTCCCACACTGAGCGTCACCACATGGCCAATATGGGAACCATTGCCAGGAACACGCAGAAATACGGCAACGCGGAGCGCATGGAGACAGGCGATGGTAGGAGTCACAGCCAACGTCACACCTTTAGCCAGCTCCCAGCTGGAGCCTCTGAATAAAAATACTGGAGACCGTCTGATAAAAATAGCAACTCTTTAATCAGGAAGTGAGCTCAAATTGGACCAGTGCCTCAGAGAACTGGCCAATTACACGGTTTGTGTTGATGTCAGTCCCCTGGAAGAACAGATTGGACTTTTTTACCATTTATTTTTCTAAGCAGAGCTGACAGAGCACCTTTGTTGTTCTTTCTTCAGCATGTTTCACAATCACAGTCACAGTTAGAGAGCTGAGAGCTCCTCAGAATAATCACAGGCTGTGGTCCACTTAGCAGAGCCTTGTGCCAAAAATACAGAGTTTCTACTTCAGCGCCTTAAAGGGAAACCAATCTGCAAATTTCCATCTTCATACATTTATTATTTGCTTGTACTTGATTAGTATTTTATTATTTACAGTCCAAATTAATCCATATTTATCATGTACCAGGCTCTTGGTGAAGTTCATCTTCTGTCAGAAACAACCTGCTTTAGCTCCTCCCTCTTTAAGCCAGCTTTCCTCAGATGACCATATAAGGGATATTCTCACATGACATCATACAGAGCCAGGAGTCTAAAAAACTGTTGAAATGCAATGTTTAGACTGTAGATTGTACAAATGTTGCAGTGCTGCAAGTCTGCATTCTGTTTAATAGTCTCAGTGCGGGGACGCCTCCAGGTCCAAAAGTACCATATTTCACTAACCTTGAACTAATGGTTTACGTTGGCTAGAAATGTGTTCCCCTCGTGGTTAAAAATCTGGGCCCTCTTGCTTCTTATATTAAATCCTCCATTAGGAACCTTGGTGTTATTTTGATCCAGCTCTGACGCTGGACACACACGTTAAATCTTCAGTTCGCTCTTGTTTTTACCATTTAAGAAATATCACTAAGCTGAGTCCCGTTGTGTCACGTTCCAAATTGGAAATGATTATTCATGCTTTTGTTTCATCTCGCTAGACTATTGTAATTCCTTGTTTACTTGCTTAAGTAATGCCTCCCTGGAACGACTGCAGGGTGTTCAAAATGCTGCTGCTAGGCTTCTGATAAAGCATCACAAATACTCCCCTGCTGATTCAGCTGCATTGGCTCCCTGTCAAGTTCAGGGTCCAATTTAAGATCATAATCATGACTTATAGGGCTCTGCACGGTGTAGCGCCAACTTACATAAGTGATCTTCTTCTTCCTTATCACCCCAGCAGGTCCCTGAGGTCTTGTGACCAGGGGTTGCTGGTTTGTCCAGCATACAAGGTTAAAAACAAAAGGTGACAGAGCGTTTGTATCAGTGGCTCCCAGACTCTGGAACTCGCTCCCTTTGAGTTAGAGATCTGTGGACTCAGTCACATCTTTAAAAAGCAGTTAAAAACGTTTCTGTTTAAACTCGCTTTTGATTGATTTTGTTTTGTTTGAGATTTTAATGTCTGTTTTCTGCCTTTGTAAAGCACTTTGTGATTTTATCTTGAAAGGTGCTATATAAATAAATTTTTACTTTACTTACTTTACTTTACATCTTTTATATACAGTCTATGGTTTAAAAGCTTGAACTGTTTGCTTACAGGACTGACAAATTCTTTATTTCTCTCTCATATATGAAAGAAAGTCAGAAGAAAAGCAGGATCGTTCATTCAGTATTTGTGCAGGGTTTACATCACAGGCAGCATTTAGTCTCAGTCTTTGCAACACATCATGTAACATGGAGGTTTATTATAGTTATCACGATCGTCTTGTAAGCTGTTCACGTCACCACTTTCCTTTTTGCAGGTGTTCCGGTCAGCAGTCGCGTGTCGGCTAAGATCCAGCAGCTGGTGAACACGCTGAAGCAGCCTCGCAGACCTCCACTACGAGAGTTCTTTGTTGATGACTTTGATGAGCTTTTAGAAGGTAAAAACCGTCTTTCTGTTCATTCTAAAAAACTATCCCCAAGTGATTCATTTAATAAATCTCTTTAATAAACACGTAATGAGCTTTGCTACAGGTCAGTGAGCAAAATCAGCCTTTTTCAAAGAAACACAGCTCAGTGCTGAGGTGTTAAGTGGCATTCATGGGTGCAAATAAATGAACTGTGAATGTTAATTTTGCAGGTCTCAAGAAATTTTGGAAAAAAGAGTTTCTGTTAAGTTGAAGCTGACAGTTGGTCAGCTTGCAAATAAGTTTGTTTGCGTGCGATTACAGAACAGCAGCAGTTACAGCATCTTTCTAACAGCTGAACGTCTTGTAAGCTGGTTAAGTCCCAGAAATTGCAGTTCCTTCAATGGCCACTCGAGGCAGGATCCATGTGGGAGTAAATTCCCATAGACTCCCATGTTAAAAACATTACAGCAGAAATAAACCTGTTGGCAGCTGACAATAAGAAACAACGTAACCTATTTAAATTTTATTAGCACTTAAAGTTGTGCAGTATTATAGGCGTGGCCACACTGATTTTTGCAGAACAGTGCGCCCTCAGGCAGGTTTGTGCTGGTCCTGTGTGGTTCATAGCACTAACATAACATGTAATATGTCTCAAATTCATAACATGTGGTAAGCAAAGTTCTTCTCTTAGTATCTTATTCCCCAACTGGTCGCATCAAATGGCGTCCCGTCCCTGAGCCTGGTTCTGCCAGAGGTTTCTTCCTGTTAAACGGGAGTTTATCCTTCCCAGTGTCACCAAGTGCTTGCTCAGACAACCTTACCTCTACAATATAAAGACCCTAGGTAAACAAGTTCGCTAGCCTTAGCACTCCAGCCTTTTATGGTCCACTCTGACTCCAGAAATATGAAGCTGTGAACAGACATTAGACTGAATTTTGACGCTTCCAAACAGAGTGGCTGCCATAAACTTTGTGCAGATCAATAATCATCTGCTACCCTTTAAAAACCTCTTTCTTTGAATTAGTTCATGACAGTTAAAGAACTTTCAGAATTTAAAAAAAATGGGAAATGCAGTCAGATTTTTAGTTTTAGTTAATAATAATGAATAAAATAATACAGGAAGATGCTGGGCAGTGGTAACCAATGTGACCAAAATCTTCATTAATGCTGAGAACAACACTCACGTCCATGTAAAGAACTGTCTTCATGTGGACACTCCAAGTCATGGAAAGGTTCATATAGAGCACAGATGTGTTGTTAAAGGGTTAAAGTTGTAAACGTACTGAAATATTTGCTGCTCTTTGCTCGCCTCTCTCCATCTGGGAGTGTTTTCTCTGTTTCTTCGACTCTCTGGGAAACTCATACTTTTGTCCAGTTTTGTGGTCTTTTAAATCATATCCTGGAGTCATTTGACAATGTAAACATGTGTGTTATAATCATACAACAAAATTTTGAGCTTGGGATTGATGTAGCGGTTAAAACTTCCAATTGACTCTAACTCTATTTTTTATGGCACTGGCTGAAGATTGAATCCAGTCAAATCCCTCCCCGCTGCTGCCTCGCTCTCAGCCTCTCTGTAGTCTGAACTCAATATTCAAAGAGGATCAGCGCTCCACTCACAAATTATTCACGTTCCCCTCAGTACATCTGTGTTCATAAAAGTTTTTTATTGTTTCTTTTCTCTTGAAATCAAATAAACAGTAAACGTTTGTGAGCTGTGCACTCATGAAACTCTCGGCCTCATCCTGTTACAGTCCAGCAACCCGACCCTAACCAGCCTCGGCCGGAGGGGGCGGAGATGATGCCAGTGCGAGGAGAGCCGCTGGGGGTGGTCACTAACTGGCCTCCTTCTCTGGAGGCGGCTCTCCAACGCTGGGGAACCATCTCCCCGAAAGCCCCCTGCCTCACCAGCCTGGACACAGCAGGGAAGCCCCTCTACGTGCTCACATATGGTAACCACACACTTAGTGCTCACTCATTCATGTCCACCAGAGCTACAGTTAGATAAATGTTTTGCTAGTTCAAGAATTTAAAAATGCACAGACATGCATGCTGGTTAGGCTGAATATGATTCACACCAGGGGTGGTGTACAGCCGTATGTTGCACACTCCTGGTCTTTATATTTATCATTCTTAACTTGGTCTCCTGCTCACTACAAACAAGAACAAGCATTAAATTTGGACTCTTAACTGTACTTTCATAACTTTTCCAGCTCTTCCTGCTGATAAAAACCTCTCTCATGGCTATTCATCTTTCTTTGTCACAGTTAAATATGTGACTGGTCCGGCCTGCTTAAGATCAAAGTGGGCTGTATGTGGCCCACAATGTAAAATGAATTTGACACCCCGGCTCTGACGCTGACTGAGGTAAATGGTAAATGGCCTGTATTTGTATAGCGCTTTACTAGTCCCTAAGGACCCCAAAGCACTTTACATATCCAGTCATCCACCCATTCACACACACATTCACACACAGGTGATGGCAGCTACATTGTAGCCACAGCCACCCTGGGGCGCACTGACAGAGGTGAGGCTGCCGGACACTGGCGCCACCGGGCCCTCTGACCACCACCAGTAGGCAACGGGTGAAGTGTCTTGCCCAAGGACACAACAACCGAGACTGTCTAAGCCGGGGCTCGAACCGGCAACCTTCCGATTACAAGGCGAACTCCCAACTCTTGAGCCACAATCGCCCCAAGGTGCCCCTGCTGTCAGACCAGTGAATACATTTGGGGTTATTTGGCGTCTGTT
Source organism: Neolamprologus multifasciatus (assembly GCF_963576455.1). NCBI lineage: Eukaryota > Metazoa > Chordata > Actinopteri > Cichliformes > Cichlidae > Neolamprologus > Neolamprologus multifasciatus. The sequence goes on along the minus strand of NC_140447.1, from coordinate 29,229,641 downwards.
CTTGTTTGGTTACGGTTAATTTACAGTTTGTCAACTTGTCAACAACTCCGGTGACACCTTAACCCCATTTGCACATACAGAGGGTGATAGACTGAAGTCTGACAGAGAGAAGCTAGTGCAACCAGAAATCGGTGAAAATGCTCAAAGGGACCTAAATGTGCCTAAATAAACTAAATATAATATTTTAATTTTATTATTTTAATCTCTGAAACAAACTGCATGAAAGTGAAGTTGTTATTAAACCGCTGCTTCACTTTTTTACTAAAGAGAAGAGGAGTCATGCAGGAAAGTGGTGGAACAACAAAAGATAAAACATCCACAGAAGCATCTGGTGGTTTTGTTGGCCCCTCTGTGTCCCTCTGGTGTCTGTGATGGTTATTTATCTTTTTGGTTACTTTGAAGGTTTCTTCACTTCCTGTTCAGTATCCCGCCCACCCTCATTAGTTTCACCTGGTCTCCTTTTCAATCACCAGCTGTTGTGCCCTCTTTCCTCTTTTCTTTATGAGATCATTTGTTTGCCCTCTGTTGGTCTGCCTCTTCATGATTCCTCTTTTAAAAGTCATGTTGGGTTTTTGATTTGATTCGTTTGATTTCTTTTTGTTTTGATTTTTGTCCAATAAAGTTGTGCTTTTTTTTTTTTTTGTGTGTGTCTTTTTTCCCGCCTCCATCTTTCCAGGCACAAAAAAGTTTGAACTCTGTTACAGTTCTCATAGCAAAATAAATCCCCCTAAAATCAATATAGTAATATATATATATAATATATATTAAAATCCATCAGAACAGACACATCTTAAGTACTAATTAAACATGAATAGTTATGTCCATGACTCTGTTATAAAGCTCTTTTATTGCCTGACCTTTCTTTTCATTTTTTCATTCATTTTTTGTATTAATTAAACAACATCATGTGTCCTTTTTTCCTAATTGGCACTCGGTCATCACAACATTGAGAACCTCTGATGTGGACTATAATGAGACACTCCCTGAGACTAACACATATAATGACCTGACCAGGCCATTAAAACCAGCAGCCTAATGATCCTGTGGGTCCTGCTGTGAACTGGGCTTCTCCTCGATGCTTGATCAGACTGGGATCTGGGGATTTTCTTAGGACCTCGACACCTTGAAAGCTTTTTTTTGCTGTTTCTCAAGTCGTTCCTGACCAATTTTTCATTGTATTTGCAGCTTCTGTAACAGCATATGACAAGGCTGCACAGGGAAATCAAATTATGCAAAAGAAGTAGCGGCGTTTTTTTAATATTCTATTTTTAATAAACTCAGAGCTGAACGTGTGCAGGAATGCGCCCCCCCTCCCCCCACCATCTTTACATGGTTTCCTCTTTCCTGTGCACCTGTCCACCAACTGTGCGTTAGACACTTGCTTTTAAGTATAATCCATCCATTCTCCAAACGTCAGTAGTGACCTCTCCTGACTGCTGAAAGCTCTTAAATGTCATCACTTCAGACAGTTTTTTTTCTCTCTTATCGACTGAATTGCCTCAAAATAGAAGTGCAAGAACACACAAACACAATCTCAGTCTCTCTCCCTCCCCCTCTCTCAATCGCACCCTCATATCCTGTGTCCCGCTCCCCGCAGGGAAGCTGTGGTCTCGCAGCATCAAGCTTGCCTACAACATCCTCCACAAACTGGGCAGCAAGCAGGAGCCCATGGTGCGACCGGGCGATCGGGTGAGTCACACTCGCCCACCACTGCAGCTCTCACTTTTCACTTTTTTCTTTTTGTTTGTGCTCACTTCACTCCAACCCTTTGATACTTTGTTCAGCCAAGTTAGCTTTTTTTTAAATCTATTAAAACAGATAATTATATATTTGCTGGTATATTGATGATGATGATGATGATGATATGCAGTTTTTATTATTGACCAAAAATGTCTCTATAATAAAGCTCCTGTTGTATTCCCTTGAGAATGAAGGGGATACTTCTCTGAGATATTGATACCACTGTAATATCTGTAAGCAAAATATTGAGCTGCAGTCTGCAGCTTAGCACAGCGAGCAGAAGCAAATCTAACCTGACTCTGTTCAGCACAAAGAAAACGCTTTTAAACCTGCACTTAAGGTGCTTTTGACCTCCTGTAGGTTTCTGTTCTGTTCAGAAAAACACATTTGCTGGAATAGCAGTAAAAGATTGCAAGAAGTACATCACCACATGCTTACAATTCAGTTTGTCCAGTTTGCATATGCAGCTGATGCATATGCAAAGCGGACAGACCACCAGTGCCAGTTTCAATAAATGGGAGGTGCTCAAGCAGTGGAAATGACACCAAAGCAACGTGAGGCTGTTATCAACTTTTCATTTACAAAAGCAGTACCAACAGCTCTCTGTCTGTGGAGTGGAACAAAAAGTCCTCTAGAAAAAGTTGGGAGATGTGACACTGGTGTCGGGGTTAATGGCGCACATGTCACTGTGTGGCTAGCTCGCTGCTCTTCTTTCATCGAGTCGTTCCTGGGGAGATTTTTATTAGGAAAAGCATAATGGGTCTGAGAGGGTAGTGGTGCAAAGAGTTTTGATATATCGAACAGTGATAAAAAATATGTGCAGCATAAATGTGAGAAACAGCAGCAGGATGCATAATACAGAAGTGTGTGTGCTGTTCAGCTGTGGCAAAAAGAAGAGCTGTTGTTATGTTTGATAGAGAACAGAAGGAATGATGAAGTGTTCTTAAATAAAAGGAGTATTGATCCCCTGCGCTAAAGTCTATCATAGCCTCAGTTCAGCCTTCCACAGTGCGGGAAGATCAACTGATTTCAGTGCCAGGCCACGTCAGCTGAAATTCTTCTACATCTCATATTGTTCGTGTGTTTTTTAAGCAGCTGTAGACCTCCTACAGCTGCTGCGCATGTGAAAGCTCCTCCTGTTCGCACAGTTTCTGACTTAATCAGTGTCATAACTACTCTCACTGATGGCCGACTGCTCTGTGCTGCGGTCTTGGATCACCCTCCGCCCTTAACTGCTCTCAGATAGTTGAGCACACTTGTGATGCCAGCTCTGCCTGCCTGTCACAGTTTATACTGGGCCTCATCTCTGTTCATTTAAAAGGAGCTGCACACAGTGTTTTTTGCCAGATGTAGCCACGATCACTTTTTCTTGTAACCTAATGATTATTAAACTCACGCACATGCCCAGTGTTGATGTTATCCTCACCGTCACGTTTCAGTGGTGGACATAATGATCTTCCAGACTACTGCTCTGGATTCATGTTGAGTGCACAAACACAAGACTGTTATCAGTCTCCTCACTCTGCTCTCAGTGAAAAGCAAATAAACACAGAGCTGTATGTTAGTCATTCTAGCGAATTAACTTGTGCTGAGCATACAGATAAATGTGCTGGGGACTTTACATGAACTTGCGTGTTGCTTAGAAACTGACTGAAATTTTCACTCCTTGTGTTGCTTTCTGAGCCTTAGAAAATGATTTCAGTTCTCTGAACCCCCGTGCTGTCTTCTGTCCTTCCCTCCTAGGTGGCGTTGGTGTTTCCGAACAACGACCCAGTGGCCTTCATGGTGGCCTTTTACGGCTGTCTGCTGGCAGAGGTGGTCCCTGTTCCCATAGAGGTGCCCCTAAGTCGCAAGGTACTTCAGAGCACTGCAAATCAGCTGTCTTTAGCCGTGGCTGCAGCTCTCTGGTTCCTTTCCTTTACCTTTAAATCTGTTGCTGAAGGTGTTTGGTGCAGGATTAGTCTCTACTGGATGTTAGGTAATTAGATTTTTCATAAACCTGCTGTGGCCACATCTGTATTTCACCTCGCCCCCCCGGAGCTCCAGACTCCCGCTGCGTTTCATTTCAGTCGTGTTTGCACAGAAGCCATATCCATACCTCAGACAGTTGATAAAATGTTTTGGATCTTCAGCTGCAGCCTTTTACCAGCAACAAGTATTTCTGAGGAAATAATCACGTCTAAACAGAAAGCAAAAAAATACAGTTGACACACAAGAAACGGGCCCTCCTGCTGCCCCACCGTCACACAGGAAACACACATCAGCTCAGCTACAACTGCTGATCTTTCACCTTCAGTGACCTCAGATTTCAGCAGCTTCTTTTTTGGATGCCTCCCTGTATCGTAGTTGTTTCTGCTTTAGTCTCACTCTGAGACAAAGCTGCTTGTCTTTGCAGCGCAGTGGCCAGCATAGGGGTTGGCATGGTTACACGGTGATGACTTGCTTAGCAGAAAATGCCTTTTGCTGCATGTCGGTAGCCTCTCTTGAACCCCTTCCCCCCTCCTGCATTTGTGCTGCAGGATTTTCCATAAAATTTACGTTTGGGCTGCTGAAGCAGTGCAGCAGCAGTGCAGCAAGAGTCACTTCCAAACCAGCGCTGCATGTTCACAAGTGTAACTGCAAGTTCGCTGTACACGTGCAATAACATTAAAGGGCTGTTCTGTTCTATTCTGTGCTTCAGTAGAAGTCTTTTACAAACATATAGCTCTGCATTTACTGTAGTTATGAGATATCTGAACAGCAAAAGCATCAGCTTTATTTTTTTCATCTTATTCTATATCATCCAATAGGATGCCGGCAGCCAACAGATTGGATTCCTGTTGGGCAGCTGTGGCGTTACTGTGGCGCTGACCAGTGATGCCTGCCATAAGGGTCTTCCCAAGAGCGCAACAGGAGAGATCCCACAGTTCAAAGGTGAGGGAAAGTCATCAATCATAGCTGAGTTGTAAAGGCGTGATGCGGGGTGGGGGGATGGGTGGCTTTGCTAAATGTGCACAACGAGAGAAGAGAAAGGGTGTTCATTCAAAGTGAGCACACTGTCAGAGAAACATCTTGTCACTCTCCAGAGTTTTACTGGCTTAGAAAAAAAAAGCTAATTTGAATCAGACTGCTGAGTGGCTTTGTATTATAGTTCATCAGTAGATTTTTATTAATAATCTAGATTTACAGAGTAATTAGTAAGCTTGTGTTAGGCTCTCACTGTGTAAAACAAAGCGAGTGTATATGAAAGCAGCTGAAAAGATTGTTTTTCTTTATTTTGAACTTTTCTGCACAGGTGGTTCGATTCCACCGTCGCAAGTTTTTGTTGTTACAAATTACAATAACAAAATGCTGAGTTCTGCAGCTGTAACTGTCTCTTGACTGCAGCTCGACCATCTTAACTGCAGTTGTTGTTGAAAGCAATGAAAACTCCTTTGTGCTGAATCTCATCATATTTTTATGCTCCAAACCACATTTTACAATCTGCATGCATCTATTTCCAGTCACAAATGTGAGTGAAACTCCCTGCACTACTATCATCGCCTTCCTACACTGTGTTAGTGCCAGTAAGAATCTTCTCTTTCTTTCAGCGGCATTAAACGTTTCCATGGGTGTGAAAATACTAACTGGAAGGGAAAAAAATGCTCGTTAGTGAGGACTCTGTTAAGCTGTTTTGCTTCTGTGATTGGTGGAAGCGCTGTCACTGTCAGAGCAGCTGGCCAATCGAATTGCCCAGCATACATGAAAGGTAAAACTAAACAATGGACCAGCCAGTGCAGACGGAGAAGGTGATACAAGGAACTTGGATAAAACATAATCTGACAAAGACTCACAGAAAGCATTTGGACCTGAGTCCAAACACAATCAGGGTCAATCATACAATTACCCACTCCAGTAAGGCTACCACTGCGCACACCAATATAAATACAAGGGTGTAGCAGCTGAAGTGAAGCATTGAACCCCGGGCGTCCTTGTTGTTTTCTGTGGAAGTTACATTAAGCTCCATGGAGCAGGTGAGGAGGGCAGCAGGTCAGACACAGGAATGCCACACAGCACCCAATCTTCTCCAAATACAAGATCCTGTGCAGGCTAAATGCTCCCAGTGTGGCTTTCAGCTGTGGGGAGGACTCAAAACCACCAAAGAAACCAAGATGACTTTCTAAATAAAACAGCAAAAATCAGCATCGTGACAGTCATATCAGAACTCCTCTGTCTCTCTTCATTACTTATCGTACCTTTTGCTTCCCTCTCGCCCCTGCAGGTTGGCCGAAGCTGCTGTGGTTCGTAACAGAGTCGAAACACCTGTCCAAACCGCCCAGAGACTGGTTCCCCCACATCAAAGATGCAAATAATGACACTGCTTACATAGAGGTGAGGCTAATACACACACACACACACACACACACACACACACACATATATGCAAACACAAAGGCACAATGAAACTGTTGCCTGTGGTCCATCTCACCAACCGCTGGGTTGCTGCTTGTGCTGTTTGTTTGCACTTTGTGCTGATAGGATTAGTGTTACAGGCTTACTGCATATGTCTGCATTGACAAAGATTTGAATTGTGGTAAACATGTTTGTTTCCTTTCTCTGGTGGAGAGAATAAAATCTGTAGGTGTAAAGGTATGTGTTTACATCGGGAACCTGTGCCAGACTATTTCTGTCGAGAAGCATCTGCTTCCTGCTGACAATCTCATGTCAGCTTTTGTACTCAGTAAGGAAATCAAACTTGTGTGAGCTTGAAAGGAGCTGGTAGCCAAGTTTGGATTTTCTCTCACCTTTGGTCAAAGCCAGACTGGACATACACTCAGCTGAGACTTTTTCCACACGACCTTAATTCTTCCATAGATTCAACAAAGTTCTACAAACATTCCTCACAGATTTTAGTCCATATTGACATGACAGTGTCACACATTTGCTACAGATTTGTCAGCTGGTCATAAAACGATAGACAAGATGAGCAATGATGCTGAGGTAGGCTGTGGTGGTTAAATGATGCTTAACTGGTACTGAGGGCCAAAGATCATGTCCCCCACACCATTACACTACCAGCTGCAGCCTGAAGCATTGATATGAGGCAGGATGGATCCATGTTTTCATCTCCTTTATATTTAATTCTCACCCTACCATCAGAAAGTGACACTCACCAGAAAAGGCAACATGTTTTCTTTTTTTGTGGGCCAAATTTTTGTGAGCGTGTGCAAATTGTAACCTGAGTTTCCTGTTCTTAGCTGACAGGCATGGCCACAGTGTGGCCTTCTGCCGCTGCTGTCGTCCATCTGCTTCGAGGTTCAGTGTGTTGTTCATTCATTCAGAGATGCTCGAAGCAGTCTGGCCGCACTCCTCTGACCCCTGGCACCTGTCAGAGAACTGCTCACTGGATGTTTTCTCTTTTTCTCACTATTCTCTGTGAATCTCAGAGATGTTTCTGTGATCAGCAGTTTCTGAAATACACCAGCCTGACACCAACAAGCCTGCCAGCTTCAGAGTCAGCTCAGCTTTGAACTGCTTACATATTAATGTTAACAAGCAGCTGAACAGGTGTACTGAGGTGGGAGTAGCTATGGTAATTTGGGGGGGGGGGGGGGGGGGGGGGGGGGCAGTCATCTACTAATTTTCTTTTTTCAAAGCATACTCTGCTTTATCATCTGTTTACATGTGACCATGAGTCAAAGGTTCGCCTCTTGCTGGTCAAAGGAAGGAAACCAGGTTTCATCTTTTAAATGCCCACCTTTCTCTCAAGACCATCTTTGAGAAAGAATCTGATTTCTAGGCTTGGATTGTGGGTGTGCTATTTCTATAGTGTTTTTCTCAACATGTTTTACATTAAATAAATAATAAACGTGAGAAAACAGGTTATATATGAAACATTAATGTGACCTACTCCAGTTGCTGCATGTAGCTGCAGACATAAAAGTGGCGTCAGTCGGCGTATGTAGGCCAGAAAGCAATAAAGCACATTTCCAAATATCAGCATGTGGTATTTTATATTGTTTTTAAAATGAATGTTTTTGCAATTATCTGGATTTTTACGAACTAAAAACAAAGGAATAAATAATCAGCAACATTTATCTTTAGTAATAATCTATTTGCAGAGACCCACGAATGTGATTTCTTCAAAGTTGAAATGAGATTGTGTTTTTGTACTGAACGACAGGTACAGCAGGGTTGAGTCTGTCACTTACAGCTTCCCTCTGCTTTGCTTTCAATGATCCATCTGTTGTTTTCCTCCCAGTATAAAACCTGTAAGGACGGCAGTGTGCTGGGAGTCACGGTGACGAGGATCGCTCTGCTCACACACTGCCAGGCTCTCACTCAGTCCTGCAGCTACACTGAGGGTAAGGACGCACACACACACACACACACACACACACTGTGCAGTCTCAGGGTTATATATAAGTAATTTAACCCTCTTCTGTCCCATCTCTGCCTGCAGCTGAAACCATAGTGAACGTGCTGGACTTTAAAAAAGACGTGGGTCTGTGGCACGGCATCCTGACGGTAAGATCTGCCTGCAAGAGGTCATAGGTCATGACACTAATTTCCTGTTGGTTTTAGCTGGGAGAAGGGCTGTCACTTTTTTGACTATTCCTCTTTAATTTCCACTATTTTTAATTGTCAAGCAAATATTTTTCACACTGGGCGTCCTAATGGAGTCAAAAAATTTGAAAAATGATCAGTAAGACTTTATATCAAGAGCTGGCAGTTCGTCTTGTAATCGGAAGGTTGCCGGTTCAAGCCCAACAGTCTCGGTCGTTGTGTCCTTGGGCAAGACACTTCACCCGTTGCCTACTGGTGGTGGTCAGAGGGCCCCGTGGCGCCAGTGTCCGGCAGCCTCGCCTCTGTCAGTGCGCCCCAGGGTGGCTGTGGCTACAATGTAGCTGCCATCACCAGTGTGTGGATGACTGAATGTAGTGTAAAGCGCTTTGGGGTCCATAGGGACTAAGTAAAGCGCTGTACAAATACAGACCATTTACCATTTTAAGTATATTAACGAGCCTTTAAGTGTAAGTTAACCAGCTTCTAGCATCATTGTTAAACGTCCTTTCCTTCTTGTGTAGAATAAACACATATTTGATGAAGCATTGATCAGAGCTTTGGCATCCACCCTGTCCAAACCAAAAACAGTGGCTTTGCAAGATGAATAAATCTCTCAGTGTGAAATTAACAAGCGTTTTCATTGCTCTGACATCTGGAAGAAGAACTATATTTCAGGGTTGATTAAATACATAAATGATAATTGTGTTTTTAATTTTAATTTTTACACTTTATTAAGTCACGTCAGTATTTTTAAAACTCACAATTAAGCATGCCGTATATAAAGTGCTGCACAGAAAGCAAGAAAAACAATCAATAAAAGAAATAATTAGAAGATAAATAAAAGCAAAATTATGATCCACATAAAAACAATTCAGAAGAATAAATTGGGAACAAAGAAAGATGGAAAATTAAAAGTAAGTAATAGGATTCACAGAAAGACAAGTCCATTACTTTGATGTATTGAACTTGCGGAGCTGTTTAGCTGTGCTGAACGACGGGTTATGGAAGAAAGGAAGAAAAAGGCCAATGACGTGTAGCCGGACATCAGTGACCCTCTGCATTTGTGCAAAAGATCATCAAAGATGACTTTTAACACTTGGTTTTACGACACCGCCCCCTGGTGTCAGTACGCAGGTTAAACGTGTAGAGGCTGGTCTGCATCTGAGGGCTGTAAGTGTTTCCTGCAGCAGCTTGAGCTCAATTCTGCCTCGAGCTTTACTCTGGCAGTCACCCGTCTCTCACGCTCTGCCTCTTCTGTTCCCAGTTGCTTCCCAAAAGCAAAAGGATCTCCTCCAGCTGCTGATGAACTCCACTGTCCTTGTTCTGTTCTGCTAAAGTCCAAACTAGTGTTTCCGTCCAAGCAGGGGGACTTGGGTTTAGTCCAACAGTGGGACAGGATCCTTTATCTGCAGGGAAGCGCCTGAATTATATTAATGACCTGCACATTAACAACCTGGCCAGTGAGCCAGTTGGTAAAGAAAACCAAAGAGTGAAGGGGCCAGAGCAAGATGATTAGCAGTGAATGAACTTTCAAAATAAGAGCAAGAGAACCAGCCTAAATTGGGTGCAGAGGGTTTTTCTTGCAGACAGATTTGAAAAATGTAGAAATGCTAAAATGAATCACTCGGCTGGGACTGATGTAGCTGGCACGCTGCCCGAGTAAGGTCTTTGTGTGGGAAACACTGAAGCGTCTCATAAGGGATTATACCTGTCTTACCTAATGCACAGATATCTTCGTAGCTTACCTGGTCGACTTCAGCTCAGGCTTTCAGCCCACGCTCCCCAGCCTCCTGCCCATTTATCATTTATGATCAAATAATGCATAAAAAACAGAAGAGTTTTATTCCAAAGATATTAACATGAAGCCTCACCTGAATAACTTTCTCTGTGTGTGTGTGCAGAGTGTGATGAACATGATGCACGTGATCAGCGTGCCCTACTCGCTGATGAAGGTCAACCCTCTGTCGTGGATCCAGAAAGTCTGCCAGTACAAAGGTCAGGCACACACACACACACACACACCTGTCACTCATCTTAGTCAAGTCCGTCCATTCACCTGCCTGTCAAAAAGATTAAATGCTAATTTCACTCTTTTTCTCTGCACGCGCATCTCCTCCTGCAGCCAAGGTGGCCTGTGTGAAGTCCAGAGACATGCACTGGGCTCTGGTGGCCCACAAAGACCAGAAGGACATCAACCTGAGCTCGCTGCGCATGCTGCTGGTGGCCGACGGATCAAACCCCTGTAAGGTCGCGCTCAGCCTTCACAGCCGAGCTCTTTCACTAACGGGGGAGTTTAGCGAGGTGTATTCCAGATAGAGAATGTCAGGGAAATGAGAAAAAAAGAAAACTCTCTCGGGATTTCAGGAAACTGGGTCACTTTACAGGAATAGAGCAGGATGTGTCCGACTGCACAAACTTGGTACATTAAAAGGTTTTCAGCCTAACATGAGACAAAAATACAACAGCTTAAAACCAGGAGGTCATGTTTTCACCATCCAGACTGATGGTTTGTATCTTTAAGTTCAGTAACTGTTTAACTGGTTTAGCGGTGACCACAGAAAACTTGTTTTTCTGCATTAAGCTGCAGTGACTTGAAACTTGCATCATGTTGCATCATGTTTGGCACGAGGCAGGATTTTCAGGTCATAGCATTTATTCTGAGCAGGTGCTGTCTCATGGTGCCTTCAGGTGTGCTCTGACATTAGAGGATCAGCCCCAGGATATCTGGATCTGGTTGGTGATATTTATTTGAAAAAATCAAACGAGTTTCTCCCAAAGTTTCTCATTTCAGTGTGATAAGCATTTATGAGACATGACATTCAAACTTTTCTATCTCTGATGAAACCTTCCTGAAATTCCCCACAAATAATGTAGAAATTGGGAGACAAAACAAAAGCAGGGATGTAGCTTAACTGCTTCTCTAAACAGAGGAGTCGCGATCGAAGGAAAGGTGAAGGAGCGAGAGACACAAGTGTGTCGGTACACCTTTAATCTTAGCATATCATCAACATTCAGAAATCACACAGGTTTGTCTGTCAGTGACGAACATTTTCAGTTGTAGTGAAGCACACAGATGGATGCACGATAACCACTGTGGACACGTTTCAGTGAGAGTGGACTATTGAAAGCAGCAGTGATAGTTGAGGGGAAATGTTATGTTAATGACACAAAAAGGTGTTGATTTGTTTTTTCAGTTGATCTCTCTTCACAGTTATGAATACACACTTTATTTTTACCATACAAAACACACAGCTTTCTGGCAACATTACTGATTTTTAAATGCTCTGACATGGTGACACATGTTAGCCTGAGTGCGCTGGGATGAACTCATATTCCTGCCCTAAATAATTATTTCAGCTGATCCCTGCATACAGCTGCCCTCCAATGAGAAAATAAAAAACCCAAAAACACAATATAAAACCAGCCGTGCGCTGTTACCTGTGCTAATAAAATAGAAAAAAACGTCTAGCACCTGCCCAGAGACGTGGTCATAAAAAGGTGACTGGCCTGGAACATTTTAAAACTTCAGTCTTTTGAGTGTTTTTTAATCACATTCAGGGATCTGGTACGCGCCTGCACGTGTCAGGAGTTTGCGGGAAAAGTGGCTCGACACCTGAGCTGAAGCTGTCCTGACACTCTGTTATTGTTTCTGTCTGTCAGGGTCCATCTCGTCCTGCGACGCCTTCCTCAACGTCTTTCAGACCAAAGGGCTGAGAACTGAAGTCATCTGTCCCTGCGCCAGCTCCCCCGAGGCCCTGACGGTGGCCATCAGGAGGTACGTAAACACAACCTCCACGTCACAGATTATGCAGAGATGTGCAGCAGTCTCATATGCATGCACCTGGGGAAACACACCTGCAAAGACTCTATGTACAGCTGAAAAACTTTACATAAAGCAGTCCAGTTTATTCTCTTTGAACAGATTTTATCACAGGAAGTAACAGAAGGAGCCTACCTGCATCCAGCTTAACATCCGAGGAAGTCTTAAAATATCTGAAATATACATTTACTAATGAAAGTCAGCTTCATTTTGGATGGATATGTCAAGCTTTTGGCTAATAGCTCTCCAGGAATCACTGCGTGTTTTGCCTGTCGAGCTGTGTTATCTCTGACAAGTTTCATAGATTCACCTGAAGAAATGGGAATAAATGATGTGTTTAGGCTGCTAGTAGCAAAGTGCCTAAAGATTCAATTTAAAATTGCTAAGTTGTCTTTGATGTGGAGACACAACACTGGTTCATCATTTGAGGTGTCTGTTTCATGCTAGAACAATCCAAAGGTCAGTGTTTAGTGACTCGTGGAAAGAGAACGATCGGGCAGGAGGACTGCGACGAGGATGAGTGAAACAGCAGCCGCTGTCTAAAGAAACACGTGGAAGCTGAATTGAAATACACAAGGGGTTTGCACAGTAGTGTGGCGGTCTGTCAGTTTGGACAGATGCGAGCTGTGTCAGAGGATCACCGCTGTTTGTGTGTGTCGGCTTGTGTGTTCAGGCCGGTGGAGGACAGCAGCCAGCCTCCAGGTCGGGGCGTCCTGTCCATGCAGGGCCTGAGTTACGGCGTCGTCAGGGTCGACACGGAGGAGCGGCTGTCGGTGCTCACTGTTCAGGATGTGGGGACCGTCACACCCGGAGGTACATCGTTCTCTGTGTGTGTGTGTTGTAAGAGGAAGTGTGGTTGAGCTGGTGTAACTGAGATTTATATAACTTTAGTGTCACAAATGTTGAATTTTAATCGTGGAAGCAGGAAGTCGGAGGTGGGATACGTTTAAACAGCAGTATAATGTATCTTGGAGAAGACAAGGGTTTTAAACAGTTTCCTAAAATGATTGTGAGCTTCACACATGCCTGACTTGGGTTTAGGGAATTTGTGTTTCTACAAAATAAAAGCTGATTGTAATCGAAATGTGCAATTCAAGCAAAAATGTGACTGAATGTTGACGTAAGGAGCAAACGTTTCAAACTTTTTTCTCCTTTCTAGTTTTCCATCTATTGTAATTGAAGTTCATTAAATCGTAAAATTAGTTTAAGACCCAGCTTCTCTTTTTCATCAGTGTCCGGTCTTTAACCCCTTTCTCTCTCCCTCCTCATGAACGAGCGAGTTAAGCGTTGTTCTGCTGTAAATTATGGAAACTCAGGAGAGTTTTCAGTACAGCTGCAGAGCCTGCAATCTGTTCTAATGAGCCGAGTTTTCCCCTCCAGGGTGAAGCCCACACATAGTTTAACAAGGTAACACAGAACATTGAAAAGCATTTAGGACCAAACATCATCCGTTCAGGTCTTAATGAAGAATCCACAGACACCAGTGGCATATTTTGTTTGTCCCATTTTACAGCAGATGGATTAGAGTAAAAATCTTCTCACTGATTAGTTTTAGTGCAGATTAGTCTGCAATTAGAGTCGTGAATAAAAATGCAATCCAGGGTTAAATGTGCTCATTGAGCTGCAAACTAAAAGATTTTAATGTTGATAATAAGCAGTTGCACTCAATAATAAAACGGTTTCATCTCAGGGGTTAAAAGTAAATGAGTTAGAGTCGTCATTTTGGATCACCTCTTACTGTGCTGCTTCACTCAGTTGGGAATCTTCCCAAGATAAAACTGATGCTCCATAATAAAAGTTGGTCCTTTCCAGTCGGTCTGAGTGAGCAAACAGGCAGCAACAGCCTCTGTGAAGTCGCTCTGCCCAGCGTTCACCACAGAGATTATACGTGCAGTATAGGGCTGCCACGATTACGTCGACTATCAAAATCGTCGACAACTGATTTAATAGTCGACGCGTCATTTGAAGCTTTGTAAGATCACAAATAAGTAGTAGGATTTAAGAGTGTAATAACGGACTGAAACAGAAGATGGCAGCACTGCATGTACAAGGATGCCAGCTGCCGTTAAACCCCGAAGAAGAAGAAGTAGCTCTGTCCCAGAATTCATAGCACGGCCCAGCTCAGTTTACAACAATGGCGGCAGCTAGTTAGTTTTAATATTACTCTTATTATTCTTTCTGGGTCACAAAATAAACGTTTAACATATTTTCAGGCGGGAATGTAGCTGTGTAAACTTCAAATATCTGCTCAGTTTATCAAGACACCACATATTTTCAAAAGCGCTCCGATGTTTTTGGAGACGTCTGTTACCCACTAGCTCGATAGCTAGCCGGGGGCTAGGCTAACTAGAGTCCGTGAGAACACCGGACTCCCGGCAAATCGTTTTCAAACCCACCCTTGTCTTTCGCTACTCAGGGTAAATATATACAAGTCACTTAGATAACTTAAAATGTTATTGTTTGGCTTTTTTAGTATTTTATTTGTTCCTGAGTAAATCGGTTTGGCTGAGATTAAAGTTATAGTTTTTACACAGCTGAATAAACGTCAAGCAGACAGCTGATTATCAGAAGTGTGAGATGCTCGAGAATATACTCCGGTGTCCTGTTATATTTTAGATAGCAAGGAGTTTATTAAACTTCACTGAAACAATCTGCAAATTTCATTAAAATTTAATAAACTATCATCTTGTCTTTATTTTTAGTTAGCACATACCTTAAACACTTAAAGCTGTAAGCTAATGATAGTTATATAAGAGCAGATGCTGCTGGTGCAATAAGCTGTACGTTTTATGTCCAATGGATGATGATCTGATTAGTCAACAGATCGCAAAAATAATCGGTGACTAGTCGACTATCAAAATAATCGTTTGTGGCAGCCCTAGTGCAGTATCACAAAGGAAACTAAAGTAAGGAGCAAAATCTGTTTTCCTTCAGCTTCTGTGGAATCTTGCATTCATTTCTCTTTGTAATGACTGAAATAAGAAGATGCTGAAGCAAAAAAAAATGTTTGCTGAGTCACTTGAAACTGATCTAGATGCAGCATTTTATAGTTGTGCTGTGTAACGTGATCGCTGTCCTCACAGCCAATCCTAGAATCAGAAAGCTCGTGAGACTTTGTCACAGGTACTGCTGTAGCTCCCTGGACGGAGCAGGTGACCTGTCTGCTGTAGGGCTAATGTAGAGGCTTGGGTTTGAACCCAGCTCAAGGCCATTTACTCTGTGCATTACTGCTGGTGTTTCTCCAGCTTTCCTGCTCTCTCTCCACTAACATATTACAATTAAAGCTAAGAAACCCAAAATATTTCTTTAAAAAAGGACTACATTGTCACCAGTTCAGCTTTACATGGGTAACCTGGTTTTGCTGTGACACAGACAGGAGGGGCCGTCATCTCGGGTTGGAACAACCTACTTTAAGCTCAGAGTTTAGCTTTGACAAATGAGAGTCTCATAAACAGGTGCACTTGGAGTGAATAATGTTCCTCCTCGTGCCATAAATAACTTTTTAAAACAAGCAGAAACATTTCAGGAGTGTTAACCGTGTGTGTGTCTCGTCCTCTCAGGCCTGGTGTGTGTAGTGAAGCCGGAAGGCGTGCCCCAGCTTTGTCAGACCGATGAGATCGGCGAGCTCTGCGTTTGCTCCATCGCCACCGGGACATCGTACTACGGCCTTACGGGCATGACCAAGAACACCTTTGAGGTGAGACGAAGTGAAGACATGAACCCGAACACTAAAAGTCAAAATAAAAAAATACTGTGATGCTGTAATGTCCTCTGCAGGTTTACCCGGTGAGCTCCAGCGGAGGGTTGATCAGTGAGTACGCCTTCGTGCGGACTGGCCTGCTGGGCTTCATTGGCCCCGGCGGCCTCGTCTTCATCACAGGCAAGATGGACGGGCTCATCATGGTGAGCGGGCGGAGGCACAATGCCGATGACATCGTTGCCACTGCACTCGCAGTGGAGCCAATGAAATTCGTCTACAGGGGCAGGTGAGTGTGAAGTGGGTGGGGTTTGAGGGTCACAATAGACTGTATGTAAAAGATGAACGTAGGTCCATCCCTCGCTTGCTGTTTCAAAACAACAAGATGGCCACAGTGCACACGCTCAGCTTCACAATTCAAACAGAAGGTGTCATGGTGGCCATCTTTTACCTACAGTCTGTGGTCGTCGCCATGAGGTCATCATAACTGTTCATTAACTAATTTGGTTTTGGAAAAGAAACAAACCTGAAAACAATTTAGTTCCAGGTTTTAAAATGTTAAAACACAAAGACTAAAGTTTGCTGGACTTGAAAATGTAATATTGCAGTCACACATTTCTCAAATGTCACATGACTCGACCGCCAGCGAATCGGTTTTTATTTTATTATATTTTTTATCATCGTTCCTATCGACAGAAGCTGAAAACCAGCGAGCTGTCCGACATCGGTACGCTGGCTGATAAATGCTGATACGCTGATAAATGAGCAATGCCATCGCTCATAATAAATCTAATAAAGTAGAGCAATAGTGGATGAATCCAGAAACAGTAATAGAGTGAAGTTTAATTGTGTCCACGGCCACCGAGCAGGAAATTCATCTTTTACCTGACAGCCTCTGATGACGTTTCCCGGAGCTATTTAAAGTTTCTACTCAGGGAGGAAGCAGCTGCAGAAACAGTCTCAGGAAACATGAAGAAGAAAGTCCATCAGGTTTCATTATATTTATACCAGCATCCATGTTTGCCTTTAGTTTCTGCTTTTGGGCTTCATTACAGGAAAAACGAAGTCGACGGAGAAACAAAGAAGAAAATATGTAAAGAGAGGAAATATGCAGTGAAACAAGGAAAGGAAGCAAAGGATTAAATAAGGATGCAGGAATTAAGGTGACAAGGGTAGAAAAGGTGATATGCAAAAAAGAAGGAGGAAATCAAGAAAAGGACATGCAGTGAAACAGGGAGGTAAGAAGGAGTCATGGAAAAAATATTTAGACATTTAGAAATAAAGGAAACAAAAATGTTTAAAAGTATATAAATAAGGATGAAATGAAGGAAATGAGGAAAAGGAAAAATAAGGAAAAAGCAAAGGCATGAAACGAAGAAACAAACCAAGGGAATGGAAACAAGCACAAGGAACAGAATAAGCAAATAAGGGTGATAAGGAAGCAAGCTAGTTATAAGGGCAGAAAGAAGGACACATGAAAAGCCAAGGAGAAATGAAATCGACAAAGGAAGAGGTTATGAAACAAGGAAAGCAAATGAAGAAAGATCCATGGAAAAAAATGGAAAAGGAAAGAACGAAGACTTGGGAACCCACCTGCATCAAACAGTCCATCTGCAGTGACCTCTCAGAGTTTCTCAGTGACCACTGCTGCGCTCCTCTTATGTGACATCACACACTCGCAGCGTGAAAAAACTAAAGGAAACACATTTTTCAAGTTTGGACACCAGTCTAGATAATCCATCATAAGCTGTACTTTTTTTATCCTTTGTGAAATAACTGTCACAAACAACATGAACTAACCAGTCAACCAATAAATAACAGAATGGAAAAAATAGATGATAAAACACGTCAGAATAGCTTAATAAAATAAAACTGCTCTACTAGAAAGAGCTCAATAAATAGAACAAAATAAAAGACAAAGAAAGCAGCTTGATGGGTAAAAAAAGCTGAATAGAATTGTGCTTTATAAAATAAAATCAGTTGAAATGATCAACACAGTGGAATAAAACATTCGCCATGTAATAGAAAACAAACAGGTTGGTGTTGCTGTCCCCGTCTGTGCAGGATAGCTGTGTTCTCTGTGACGGTGCTGAGAGATGAGAGGATCGTGGTGGTGGCCGAGCAGAGACCCGACTCCACGGAGGAGGACAGCTTCCAGTGGATGAGCCGCGTACTGCAGGTGCTTTCCCTGCACGTTCAAATGTGATGCAAATGCAGCTTTATTGCATTTAGATCAAGTCTTATTTGAAATGTCGTTTTCTTGCGGTTATGTTGGACACTGTGTTGGACACTTGGATCGTGTACTGTGTTTGGTGCGTCTGACTCCACTTAGATATGTGTGTATAGTGTTAGACTACTCTCAGCAAAGCGAGTTACCCCACGGGGACGTTAAATCCCATCTACAGTCTGACCAAACTCCCTCATGACTCTCAGGCCATAGACAGCATCCACGGGGTGGGCGTCTTCTGTCTGGCTCTGGTGCCGGCCAACACCCTTCCCAAGACTCCTCTGGGGGGCATCCACCTGTCGGAGATCAAGCAGCTGTACCTGGAGGGGGGGCTGCACCCCTGCAATGTCCTGATGTGCCCCCACACCTGTGTCACCAACCTGCCCAAACCGCGGCAGAAACAGCCAGGTGGGTGAGCGTCCGCTCAGGGTTTTTAGGTGGTAACCTTGTGGGTAGTTGTAGTTGTTGATGTGCTGATTGTGTCTGTGTGTGGCAGAGATCGGTCCCGCCTCTGTGATGGTGGGAAATCTGGTGTCAGGGAAGAGAATCGCTCAGGCCAGCGGCAGAGACCTGGGACAGACTGATGATAACGACCAGGTGAGGCAAACAGCAAACAGCTGTGTAACAAAGTCTCAGCTCAAGAAATAACATCACAACTCCATTTAAATCAAGCTCCGCCCAAAAAAAGGTAACTTTTTGTTGAAAAGCCGAGAGATCAGAAGATCATTGAGTAAGCGACAAGTTGACTGACAGGAAGAGTAATCTGCTACACTTCTGATAAACTATTAATAATTTAGTCAAGCAAAACCATCAAAATCTCTTTGACTCCATCGTCTAGAACATTTTTCTGCTCTTCTATGTTTGACATCTCATCAAACAGAATATTCTGTATGAAAAGTTGTGTCAAGACTTCACCTTCACTTATGACTCAGTAAACTCTGATGGAAGTTGTTCAGTCCTTCATAAATATTTGCCAAACTAATCGTCTGCATAGTCGAATAACCACAAACACACAGACACTCGGACTCATGCACGCTTTGTCAGGTACACACAGCTTCTGGGCTGGAGCCTCTTTTATCTTACATTAAACAAGGTGCTGCAATCCTGCTGCATCAGCAAAGATCAGAAGATGGGTACACTGCCCATGTCATAATAGCAGGGGCATGGTCAGCAACAATACTCTGGTAGGCTGTGATGTTTAATTGATACTCAGTTGATACTAAGAGTCCCAAAGTGTGCAAAGAAAATCTCCCCCACAACATTACACCAAACCAAACAAGCCAGGATGGCTGCCTTTGTGTTTTTGTACCAGATTCATCAGACCGGGCAACGTTTGTCCAGTCTTCTGTTGCCACTTTTGGTGACTGAGTATGAGCTGCAGGGGCACCCAGTGTGGTCTTTTGTTGCTGCAGCTCATTTTCAGAGATGCTTTTCTGCAGATTTTGGCTGTGACGATGGGTTATCTGAGTTAGTGTTGCCTTCCTGTCAGCTGCAAGGCAACATGGCATTTTCACAAAGAAACCTGCCACTCACTGGATATTCTCTCTCTTTCGGCTCATTCTCTGTAAACCCAAGAGAGGGATGTGGAAAAATCCCAGCAGATCAGCTGCTTCTAAAATACTCAGATAAGACACTTAAAAACCTTTCTTCCCCCGTGATGCTCAGTTTGAACGTCAGCAGGTCGGCGTTTTTGCGACTCCTCTATACTCTGTATCCTCCCTCTCATGGGTGAAGACGGTGGTATGAGGTTTTGGAAGCTGATAAAAATACATTTTAAAAAAATCTATTATACAGTATTTTTAGGTAATTAAAATGTTGCTTAAAGTTTTAATCTTGCTGAAAAGAGAAGTTGCTCCTCTTTACTTTAATAGAAATATTTTGATGTCTTGTTTTTAGGAAATCTGCTGAAATGTTAATGAGCAGCTACAGAACTGGGAGAAGTTGCAAATTTGACATTTTATGAAAACAACACATCTAGAAAAAACTGTTTTTATGAAAAGGACAAATTGATTTATGAACAAAAACTGACAATTAACTTTCTGAATAGGCCGCCTACTTTTTCAACTGCCTGATGGAGTCAGATTTTCAGCATCATTCAAGTCAGTCAGTCTGCATCAGATTATATTTAACTGCCTGTAAATATAATTTTCAGATGCAGTTTTTTGTTTTTTTCACCTGCTTTGAAATTTCACCGCCTGTGATATTGATTAAACTGCTTTAATGTGCCGGACAGAAGGCAGAGACTCAGCAGTAAAAAGCAGTAAGTGGTGAGTAAGCACACGTTGACATGGAGTTCCCTCGATGCTAAAAACTTTTTGTACATGCGCTGCACTCCCTCTATGCTATCAGCTCTGTTTCAGTTTAATGTCTCTTGTCTGCTTTGCAGTTTTATCTCAAAATGCTGATGTTGCAATAATTGAAATGATGGGAGAAATGTATCATTTTATTCTCCTTGTAAACGTGTTTGATGCACCTCTGCTGTTCTTTGAATTACATCAGCAACTTGAACTTTTTACAGAAATCAGAGCACACACACACACACACACACACACACACACACACACGCACACACACACACACACACAGATTAAACTGTCAACGTGTGTGTAAAAGAAGTGTTTATTTCTGTTTTGCAGTTTCTGTTCCTGTCCGAGGTTTTGCAGTGGCGAGCTCAGACCACACCGGACCACATCCTCTACACCCTGCTCAGCTCTCGGGTACCAGCACACTCGCGCACAACTGACCGCCTTAAAAAATTTTACATTTTGAACTGTATAACCTGCAGCTGGTGAACTGTAGGTGAAAAATCTGTAGATCAGTCATCGCTTCTCTGTGATGTTAAGATGCTGAATGCAAGGAGAATAAAAGTGGATTATAATTGATATGGAATCAGTGGCTTAAAATCAGGAATTTCAGGCTTCATTATCATGGTTAATTTAAGTAAATAAATAAAAACAGGTGTGACCATATTTGACGTTTATGAGCTAATTCAAGCAAGTAGAAAACTGAATAATAATTATCCATAACTGTGGATGAACTGGCCGTTAGATGAACTGCAGTTTTTGTCCTTTGAGTGTGGCAGGTTGCTTCTTGATGGCTCACACCGTTCCCCTCTCACCTCCTGCAGGGGGCAGTGTCCAGCTCTCTCACCTGTCTGCAGCTGCATAAGAGGGCGGAGCGAGTGGCAGCTCTGCTGATGGAGAGAGGCGGTCTGCAGGAAGGAGATCATGTCGCTCTGGTGTACCCGCCAGGTGAGACACGATGCAGATGTTCAATGTACTTTTCAGGTGACAGCACCTGGACACTGCAAGCATCGTTCACACCTGTGTGTCTCCTTCTTCTGCAGGTATAGACCTGATCGCAGCCTTTTACGGCTGCCTGTACGCCGGCTGCGTTCCCATCACAGTGCGACCGCCTCACCCTCAGAACATCTCCACCACCCTGCCCACTGTTAAGATGATTGTCGAGGTCAGACTCTTAATTTGTCTGTTAAACCGATGCGGTTTCTCTTTCAGTCAGACCTCCAGGGTTCAAGCTCTCGCTCCCAGCTAATTCCAGACTCGTATGGCTCTGGCTGACTTCTGATCTCCTCTGGGGAAAAAAGGGAGCTTAATTTCTTCTTCTGTCTTTCTCTTTCTAATTGTGCAGGTGAGTCACTCGGCGTGTGTGATGACCACCGCCGTCATCTGTAAGCTGCTGCGCTCCAAAGAGGCCATGGCCACGGTGGACATCAGGAACTGGCCCCCAGTCCTGGACACCGGTACAGCGTTTCATTCATATCTGCAAAGGGAAATCACGCTACTTTAATTTAACATAAATGCAGGTCGTGCACAGCCGCCTCACAATGTAGTCTGAGTAGTTCTGGTTGCAGATATAAACCTAAAGAATGCACATTAAATAAAATCCTCTGCTGTGATGAAACCTGCCTTTACTGCTCCATCACTCTGTGATTTATCAGAAAATAAAAACTCGCTGTAGCTGCAAGTCTGTTATCAGTTTATTGAATTGATGCGTGTGGAAGTGTCTTTTCCACACCCCTCAGTCCGTATCGCCGCTAGTGTTTTGTCTGCTGTCAGCACGGGTCTGAATCGAATTAATTGAATTACAATTTTGGCTTCCAATTATTATTAAAACAAAAATAATTCTGTTTCTTTATGTGTGTGTTATAAATCACAGACACTCTTTCCCTTTTTGCCCTTCAAGAAAAATCTCCAAATCGCTCTACTGAGTTCAGCTGAGCCAAGACGACTAAAAGCAAAGAATAAGATCTAGATCACCCTTTAAATAGAACAACTGGAACACTTGATGTTTTCTTCAGTGAACCCACTAAAGAAATTGGTTATCTGCACTTGCTGTGGTTTTGGGATCACTTAGGGTTCACTTTCATGTGACAGTTGGCTGCCTGTTTCAGCTCCCTGTCCTTCGTCCTGTGGCTGCCGTCCAAATCTCCGGCTGCTTAAACTCACCCCAGAGAACCAAACCTTTCACAGCCTGCAGTCTGGAGGTGCAACTGCCTATTAATGAGTGCACAGACCGGACAGGCTACATCTAGGCAGGTCACAATTTCAAGACAGTTGTAGACCAGATTAAATGTGAGAGCCTTGAGTTTAGTGTAGCTGTAGAGATTTTCTTACCAGCAACAAATCTCCAGCTAGTCAGAAACTGGTCAGATGAGAACATGTGAACTGTGCATGGATGATCATTTAAATATGAAGTTTGTAGGTTTGTGAAAAATATCAGAGGGACCAACATATTCCCTGTGACTGCAAAACAGAGATACATATTCAGATGAATATTCAGATACATGCTCTTCTCACACACATACACCCTAATGCTTTTTTTACTCTCATCTCCGTGTGGCTGTTGTGCTTTTGCAGCAGAGTACGAATACAGATTAAGAACACTTGTATATATGGATCAGGTGAAAATAAACACCGGTGGGTGAGTGCCACTGATTGTAAAGGAATATCTCACCCAGCGTAACGCTGATACTCAGTGATGTAGGAAAGGGATCTATCAGGCTGCAGTTGTACACACAGAGCTTGTTAGCACTGTTTGTTGTTGGTTCTGTCTTCCCTTGGGATTTGTTAACAGTGAGACAAACACAGAGTATCACTATGCTTGTGCTTTAAAGCTCTTTTTATATGGAAAGTGAGACATCAGTCATGTTGCTGTGATTCTGCTGCAGCAGAGTATTTGAGGCCCTTTTCTCTCTGGGTTCAGCTGGAGGTCAGTGTTTGAAATGAGACTGTACTCTTGAGTGCAATGAGATAAATATATATGTGTGTGTGTTTGTGTGTGTGTGCTGCAGATGACCTGCCAAAGAAGAAGCCTCCAGCTCTCTATAAGCCCACCAACCCGGACGGCCTGGCCTATCTGGACTTCAGCGTGTCGACGACCGGCATGCTGGCCGGAGTTCAGGTCAGCTCAGCCCTAATCCTCACCAAACCACTGCCGCCTGGTCCCACTCCCCTCCTCTTCCTCCTCCTCCTCTAGTCATTTTCTTATTCCAGAGGGAAATTCAGCCATCAGAGCGGCAGCAAAATGAGTAAACAGAAAGCAGAATGAAAGCACATTTGGCTCACAGTTGAAGGGCTTAGTCCAAACACACAAACTGCTTCTTCCAACTAAGATGTCGCTCGCTTTTCAAAGATTCGTTTACTGGGGGAAAAATGTGAAATGTTTTAATGTAAATTTAAATGTAAATTCATTGTGAACCTTCCTATCTTGCTCCTTGTTTGTCTTTTTGTGTGTTTCGTGTGTCTCTCTCCCTCCCCTCTCGTCTCCTCTCTGCTCCAGATGTCCCATAATGCAGTTGCAGCCTTCTGTCGGTCAGTGAAGCTGCAGTGTGAGCTGTACCCGTCCAGAGAAGTTGCCATCTGTCTGGATCCCTACTGCGGCCTCGGCTTCGTCCTCTGGTGTCTCTGCAGGTTGGTGCAGCTCCTAAATGCATCTCCACCCACTTACAAACCATTAAATATGCATTTTACTCTCTTTGAGGATCCTCCAGTCATTTCATTTTGCACTTCTTTATGTTAAAGAATGGATGGTCTAAATCAAAGCAGCACAGATATGAGCTTGTACTGTATGTAGCTGCAGTCACTTAGTATCCCACTTAAGACAATGTGTATTATTCAATCAGATTCAACATAGCTCATCAAGCAGCTCAGAGCAGATAAGGAGGACAGGAAATGGCAGGAATGGCACAGAAAGCACTCTGAAACACTCCCGCCGTGATTTGAAGGATGCAAATCAAAGGCACACCCACCTTACTCCCAAAGTAGCTCCCAGGTTTCCAGAAAAGTAAATAAAAGCAGATGTTTTGTGAATCATTAAAGCCCTACATCTGTTTTAAGGATTAATACTCTTATTTACCCTCTCAGGCTCAAATTGAGTTTTTGTTGCTAATGCACAACCAAGTCCTGCAGTGGTACTTCTGAGTAAAAAAACTCATAAAATATGCACGTGGGGTAATCGGGTTGTTAGTTTTTAACTGTTGCAAATCGGCAACGCCTGCCTCGAGAGGGTTAATATATATTTATATATTCATTTTAAAATGCTTTACATCTGTTTCATGACTTCATCTTTCTTTGTTTTTTTCATTTAATAACGTGTGAAAACCCGAGCTGCATGCACCATGAGTACTGCAGCACGCTGCTAAAAACAAGCTTGCATGTTGTTATTTTGAACACCCTCCTGTTAAATGGGGGGAAATGAAAACCTTAAGTTGAACAATGCTTAAAAACTGCTTCACTATATGGATTTATCCCTGTGACATGACACAGGCTGAGAACTACAGATTGGAGCTGCCCCCTTCATCTTTTTCTCTTGCATTATATTGCATGAACCTGTGGATGCAGTGACTCATTGTGTTTGCTGATAACACTTAGTGGCAATTTAAGAAATTCATAAATAAATATAACTTTTTTATGTTGAACATTTAAAATATTCTAAAGTATTTGAGCATTTCCTGCCCAGATACCCTGACTAAACTAACCTGAATCCACTTCCTGGAAGAGTTGGGTAGAGTTGTAAATAATAAATTAAGTGTTTATTGATGTATTTTCAGTAAAAGGGGGAAAATTAGTTTTTTAACATGGAAGGTTTGGTTATACTCATCCCTACCTCACCCTCTTAAAATACAAGAACAGTGATTTGTACTTAATGATAATAATAATAATAAGTAATATTAATGTTTAAAGGTCTCCGCCTGAAACTCGACAGTCTTTAAATCGTTAAATCTTGGCTCCAGCCTGCCGGTCTGCTTACTTTCAAATCTTCTTCTCATAAATACTCAACTCGTCTGGAGCCAATATCTGCTGCTAAATGTCTTCGGAATAAAACAAATCATCCTCGGCTTGAGGATTTCACGTCGTCCTCGCTGACAGTAGCTCACATTTACATCAGATTGTTACACAACCCTGTGGTGCTGGTTGGCCAGTTTCTCAGGACAATAAATCATAGTCTTAGTAAGTGTGACCGGTTATAGAGTGAATGTTAGTTTTACTGTCCAAACCAGTGCAGTACAAAACCAGATCATCAACACTCGTCAGTCTCCTGATGTTGTTAGTGCTTGTAAACATGTTGTCCATTTTTAAATTTGTGTTATTGTTCTGAGTCGGCACGTGCAGATCCCCGACACACACACTGAAAAGCCTTTGTGTTGTCTGCAGCGTGTATTCTGGCCACCAGTCCATCCTGATCCCGCCGGTGGAGCTGGAGTCCAACCCAGCACTGTGGCTGCTGGCCGTCAGCCAGCTGAGGGTGCGAGACACCTTCTGCTCCTACAGCGTCATGGAGCTCTGCACCAAAGGACTCGGCCTGCAGACCGAGGCGCTCAAGGTCAGCACAACAGTGAGACGAGCAACGTGTCGGTTTCAAGTTCTGCCTGTTTACATATTTAAGAGCATTTTCAAACATGGGAGGTTTTTCAGAAGGCTGCAGATGCAGAAGAGCGAGCTGCAAGCAGTCCTTCAACAGTAGAGACAAGCTGGTGGGCCATGAAAAACAACTTAAATCCCTGATATAAAATATCAATATAAAAAAATGAACTTGATGTATAAACATAATGTGTCCAGCCTCCAGTTTGCTCCTGTGATTAACTGTAGGACAGTCTGATGGCTGTGCAGCCTGGTCGAGGCCATCGATTGAAAAAAACATTCTATCGACATGTTTTACGTCATCTAGATGTGAAATGTTTTTATTACTTTGTGTATAAAAGAGAAGTTCTGTCATGGGCCTGGTTTTTGTTTTGTTGGAGCTGCTGGATGGATTAGAGTTCAGGCTTCAAGTGTTTGAAGAGTTCATTTCTGTGTGACGAGCTTCTTGTCTTAGTTTCCATCAGTTCAAGTTCCTTCAGTGTTTCCCTGCTTGTTCTTCCCTCTCTCTGTCCTCATGTCTGCTGTGTGTCTTCCTGTTTCCATGTTTACTATGTTTTCCTTTGGATTGTTTCCTCTACTCGTACTTGATAGGTGGGAGTGTTCATGTTTGTATCACTTTCCTTTGGTTACTTCCTTTACTTTTTACTTTTGTTTTCTTTCACGTCCTGTGTTAGTTTTGCTTCCTGTCTCCCTCTGAATGTCCTGATTGTCCTGTTACCCTCGTGTTGGTCCTTCCCTAATCAGCCCTCCCTGTCTATAAATAGTCATGTCTCCCCCTTGAGCCTCGATTATACTCTGCTGCAGACACAGACAGCTGGAGACACGACAGTCGCGCAGTCATTCCTGTTGTACTTCTTTAATATTCACCTGCTGGACACATGCAGGTGGTGCATTGTAGTGTAGTCTCTGTAACAGCATCTGCTATGCTCCATACATTTATTTATTTATTTGTTTCTTTACTTTCTGACCTCTATTATTCTGGATTCTCTGTTAAGAGCCATATTAAAGGCACACTTGTTGATGTTAGCAGTATTTGGATCCTCACCCTTACAATCCACACATCCTGACACAAGAACAATGGACAGCACTCGTATACATCACACAGACTCACTGTAAATGTTTCATGCAGCCTGCCGGCCTTGTCCACAGTGCTGCAGGCTCTGTGAAGTTCTTGTTGAGTAGAGTGACTCTACTCCGAGCCTGCAGGTGGATCTGCTTGGAGGAGTCAAAAATAAAAAATGAAGACTAAGAAAACACAGCTTGCTTGATTTTAACAGGAACCATGAAAATAGAAATATGACCGTCGGTATTTACTGAGCCTCCCTAAAAAATCTTATTTGTTTTCAGTACTCGTGGCTTATAGCAAGACAGGTTCAAACCTCTAAGCTGGCCTGTGTGGAGCTGAATGTGCTCGTGGGTTCCCTCTGGCTACTCCGGCTTCCTCCCACAGTTCAAAGACATGCATGTTAGGTTAGTTGAGTCTATACTGGCCAGAGGTGCGAACGCAGAGTAGTTAAAGCACCTTAGAGAAGATAATAAAGTGCTGTGTGAAAAGGTGAGTGTGGGTTGGAGAGTAAATTGCTTTGAGTGTTCAGAGAACTCAAAATGCACCAAATAAATAAAACTAGTTGATTCAAATATGAAGACAAGTTGGTCTCTCCCCTCGATCCCCTACAGTTCAAAGCCTGCTCTGTAAAATACGGCCTTCTAATAGATATATATGTTTTTCTGCTGGTGCATACAGATGTCAGGACCGTGTTTTTCCCAAAGTTAGATTCAGTCAGCGGGAACATGTACAAATATGTTATCTTGCAAAAGAAGGCACACCAACCAAGTTCCTCTAGTTGTTGCTCTGTTTATCAGACCTCTGTGAGTTTGTTGTGTCAGCATGTAAACAAGCTCCCCACCTGCTGCGAGGACTGGTTAAAGTGGATCTTGACGTTTCAGCAAATCTCCAGAGCAGAACTGTCGCCTTGTGCTCTCAAAGATAGTTGAGTTGTCTGAATGTGGTCACAGTGGCTAAACCTTCAAAATAAGACGATGGAACAGTAAAATGACACAGCAGATAAACCCACAGCCTCCATGTGAGTGAGCAGACAGCAGCTCTCTACCAAGTCTGACGCTGCTTAACTCACTTCCCTCACGCTCTCCTCTGCTCAGCGGTAATAAACTCTGTCTCCATCTGCTCAGCCCGAGGACACATCTGAAAGCTGGAGTTACAGACACCGACGCCTCTGATTGGTCACGGATAGAAGCCACAGAGTTAATTTTAGTGACTATCTGTCTTTAAGTTTCCATGGAGACTGAGCGTTAAACGCTGAGAGAAAAGCAGAAACAAAGATTTTTTCTTGTCTCCTTTGCAGCTACAGATGAAGCAAACTTTATACTTTTGTACTTTTTTATTTTTAGTCAGTTTTTTTTTTTTTTTTATGTAACACCTACACAAGAAGGGATTTGAGCGTCTTATTATTCTGGTGAACTAAATAGGTTAAAGAGGCAGAAAGTCAGAAGAAAAACTTTATATTTGAAAGGTTTTTTTCTCATCCCAGCAGTCCACAGCTGTACTCTCTGCGATTAGATATCATTTTCCTTTCGTCTCTTTCGCAGGCTCGGGGTCTGGATCTGTCCCGGGTTCGAGCCTGCGTGGTGGTGGCAGAGGAGAGGCCCAGGATGGCGCTCACACTCTCTTTCTCTAAGCTCTTCAAAGACCTCGGCCTTCACCCGCGCTCTGTCAGCACAGCCTTCGGCTGCAGAGTCAACCTGGCCATTTGCCTGCAGGTAAAAAGCAAACCAGCTGCTCCTGCAGACTATTCTGTGCGTGCAGTTATCACAAGAACTTGGTAGAGTTCAGACGGAGCTTTGCACTCAACGGTTTTATCCTTCTAAGTATTCTGCAGCTTAAATTCTTTGAATTTTTATCAGTGGGTTAGGGATGTTCCTGCTCACTGATTTCTAGTCCCTAAGTAGGAAAACTTGGACAAGGTTAAACTTTGTCTAAAGAAATACTTGAAACTGTTAATCAGATGGTTTGACAATAAAAATCATATTTTCTAAGCCACTGAAAGCTGTTGCATTGCACATACGCAGTCTCAGGTTAGATTACCAAATGCACCGAGGAAGAGCAATGAACACATATTTCTGATTTGCATGGAAATCGTGCACATTTATTATCCCCAAAGTCGGTCTGTCTTAAGGTGGAGCCGAGATTTATACAGACAGTGGTTAATGGATATCAATTGTAAGACTTCCTCCTATGTGCACTGGTTATCAGGAGATCTTCAGACAGACTACCTTATAGTAAGAAATGATAAAACAAAAGCCCAATCATGACAAACTTACTTTGTGAAAGTCGCCAGGAAGTCGTCCAAACTAGCGCTCCCATCATCATCGAGCTTTTCTCGTGATATCCTTGCATGTGAAAGCAAAATCAAATTGAAAACTTCATAAATCAGTGGATTTAACCCAGTTAGTGACCTAATCTTCTTCATCTTTATAGTTTCCTTTTGAAATTTCCTGGATTTGCTTCCTCTGTATATTCGCATAAAGGAATCAGTTTGTACCTCCTTTCCTGTGCCTCCCCCTCCCTCCTCTTGTGTCGGCACCGAACCCTTTGTTTTGGCACCACAGTGGCTCATGTGTAGTGCTGTTGTCTGACCCACGAGGGTCCTGGTTTTAAGCCCAGGTCAGGTCTGGGCTCTTCTGTTGGACTTCAACTGGTTTCCTGAATCCTGCGACTATTAATAATCCTCATATGAGGATTAGTTAAACGTAGAGAGCAAATATCCCAACAATATCCCACTTAGCTTCACTTCTTCTTAGCTTCTTTAACCAAAAATAGTATTTTTTTAGCTGCTTCTCTCCCATTTAAGTTGTTCACCCACTGTACAGTCAGCTCATCGCTCCAGTGAAACGCTGTCGGAGAGTTTGGGAAACTAAATCTTTCTGATCACTTGTTCTGTGATTGGCTGCAGGGCACTTCAGGGCCGGACCCCACTACTGTGTACGTAGACATGAGAGCGCTGCGTCACGACAGGTACGGTAACTTGTCAGTAAGTCCCGTCAGCCGTCTTCCTCTCGCTTTACTGTAAAAAGTTTTGACGATAACACATTTGTTCCAGGGTTCGATTAGTGGAGAGAGGTTCTCCTCACAGTCTCCCCTTGATGGAGTCTGGCAAGGTGAGTGCATTAATATGTATACATTAAAATTTGCATGTGGTTTCAAATCAAATCAAAGCATCCAATCAGCATAGTCCTAAGAAGTACAAAAGGTTTCATTAAACCCCACAAAAGTTCAAGTTCCACATGAGCGGCGATTCATGAAACTTCAGGTGAAACATGAACGGACACTGAGCAGCTGACAGCAAATTACCAAAGACGCCGCGATGAAGATGTAAATTGAATGGCAGCACCTTCCAGGACTATTCTCTGCTTTTCACTGCACGTCCTCCCACATTCAGTGAGTCAAAACAGACAGCAGGTTTGAGTCGATGACGAGCCTTCAAATGTTCATCCTCCCTTTCTGTCGGTGGGCATGTGGGAGGAGAGAGACGACTATTAGATAGCTGTCAAACATGCGTGCGTGTCCATTAGTGCAACTGCAGAACTGCCCGACCCGAAAAGTTTTACAGGTTTTAGATTAGGATTCATGTGGATGTGAGGAGGAAGCCTTAAACATACCCTAGAAAAACCTGTAACGTATCACGACCATTTTTATTTGCGATGTCTGAGCCTTTTCCAAATCTCTGCCTCAAAAGAAAGATTTCTTTGTGGAGGCCTCTGGGTGAATTTTATGCCGAAATCTAAAGGATGCGATGCTTACCCTCAGTGCCTCTCAGTTCATGCCCTCTTCGAGCTCAGAGTTTGAACTTTGCCACTTCTACAGCCTTCAGAGTGACTTTGAGCCTCAACAAAGTCTAAAACAGACAATTATAAAAACGTGTCACCCATCATAGAGTTGAAGTAGCCACAGACACCAAACCCCCTTTTTTGTAGCAGGCTGTGTATGAGGTTAGAGATTAAGTAACTTTTTGAGCCAGTCCTCTAACGTTAGAGGAACTGTAATTTTTTTAACTTCCATGTTCATTTTTCAGTCTCTAGAAACTCTTACTTAGCTCTTCCTGCCATGCAGTCCACTTCTGCATCAGCAAAGCTGCTGTTTAGTCCCTTTTTAAGTGTAGCAGGAAATAAACAGGGTGTCTTGTAATGATGGCTTTATTATTTAAATAAAAAAGTTTTGACCATTTATTATATAGGAAACTATTTACTTCTTGATGTACAAATAACTGTGACAAAATGCAAAAAGATAAAGACATTGCACCTACTCATGTGCACCTGGCAGATGGCAAACGAAGAAAAAATCATAACCTTTGGTAAACGGCTCGCCCACATTTAGTAGCTGCAGTCCAGTGAAACCAGGTTATTTTTAGAGTACATTTAAAAAACAGCAAATGCTGCACAGCGTGTTATTTGAAGCTTATTTCTTTGCATTTGTCTTTCCATGTATCAGTGAAAGGACAGCTGCTGAGCAGCCTTTTTGCCTTTTGCTGCGGCAGAAATATGAAACTCACACTAGGATATTTAGTGAGGTTTAAACAGTGATTTCAATGCTGTAATCAGAAGAAACATCAGTGGTATAAATGTTTAGCAGACTAATAAAATTAGCCTTGGTTAAAGTCAGTTTATGTGGTGAAAAAAGCTCAACATGCCACGTCATGTTTCAAATTATCGTGAACTTTGCAGAGTCGGTGAGGGTCGAGTGTTTGGGACAGTGCCATAACATTTCTAATAAAAAAGGCAGAGGGCACCTCACTTTAAACAGAAACCTATGGAACTGTTGTTATTATTTGTGATTCACGGTGCTGCATTATTTCTCTTTACATCTGTTTATGGCTCGGCACAAAGGGAGTAACATCGATTACTGAGTCCAGACTTCATACAGCTGTAACATCATGCTCCTCTATAACTCACTCCTGCTTCTGCCCCTGAAAAACATAAATTGGTGACAGTAACATAGATCGTCTGTATGTCGCAGATTTCTTGGTGTTTTAAGACCAGGTGTGACATGGCTGACCTACAGCGATACACAGAAAACCAAGAAAACCCAACAGTCAGATGAGCAAACACTTTGGCAACAGTGGGAAGGAAGAACTCTCTTTTAACAGGAAGAAACTGGGACTGGTTGGGGATGGAAGACACGTTGTGCAAAACACATGTTGTGGAAGAGAGACAACTCCAAACTGGAATTTTTTTTATAATCCGAGGAGTTGCCACTGGTGGCCATTGGAAAAGGTAACAGAGTTGTTGCCTGTGACCTCTGGAAAAAGGTTAGCCTTCCTCATATGTAGGACAGAGCAGGAAATCTCCAGCCTCAGATGTGTCGTGACGACTGGAAATACTCTGGTTTAGCAGAGAGAGATGGCTGGAATGAACCTGCAGAGGGCAGGACACATGACACCTGATTGCTCACTGTGAATTCAGAGGACTGTCATTTGTGTTTTTCCTCATATGGGCTCAGTCAGACTTAACACAAACGTTTAAACTGTTGGAATGAAAGCTTTCATTTCAGATCTGTCAGATCTTTGTGATTTTAGATAAAGAACCATTCGATATTTTCTAGAAGAGTTCAAGGCTGCAGCATCTGTGTGGCTTTAAAGTGATTGAAATGAGCTTGATGCTTTTAAAGGAATGAAATGAAAGTGGCGCTCTGGCACTAAGGACGGGGTTTTTGGTCCATGCCGCCCCCTTCTCACTCTCTGGCGTCTTTGCTCCAGCTCTGTCAGCCTGATAAAGACGTCGAACCTCCCTAAAAAGCTTTTAAAACTGGTTTTGGCATTGAAGGTCTAGTGATACGTTCCTGAATACAGAGCTGTCATACAGCAACTTGGATCTGCAGAGATACTGATGGCTGAGCAGCACTTACTTCAGTTTCATTACTGAGCTCTGAGCAGCTGAGTGAGACCAGCAGGACTGACAGCAGTGCAAAATGTCTAAATATTAAGAGGCAGCATGTCTGCGGGATTTGATTGATTGACACGTTGAAGCTCTGAAACTAAGACTAAGCATACAGAGTCCAGTGTTAAGATGTTGATGTTGAATTAAAGCTGCCAGAAAAGCATTTCGGTTGAGACAGAAGATTCTAGATTTCTGTTATTTCCATCTTCAGCTCATTTATATTTGGTGGTTTGTCTCCTGTGGGAGCTGCAGCGAGGGCTCAGTGGAGAACAGAGAGAGATGTGGGATGGAGGTGGATCCACAGCAGCTCGCAGATGCACAGTAACTGTTCGTAGGCTGAAGCAGTTTAAAAAAGGCACCCCGAATTATACTTTACAATTGGAAGAAGAGTGTCAGCTGACAAAACAACTGCTGTGGGCTACCACTGAGATCAGCTGACACCATGATCAGTCTGTTAAAACCTTTAGTTTCTTTATTCATTCGGGATATCTCAAGACCAGAACCTCGGAAACCAGCAGTCCATAGAGAAAGACTTTTTTTCTTGGTTAAACACCAAGCCTGGGGTTTCTGAGTCTGTCTTCATTTTGACCAAAAGTTGTGAATTTGAACATTTTTCATGAGTTTCTAACCTTGGATGCCTCCTAGACCTAATTTTACAAATGAAGAGTAGCGGCTTTGTGGCCACTTACTAGTCCTCAAACGCCTTTCAGCTCTTAGATTTAACAAACTGTGCTTGGTTTGATGTTTTAAAGCTCGCTGAAGCTTTGATGAAATTTCCTAAACTCTCCACTGTCCCGATCTGTCCTGAAAGCAAACTGATGGATCTTTTCTCGGAGCTCGACGAGTCGTCCACGTCTTCTTCCCCCACGTTGACACACAAAGAGAGGACGTCATGATTCAGGGCCGGTCATCGATCGGCACGCTGTTGTTTTTGACTCACTGCATGTGGGAGGAGGAGAGAAAACGAATGATTGCTTTCCACTCAGTCCATCGCTTCTTTTATCGCTTCACTGACACGATGTTTGTTGTGTACGTGCAAAAACATCAGAGGACTTCTGCTCAGTAAACATAATAAATGGCTGTTATTTGAAGTGCATTCACACCCGTTTATAAGGTTGTTTTATGTATTTTATGTCCGAGCAGCTTTAACAGGCGATGGTGTGAACCGACAGTGAAATGTAAAGTGTTTTTAACATAAACAGCTGCTTCTATTCGTGGGGCTGTATTCCTGCATGCGTCAGAGTGAAGCAGGAAGCAGGGAGATTGTTTTGATTCTTTATTTTTACATCTTATTTTTCAGATCCTGCCCGGTGTTCGTATCATCATCGCCAATCCGGAGACCAAAGGACCGCTTGGAGACTCGCATCTCGGAGAGGTCGACAGACACGACCCGTTTCTTTCTGTCTTCTTTTTCTTCTTCCTGTTCTTTCTTTGTTTTTGGCATTTTTGGGGCAAAATTGTTGAGCTCCTAACTCAACCTAAGAATTTATGAGCAAGAGTCCTGTGATTTATTCCATCGCTAGGCGTTCAAAGTGTGATTGGTTTATTAAAAATATATATTTTTACCGATAATTAGAAGACCAAAGAGTAAACTCAACACAGCTAATCATAGATTTTACTGGTATGCAGATCTGGGTTCACAGCGCTCATAACGGCAGCGGTTACTACAGCGGTTACGGTGAGGAGGTTCTTCAGTCCGACCACTTCAACTCCAGACTCAGCTTCGGAGACACTCAGACCGTCTGGGCCAGGACGGGCTACCTGGGCTTCCTCCGCCGCACCGAGCTCACGGACGCCAACGGAGGTTGTTTGTCTCGCTGTGTGCAACGTGTCATCGCCCTCGTCGCGCCGTGACTAACCGTGTGTCTTTGTGTCTGCTTGAACAGAGCGACACGACGCTCTGTTCGTGGTGGGAGCTCTGGAGGAGGCCATGGAGCTGAGAGGGATGAGGTACCATCCCATCGACATCGAGACCTCCGTCATCCGCGCACACAAGAGCATCGTGGAGTGGTACGTGTAACAACAGCAGCAACGTCTTTGAAGGATATTAAATGATAAATAACAAATAGCATATAACAGAGGACGATAGTTCACTGAGACAAGCAGTGAATAAATGTCAATGATTCACACAGTGCTGTCGAACGCATTTTAATGTAACAGGTAGAGTAAAGATGGGAAACCATCATCAACAAATCCGTAGTTTAGTCCTCAACAATCACCAGAGCATCACTGAACAATAGCTGCTTGGTTGTGAGATGTGTTTCTACCAGTGTGTAAGAGAAGAAGCTGCAAGAGGAAAATCTTATTAGCAGTAATCAAGCTACTTTAATCAGATCCGAAGGGTTTGGGGAAGAATGTTCTGCAGTTTAGATACGACTAAAAGAGACCTGCAGTAAACTTTAAGATGAGTCAAACCATGACAGTTCTGCCTCTGAACTAAATGTCATTAAAAATGCATGCTGTTGGTGAAATGTTCATTTTTCATTTGCAAACAAAACTTTTATCTTTTTTTGTTCCTGAACCGACACAATAGGGCACATGAATGTGAGCTGAGAGATATATGACAGATCAGATCCACTGAGCCCCTCGTCCCATAGATGGACTCCCAGTTCCACTGTTTGCAGCCGGCAGCGCTCCTCGTTCGGCTCTGCAGCCTTAGTGAGCTCGTCGTAGAGAAGCATACACCAGTTTTCCAGTCGTGCTGCAGGTCGTTGTTAGAGCGACCTGAGAGCAGGTGGTGGAGCTGGAGTCAGTCCAGCTTCATGATAAAAAGGTTTAACTCCAGTCTGGTCCCTACACCCTTCCCACCCAGTGGCTCCTCCTCCTCAGACTTGCGGCTGCTGAAGGGTTTCCTAATGAAGGTGTGGATTAGAGTCTGCTGTGGACACAAACATCTCCAGACATCACGAACGAGTGATTAATTGTTATTCCAGGTTTACTTTTTAGTCGTTGCCCCTGCGCCTCGCTCTTGGCTTATTGCTTTTATTACTTCTTGGCCTTTATTATTGACATTTAAAGCAGCAAAATAGAAACTAAAATCAGTTCTGAATCTGTTTTTGAAAACATGAGCATTAATGTGCAAAGTGTCCATGAAAGGCACTGGATTTAGTTTATTACTGTAGTTATGTGTAGTTGTGTGCGTTGGACATAAAGCAGTGCTGTGCATGGGTGCAGAGTCAGTGCTGGCTTTGTGGCTCACTTCTACTGAAAGTTTTTGGTTTGGATGTTCCAGGCGAGCAAGCAGGGTTTAGAGGCCAGATTGGACCTGAGTTTGAGTCTCGGGTTTACCACAACAGCAGCCTGAGCTACCTGTGGTAGGATAACATGAGAAACCTGTGCTAGCTGATTAGCACAGGCCAAACTCTCTTTGTCTTTACGCTGAAGCTCCACCAGCTTGTTGTTGTGGAGCTTTTCTTCCCTCAAGTGGCTGAAAAGGGAATGAAAGGAAAATTCTGTTTCGTTCAGCCTGTTTGTTGTTCAGTCATGTGATTCTCTGTAGAGACACGTGGCCTTATTTAAACACAGCGTTTCTACTTTAATGCAGCTTTGAATTGAGAAACCACTGCAGATGTTACAGTTCCTGCACGTCTCTGTCTCCATCAGTGCGGTCTTCCCCTGGACCAACCTGTTGGTGGTGGTGGTGGAGCTGGAGGGCTCTGAGCAGGAAGCCCTGGACCTTGTTCCCATGGTGACAAAGGCGGTGCTGGAAGAGCACTACCTGATCGTGGGCGTGGTCGTGGTGACGGACATCGGCGTCATCCCCATCAACTCCCGCGGCGAGAAACAGCGCATGCACCTCCGCGACGGCTTCTTACAAGACCAGCTAGACCCCATCTACGTGGCCTACAACATGTAGCCTGAGTGTGTGCGCGCGTGTGTGTCTGTGTGTGTTTAAGAGAGAGCGAGCATGCGTCTGTATGCTTTGCATTTCGCCGTTGTTGTTCATTTATTTCCCAGAATCAAGATGTACTGTATTTTTGAACCTGCATATGGTGTTGGTCTTAAGTCGTCTGTTTTCTTTCTAGTCGTGTTGTGCTGGTTGATTGATTGGTTGATTGATCGATCAGTTGGTTGCTCAGTGGTGTTGCGACCATTTTTACGCCCCCGCTTGACCTCGTGACCGTTACCAGGAGCTCGTCACTGTAGAAAGCCTTAGGGGAACACTGTGTAGGGGCGCCGGCTCCCGCCGTCACACCGCGTGTCGTTTTAGGAGGTAAACGTAGAGCGAGAGAATTACTAGAGCCTGTACCTGTCATCATGTTTTACCGGTTGAATTAAAAAAATCCTGGATTTGTGGTATTATTTCAAATTAGAGCAGGGGCAGCCAGATTATTGTAAAAATATAAATATTGTACATAGACATAATAATCTATATGGAGAGGTACTTAAAACACAATGAGGTGTAGTAGCCCCTTTATGCAGCTCTCTCCGCCCACACCCTCTGCGCGTGTGTGTGTGAAGACTGTGTGTGTGTGTGCGTCTCTGTCTGTGTTCATGTGTGCAACAGGGACATTTTATGTCGTTTCAATGTGAATCAAACACTGATTTTAAACAGATTTTTATCCTGAGACGATCAAAGAAGAGACATTTATGTGGAGACTGGAAACACACTGAAGAAGAGAACTTCAGTGGCTGTGCGCGTTTCGGTGTCCAAAGTCTGAGAAAAAAATACACCGATTTATCTTTTTTGGATCTAGTTAAGAAAGATTTGCGTCTTTTTATCTTGTGACCTTTCTGGCTAAAAAGAAAATACCACAAATGCAATTTTAGCAGCTTTCTATAAAGTGTCTCATTTAAAGCAAACGTGCGGCAAGTTTTGTAACATGCACATTAAACGTCTTCGATCATCTTAGCTGTCAACCAGTCCTTCAGTTACCTTCCTGAATTACTTGCAGTCCCTATAGCACCCAAAGCATGTCAAGCAAAGTGCACTGTGTGAATATCAAAGAAATGTTATTATTATCGTTATTTAAAGGGAGTTTAAGGGAAAACTGTGCATCATATGTCAAAGACAACAGCATCAAGGTGTTGCTGCAGCAATTTTACATTTACTACCTTCTGACCAGCAAGACTCAAGGAAACATTCATTGTCTGTAATATTATTATTATTATTTTCAAACTGACCAAATTTGTATGGGACACAAAAAATATGCCAAAATAAATAAACGAATAAATAAAATGTGAGATTTAATACAGCGAAAAGAAATGTTGTATAAAAGCATTTTATGAAATGTTTTAATTTTCAAAAACCTCAAAAATAAATTAGTAATTTGCAGAAAAGCAAGACAAAACATAGAAATTATAAATAAAGTGGAAAATTCTAACGGAAACGTAAATTTATTGAAGAATTCAAACAGAAATTGAATATGCAGGTGAATAAACATAGAAACACGTTTATGACGATGTAATAAAGACAATAAATGTCAACCTTTTTATTAGGTTTAATCTCATATGAATTCATTTTTGAGATACTGCTTTATTTTTGACTTTGGCAGCTTTTGTCCTCCATATGTCCCATATGAACTGGCACAAGATGGCTAATGACAGAAATTGGATGAACATAATAAATCATATATATATGTGTATATATGTATATATATATATGAGAGGAAACATGGAGATATATATATATATATGATTTTGGCAGCTTTGGATGGAGACAGGTTTTTGTTTTTGAAGGTATCTTTGGTCCTCCATGTAAAGAAAATTGATAATTGTAAAAAATAATTGTGGCTCTCCATACATATGAACAGTTAAATGCATTGAAAAAAAATATGCTGCATAAAATATCCTTTTGCTGACATTTATAATGAACTCCACACACGTCCTCGGGCCTTTTTTTAATGAACGAATGTGCAAACTTGGGAGACAATAATCACTCTTAATCACAAAGTAAACACTTTTCCGTCTTATTGCCAAAAAAGACGGGTGTACCCAATCATTACTGCGGGTAATAAATCAAGTAGCTGCTTGCTGTCTGGGGAAGTAAATGCAGATGTAGCTGCAGTAACATCTGGAGTCTGTTGGGACAAAGGGAACTCCAGATAAAGTTTACATAGAAAAGCTCCTATTGTAGCAATAATCCCCCAGGGACGTTCTTTACCGCAGGGATTCAGCGGCTGCCTGCGTGCACTCTACACATATGGGATAATTATGTTTAATGATTGTTCCAGTTTTATAATCTCCCAACTTTAAACATCAGACACAGCTGTGTAACCTCTGTATGTCGTGGAATTCCCAAAGCTTTTTCATGTCGGCTACATCACAGAAAACAAGAACGAAGTCTAAACAAACTTTTAGTGTTTTTTATTGTGTAAACTGAATGAACTGAGAGGAAACATGGATCTAATGTGTTTATGGCCAAACTGAAATGTTACTTTGTTGTTGTCGTCGCTCAAAGTACGATTACAAAATAACTGCCTCTGTACAACACCACAGTAGATACTGCTGTAAATGTGAGTGCAGACGATATATGTTTAATATGAGCGTCCACCGGTGTTTGGCAGCAAGTGCAGAGTTAATAATATATCAGACAACAAACATTTCCAAAAGTTAACAGCTCAAAAAAAGAAAAGTGAGGAGTCCCACAGCAGAGTGAAGAATCCCTGGTAGAGAACGTCCTCGGAGCTTTGGTACAACAGCTACCACCTGATGTGCACTGACTTAGACACTTCCTCATATGTACTGAGGGTATATAAGATTTAAAGATAGATAGTTTAATAACTCTATGAAAAGCTTTTAAAATAATCTATATCAGTTCACGCCGAGACTCTCGGCTAACTGTGACCTGTGGAAGCGTCGAAACCTGCGAGACACTCCGCAGGTTGTATAAAAGGTTTTATTCAGAGCGTTGCCGTTGTTTAGAGGAAACAGTGAAGCGTCGTTTGTTTACATCCCCGTGGCTGAATCACGTGTGACATCATCTCATCGCTCTTCTTCTTTGTTTCACTTTGAGTTTCCTCATCAGTTTTCCTCCACACGTTTATGAGCAGAAAACGTATTTTTATGCATATCAGAAGTTGCTTAGCGCTTGTTTGGATAACTTAGCAGTTTGGGTTTGTTAGTAGCAGCGTAGCGGTCATGTTTCAGTCCCTGGATGTGTGTGTCTGTGTGTGTGTGTCTGTGTGTGTGTGTGTGTGTGAGGTGGATAATGTAGATCAAGACGGAAACCCCATCAGAAACTCGGAGGACTCATCTCGGGGATTGATGGGAGGGAGACTGCATGATGTGTGTGTGTGCGTGTTAGGTGTGTGTGTGTATATTGTATGTAAATAGTGTTGATTTTGTACGGTACAAGTGTGTGTGTGACTTGTTTTGTACACATGATAAAAAGATTAAATGACACTTTTATAAGAGCCTGCTACTGGCTCACCGTCACACTATACAGTGCAATAAAGTGCTTTGATTGGCTAAAACTCAGACTCGGGTTGTTATTATTTGTCTGTACAAACTCTTCACTCGTTAGTTAAAGAAAAAGCGTGATGTCTTACTTTCCTCACATCGTCACACTATAACTAAAAGTCAGTTAAGCTTCAGCCTCTCCAGGAAACATAAACCATTAGCAGGTGGTGGGAGCAGACGTCTCTCTTCATCCCTCCCAGCTGATTTTTCTCAGGTTTGACTTTTTCATAATGTCTTTGTTACCGCTGGTAACACGAGGCACTGCCTGCAGCCTGTTCAAGCAGCTCAGATGATCCAGCTCCTCCGGGATGGCCTCCAGCCTCGAGCGCGTGGAGGAGGCCGCAGTAGACGGGCTGTAGAAGGCCATCAGCCCGGTGTCTGCCATCACAGCTGTCTGCTGATCTTTTCAGCTTAAACTCAGCTTCTGAAATGTGTGTTCGTCTTATTTGGATGGATGATGGGTTGTGATCTGTGTCGTTACAGTTCTGTATTTTAGTTTTATTTAATTTTTAGTTTTTGTTTTCTATCAATTTCAGGTTCAGTTAGTTTCCAGAGTCTGTTGCACTTTTTTTTCATATTTTTATTGAGAGACAAGTGTACATTAGTTTACAATGACAATACAATCTGTTCACCTCACATATTTTTTAGTTTTTCTTACATGAACAGATACAATAATACACACACACAGGCACACCCACACACACGCTTAAATAAAATTGAAAAAACAAACAAAACAAAACCTAAGAAGAAACCCAAAACAAACACAAACAACAAACCCCAAAACACACACACACACAAAAAAAGGGGGGGTGGGGGAGTTATGATATTAATCAGCTGGTAGAGCGTTTAATGACTTGCAATAGTTTACGAAGGGGCCCCAGATACGATAAAATTCTCTGTAATTGCCCTTCGCCACAACGCCTATCTTTTGCAATTTAAGAAATGACATCACATCTCTAAACCAAAAAGAGTCTGTTGCACTTTAGTGTTTAGTGTCAGTGTTAGTTTTAGTCTTTACGATTACAGTTATGGGGGTCAAACTCATAAAGACTAAACCTAAACTCTAGCCACATTTTATTCAGCTAGTTTAAGAAGTTCACAAAATTATTTCTTTGTTCAATTTTATTTTAGTTAACTAAAATGTTTTTTTTTTCACTTTAGTTTTAGTTTTTAGTTAACTGAAATAACCTTGTTTGGCTGGTGGGGCTGATTTTTGCTTCCTCCTCTTTAAGGTCATAAGTATCAGAAGCTTCCATCTATTAAAGGAAATGACTTCACCTGCTTGGCAGTTTGTTTACGCTGGTTTTCTTCCAGCTCTGTCTCTCTCCTCCTGGAAGGTTGGTGCCTCTCAGCCACCCAGCTTGGTTTTCATTTGCTTTGCTTTGATTGTTTTGTAGTTATCGAGAAGCTTTTAGGTGAGCTCCTTGTTACCATTCCTTCAGTTTTTCTTTGAATGCCACTAAGAAGTTTTAAGTTAGTGAAAATTATCAGCGTGTGGATGTACACGCTTTGTTATGTCTGAAATGAGCCGGGCATAACAGGGTAGACGTGGACAGATTGAGGACTTTGTGTTATTGTTGCCAGCTGCTATTTCTTGCAAATCTCTTAAGCTTTGGACAGTTACGTCTGAAACTCACCTGGTTTCTGGAACAGGGCTCAGATTTCAGCGTGCGCGTACTTATTCTCTTTAAAACAAGTATGAGCATCAAAATAAAGGTTTTATCTAAGAAAAGAGACCAAAGGAAATATGAAAGAAAAAACTACTGAAAAATAAACATTTTTGATACCAAGCCATGTATTCTGCAACTGTTTCATGTTTGTTTGAAGACCCTGTGATCTTCACTGTCTTGAGAAAAAAAATGTTGTCCTTCTTTCTCTCTTCTCCATCTTTCCCAGAGGTTTAGCAGATTCGGGTTTCTTGGCTCAGTCGCCAGCTTCCTCTTGCTCAGATTATTAGCTGTAAACAGTATTTAAAGAAAAAAAACTTTTGGACAAACAGAGTAGAACTTTAATATAAACCTGTTTCTAATTTTCTGTCCTCTCGATCTGATCCAACAGTGTAATCAGTAAAATCTTCTCTGAGGATTTAGAGTCAGAAATGACAAAATGATGTGTGGGGTCGACGACGGTGCTGATGGATGGGGTTTCCTCCTCTGTTCCTCCAGCACATTAAAGTCCATGCGAGGCTGAGTTGGTTTATTTCGCTCTGTAAATAGTTGCACAAACAGTCAGTGGGAAAAAGCTCATTACTCCCAAAGGAAAACACATTTAGTGGATGCAGGTTTAACCTCCAAAGGCCTGAGAATTTAAAGACACAGCTCACCACCAAAATCAGATTCACATATTTTTTTCCCTGGACCATCCACCCATTTTCTGCTGCTTACACAGGTTTCAGACTTTCTCCAGCTCTTGATGGGACACCCATGAGCCCACCTGAGAGACATAATCTCTCCAGCTTGTCCTTGGTCTGCTTTAGGCTCTGCTCCTTATGGGATGTAAGGAAGGTGTCAGCATGGTCAAAGGAGCTTGCAAAGAAAAGCGTCTTTGACTACGACTACGATGACCTGGATGACTGAGAACCTTCACAGACATACGAGGTGTCAGCATCCTCATCAGATCATGCCGTAAATCAACCCCCCTCAACTTGTTCCACTGGACTTTGGAGCCGTTTATCTTCTGATATTGTTTTGGTGTCAGCTGCCAAGTTTTTGAGAGGACTGCATTTTCCTGAACATTACACAACCTAATGACATTTTTTTTGAGTTTTTTAAAGTAAATAATATTAGTAAATAATACAAATATGTAATATCAATAATAGCATAACATAAATAATATCAGAGAATAAGTAAATAATAGTTAATCACATTTGGGAAAGTTTATTTAGAATGTATTAACAAATGTTATTATAAAGTGCTGCGTTGCATTAAGAATGCTTTTCACGGGACAGTGTGGATGAAGAAGGATTAATGGGATTAAAAAAAGTAAAAGCAGTTGTGAGACAGATGTTTATCTTCTAAAATTCAAAGGCAAACGAAAAGCATGTAATCCCTGATGTGAAAGACGACAGGCCTCATTTATGCATTTGTCCTATGAGCAGCTGATCTTCAGAAACTTTTTCCAGAGCGACACAATGGAGCACAAGTTAACGGTGGTCTTTGCTCGTTTAGAGAGTATTTATTTTTTCCTTTTAGACATCGCAAAAGTTTGTAAATGAAGCGACTGACGGAGCCCTCGGGTCTACGAGCTTTCAGCTGGCAAAATAGCGTCACATTCTATTATTGTGTAAAATGATCGGGTTTTAGCGCATTTAAAATGTTTCAAACTTATCCTGAAATTCAGGATGCA
Source organism: Neolamprologus multifasciatus (assembly GCF_963576455.1). Classification (NCBI taxonomy): domain Eukaryota; kingdom Metazoa; phylum Chordata; class Actinopteri; order Cichliformes; family Cichlidae; genus Neolamprologus; species Neolamprologus multifasciatus. The sequence goes on along the minus strand of NC_140447.1, from coordinate 29,186,055 downwards.
AAGACGTCAGATTTCAATTTTAAAATTCCGTTAAAAGACTTTGTCTTTAGTCTCGTCTTTCCTCGCGAGAAAATTCGTTTAAACTCATTTTTGCTCGATTGATTCATTAAATGAAAACGAAATTTTGTCCTTAGTGGATCCATTTAAAGGAGCTGCTTTTTTTAGACATCGCTCTTCCACTGTGATGTCGCTTCTTTTACCGGCAGTGGTTTCCACATCCACAGGAGGTCGCTGTTCGCTTCGCTTCGCTTCGCAACACTCACTAGAAAGCGCCTTCAGATTGTGGCTGCTTGTGCTCGCGTTGGTTCAGAGACAAGCGAGGGACGTGTGACGGGGACGCGCTTTGCTTTGAACATGAACTGGGAGTGAACTCGGACCACCGCCTCACTGGAACTCGGATCACAAGACTAAACACACCGGGTTTCGGTCCCAACCTGCAGCGGATTCCTGCCAGTTTGGACCCTTCCAGCTGCGACTTAATTGGCTTTACTTTTCTCCACATCGGGATAAACATTTACCTCAAACTTGCTCTTCTTTGGAAGACTTAAAAGTAATTGTTTCCTGCACCAAAGTGAGCCCCGCTTGTGTGCGCTGAATGAACCTGTGCGTAAAAGCGCGTGCAGCAAAGCGCCTCGATCTCGATCTGAAGACTTTGAGGTTTGGTCACTTCTCATAACACACGTGCTTCCTGCAGAGGATGACAGTCAGATGAGCGCAGAGCTGCTGTTCAGGTGGGTTTAACCCTCCGCTGCTGGATGAGATGCCACCATGTCCTTTACGCACCGACTCGCTCTGCGCCTTCTCATCTTCACCTTCATCCTCACGGTCAGTGCTTCGCTTATTATCATTATTAATGCTTATTTTTCTTCAAATATCAATTGAATCGAAATGCCTTTTATGTTTTTATGACTGATTTTATGGTCTTAAAATATTACCGAGTTACCCAGTCGGCGGTTTGACGTGTTTTATCCCGTCATTGTGTTGGAATATCCATTAACTAGACGCACAGTGAGTTCATAAAGTCTAACAATGTATTTATTACCTACAATAAAATGACTTCACTGTTGTTTGGAACAAGGCTGTGCCACGTTGGGAGAGACCAGTTCTGGGCATTGATCCAGGTCTGGGCATTGGTTTATTGATTTATTTCACAATAATGTGTAATTAACAGCTTCCTCAGCGCTCAGACAAACAGTGATTTAAATGTATTAAAGCTGAACTCATGTGAGACCAGCTTTCAGTCCTCGGGTAAAAGTGTGCGTAATTAACTTGCATTTTACGTCACAAAGCCGTGAGCGGGAGAGTGGAAGTTAAGCAACAGGAGTTTGTTTGGCATTGATTAAATAAAGCAGGGAATCAATGGGTACAGCAGACTGACTCTAACAAACCACCCGCAGAGCTGCAGCACACTGGCATATAGACTAAAGTCCATTTCTGTCCTTACAGGGACCATGAATGACCTTTTTGATGTCTATAAAGGGCAAATATATATTTCAGAGTATTATTAGGTGCAGATCTGCACAGTTTTTTTCTTTAGATTTGAAGGCATCAGGTGACTGTTTGTATTCAACAATCTACAACAAGACACACGTTTTACTATTCGAGTTAATAAGCAGTTCATAGATTACTTATTTTTGTATCCGAGTGGTTGCTGGGTCAGCGTTTGGTTTCCTCTGGGTGCTTTGATTCTCTCGCACAGACCAAACACATGCTTGTTACAGTAGGTTAACTCTAAAATGTTTTATGTGTGGATATTAGAATCTCCAAAACCTGTTCAGGGTTTATGCCACTCGTGGGCTGAGTAGTTAAGAAAATACTCTGACAATTTTCTTTTTTGTGCAGAGGTTAGCGCCGTCACCTCTCAATCTGGATACTTGAAACAGGTCACTCTTGAAAATGAGATTTACCTGTTTAAATGAGGGTGAAAACCTGTCATAGTGCAGGAAAACCTGAACTCGAGCGTACAATACAATATATAATATTTGCAGCCCTGACTTTCATTTTTTAGAAATCAGTAAAAAATCATTTTCATCTCTCGTGGAAAAGAACAGAATCTTCTCACTTGATCCTCAGTCATGTATTTGGCACTCATTGGACTTTAAATCTTCTCCAACTGCAGCTGATTTAACATCACACAATAAAGCAGCATTATAATGTTTTCATTTGCAGGTTTCTCATTCGGCATTTTGTTTGACATAAATTATAGATTCACTTTATGGCTGCTGCTGCTTCTCCTGAGTTAATTTTTCATACTCATGCCTGAGTCACCCTCAGGCCTGTACGTATAGACACTGAAGCCCAGGCCTCATTTATTAAAATGGGTCTTTGTGGGTTTGGATAAACCATCAGACACCTCAAGTGGATGATTTTCTTAAAACTGTGCGTAAGTGCACGTCATTGAGGTGACATCAATGGTCCAAATGCACTCAAGTGAGAAACGGGATGATTTTTATTTTAAAGTGAGGGGAAAAAAACTTTGTGTAAAAAAATACTGAAGTGAAGAGAGACAGTCTTTTCATTTTATATGTATTTCTCCAGAACTAGATGAATGACATTTTATCTGATCAGCATTGCAGCTGTTTCTGCAAAGCTCACTCATGCAAACATTAATTTCCAACCTTTCAAATGTGTGTCTAAGTTTTGTTTTCTGCTTGCATTTATTCCCAGACTTTGGACGAGTAATGCATAGTCATGACTCAGTCTCTTCAGTCAGAGCCAAGAGAAAAGGCAGTGATGTTTTCATCATCCCTACTATCTAACGCTGTTTCCTTCAGCGTTTCCAAAACTTCAAGTTGTGCGTTTTGCTTTTTGGGAATGAGCTGGTTCACAGGTTGTGTTTTCAGAGCATTTGGCAACAGAGAAACCTGACCGTAACAGTACTGTTTTGTAACGCTGATGTTGATCAGCATCTGTGTCATCTTGCAACTCCTTTATAACTGAATCTAAATACAGGCAGCAAACTTCAAAGTTCAACTTTTGATCTGTTGTGGTTTCTGTCTGTTAGACATGAGGAAGGAGTTTCGGAAACAACGATGACACAGGTCTGCTGTGTGTGTTGAATGACTTCTGCTTCCTGTATTGATCAGTGTGGCTGCTCTGTGTGCAAAGAAAAAATGACAAGACTTTGGATGCAGGAGTTACTGCACACAACGTAATTTGCTGCTAACGTGTGAAAGCTGCAATTAAAAACATGCATTTGCAAACACAAAATCAGACATGTATCACACGGCATCTCTCACTGTGATGCATGAAGCTAAGCTGTGATAAACCCTTGTAATCGCCTCCTGTATTTGTACGTTTAACTGTCAGCGCTGCCTCGGGCGACTCTGCAGAGACAGTTGAACTGAAATCCTGCAGAGTGACGTCAGGAAATGGCACTCGTGTTTACGAACCACGCTTCTCTGTGAAGAAAGAGAGGTGTGTGTGTGTGTGTGTGTGTGTGTGTGTGTGTGTGTGTGTGTGTGTGTGTGTGTGTGTGTGTGGTGGGGCCCTCTCAGCTCAAACTGTTGCAGAAGGAGTAAAAAGGTCAGTGGCTTCTTTTGATCTTTGCACACTACGGACAAGGTTGATTAGCTGAAGCCGTGAGTTCTTTAAAATCTGCATCAGAGGCATTTTTTTTAAATGCAGAAATGTTAATATGTGTGTATAAATAAATAAAATAAAATAAATAAAAATGCTGCTTTTCCCAATGACCCTCAGTCCCAGCTTTGAAGTTGGTTTCCTAGTATTTATATGGTGATGAGATCTGCACTTTGTGCACTTTGTGCACTTTGTGGTTTACACAATGAGAGTCATGTTCATCCTGCATTATTAAAGCAGTTTATAGGCCAGCAGCTGACATGGTGTTGCACAGCTCACTGTGTAAGACACGGAGCGCTGCAGCGTAAAGTTTAAGAGGTTTTTAACCAGAATTTCATCATAATTATAATTTTGGATCAAGTTGTTGCTTTTTTCCATCCAGTTTTGCTTTAAAGTCCTAATTGTTGTCTTACTTTATAAATCATCAGCAGTTTAGTTTCACCCCTGCTCAACACTACTTCACTTACTGCAAGCCTGAGCTGTTTCATCGTAAACTGGCTTGCTTTGGCTGGTTTAACTGATGATGGGTAAACCAGATGATCAAAGCAGCATTAGAAAAACTACAGCAGTTTTCTGTCTAGTTTTATATTGTAATAATATTTGGCCGTCACAAATTCCATGGCACAACATTTGAGAAATCACAGCTCTTGCTCATGCAATGTAAATATGTGCTTAACCCTTGGATGCACAACCTACCAATACCTACACTCTTCTACGAGTGGGGTCAAAAATGCCCCAAATAAAATCAATGCATTTTGCTATAAACTCAGTTGTTATTCTTCAAAATCTTTAAAACGAAGAGTTGTAATATTTTCATATTTGAGGTATTCCTCATAAAACATGTTTGTGACATGATGCATTTTTATTTATTTATTTTTTCATTAATTTTAAGAAATTGCAGTTTTTGTATCACTTCTATCACTTTGTATGCTTGCTCTGCATATACTGCAGAAGCTGGGTCTTCCCTCTGAAAGGCACAAGTTGTTCATCCACTGTAACACAATCACTGAGGATGAATTTCTGCCTGCCGTTGACCAGGAACAGGCCCCATATGTAGCTGAAAGCTGCCATGTGGTTTGTTTTCAGTCGGTAGGCTCTGGTCCTCTTGTCATCAAAGTGCAAGATGGGCGAATATCTTCAAATCTTTGAATAAACATAGTGGCCTTGTACAATGGGTTATGCAGAGGACTCCCAAAAACACACCGACTGGTACATCCCAGTTCTTCTCACTTCCTGCAAGGATGGTCAATCAAATGGAGGCCAGGAGCTTAAGTTTGATTACATGTTTCCACTCTTTTCCCCTGTCTGTGGCTACTCTTCATGCCTTCATGTTTGTATATGTCAGCACCTCTTCTATTATATTATCAGACCATGTATCTATTGGGGAGACAGTACTAAACCCAGGTGCAAGCCCTGGCTGACTAATTCAGAATATTGTGGCTAGAGCAGTAAGAGGGGCCTTCAGTGGGGGGGACAATAGTCTGGGTCCTCTATATCTTAGATGTCAGATTCTGAGTCAGTGCCTCCGATGGGCTCTTCATCCCATCCGCCCTGGATCATTTGTAGGTCCACAGGGATCCTAGCTGGCCTCATAGCAGCCATGTTACTTTAGATATTAAAAATGAGAAAGGACAATGTTTGAAATTCACAGAAAACTATAAACAGGGCTGCTCATAATGGTCCGCAGGTGCGCATTTGCTGTCAAAATAAAAGACGCGCACCAGATAAGAAGTTGGAACGCTCGTTTGCGTACATTAGATGTTCTGGAGGAGGACAGACATTTGATGAGAACTCTTAAAGCTCCATAAGCAAATACTTTGGTGTTCCTCCACCGCAAAAGAAGCGCGTATTCTCGGAATTTCTGGGAATACTTTTATTTTGATAGCGAATGCGCACCTGCAGACCACTTATGTGCAGCCCTGACTATAAATCACGTATGTTACTGTGTAAAAATTAATTCCTGATCCATCAGAAGTGTAAGTGGGTCAGTCAGAGTTGCTAAGAATGAAAGTTTCATAGAAGATTCCACAGGAACTGCTTGGGGTCATTTTTGACCCCACTTGTGGAAGAGTGGGGTTGTGATACAAAAACTGCTTTTTTTTTTTAATTAATGAAAAAAATAAATAAAAATGCAAATGGCCTCATGTTACAAACATATTTCATGAGGAATACCTGGAATATGAATATATTACAACTTTTCATTTTAAAGATTTTGAAGAAAAACAACCCGTGGGGTCATTTTTGACTAAGGGTTAAGGGCTCTAAAGTTCCTTTATGCTTATGTTTCTATTGTTCCAACAGCATATTCACATGGAAATATAGTCACTGAAATGCAAAGACTGGTAAATGACATAAATATATCAATATAAAATGTCATATTCAAGTTTCTTTAGCCTTCTTATCCTCAATGCTTCCCCTGCAAGCCACTTTGCAACCTACCTCGGTCGTTGTCCATGTCTTGTCCCATAGGGACTTTCAGACTCCTCTGTGTAAACACATGAAAGTGTCTGAAAGGGTAAGAATAGAGCTGTAGCTTCAAATATAAAATACTGCAAATGATTTTTTTCTTTGACTGATGGAGTACAGAGCTACGTAGTCAGTGGACTAAGTAGACAGACCTTTTTAAAACATACCTCTGACCTTGATGTGTTTAAATGTTCAGACACTTGAGCTCAGGCTTCTGTTTCAGAGCCGACTCTGCTGCGTCCTCAGCGAGCTGAATGAGTCTGACGTGGTGGAGTCGGGTCAGGGGAGGAGGAGGTTTGGGATTACAGACTGGTGGAGAAAAAAAAAGCGTTCTTTTGTTTAGTTTAATCCAGAACATTTTATCCCTTACCTCGTAATGGATCTGTGTGTCTCTGTGTGTATTTGTGTGTATTAGTGCTTATTAGATGAAAGAGATTATGCTGTTTGTTTAGACGGCAATGGATTAAATAAGATTGTTTATCTTTTCCTTTTGCTTGTGTCTATTTATAGTTTGTTTGTTTTGAAAAGCAGGAAGTGAGAACAGAAAGGACATAATCCAAATGTGTAGCCAAATTTCGAGTTGAAGAAAGCAGCACCTCCATCTGGAACATCGGGACTTTAAAACAATAGTAATGATGTCAATCTGAAGCTGGAGGCCTGCACTGTGATGCAGCGTTTGAGGGCCTAAGTTATAACTTCAGGTTTAAAGCTGTTTTTTCATTGTGATCAAGGTGGTTCACTTCTTACCTACATGCAAACTTCACCTGCAGGCCTAACCTGCTTGATCACCGTGACTGTGCAGATGCATTCATATAGTACATGAAGCCACTGAGATACTGAAAAGACTCATATTTTAGTGTTTTTATGAGGCAACAAGATTTAGATCCACCGACAAACGATAAGATAATCAGGGCTTGAATTTGCTCGGAGCCCACCTTCTCCTCCTCTTTAAGGCTCTGTGTGGATGTGCCCTCTTAGCTTGATTTTACTGAACAGCTGCAGTGTCACAGCAGCAGGATCCACATTAAGAAAGGGCCTGTGTGCATTTTAAGCAGGCGGTAACTTCATTAATTATTTACGCCTCCTAATGTGTTCCTGTGAAGTCACGTAGCCTTATTAACCCAAATGCTTTCCCACATAGCGACGAGCCGAGCTGCTTCCACGGCGGGTTGAGGATGATCCAGGCACCATCAGACACCGTCAGAAATACCATTTAACAAAAGATTGTTTCATCTAGCGCAAGGATGTCAAAGTCAATTTCAATCGTGGGCCACATGCATGCACAGCTACTTTGAAAAGTCCACTTTCCACAGTATGTAACAGTTTTTCTACATGATAGAGAAATGCTGCTGCAGTAACTGAAATCTGTTGGCTCTCTGGACCCACGGTAAAAAAACTAAATGTCTTTACTTGATAGTCTATCTGTCATATTATTGTTTATTTATTGCACAGTTACTTCGGTGTATGATAAATAGCCATGGGAGAGGTTTTCTAGCTGTAGGAAAACCCTCCTTCACATTTGTTAGTACCAGATTACACCCAGATTATAGTCTGATATTCTTTGCCAAGCTGATTCTGGATCCTGGGCCTTATGTTTGACAGCCCGAGAACCTCAATATTAACAATAGCTTTAGTTTAGACAGGATCTAATGGCTGCTGTTTTTTCTTTAGTTTTTGCTTTGTTGCTTAGTCGTTTAATGTGACTCTGGCAGTAACTTCCACAGAGAGTTTAAAAGATGGACATATTCTCCATCGTGTCATCCGTTAGTTACTAAAGTCTAAAGTTTTAAACCTGGACCTGAGCGTTTCCAACTCATGGACGTGTAATTGATAGTTGATGATGAGCATTTCCTGGATGAGCTTTGCCATTCTAGGAGTCGGATATTTCCTGTCTGACTCCTGGTATGAGGGAGAATGTAGGTTTAATGCACTTTACATCAGCTTTATGTAAACACAGTTTTTGAGCTTGTTTGCTTTTCTTTTGATTAGATGGTGGAAAGAAGACAGGAAACTGGGAGATGCCCAGCAGTGTTGCCAACTTAGCGACATTGTCGCTATATTTAGCGAGTTTTCAGACCCCCTAGCGACTTTTTTTAATAAAAAAAAGACGTGAAAGCGCATATCGCTTTTACTCTCAACAAGCAGCGGGTGCTGTAACGCAGTCAGTTCTTCTTTTACTCTTATGCTGTTTTGTGGATCAGGTTTAAAACTACTTATAAACACACACACACACAAAGTAACTCCACCAGAGTGCCTATTTTGGGTCACTTTTGCCGGTCCAAGCCCAGGTAAAGAAGCAGGGTTGGAATTGTGACATTACAAAAAACAATAATTGCTAAAATAAATTTAATTTGTAGTTTTAAATAAATTCTAAATGCATTTAGGACGTTATTTGCTCACTTTATGTGTCGTCCACGATGTTATTTCTCTCTCCAACAACATAGGTTACAATTACATTAGCATGACCAATTATGCAAATTAGGTGATGACGTCATTTAGCGACTTCTAGCGACTTTTAGGACAACCAATAGCGATTTTCCTTACTGAGGAGTTGGCAACACTGATGCCCAGGGGCAAAACATACAGTAAAAGGCCTTGGGGTAGACTTGAATATGGGCCTCTCCATTAGCCTTGTGGCATCTATTCAACCCAACGAACTATAGTGGCTCCCATTTAAACCCGATGTCCCAACCTTCTGCGTAACCTGAGAAATGTAACTGCACGTTGGGTCAATATTACAATGACTTGAATGCTGTGGACAGGTGTGGTGTAGGGATAAAAGGAGTTTCTGGTTACTATGGAAGTTAGGCTAGGTTACGTAGTTTGGTGGGAAAAGGCTAAATTTAGGCATTTACATTTAATTTCAGACATATTATTCTGAAAATTCACCTGTTGAGCATTTCTTTGCACAACGATACTCAGCATAATCCACATTTAATGAAGACAAGTTGCGTGCAGTAAGGGTGAAGCCCCTTACTGCACTTAACAAGGACCGCCGCTCCTCTCACGTCCTTGTTTAGCACCGAATCATTCTGTAGCTGATTTCCTTTCCGTACTGGAATCAGCTCAAGTGATCGTTCATCTTATTTGATTCAGCTGTTGAGGCCTCTGTGTCTACATGTGTGGAAGTGTTGTTTGAAGTCTGAGTCTCTCCTTTGATTGGTCACTTAAAGACAGAAGGAAAGTGATGTTTGAGTGGTGAGCATGATAGGTGACATCATGGTCAGGTTTTTGGCTAAAGAAGTTTTAGTGTGTGTGTGTGTGTGTGTGTGTGTGTGTGTGTATAAACAGGCTGACAGATCTGAAACACTGTGACCATAAATCTAAATGTAAACAGACCTCCCAACACACACGCACATTCGCGGTATATCAGTGAATCAAGTTGACACATGAACTTGTTCTGTTTGAGTGTTTTTCTTTGTTCGCGTTGCCCTTTGTGTACAGTCTGTTTGAGTGTGTGTCCATGGCTACCATCAGCTGTACCATCACACACACTCACACATATGAGGGTTTGACGGTGGCAGCAGGAAAATTTGGGTTATGGTTCTCATTCAGTAGCACTCGAGTCGGCACAGTCAGTACGAACGAGGTGAGGCTAATTAATGAGGTTCAGATTGAAATCTGTTTTCAAAGGCAGCTTCTGTGGAGCAAATATAAACCTCCGCATTTTCAATCGCTCTGAAGCTTTCTTTTTTTCTTTCTGTAATAGATCGGCAGTTCTCAGTTCAGTTTAAAGAGTCGGTTTTACCCAGTTTACATTTGCTGTTATTGTTCTTATTATTTAATCATTTAGGGTATTTGTTATGGGTGCTCATTCCGTTCTTCATAAACACAGGTGCCTCTTTGTGCTGATAAAGTTGATTAAATTGATAAAAACTGCAACCAAATACTTTTCAAATATATAAATGTATTTCTAATTTGTAGTTAATATCATAACTGCTTAAATTTGTTATTTTTTTCTCGAAAGTTTAACTAAAATTGAACTTTCCCCTTACTATATTAACCCTTATTGAGTCTTTTCATTTTAGTGTGACCTGGATGACTGAGTTGCAGTAGCAATACCCTCACTCAGCATCACCTCATGTTGCTTTAGGCTACGTCCACACGTACACGGGTATTTTTGAAAATGGAGATTTTCTGTTTTCGTTTTAAAAAATAATCCCGTCCACACGTAAAGGCAGAAATGAAGGAAAACGCTGCTAGGAACATGCCAAAGCAACAGGTGGCGCTATATTCCTAACCGTGCAGAAATGTTGGCCAATCAGAAGTCTAGAAGCCTCGGTGGGAAAAAGTAAACAAAGCTGGGGCATAGAAGCAGAACCGAGTCGTATGTGTGGAGGGACAGTAACTGTGTGTGTATATGCAAGCATTTAAACACTGCAGAGAGTAAAATTAACAGTAACAGTATTGTAGAAATTCATTTCACCGAAACAATAACATGGCGCACAGTGTGACGTCAAAAAATGCGCACACCTTTGATGCTGAGTTTTCCCCGTTTTTCTCGTCCACACGTAAATGCAAAAACGGAGTTTTCAAAAATATCCACCCTGGCCGGAGTTTTTAAAAATCTCCGTTTTCAGTGACCGAAAATGCCGTTTACGTGTGGACGAAAGGTGCAAACGCATAGAAAAATCTGCGTTTTCAAAAGTACGTGTGGACGTAGCCTTAAACTACAAGATAAAGAGCCTACATACCTCCGACAGAGCCGGGCTCCAGAATGGGCAGCTATCTGCCTTAACTGATTGGGGTCGATGGGGGAAAACAGGAAAAAAGACACGCTGTGGAAGAGAGCCTGAGATTAATAACAACTAATGGTTATATAGGGCTTTATAAGACAGCCTGATAATAATAAAGGCTCGGGTATGAAATTTATGGTTTTCAGGGTTTTTAGCGTTAACTCGGGTTCCCTGGGTCTTTTCCCGTGTTGTAGTTGAGTGTTTTATTTTGAAAGAAATATTTACGCGTTACCATAGCAACCAGAGAGCATTAAGGGGCAGAGAGGAGGATGTTACTCTTGATGTTGCTGGGGCATTTCAGGAGGATGCTGCTAATAAAGTTACACAATTACACAGCGAATTCACGTTTATTATTATATTTACAAAATACCACAGTTTTTGTCTTGGTCGTATCATTTTATTTAGTTGTATTTATCTTTGACACCTTAAAAGCGCAAAAAAGGTTGGAGACCGCTGGTCTATAATATATATAGAACTGGTCCTAGCATGGAACCCTGTGGACTCCATAATTAACTTCAGTGTGTGGAAAGGACTCTCCATTTACATGCACAAATTGGAGTCTATTAGATAGATATGTACCAGGACCTTTAATACCTACGGCATGCCCTAATTGCTGTGATAAAATTTTATAAATAACAGTGTCAAATGCAGCGCTGAGGTCTAGCAGGACAAGCACACAGAAGAGTCCACTGTCAGAGGCCATGAGAAGATCATTTGTAACCTTCACTAAAGCTGTTTCTGTGCTGTGATGAATTTTTAAACCTGACTGGAACTCTTCAAATAAAACTTCCCTCTGAAATGATCACAGTCATTACTCTCAGCCCACGTCACACTGTGACTGTCTGCAGAAAGGTTGCCTCCTATCAGACGACTGCAATTGCATTCCGATCAAAATTGTGCACCTCTGGGAAACATTTAGTCATCACAAAGTCGATATAATCACCAGGCAGCACCTGCTTTTTTTGTTTCGTTTTTTGTAGATGCAAGGAGGTTGCTGTTTTATTTTTACTGCATTAGCTTACTCTGAATTAGGAGGTAGCTTTGTCACGCTAAGTAGGTAAATTGTTGGATGATTTTTGGTTGAGCCGTTTAATGTAAGTTTGCTTGATGGACATGATCTCATTTTGGTGCATGACATGAGCCTATTGTTTATGTAATAAAGTATCAATATTTGGTGTCCCTTTTTTATTACAATGTCATCATGCAAAATATCCCAATACTGTGCTGTATCGATCCAACCACCACACGCCCCCAACCCGAGGAGTCAGTCTTACAATCGTTGGAAAATAAAAAGTTCTCACAGGCCTCTGTGCAGCCCTGTGATAGGCTAATTACACCACATGATTGAATAGGTGTCTAGGTTATAGAACCTCCTTTAGGAGCAATAACTTTAATTAACTGCTTTCTGTGGGACTTTATCAGTTTCTCACATGGTTGTGGGAGAATTTGGGCCTATACTTCTTCACAGCGTCACTTCATTTAATTGGAGTTTGTGTTCATTTGTTCATGAACAGCTCTCACCACAACATTTCAATCAGCTTGAGGTCTCTGGGTCACTTTGCAACACTTTGGGTTTTAAACAGGCTGTTCATCAAACTCTGGGTATCCTTCGTTCATCTGGACTCACTCACACTAATCCTAACACCGACAATCAAGATAAGTGGTCACACAAAGCTTTCCTAATTTGACCGAAGGATTTCCCAATTTAACTACAAGTGTGCTCACTTGAAAAGGGTTGTTGTGACAGCATCTAACAATCACAAACATGGAAGAATGTACTCAGATTACACACGTACACACACGCACACACACGATACAGGCTGGAAGTAACACAGCTGCTGCAGACAATCCGCAGAGTGAGTGGGTGTGAGAGGAAAGGTGCTGTAAAGCAGTTTAGTACCAGGGTGCAGTAAGATTGTGTGTGAACTTTAATAAAGTTTGGTCAGGTCAGGAAAGAAAGCTAGCAAATATGTTGACTGTAAGCTAACAGATGTATCAGTATCACAACTGTGTCATTAAGAGACAGGATAATCTGGTGGATTATATACTCAAGTACTTCATTAAATACATGTTGTTGTTATTCCCTCAGCTGTAGCTTTGGTGGGGTTTAACGCTCTGAGAGTAAAAATTAAATACAAAAACAGAATTCACATAAAGACTTGGAGTATCTGCAGATTTGATTCACAAATTAGAATTAATATATATATATTAATGCTTTTAAAACAATAAAACTGTTGTGAAACTGTTTGCAGCCAACATAGAATAAAATAAAGGACCAAAGTTGCCTCTGAGACTCTGGACTTATTGCTGATGCGCTTCAGGGAAAGACAAAGATTATAGAAACTTCCTGCTGTCTGCAGAGGCCTCTGAGGGATCCTTCATGAGTGGTGACACTGTTTTATGGAGATTTGATTGTGTCATACACGCTGATCTCTAATGAGGAACCTAACCTGCTTCGGTTTTTGCTTTTAGCAGGAGAAGTTTGTTTTGTATTCCCAATCATCACGATTGCCTAAATCCTCCCCCTGAAAGCTGCAGATAGGAGTGAAAGGAGAGCAGATCGCAGAAACATGAACTTTACTCCAGAAAACTGGAGCACGTATGTCAAACACCAGCGTGCACAGCACAACCTGAGACAAAGAGCCTGACGCAGGAGGTTTGTTCATTTTGGAGATAATATTCATAAGATGTATTTCCCTTCATCCCGACAGGTTAACGGAATGTTTTCTCCCTGCCAGTTCTACTGGGAGATGCAGAAAGCAAAGAGTGACTGTCAGACACAGCTGCAGCCGAACAATTCCACTCATGCAGGTACGCATGCTCTGAAACACACACGAGCAAGTGTTTGGAAATCCCCATCCACAGTATTTTACGATAAGTCTGCTGCGTGCTGCTGTAAGAGCATCGCTGAATATTAGGCCTCGGAAAAGTATTTAGATCCATATCAAGTAAGAAAAAGTGTGTGGCTGTGTGTGTGTGTGTGTGTGTGTGTGTGTGTGTGTGTTCACTGAATGAGGTCAGTTGATGTGAAGTGGTCGGTGTCTCTGTCCGCTATTTCAGACGGTGTTGCAACACTGAGCTGTTTACCTTGTGAGATCAAACACTCCACAAGAGGCACAAACTCACACATACACGCACACACACAAATGTACACATGTACACATACACAAATGCTAGCTATAAAGGTTAAAAAAGCTTCTTCAGTTACCTGCTTGGAGGGTGGATCAAAGAGAAATCAAACATACCTCTTTTCTGCACTTGTGCTACAATCAGATGATTTGAAAATCATTTATTTTGATCAAGAAAGGATAAAAACGTGAAGGCAAAGTGAAAACTGTGTGACCTGCATGCAGCAAATAACAAAAGCATTGAGCAGTCAGACTTGAAGATCTTTGATATGCCCTCATTAGAATGGAAGTCACCACAGCAACATCCTCCTCTGTCAAACCAACCCTTTGCATGTCCTCCTTCACTACATCCATGAATCTCGTCTGAGGTATTCCTCTTTTCCTCCTGCCTGGCAGCTTCACAATCAACAATCTTTGTCCAATATACCCACGTTCCCTCTGCACATGCCCAAACCATCTCAGTCCTGTCTCTCTATGTTTGTCTCCCAACAGCTCCACCTGAGCCATCCCTTTGATGCACTCATTTCCAATCTTGTCCAATTGGTCATTCCCAGTGAGAATTTTAGCAGTGCCACAGTCTCTAAAAGATACAGCATAGCAGGTTTCCCCATCTTGTAAACTTTCCCTTTCTACTCTTGCTGCCATCCAACCATCCAACCATCCATCCATCCATCCATCCATCCATCCATCCATCCATCCATCAATCCATCCATCCATCCAACTATCCATCCACCCATCAATCCATCCATCCATCCAACCATCCATCCATCCATCCATCCATCCATCCATCCATCCATCCACCCATCCATCCATCCATCCATCCATCCATCCATCCATCCATCCACCCATTAATCCATCCATCCATCCATCCATCCATCCATCCATCCATCCATCCATCCATCCATCCATCTTCTTGTGCTTATCAGGGGCAGCAGCCTAAGCAGAGAAGCCCGGTCCTCCTTCTTCCTGGCCACACCCTCTAACTTGTCTGGTGGAACACCAAGGCGTTCCCAGGCCAGCCAAGAGATATAATCTCTCCAGCGTATCCTGGGTCTGCCCCGGGGCCTCCTCCTGGTGGGACATGCCCAGAACACCTCACCCAGCAGGTGCCGGGGAGGCATCCTAGTCAGATGCCTGAACCACCTCAACTGGCCCATCGGAGCTGCTGCTCCTCCTGGATGGTTGAACTTCTCACCCTATCTCTAAGGGAGAGGCCAGCCACCCTTCAGAGGAAACTCATTTCCGCCACTTGTATCTGCAAACTCATTCTTTCGGTCGCTACCCACAGCGCGTGACCATAGGTGAAGGTAGGGATGTAGACTGACAGGTAAACTGAGAGCTTCACTTTTCACTCAGCTCTCTGTTCACCACAATGGACCAGTACAGCATCTCCATCACTGCACTGTCGACCTCCCGCTCCGTTCTCCCCTCACTCGTGAATAAGACCCTGAGATACTTAAACTCCTTCACTTTGGCAGGAACTCGTCCCAGAATGAGCCAGAGTGGGCTCTCTACTCGTTTCTGTCTCCAGATTTGGAGGTGCTGATTTTCATTCCTGCTGCTTCACGCTCGGCTGTGAACTGCTCCAGTGCGAGTTGGAGGCCTGTTATCCTTCTGTCACAATTTACGTCTGACAATATAGAAATAAAGTAAGGTAATGCATTACTTTTTTGAGAAGTACCCCGGATGGAAACACACATTAATTCATACGCATCAAAAGTGATGGTAATGTACAAAGTGACACCATGGATATGCATGCTGTGATGCTCACACAAACCTCTGTGTGATGCTTGAGCTGACTGACGAAGCAGCTTTGTTTTTTAACCTCTTGTTTTTCAGCAAGAATAAAAGGCTTGAAGGACTGCTGCACACAATCGGCATCAGTAGAGTCTCCAGATGTTCACGACTTATATCAGGATGATTTCTGTGTGAAACCACAACACGAGAAACCAAAGACTGACGCACAGACATACAGAGGCTGTTCTGTTGTTTGTGAACGGTCGTGTGTGTGAATGTTTGAGCACAGAGATAATAAAATGGGTTTAATCTGTGTGGTCTCAGCTTTCAGACTGTGAGCTTTTTCTCACGCTGGTGTATAGATACACATGTGTGTTTGATGTTAAAGGACAGTACCAGCATTAGTTACTCTCAGGCCTCATCAGGCTACATTTATTTTTAACTTAACTATTAAGAGGCCTTCAGAGTGTTAAGTGAATGTCTTTGTTGTCCCTCCTGGCTGAGCAGTAAAGCTAAATGTCCAAACCTCACAGGCTGCTTTCATGTGGGCTGGATTTATTGTCCACGTTCAATCAGCAGCTCGCACAGAAGCTCCACACAGGTCGCTCAGCCAAACAGGAAGTTCTGTGCAGGCAAGTTCACACTTCTAACGTCCGTGCGTGTGTGTGTGTATCTCTGTATATGTCTGTCCAGGATGTCACGGCGAGTGGGACAACGTTTCATGTTGGCCGAGCGCCGCGGTCGGCGATGTGCTGACCTTACACTGTCCCACCCCCTTCCTGCTGCTTTTTCACAAGAACGGTGAGCTTCTTCTCAGGGACACACTTCCTCCTGCTGCCCTTCAATCATCTTTGTTAACACACACACACACACACACACACACACACACACACACACGACTTGCTAAAAAAAAACAAAAAGTGTGATCTGGAAATTATACAGAATTTCAGTTTCAGGAAGTTTCAACTTCCCCCGACTTTTAAAAGACGGCTGACACTTAGTATGACCCCGCCACACAAAGTCTGAGGACTGTGCAGCAGTTTATGGACTGTTTAAAAGCTGTGGCATACTCAACATTTTATTATTTATTATAATTTAGTTTTTGGGTGCTCGGAAACTTTGAAATCTTCATCTTGTTGAACTCTGATACAGAAAAATAATCCTTTTTAAGTATCCAGTGGATTCACTCAAATGCCACCAGTCTCAACACTAATAAGGAGTGGTTAAGTTTGCTTAAGTGAAAAGATGTTTGTGTGGCTTTTACTACCATTGAAATTCTTTAATACTTGTCTTATTTTCATTATAACAGAACTTCTTTGACCTCTTTCTTTTTTAACTTTCTGCCATTTCTCACTTTGACTTGTGGCTCTTTTATCGTCTCCATCCAGTGCTTCTAGAGCTGCTTCTGTTAATGTTTGTGATCATTTGCACAGCGGCTGACGCCATTTGTCCGACCCTCTGTGATTTCCCTCAGTAGCATCAGTGAGCGGCTGGTTTATCCTCCTCTCGCTGCCCCTGCAGAAACACACAGCATTAATAGATGAGCACCACAATCAGCACCACAGATGAGAACAGTAGCTGCTCAGTATCAAAAGTCCTCACTGAGGCCTACGAATGTGCCTGCCTCTGATGAGAGCTGTTTGAGAGGGTAAAAACAGACATGTGTCATCATTATGCTGATTCTTTGAGTGTCCGGGTCCTGTGGCTTCAAAACAAGCCCAAATCATGAGCCCTCCACCACCATGCTGACAGTTGTGTTTGGTTTTCTCCAAATGTGGCGCTCTGATTAGGAACAAACATCTCCACTTCGTTTTTGTCTGTCCAGGCAACTGCTGCTGTGAATCTGACTGCACTGGTGTTATATAATTGTTATTCCAGTTATCCAAATCTAAAATCTCTGGACAAATATCACTGAAGCTTTAAAAATGGGGCAATATATCTTTATATGCAGCACTGATGTTAGGTTATTGGTTCAGTTCTAAAAGGCTCTAAAACCCGTCGGTTTTCTTTCAGGCAAACTCAGCAGGAACTGTACAGAGAGTGGCTGGTCCACCGTCTATCCCGACTACATCATCACCTGCACGAGCACCTTAGAGACCCCAGAGACAACCAAAAGGGCAAGTTTGACGTCGGTGGTGTGTTTACGTTTGTGTGCCTGTGAGCGCAGTTATGAGTTATATGAAGCACCACTGTGATTGGAGTTGTGCTGCTTGTGAACAACTCTTTTAATCCTTTTCTGGCCTGAACCTTTTTAGCTGGTGAATTCATTCAGTTTTCTCATCCTCTCTCAGTCCAATCACAGTTAATGTGATAAACTTTACATGATAACATAACATAATATATAAGAAGGACTGATTTTTTTTTGTCTTTACAGTGTAGAAACTGGTGTGTGTTTGAAGCCTGATCAAAGTTGTGTGTTTGGTTTTCATATCTACTTTGTAGCTGCTGAAACTCTCAGGTCTGTTGTCTAATGAAGCTGAAGGTCTTGGACCCGTCGCTGTTAATGCAACATTGTCAGTATTGGTTTATCAGGGTTCTTGGATTCTCAGATGAGGTAGAAGATTAGTCAGAGCGGTTGCAAGGTGGTTAATTTGAAACGGCTTGGATGGTTAAAAACATGCTAACTATAAAGAAAACATGAAAATATTAAATCACTCATGGATCAAATATCATTGATACACCACAGCTGTTGATTTACGATGTATTTACCTCCATGTATAGCTTTTATGTATCAACTACACGTGCATACACTTAATAATTTGAGGGAATAAAACTATTTTTTTTATTCTTTTTCATCCTTTTTAAAATTTTCCCCTCAAAATGATATCAAATGATAACCAAAAAGGTTAATGTGTGTGTTCATCAGTGTTTTTATAGGACATAATTAGGAAACAAAGGAAGCATAAGGATAAAAAATAAATAAAAATCATTTGCTGAAGCATCTTTTCACAGAAAAAAAAATTGATTAGCTGCTTGTGATAAATGTAGCTTCTGGCTCTTTACTGTAGCCGTTCACGTGTTCATCTGACAAGCAAAAGGTCCTTGGTTTGATTCTGGGAGGAGACCCAAATGCTTCTGGGGTTGCATCAGGAAGGTCACTGTAAAAATCTGCCAAATCAAACATGCAAAGCTCTCTGACCTCTTTCAAATAAGGGAGCAGCTGAATGTAGCTTTAATCATAAGAGTTTAAAGTTTAGTTGGAGTCCTTTGACGTGAATTTGTTTGAGGACACAGTGCAAGTGAAACTGCTGTGTACAGGTTTTAGCACCAGCGTGATTTCCGTTTGGGTTCTGATTACAAAAAACGTATGCGCCACGTCTCACGCAGCACATGCTCAGCCTGTGGATGATGTTGGGAGAGTTCGTGGGCTGATTTGACCCACTTTAAAATGCTTGCATTGCAAGAGGAAGCAAACCAACCACAGAACAGTTGCAGATAAATCATTTTTACCGGATGTGATCGGGAAAAAGCTGAACTCAGACTAGTTTCAGTGTGCTGTTAGTAGGTTTGTTGGAGACGGGGAAACTCTTTGTCCAGAGGCCTGTGCTGCTAAGCAGGCTTTGAGGTTTAGCGAGCCACCCACAAAGGTGATGCAGCTGTTACCTGGGTAAATCGCCATGGTAACTAACCCATGGTTTATGTTAGAAATCAGCACGTACAAATCACTTTTCATCTAAATGATGTCACCATTTCCAACATTATGAAGAATAGACTAAAAAGCAATGATAAAAGAGCCTCCTGTGAGCTAAAATGTGTAGCGTAAATTATTTATAACTCACCTTCAGAATGATAAATCACTATTTTGTAGCCTGACAGCACTGAGGACGAATTTGGGGCGACATCGTCTTAAGTAGAAGTAGAAGTAGAAGTAACACCATTTCTGATGCTGCAGGCTTTCAGCCAGAGTTTGTGTGTAGCATGAATAAGTAAAGACCTACATACCCTCTGTAGCTCAAATCAAAGCTGTTTGTCTGCAAAACTAATCATTCCTATTTCTAGTATTATAAAACACAGTTTAACTGTTGATTCTAAGCAGCCAGCTTCCACTTGCCCGACACTGAACTCTATCTCTTTCTCTGTAACCAGTTGTCAACAAGTACAGTGGAAAATAAGACAAATTACCACAACACAATCAGCATATTTTGCAGTATCAGGATCATTAAATCTGTGGTTTTATGTGGGCTAACAACATTCTGCACAGGCGTGTGGATGCAGCTTTGTGGAAAGATGCCTGCTGCAGGTCTGCTAATGTTTACTCTGCAAACTAAACTGATGATGGGAAGTGCCTCAGATTTCAAAAACATTTTAAAACTCTTTTAGCAGGTCATTCGAGGTTTGATATGGGTCCTAAATAAAGAGTTTTTCTTGTGATGTCTACATTAGACAGAAATGAATGGGCAAGAACAGTCTTAAAGTCTTTTTCATAGCCAGACTTGCATGCAAAGATGTGTGCAGAAAGAGGTTCTGGAGCTTCCAGTGAGACACTGAAAATCATTAAATCAGAACAGACTTTATGTAAGCAAAACAGAAGCAGTGCAGGAATCAGCAGCTTTATTTAATTTGAACTGAAATAAAAAAACAGAGATCAAACCTCTGCACTCTGTGGTCTGATTGCAGCTCAGAGTTTTCTCAGATGCTCCAGCACAGCGGTGAAGAGAAGGGCTAATTTCATATCAGCATCTCTGTATGTGTGTTTGTTTATCGGCCCACAGATAAACGCAGTTCACCGGGTGACACATCTGATCACTGGTCTCTGCTGCTCTTCGTGTCTCCCCTCAGATAACTCAGACCACCGTGAAGTCGTGGCCTGACTATGCTGGTGTGCTTTTCTGTAATTAGGCGGAGCGGATGAGTGAGAATCTGTTGCAGCGTTTTGCTCAGTTTATCTAACTGACAAACAGAAATGACACAGCTGTACTCGCTTATCTATGCAGATACTTTGAGCTTTATTTGTGCATCTGATTGTTGTCCAGTTCAGTGCTCTGGGGTTCAAAGGAATTTAATTTGCGGTGCTAAGAAATTTAAACAAAAGATGCAAAGGTCACAAAGGCAACAGGTTTTTTTGGCTGCTTTTCAGATGACTCCATAAATCTTTCAGCTGATGATGAACACCACAAACGCATCATGTTTGGAGGTCAACATAATTACATAATAATAACATATCCAAACACAGAGAGGGTTGTTAGCCTCGATTTGATTCAAGCCTTGATTCTGTAGCTCTTCTTCTGCAATATGTAATATAATGAGTGTTACATTATTTCTACTATAACTGCAAAAAGGCTCAAATGTTGGGTCATAATTTTGTTACAGACTGAAGCATCAGTTGGACTGAGTGCTGTGAAATTTGTTTGAGATGTTCATTTCCCTACACAGTATCTTTAGTGATCCTCTAATCTTCCCCTTTGGTGGTGAAGCAAATCAAAAATGTTTTGAAGGCACTCTGTGATCTTTAATATTGATTAACTACCCAAAATCTTCTACAGATACTTCCCATCAGATGCTTTTAGGATAAAATGTTGAGGCATGTAGAAAACAGCCGACTGTGACAATTACCAGCAAACGTTTCTGTGTTGAATCAAAAAAGACAAAGAAGAAAGAAAAATCAAGGGTGACTCAGACTCTCAACCTCCTGCTTTGATGCTCGTGTCTTACATGCTTTGCTTACCATGCAACAAAGCAGTTTACATGCACATAAATGACTTAACATGCTGCTTACATTGTGCACATCTATGTATGTGCAGGACTACATTGCAACCAAATAAGCAGAAAGTTGAGCAAAAAGTCAGATGCATTTAATTCCTTTGTTACAATCTGATCTGCACATCTCTTCCATGTTTGCCACTTGGTAAGAGAAACTCTGTCTGGACCTTCACTCTCTGTGGAAGCAATGGAAACCTGTCTGCGTCTGTTTTTGCTGTCATACCACAATCTGACTTGAGTGGAGGGATAATAAAGAAAAGGTTTGTACAACAGGAAGGTGGAGCACCAGAGTTCACAGCTGTGTGCCTGAGATGACCATACAAAGTATACTCTCTCTCTATGACTTCATGCCGATATAGAGATATATGCATAGTTGGCTGGCCCTTTAAAAAAGTTACAGAGATGCAGGATGAAGCCTTCCGCCTTTAAATGCCTGAGGTCTTAAACTTCCTCATCATTTCCACTTAAGCTCCTCTTTAACATCCAGAAAGACTTTTTTCCTCTTTTCATAGGTATATGAGAAATAATGCAAGTGACCACAGAACATGAGAAATCCACTGGATTCAGTCTTTTGCATGGGTCTGTTCTGTATCTGTTGTGGCTAGACACCGGCTTAAATTCCCAGCTCCTCCAACAGAGTTGCAGGGTTCACTTCCCGGTCTTGGCACACTGTGCTCTCTAATCCGGCCTCATCTGTTCCCATATCTGCTTCATCACAAGATGAAGGTAAGGCTTCTCGAAATTCTCCCACCCCTTCAGCTGACTCAGAGGAGGATTAGGAACCTGAGTGACACAGGTGAGTATTTGAGCTGAATGCTGCAGGTGCTTGAGAAAAAAAGGCTTTTCCTGTTCTCAGAGCGGTATGCCTGCTCTGCTGTTTTTTTTAATGGGCGTTTGAGTGTGTATGGGGATACGTGGGTGTTTTCTTGTTGCTCAGAGGAGTCCAGCGTGATGCCATGGAGCTTATTTTCTGACCTCATAGTTATTGCTTGTAATCACGGCTGCATTCCGGGACCCTTTCTTTTATAATGAGCTTTAAACAAGCGAGTAACAACCAGGTTTAAGAGAATATCCGGGAACCATTATTGGGTCCACACTGTCCCTGAAATAATGCCACACACTTCTCTTGTTTTTTCACTACTTGCTTTTAAAAGAAAGTAGATTTATTGTATGAATTATGATGAAGTAAAAATATGTGATAAGAGCAGTATTTTATTGCATCTTGATGCATTGCAGAGTAAATGTGGAACAAATTGAACAATTGTTTCCTTTTTAAAAGATGCATGCTGACCATACTAAAATCAATGAGCTGCTCTACTCACCAAAGTTTTGGGTCACTCCTCATTCCGTCGATTTTGCAAGGAGATGGAATATAGGTGCAAAAACAGAGTTTGTACTATTCTAAGATGAATGTCAACATTTGGTACAACCCTCTTTATTCTTTTTTTTATCTATTTTTTTATGTCTATTGAGATTTTTTGATATAAGAGAGAAAAAAAAGAGACAAAAAACAAACAAACAACAACAGACAACACAACAGCAAAGGCTAAAACACACAAATAAGACAAAAGATTACACTGCATCGACAAAAATACTACTTCAACACTGGCAATAAACAGAAATAAAACGCTAAGGTGGTAGGCTGAGTTATTGGTGATCGATCAAACAGGACTTTGTTTTAGTACATGGTCTAAAAATGGCTGCCAAACATCAAAGAAATTACTAAGTTTGTCCGCTAATGTGAACCTAATTCTCTCCATATGTAGTAGGGCAGTCAGTTCTGTTAGCCACATTTTAAATTGAGGTACAATATCAGACTTCCAGAGAGTCAAGATAATTTTCTTAGCAATTACCATTCCGAACAAAACTGTAGTTTGTGCAGCAGAGCTGAGGTGTAAAAGGGAAGAGGAAGAACCAAACAATGCAATTATTGGGTCCGGCTCTAATGTGCAATTATAGATACCAGAAAAACATTTAAAAATGTCCAACCAATGGTTATGCAATTTGGGACAAGTCCAAAATAAATGAGTGAGAGAGCCTTCTCCAAGTTTACAACGATCGCATATCGGACTGATAGAAGGGAAAATCCTGTGCAGTTTAGTTTTTGAATAATGAAGTCTGTGAAGCACTTTAAATTGAATTAACTGATGCCTTGCATTTATAGAATAAGAATGGATCCTACACAGACTCCTCTCCCACACCTCATATCCAATCAGCAAACCAAGCTCTTCCTCCCATGCCATCTTCAAAAAGTCAGATTTAAAATTTAAATACTCGCTTTCACAAAACCAGAAACCAACTTTTTAGAATCCAGGGAACTCAGAAGGAGTGTAAAAATTGACCCCTCTTCCGGAAGAGATGGAAAATTAACAATACTCTGACGAGTTTCTTATGTGTAAATAATGAAAAAAATGTGACGCAGGGAGAGAGAACTTGTTCTGCAACTGAGTAAATGATGCAAACTGCCTGTCAATATATAAATCTTTGGAGTATTGAGTATGGATCGAAGTGTCTGGTAGACCACAACCTTTTTTGATCTGACTAAAGATTTTAACGCAGTTTGAAACTATAAAATTATTGACCTTGGTTTGCGGATTAGATAACCCTCTTTATTCTTCATCACAGCCTGAACTCTCTCTGTCACCTTTCTCCACTTTCTTGTCATTTCCTTAAGTCGTTTTCTGGAATAGCCTCCAGAGATACTCCAGTCTCTTCTTTAGAGATTTAGAGATTTCCTCCGTTCTGTCAAAATGATCCCACTCGGCTTTAATGATGTTGAGATCCAGACTCTGGGGAGGACAATCCATGACTCACACTGAGTGGTTTTCTTTTTTAAAGTTATGCTTTTGCTTCATTGACAGTATGTTTGGGATCTTTGTCATGCTGAAAAATGAAGCTGTTATGTGGGATCAGTATCTGATGGTACTTTTCTGTGTTCAAAATTGCATCATTTTTGAGAAGATCTCCAACACGCTGAATGGAATGTAGTTACAAACCATGACAGATCCTCTGCTGTGTTTTGCAGATGTCTGCAGACCTTGTTTTACCTCTCCTGACCTCTTTGACCTCCAAAACTTTAATTGGGTTCAATTTGGATTCCTCACTCCATAAGATCTACTGACACTGATGCTCCATTTGTGATGAAGCTCCAACAGTAAATGGATCGACTGAAGGCATCTCTCAGTTCCTGTGTCAGGTCTTTGCTGGATATTTTCCCATTTGTTAAGGACTTGACTTTCACATACTCTTCATCTGTTGTAGATGCTTTTTTAGGCGTAGGGGAGACCGGGGATAGTTGTAACATTTTTGACATTTCTGTCTGTAAATTGGAGCTCTTTTAAGGTAGTGGATTCAAAATGTAATGCAAAGTATTTACATGTCTCAGCTATTAAATAGTGCAGCTATTTTCTCTGCAGCACAATTACCCATTGCATGGTATGGCCTCAAACACAAAGAGTGAAATGTTACAATTAACCCCATAGTCTGGGTTAGTTGTAACATATCCTGGGGTGAAATGTAACACAATGAAATAAGGGTACTGACAAAACATTAACATGTAATCTTTGTTTATTCAACACATGAATGCACTTAGAGCCATTTATGTAACTGTGTGTGTGTGTGACAGAATGCAGAAATCTAGCTTTTGAACATATTCCAACCCCCCAAAAAAGACAAATTATGGAATTTTCTGCAACTGAATATTTCATTAATTTTGGTTGGTCTTCCTTGAGTTTGGCCTCATTGCCTCAGTGGGCATTATAACCTACAACTCTTGCACCAATTTTGAACATAACAATGAAGCTGAAAAAATGTAGTTGTTCACCAGCATCGCAATTCCATTACTTTTTATCATGGCTCACCTTGGTGTGGTTTGCAAAGTGCTTCAGAAAGATGAGGAAATCTGTTTCTTGCACCCATCCTTTTTTTTTTTTTTTTTTTTTTTTTTCTTTGCCTGTCCCGCTTGGTTCTTTTGCCATCAGAATTATTGTCTAAAGGCGAAGAAAGATGCCCAACGGATTTTCTTTACCATATGGACCATCCCAGCTTTGCCGTAATGGTCCATTTGATTCACCTTTTATTCTTTATTTTATTTTCACTTGCTGAATACGGGACAGACTTGACTGGGGGAAAGAAAAGGGAGAAAGAAAGAGGGGAAGAAAAACAGTTGAGAAGAGGGACGGGGGAGAAGGGCAAAAAAACAAAAACCAACAGAATAAGCAGAAGAAAAAAAAAAAAAAAAAAAAAAAAAAAAAAATACATATATCGATCACCTGGATCACCTGTTGAGAAAGAAAAAAGAAAACAAGCAGAAGAAAACGAGAGTAATACAATAAACCACATCACAATGATATATGGGAATATGACAGTAAATACTAAATATTAAACATTATTGTGCAGCACGTAAGATCGACAGCACAGTGTGCATTGAGGTAGGAGCCAAAAAGGGTGTAGTTTGTGTGTGTGATCACCCGTGTGTACACCTGTGAGCATGGACGCGCTTGTTTTCTTAAAAGGTTCCCTCATGTAATGATCTGCTAGAGGGTGTGGGGGGCCACTGCCCCGTCCTCCAGGGCATGAAGCAGGTATGGAGGAGATCAAAACCCCAGACATCCAGAGGCCCCCAGAACACAAGAGACCAAGGAAGACCAACAGAGGGGCAGCCGCGCCACTGTCCCAGAAAGAGCTGAGGAGAGTCCCAGATGAGGGGTCACCCAGCAGCCACGGAGCAGAAGCCAGGGGGGGCTGCAGTGACGTGCCCGTGAGCTCCGCCGGCAGCCAGCTGTGCCTGAGTGACCGAGCCCCAGGCCGAGAGGCCGGGGGCACCCCACCTCCGAAGTGGCCCAAGCGAGCCCCAGGCTCCAGGCCCCGATAAGCAGCCGCCAAGGAGTGAGCCGGTGTGTACCCGGACGCCCACCCCCGGACACAAAGAACCACCAACGCACCGACGTCTGAGGGAGTCCGCCCCCGGCAGGGGAAGTGGTGGGGGGAGATAGGCCTCCAAACCTTGGAGGGCCTGAGCTGTCCTCAGAGAGGTGGCATCTGATACCCAACCTGACATACAGACACAGACATACAGGCACACACAGATACAAACATCCATTCCCACCCTCATGCTCTCATATGCACTTACTCCACACTCAACCAACGTGGAGACAGACATAAAGAGACGCTGTACACACAATCACACTCCCCAAGCGTACTCTACGAACCGGGTCTAGGTACCCTTGCCCCTGGAGGGGGGAACTGCACCCAGACCCAGGTTGTGTTACCCTTTTCCCTGCAGTGGGGAGAAGCAGACCGCCCCGACTCCGCAGCAGCAGGGAGGCCCCACACTCCGGACCCCAGTCGGGAGTGTGATACAGTCTTGCACCCATCCTGATTTATTTCCACTACCAGTACTTCCTACTGGTCCATCTCTGACACAGTGGTCTGCATAATGTATGTGTGGGAACACAAACAGTGGAGGAATTGTGTTGCCAAAGGCATTAACCGCATATACAAAGGTAACCAGTGAACCTCTCTCTGCTGATGTCGTTGGCCCAACTTGTTTAATATAAGTTAAAGTAATAGTGTGGTAAGTTGTAACATCTGCATTATTGTTACAACTAACCCAGACTGTTGCTGTTACAACTGACCCAGACTCCTATAGCCATGAACTAGCTAACATTACAGCCAACGGCTAAAACATTAGCACTAAAGACCTACACAGAATATATCCCCATAGACATACAAATAACATAATTTAAGTTTGATTAGTTTAACTGCAAAGCAAATAATGCTATTAGAAATTGAAATAAAGTAGAAAAACTTACTTTTTGGCATACAAATTACTTTTTTTCGTGTTAAATTGTCTGTGTTTAACAAAATGTGATGATTTTTCACAAGTGATAGCAGAACTGAATTGGGCATGCACAGGATGAGTCACATCATTTGAAACTTAGCCCTGATTGGAGAAATTGGAAGTGTTACAACTGACCCACGTTACAACTATCCCCAGTCTCCCCTACCACTTCTTTTGTTTGCCCTCCACTTGTCCGGTTTCTGACACACTGCATACCATGTTGAGATATGCCAAGTCTTTTAATAATAGCTCATTTTGTTTGTGTAGAAATCTATTTTATGCCTGTCAAACTGTGCTATTGACATTTGTCATAGATTCGGCTAAAGAAATGGAACAAATGACATGTTTTTGTGACAGGCTGTAAATGAAGCAAACAGAGTGTAAAGAACTGTTTGGTTCTGTGCTGAGTTGTTGTTATGCGTAGACACAACAGTGGCTCATCCCCTAAGTGAGTTGCCCTTTTATGCTTCAGTTATTCATAGGTCAGTGTTAAGTGGCCCAACAGACAAAAAAAACAAAAAAGCCCCCAAAACATTCCTGTGAAAATGGTCACGTGCAAGGACTGGACTCAAAATGAGTGAAAAAGCAGCCAGTGTCCAAATAAAAGTTTGAAAGACCCTTAAATGCCCCTCACAGGGCCTCAGTACTACTGAGTATTTTATGATATAGCCATAACGTGTAATTTCACGTTCCCTTGGGTAATATTGCCCACTTCTGGTCAACATAATTATCACAATGAATAAAACATTAAGTGAGTTTTGTAAATTATTGACATTTTAAAAATCCAAAACGAAGACATGCTGACTGGCTAATGTCTGTTGACGGACTTGTGTGTGGTTTCACAGTCCTGTCTGTGAGCTTACTGTCATAGCTGAAAACACCAAGATGGTGACAACAAAAACGCTGAGCTGGAGGCTTTGAAGCAGAGCTCCACGGGATGATGTCCTGTTGTCCAACGTCATCTGAAAAAACAACATGTCATAATAACTTTTGCTAATGAATAGAAAATCTAAAATAAGAGCAGAATATGTTCTGGTCGTGCAGACTAGCTCAAACCTTTCATTCTCAGGCACGTCTCTATTGAATTGCCAGTTTCAACACTGTCTAATAATATAACAAATAATGTTGTGTACCTGGATAAGATCAGAATCTCGTTCAGGCAGCTTGGCGCCGTCTCAGGCACATCTCTCATCTCATTAACTGGCAAAGTTTCGACATTAACTATAAAATATAACATATAATATTATCATTATGCCCAATAATAAAATACACTAATGTGAAGATGTGCATCTGGAATAATATAACAAATAAAATAATGTGTAAATGTGTACCTGGATAAAGTCAGAATATGTCCTGGTCCGATATTTGGCTCATTATGGGCAGCACGTCACAGAAGCTCAGAATCTTTGCACTTAGCTTAGCGAGTCTATTATTCTGTTATATAGATTTTTTAGCACTTTAAAAGCTCAGCTGTCCACTTAAACTCTTCGTACAGTTAAATCATTTACAGTGTCATATAGCAGACACATGCATTACTGTGCACTAGTTGTGCCCATAACACACATCTCTCATGAACTGACTTTTGTCCACCATCTCTGAGAGAGGGCGCCACTGAGACAATGCAGTGTCACACATACACGGATAACAAATTGTGTTTATCATGACAAGTGGAATCACACACAACATAAATACTGTTACATTTATATAACTCTATAAACAGCTAGTAAATACTGTGTATTGCACACAGGGATGGCCTGAAACAATCATTCAAAATGGGAATGTGGCTCCATCCCAGACCGTTCTGTTAATCCAAACCAACAGCCAGACTGTATCAGAGTTTCCTATTATGACCGTTGTGGCCACAGTCCATATAGAAATTTAGAAGACAAGAACAAGAGTGACATTAGTCATTTATTAGCAAATACATTACCACTGCACTATTACAGCTGGGATAAGTCCCTATGATGGGAGCCAGAGTCACTATACATAACCACATTTATGTGTCATTGACTTAACATTAAAATTTTGCTATCTGTATACAGTGAGACTCTTTACTGCATACTGGGATGAAAATTGTGCCACTTCCATATCAGCTTACCTAAACAGAAAGCTTCCAAAGTGTGCTATAGCCACGGATTTACCCTCAAAACCTCAACATTCAAAGCACATACAAATGTACAAGGCCAGGCACAAACAAAACAGCTTAGGCCCCAGTCACACAGGCCAGGACACTGATTAGCAACCATCTGGAAACCACTAGTTGCAAGGGAAAATGCATATTCCCCAGTCAGTGGTGAGTGGTTGTTGAGGTTTGCTGTCAGTCACTGTACAATCAATATCAAAGGCCCAGTCCCTGAGGCCTAGAGACCAGTTGGTGATCCTTTGGCAACCAGGACTCCTGGTTGTAGGAGAAAATTGTGTATTCCACAACCACTTGGCAAGTAGTTGCAGGAGGTTGCTGGCAGTTCCTAACTGTTGCAGCCCCTTGTGATTACTTCAACCACTAGTAGAAAAAGTGCAACAATTGTTTGCAGACAAGCCAGTAATTTATGGGGGACATGGTACTCCGGCCTTTCCAGAACAATAAGGTGGATTTTTGTGCAGTTCCCGCATTGCCACAAGCCCCTCCTGTCCAGCTCCAACCACTCACCAACTGGTCAGAGAATACATATTTTTCCCTACCTGTCCAGGCCTGTGTCCCTCAGATCTTACTCTTAAACAAAGAAATACAAAGATATCACAGAGTTTGAAATAAATAGATTTATGTCAAGTGTCATAGAAAAACATGAAAGAGCTCTATCTCTTTAAATCATTGCACATTACACTGCGTCCTCTGCCTTGCAGAGAAAAAAGAGGTGTCCTTGTGGGTTGTGTAGTTTTCTGTCACGTGCTGTTGACTAATCCCAAAGGTCAACAGAGCAGAAATGCTCCTCAGGCCACCAGAAAATATCTGGTACAGCTGTAAACATTGTTTGGATGACTGCTATGAAGCTATAACCGATGTTTATACAACTTGTTTTAAACTTGTTTTAAAGAGAGTTTAAGTGTGGTGATGTAAATCACAAGACTATGAAGTCACAGTTTAGATTTGTTTTCACCTGCTGGTTGTTCAGGTTTAGGCACTAATCGCTTTTCTATCTATCTATCTATCTATCTATCTATCTATCTATCTATCTATCTATCTATCTATCTATCTATCTATCTATCTATCTAGTAGCTATTTTCGAAGCTTGATTAATATCGATTTCGTCTCAGGGGACAACCCCTTTTTTGTACCCTAAGGTTTGAATTGCTTTACAGTTTCTGGATGTGAGTTTTTAAAGTGGTTTCTTGCTGGTTTTGAGGCCATTCCAGTGCTCTATGTTTTTGATTCATTTTGGGATGTCCTGTTTTTGATTACTTATCATTCTTATGATATTTTATCAAGGCTCTTGCTGTTTTCACATTTCAGTTTCTAGTAATAAGTTGAAGGTTGTTGATTAACCCTTGTCTGTTATTCTAAGTCATATTTTCCTCCACACTTCCCATGTTTCCCAATTTCCACGTGCCTCCCTCTGACTTGTTTCAAAGACTCAGAAAATGTGTTTTCTTTTGTTTCGCGTGTTAGTTTTGCTTCCTGCCTGTCTCCCCTAATTGTCCTGATTGTCTTCATTTCTCCCGTTGGCCTGTCGCTCTGTATATAAATATTTTTTTCTTCCACTTTGTCTTTGTCACAGTGCCTGTTATGTTTCTTTGTACACCATATCCCCTCTCTACAGCTTTCCTTATCCCCCGTGTTATTGAATTTCTGTTGGCATCTTTGGACTATACTTCCGCCTCCAACCTCATGCATTTGGTTCCAAACCACCACAATCCATTACAAACACAACTGGTTATGCATTAGCCATTGCTCCTGTGAAGTCTCATGACAAAAATGACTAAATTACAGTTTTTCTCAGTTGCTTTGGTGCATTTCTCACAACAGAATTAAACTTTGCACAATAGTTAGTTCAACCTCCACAACATGTAGTCGTTTTGGCACAACCTTGTGGCGGTTTCATGTTCATTTCGGCAAATGCCTTTGGACATAAAGCAGTTGAGTAAGTACAAATATCTAAAGAATGGTCACTTTTGATTTGCTATTCATCACTATCTCCTTGCTTTTATCATGAATGTCACAATTATTTATACTTGTACCGGCTGAATAGTCATTGTCCTTACAACTAATAGTCTTCATTTCATTGCTTGTGTCAGTGCACTCAAAATTGTTGAACATCTTGTCAAACAATTTGTACACCCATTTTGAAAACCCTATTTTTAAGGAGTTTCCATGAAAATCTCCATAAAAAAGAGGTCCACTTTTGACTCCGCAGCAAGAGGAAAGAATTTGTGCAATGGTGGTTGCAAACAACGCTTTGAGACTGAGAGAAATACAAAGAACTGTCGTAGAAGATGACACC
Organism: Neolamprologus multifasciatus; assembly: GCF_963576455.1. Taxonomy (NCBI): domain Eukaryota; kingdom Metazoa; phylum Chordata; class Actinopteri; order Cichliformes; family Cichlidae; genus Neolamprologus; species Neolamprologus multifasciatus. The sequence goes on along the minus strand of NC_140447.1, from coordinate 29,154,428 downwards.
ATCTTCGGAAATATTCAGTCAATATCAATTTCCACCATAGACAGAGTCCTCAGACGGAATGAAATGTCCATGAAGCAATTGTACAAAGTACCATTTGAACGGAACAATGATCGAGTGAAGGAGCTCTGTCACCAGTATGTACAGGTAAAACATGTTTGCATATGTACCTCTGTTTACTGTAAAAGTTTAGGCCATGTACTGCACTTACATTTATGCATGTTACTGTAATCCTATTTACAATTCAAACTGTACAATCTGTTGTGCCAAATGCACCATTACAGACTTTTTTATTCTCATCCTTTGTATAGCGTATCCTGGAATTGGAGGCCAGGGAACCCCTGCACATGTTTGTATATCTTGACGAAGCGGGATTCAATCTCGCAAAAGGCAGACGTCGTGGACAAAATCACATTGGAGAAAGAGCCACCATTGATGTCCCAGGCTAACGGGGAGGAAATATTAGAGTGTGTGCAGCAATCTCAGAAAATGGCGTTCACACCCATATTCCTCGTATTGGTGTATACAATACACAACACCTGTTGGCTTTTCTGGAGGGTTCAATTGAATATTATCAAGAGTGCATATGAAGTGTCTTGATTTTCCTTTACAATTTATGGTTTTCAACATGCCATGCATGCTGTCCAGACTTGACATGTCATTGGGAAGCACCTACAAAGAAATCCGTCACAATGAGAACATGTTCAAACCATTTGATTTTGTGACCAAAGGTGCTGGTGTTATGACTTGTAATTGTGACAGCCCTGACACTTTGATTGATATAAGTACTTGCTTTTGATGAATATATTATCTGTTTTGATTAAGGGACTTGCTTTTGAAGCATTGACTACTTATTTTGAGCAACTGACTTGCTTTTGAACAACTGACTTTTCTTTTTGATGAAGTGACTCACTTTTGCAAGTTATCCACCATGTTTTGCAGTTTGCACTAATTGTTTTGAGAAAAGCCTTAGTAGTGGTGCAAAGTTTAATTCTGTTGTGAGAAATGCACCAAAGCAACTGAGAAAAACTGTAACACTGAAAGCCCCAAATCAATGTCAAACCTTTACCGCTCCTCGCTGTGATGCTGTTTATACCATGTATGACTAAGATTTAAGTTAAGGAATTTAACATCAAGAATACAGATATGAATCATCTGGCTGGGGGCCAGACTCAGCCCAGCAAAGACTCCAATCAGTTAAAAGTTTTAACTGCATTTTATATTTTTATTTTATATATTTTACAGCTTTTTCAGTTGATACAGACTGTGCCTCACCCCTATTTGCCATTAATACTACACCAGATTAATTATCTGTTGAATACACAATTAAATGACATTAAAGTTCCTGTTTTTTCACTATATACTGCAGAAATATGTGTTTTTGTTTGTTTTTACAGTGAGTTCACAGTCTAAAAAAATGATATGATAAAAACAACAACCCACCTTTATATGTTATAATCACAGGACAGTGTGTACTGACATTCTGAACCGAATGAACTTGCAGAACGTTTCCTGTAACTTTACACATTTTTCATGTAGTTTGATTGGTTCAGCTCACTTGAGGTCACAGTGGGCTGCTTGTGGCCCAAGATATAAAATGTGTTTGACACTCCTGCACATCCATCCATCCTTGCTGAACATTTAAAAAGCCACTTTTCCTTTAAACGTCACATAAATGTCACATTCTCTTATGAATCTTTACACATAAGAGTGTTATTTTTGTAAACTTTGGACTGGAGCTTTTATAGTAAGAATCTTTGCTGCTTCTTTGGTAACAGGACAGGCACCTGTGTAGTCTCGTTTTTACCATCTTTCCATTTTGCAATAATTTAGGCAACAATGTTTTTTATCTGGATTTGTAATACGCAAATGTGACACTGTAGCTTGAATTCAGATGAACACCGATGACCCTGTGTGAGAGCTGCAGTATATTGATGTGCCTTTTAACACAACACTACTGCTCATCACTTATCGTTGCACTTGTTGAGGTCCAGGTTAAGGTCATTTTCTTGTATCACTGAAAACTTTCAGACACTGTCAGGGTTTGATATGGATTTATGGCAGTTTCTTCCAGTTTGTTTAATGTATTTTTCTGAGCATTAATACAACCAGATGTGTCCACAGAGTTTTCTCATTTGATATGCCATTTATTACCACCACTGTCATCGGGCTTTATTTTATCACTAAACAAAACCATGCCATTCTCAAAACATGGCATTAAATTATTGTTTATTATAAATATTTAGATTTTGTCAGATTTTGGATTTTTTTTTCATAAATATCAAAATATTTTTGTCACAAAAATTGTCTTTTTGACTATAATAATCCTGTAGTGAAAGCTCTGGTTGCAAGAGGGACCGTGTGATGGCATTAGTCTCTGAATTGATGAGTAAGAGCCACCATGTTGCTTCCTGTTGAAAGCGTGTTCTTCCTCACTACTGTCACTATGGGCTGTTCTGATACTCTGTAATATTGTACCATCTTTAATTTACTATACAATAGTCCCTTGAGCTGATGGTTGTTGACACCTCGTGCTACATAAATAAACCTAAAATGAATTTGAGCTTGATAGTTATGTTGAAGTTATCTGGGCGCTGTTCCAGATCTTTCTGTCTCACTTTAACCTCCAGAGATAAACCACAAGCGCACATTCACACACAGACATGAACAGTTGGCTTAATTGTGATCCTGTCCAGAGCTTCAGGTGTAGCTTTTTGCTTTTTAGTAAAGCTTTTCTTCATGTCCTGTGGGAGAGATGAAGGTTTTCCATCTGGAAAAGATTCTGTTGAAGCCAGACGACACCACTGGCACTGAGCTCACACCGACTGCAGAGACATTCATAGCATACAGGTGATAAAACGACTGCCTTCATCCTTGTCTGGATGTCTCAGCGTTAAACCCGCGGTTTTAAGTTTGTATTAGTCCATCCCTCTTCTGGGTTTTCATTGGCTTCTGTATACATTGCTTAGTCAGTATTTAGTTTTCTGTTAATAATACTATTTGTTAACCTTGTGTGTATGAGCCTTGTTATTTGTGACTTCAGTTCTTAGCTTTAGTTTCTGATGACTTTAGGTTTATATTTAGTGACATTACCAGTGTTTCCATTCAGTTCCTTCTAAAAGTCTCATCTTTGTCTTCATGTGTTTCAAAGTAGCTTTGTGTTTCCTAGTTCTGTGGTTTCTAGTATTAAGTCTCCTGCCTTCAATCTCTCTTTTTGGACTTTTGGATTCAACACCATTAACAGTTCAGCTTATGTTCACTTCTGTCTCCTGCATCCTGCATTTGGGCTCCGAGCAATCCACAATCCAGTGTGTGACAGCAGTCCACGGCACACAGACTTTTATACAACTTAACCTGATGAGTCGCTCTCTTCAGGCGTGTGGAAAAAATGTTAGTTTAACTCACATCCACACTGGTTTCACTTATCCATGCTAATGATTTATTTAGAAAATTAGGGTTCTTGTCTTGAGTGCAATCACAGAAAAGGATCAATTATTTCCTTCAGACTACAGTTTTCAGTTGCAGATAGATTTAGGCTTGGTTAGATTTGGGAAACAAAACTTCTTGAACTGGTTTCAGAAAGGATTTGGGTTTTTTCCCAACAGGCTTTAGAAAGCTTGTGCACCACAGTGGCTTTCCGATAGAAAGAATTGGAGACAATTGGCTGATTGGGACCCATACCCAGTTTCACACCTTGGCTCAGGCGATTAGAGGAACATCAGGGGGTCCTTTTGTCCGTCTGTGGGGGGAAACTCCCACTAGGTTTAAATCTGGGACTCCCCACCATTTGACCTTAGAACTGAAGAAGCTTCTCGGATGAGAGGTGAAACGTCTTCAAGCAACTTAAAGAAGTCCAGACGCTTTTCTTTACAAGCTCCTTAGACTATGATGACCTGGATGACTGAGAACCTTCACAGACAATTGGAGACAATGAAACCTCTCCTTTGACCGTGCCTTCTTCTTGATTTAAAACAACATGAATGATCAGGTACAGGGACGACCTTGGAGCTCTGACATTTTCATGATGTTGTTGGAACAACACCAACACGGTGATATCATTTCATATTTAATGTGGTGGCTCTGAGAGCCCAGTGACAGGGAAAGAAGAAAAACAACAGTTCTGTGATATAGATTTGTTTTATGACTTTTTCTTCTGTTTGTAATTTATGTGCCTTAAATATTGCATAATCCTTTGTGCCTCAGACAAAGAGAGAATCTTACATATGAAACATCTCACTGGTGAAGCTAATAAATGACCGAGACAAATATGTGTGGAAACAGTTTTAATCTGAGCAACGAGGTGTAATTTATAAACTCATCATCCATTTTTCTTTTTGGAATTAAAAAATAACTTCTGACCAGAGGAGTCTGTGCACTGATTTCCTCTTAAAATGCAGCAATTAGATGGAAAAATAACACAAATATAGTAAAAAATAAAAGCCTTAAAACTGAGTTATGTTCAGCAATCAACACAAAGCTGCCAGGGATCAAAACAGACTTTGAGATGAAAAACATTTCACTGCTCAAAGTCTGCATCATGGTTTCACTTTGTGAGCATGCATCCTGTTTCTGTCATGAAAGTGAAGAACGCTGTTTTATATTCATCTTTGCAACCAAAGAAATTATTCACACAGAACAACTTCTCCAACTTTATTTATCTGCCAGATTAAAAACGAGGGAATGGCAACATAATTATGATTTGTATCATATGCGGCTTACTGAGAATTCATTACTGTCTGGTGATATAACTATACTTAGGCTTGTCCATCATAAAGACCCAGTCCTGATTTTAAGATGTGAGTAAGCTGTATGTCATTAGCTGTTGAATTCGTTTTCATACCTTTATGAAACCTTTATTACTTGGTAGTGTTTGTGTGTCCAGTTGAGAGCCTTGTCTTTGATTGATCAATGCTTTTTTGTTTAAATACATCATTTAGAAATTATTTCTAAAATCAAACAACTAATTGAGCTAATTGAGATTTAACAGGAATATTTTTTAGCCTAAATTACATTTGATGAACAGGGCAGAGGTCTCTGTCCTGCAGTTTTGATTTAACTTCCTAGAACCTGTTGTCCACATATGTGGACATCACATTTTGGGTTGTCTAGACCAAAATACTAAATTTTGCTCTACAAGGACCTGATATCCACTTATAAGGACATTATACAGCCTCTGTTCTATTGAATTTTAAAGGAATATCCTTATATGTGCATCTCATTTTTGTCAGAAACAAAAATCAGGGAAAAAAATGTGGCAATTCTTTGTTTTTACATTCATCAGGTCCCAATTTGCCCAAATATCAAAGAGAAATTAAAAATGCATGCCATGGAAGTCCTGTAGATTTAATCTTTAACCATGGCCATGAAGATACCCAGCCTAAAGTTCAGCATTGTTTTAATCCTCCAGTGTCAGACAGGAGGCAGAAATGGAGAGTGAGTGAGCCAGAGTTTATGGATGGAGATGATGCATTTGGACATAGAAGGCAGTGCGGCTGCAGCAGACCAGAGCCAGCAGGTCATCAGCTCCCAGCCAGAAGGCCTGAGAATCGTGCTGAGGAATGAGACACCGATGCCAGGCTGCGACCGTCTGCGTATACTCAGATATTTGTCTCTGTGTGCGAATATTTACAGTGGACAGACAGGGACTGAAACTCTAAAAGTAGAAACGCCACAATGGAAAAAGTCTCACGCGTTCATATATTTTATCTGCGTCACCTCAAAGCCTGCAGAACAGTTGTAAATATTGAACATTACAAAGAAATTTAAGCTCTATTTTAGGAGTTATTAGACTGAAGTACATTATCACAATAGTTCAAATATGAATGACCATCGATTATCAAGATGATCCAAATAAGTTAGTGAACAAACTTTGTCAGAATGATGGAAAATCTCTGGACCACAGATTGAAAAAATTCGGGGGGAGGACGTGATAGATCATTAGGCGGTGAATATTGTGTGGAAAACAACAAGCGAGTATGTAAGAAAAATGAAAGATAAGAAATAAGAGGCAATGGAAAGAGTGAGTGATTGCCAAAGATAAAATAGACAAATTGATAAAAAGAAATTTAATAAGAAGAACAGAGAGAACACGAAAGTCTCCAAAAATGGAAATGTTTCAAAATGAAAACTTCAAAACTTCCACTTACGTCCCGTACTTCAGGAAATCCATCTATGTGAGGACTTTAGACCTTAAAAAGGAGACATTTTCTCTGTTTTGCCTGAAACCCACATTTCCTGCATAACTAGCATGTTTTGTCAGTGATTTATGTTTGTCTTACCTCCTCAGACATACTGGGTTTGTAAGCCCAGTGTATGTCACAGTACAAACACACCAACACACCAAAACAGGACATGGAGTTGTTTACTGGCATCAGGTAAAAACTACAACTGACTGGTATGTAGACCTGATCAAGACAACCTGCTGAACCGAGCATGACAATGGAGAAGGAAGGTGAATTAAGGGACTTTGGCTGTAACATGGATGTTGGTGCCAGATGGGCTGGTCATCTATTTCAGAAGCTGCTGATCTAATGGGATTTTCCCACACAACCATCTCTGTGGACCTTTTTCTCTTAAAGGAGAAAATATCCAGTGAGTGAAAGTTTTCTGGGCAAAGATGATGCGTTCATGTCAGAGGTCAGAGAAGAAAGGCCCGACTCCTTTGTGCTGATCGGACGGCAACAGTTACAGTCAAGATATGCAGAAAAGCATCTCTGAAGACAGATTAATCCAACAGATTGAACCTTGAAGCAGCAGCAGAGGAGCACATCGGGTACCACTCCTGTCAGCTAAGAACGGGAAGCTGTGGTTAGAATTTACACAGGTTCACAGAAATTGTACAATTGTAAGGCAGTCCATAAAATATATCTCAGCTGACTTGGGAATGCCTGAGTGAGGGAGTTCTGGGTTTCTCTACTGTCAGTGGTAGAAGATGGAGGGATGGATGGATGGATGGATAGATGGATGGATGGATGGAGAAGGGTGTCCACCCTCAGCATTGTGAAGCGATGTTAACCTAATAAAGAGGTCAGTGAGTATATTTTATATAGGCTAGATGTAGATGTGTAATGTGTATCTCTGGTTAATTGCCAGATGGTGTGTCAGAGGTGGGGAATGTTGTTTATACATGATGAGATAGCAACGAACGCCAGGCACTGACAAACCCACACATTGCGAGCAGCATTAATGCTCTGCGGGTGTGTGTTGGCCAGAGTCAGAGGAGAGGTTTGAACTGTTTTGAGAAGGAACAGATCCTCATTCTTATCACACCCTCCCCTTATTGTGAAAGAGCATCTCCACTCTGGACAAAGAAGCAGTAGGCACAATGAGTGCTGTGTTTCATCAGTGTATCATCACCGCTTCGTGGTGTGGGAAAAATTTCCTGGACAGTTATTTCTCTCCCACTTTTTCCTCCTCTGTGATCAGATTGTATTTATAAAAGGAAATACCCTTGCGCCAGTTATGAAATCCTCAGTGGCCGCTTATCCTTTTTCGATCGAACTATTTTGGGGTTTTACAGGGGACTAGAGAGTTCTTCTTTACTTATTCACTATAAAACTCAGAACATTGATGAACTCAGAATCACGAGTACAATAACAGTCAATATCTGTCCCTGCAGTTACAGCCTACATACGTGTACTGGACCTCTATGCGTACCTTTATGTGGACCAAAGGAGTAAAAGGTGCATATTTGTACAACTTCTTCTACATTTAGAGGTGCCTAGAAAAGAAAGCAATAGATTCATGGCAGAAGAATAGGACACACATGTAGACACACATATATTTTAATTAATTTTACTCAGCAGTCATTAAAGCCAAAGAATGTCATTAAAATCTACATGAACATTTGAGGTGCTGACAGGATCCACTGTTTCACTCAGGATGGGGACCCAGCTGTGCTTCACAATCGATGTGACAGCGGCTCCATTATTTATGATTCGATAAGCAGGATAATAATAATAAATCTGTTTTGTGTATGTCTGCAGCTGGTCTTCTACAAGGCGGTGCAGATTCTGTCCAATCTGGGCCACAGCCTGTCAATCATCACTCTGCTAACCAGCACCATCATCATCTGTTTGTTCAGGTAAAAACACTCACTGACCACAGCTACCAGAAGCACTAAGATTTCAGTTTAATTCATGGTGACCTTACAAGTCATCTCAAGGCACTTTATACTATAAAGACAAACAACACTGACAGAACATTAGTGACCACATAGTCAGAGAAAAGAAAAATCCCCATAACAGGGAGAAGTCATCCAAAAAGCACATGTTCAGAGACCACAGCGCTGTTACTTGTTTGATGAATGGGAAAGTGGAGGAAAGAGAAGCATAAAGGAAGCTGTGGAGTCACAGACAACCAGGAAGTGCAAATATTGAGCTGTGTAAAGAAATAAAAACTATGAAAGCACCTCACTACACACAAAACTGTATTATTGTCCCAAATTCAAAAGTAAAATGCTTCTGCTGCAGATGTTTAAGATGAACTCAGTTTAAGTGCTCTTATATAAATATGTAATAATATTAAATATTTAATAATACAGCTATTAAAAAGCTACTGTTAAAAAACAGCTCCTGTAACTGCAAAAACTGCAACTCTTTTACTTTACATGTGATTATTCGGATAATTACTTGCTAATATTTGCTCTTTTTCCATCTAAAGTACAGATCTGATCCTAGAACACTGAAAGCAGAGCCGCAGACGACTTGTCTAGTGTCCTGATCACCCATCAAAGACGAGACGATAATCCCCAATGTGCATGTTCAAACAACCAGAAAAAGCAGCTGTGCTCTCAGTTTGCCCAGCTGCAGGCGCTGATGACAGGACACAAACACACCCATAAATTTGACTCTCAGTATAAGATTCAAGCAGAGTAAAGCAGATCAATCCTACTTTAAGATACTTTAGTCCAATTTGATTTTAATCAATGTCTGTTTTTAGATTTCACTGGACAAGCATTGATTGCCTTGCTTGTCCTGATGGTGCCACTAACTCCATCAGGGCATTTACTCAGGGCATAACATGTTCCATCACAGTAACCCTGCAAAATAGTATTTTTACCCCTTCGTACAGTCGCCCTGAGAGGTCAAACGGACACCAGCAAATGAAAAAATGCTGCAAAAGCACACAAAACACAACTGAAGCTGAATGAAGCAAAATGGAAGTAGGAAAAAAAAGCTAAAACTAAGAAGCAACTGATAGTATTGGATGCATCTCTTGGTGGTCAAAGGGTGCATTAGGGCTTTTATTCTTCGCCTCAGGAAGAAAACGTGTGTTAGGCAGACTTGTTGAAACAAGCGAACAGGTTGGAAAGGCGCAGGGAGGACAGAGAACACAAACGCAGTGGTGGCATCTAAGGACATGCTGTGTGGAAGAGTGGAGACAGGAGAAGTTGTCGCTGCTTCGTGGAAAGTCCCACAGCTGCCTGAGTCTGTGGCAGCATAACTAAGACTTTTTCTATTAATACACTAACCCTGAAAAGTCTGCATAAACTCTCTTTCTCTTTTTAAACATAAAAATATGGTGACGAATGTAAAAAAAACCCATGAAACTTCCCTTATGTAATTTTGAAATAGGTTTGTAAAGTTAATGACTTTAATTCATGGTCACCCGACAAAGCCTTAACTATAACTAACTATAACTAGAAGCTAAAACTTCTACAAATTGTTGTCATGATTTATAATGTTGTGTGCACATGGACGGATTCAAATTTTCTTACTTACCTAAAAGACAAAATAAAAGTAACAAAGGCGAGGGCGATGCTTTTGAGCTTAACAAAGACACTGCTGGAAACATCCACAGGGGTGCTGGTGGAACAACCTAAAATAAACATCTCTTATATGTAAATGAGGCCTCTTATGAAGGACAAACAAAGGTGCCTCACACCTTTTCTATTAATACAATAACCCTGAAAAGTCTGCATAAACTCTCTTTCTCTTTTTAAACATAAAAATATGGTGACGAATGTAAAAACAAACCAACATGAAACTTCCCTTATGTAATTTTGAAATAGGTTTGTAAAGTTAATGATAATGACTAATCTAACATCTCAATTTAAATCCCCTGAAACAGTGAAAGTTGGTATCTGAAGAAATCAGAAACAGATGATTTTGTCTTCAGTTTCTACATCATAGCTCCATATTTCTATTCTTAAACTCTGCCAGAGTGACTTTGCATGATTCGTAGTCTTATGCTGGGCCCTTGTGCAGCCCCTCAGGTCATCTTTTTAAAGAAAACAAATACAGGGTTTGGAGAGCACGTTTCTTTAGAAAACTCACATTTACTACACCAGCAGACTGCAATCAGAGTTTGTGGTCATGGCTCTGACCTCTTCAGTCTTCTCACACATGTTGAATGAATCGTTTTTGTTCTTCTAAAGTGCGGAAATCCTGAAAAAAACGTGAGGTTTAAAGGCAGGCAGGGTCCAGCGCTGAAGGCAAAGTTATCAGTCTTGTTGTGCAAATTTCCTGAAAAGTCAAGATAATTTGAACAAATGATGTATTCAGAATCGGGTTATATAACATATTTTTATTTATATACTCTTAACACTTCCGAACATACGGAGCATGATAACAGTTTGTAGAGATGTGCGAAGCTCAGTCTGGATCGACTCCAGCTGCTCACTCGGCCACTATCAACATGTTTAGTAGGGGTGCAACGATACTCGTATCGATATCGAACCGTTCGATACAGTGCTTTCGGTTCGGTACGCATATGTATCGAACGATACAACATTTTTAATTTATTTTATCAACTTTCCTTCTGACGATGCTGTCTGTGTTGAGCGCTCAGTGGATCTGCGCTCGACAGTGCAGCCTAGGCGGAGTAGTCGAACACAGATTCACTGAGCGCAGGGCAAGCTAGAGACAGAAGCTAGGCTAGTTGCAACATGGCAAATTGAACCTCCCCCACCCTCATTCAGATCTGGCGTTTGGAACTATTTTGGTTTTCATGTGAAGTATGACCCTGAAGGTAAGCGTGTCATGGACAAAAGTAAAACAGTATGTTGGATGTGCCAGCAATGCTCAATTGGTGGGAACTAGTGTGTTAGCGCAGTTAGCTCGTTAATGTGTTGACGTCTTCCAGCCCCACTCTTGAGGCGATCCGCGGTAGCTCGTTAACGGAGATTTGCCGTGTTGTGACATTAATGTAATTTCAGATTAACGCTGACAGCACTAGTGGGAAGCCCAGAAGAAGCGTATAGTATAGCTTTTATTTTGGAAAGAGACATTTCTCCATAATAAACTCTCTTTTCCAAAGATGAGTGATTCCTCAATCAGATACAGGGCTCGCAAAATCGCTAGCCCGACGTCCTGGGGCTTTTTTCCAGTCGGGCTACCAAAATCTATCTCTGCCCTGCCCGTCGGCCTATCGTAGGAAGGAAAAATATATGTCAATGCTTTTGCATTCTTTCGGAAATGTAGCTGGGTAATTATGTCATTGGCATCGGCCACTGTCAATATGTGACATACTGAAATCACGTTTGAATTTGCGCTTGTTTTCTGCTTTCACTTTGCAATCGCGTGAACTGTGTATAGAGAGCGACAGCACTGATTGGTGAGTGATGATAATTTGCGCACCAATTCCTCTGACATCGTCTTATCAATCGTTAGCTTACTATGCAAACATGACAAGTGAAATCTCCCGCAGCTTAAACATGTGAGAGGTTGATCGCGCAGAGAATCGCTGAGCGTTATGTTAGTGCGTGTGTAAAAGCAGCAGGATATATATTTTAGTTCTGCTGAGCCAAATAAGACAGGTCAGGGTGAAGAAGTGACAAAACGCAAAAGTTATGACAAATCAGACTATAAGACAAAAAGAAAGTGCAGCTTTATGGTTTCATGGACAAAAGAATTTCTGTGGCTGCAATATGACGAGCTAAATAACCAGGGCTGCACATAAGTGGTCCGCAGGTGCGCATTCGCTGTCAAAATAAAAAACGTGCACAAGATAAGAAGTTGCAACGTGTGTTTGCGTACATAAGATTTTCTGGAGGAGGACAGACATTTGTTTAGAACTCTTAAAGATGTCAAAGAAGCTCCTTTAAGCAATTACTGTGATGTTCCTCCACCTCCAAAGAAATGTCAGGAGTCCGAACCACAAAAGAAGCGCGTATTCTCGGAAAAGTGGTTGCAGGAGGTGAGCTGGCTTCAAACAAATGATGAACGCACAGAGATGTGGTGCAGAATGTGTCGTGAAAATTTAATAAATGACAAATTAATAAAAAGGCATGAACATTTTTTTTGTATCGAAAAAATATCGAACCGTGACACCAAAGTATCGAACCGAACCGAACCGTGAATTTTGTGTATCGTTGCACCCCTAATGTTTAGATACCGCATCCTTCAGTCAATTCACACCCAGACACTCTGTATAAACACACTTCTCTATGTTTGCGTGTGTGTGCATGTTTACAGGAGACTCCACTGCATGAGGAACTACATCCATCTGAACTTGTTCGTGTCGTTCATCCTGCGCGCCGTCGCAGTGCTCGTCAAAGACACCCTGCTCTTCTCGTATGGTGAAACCACAGACTGCAGCCAACAGCCCTCGCTGGTAGCCTTTCACGCATGAAAACACACACACATTTTTTACTTCACCGTTAAACACATTTACTATATGTACAGAAACCTTTAGATTAACCTTAATTAAAGTACAAAAAGGAAGAGTCTGTATTGGTGATACCAACGTTCACCAACCCTTCAAGACCTACCATAGAACCAAGTCCGCCAGAGCTTATATTATATTTTTACATGTTGTAGAGCCATTTTTGGGAGCATTTCAAGTTGCTATACATCAATACAACCATTACAGCCTAAATTTTAATAATATGTATGCATTAAGTGCATAGTAATTACATAAATTGCAAAAAAGTGCAATAAACTACAAAAAAATTGAAAATCGTTTTTGTTTTTTAACATATATTTCTAGTTAGAGAAATTTAAGAGGCTTATCCCTCAAAACTGTAAATACAAAAAAGTTGCACAAAATAGTTTCCCACCACTGGAAATTTATTTTGAGTGTCTTCACAGTTTTATTTTTGAAATACACCAATTTTTATATACTGCAGGAAAAACGAAAATAAATATTATAGTGCAAATTTGCAAAAAAGCAGCATATGCATCAAAATAAACTATTTCCAGCAGTGCAATATGAGTCCTAAGCATCCCAGAAACGACACAGAAAGTCATAAAGTCAAACATAACTTTTAAAAACACCAGTATAGGCTCATAAGTCCCTGATGGTAAAAAACTACATTTCTGCGAAAATGACGTCACTTCTGGTTTTGGGCAGGTTGTGGCGGACATGCGATAGTTCGTGCTGACGTCTATTCTAACGTAGGAAGTGTTATGAACAGCTGATATGATCAGCAAAGCGTGTTTCTGGAATATTATGTTTTTGTTGCTGCAAGCGCTTTTTATGCAGTTTTTGCAAAGCTATATGTGGAAGGAAACCGTGACTGAGGACAAGCTGATGGCATAAGATGTAAGTACAACTCCTCCGGTTTCATATGCAAAAAAAATTATTGCGCTAGCTCACGTGGTTGCAGAGCTACCGGGATTTAAAAGTAGTTGTGCAAAATGGAGTGTGCCTGCTCTGACCTGTTTTAAAAACTTTCTGGGTTCTTGCAAGCATCTTGGAGATGAGCACTTTATGAGGCCATCTGTTGCAGGACTCTTGTAGCTGAACTGAATGTTTGGTTTTTTTATGACTCTGGCTAAATGTTTGGACTCTTTGTCATGCAGAAGCATGAATTTGGAACCAGTTAGACGCCTTCCTGATGTTGTTTTTGTGTGCGTGTGATGGATAAGAATCTAACGTATCTAAATCTTTTGCACGGCACTGAGGGTCCTTAGGCAGATGGCTATAAATGACCTCAGAGTGAAGCATTGGAAACCATTCACATAAAGAAGCAGCTTTAGTTTAGAAAACTGTGGGTGGCTTGCAAAGTTTACCTCTATATCTGCGTTTTTTCCAACATGTCCACACATGCTGAAGAGAGTTTTCAAATTTGCATTTGTAGCACCGTTAATCCAGGAGTCATGGGTTGGATATACAGTCCTGTGCAAAAGACATCACTCATTTCTTCTTCCAAAAAGCCAGACTTGTAATTGATAAAGTGGTCTTGAGCAATAGTTCTCCAGCTTTGAATGTTCTACCATGTGGATCACCGTTCATGGAGCGGTTAAAAGCAAATGTCTTTCAGTTCTGAGAAAAGTAAATTAGTAAATTCATTGGAAACAAGCGCATTTTTTTTTTAATTCACTGGCTCAACTGCACATTTACACAAAACATTTGAGAAATCTTTTCACAGTGTAAAAACAGTCACTCTAATGCCAGTCATCAAGGTTCACAATGAAGTTGGTGATTCTTCCAATTCTTTGTGAAAATGTATTTCTTTGTGGTCAAATTATAACATTACATACAGAACTTTACTATGCAAACTATAGAATGGATGTAACAAAGCATGTTGCTGTTTGTGTGTGTGTGTGTGTGTGTGTGTGTGTGTGTGTGTGTGTGTGTAGGTGGGCTGTAAGGCCAGCCTGATCTTCTTCCAGTACTTCATCTTAGCTAACTTCTTCTGGCTGCTGGTTGAAGGTCTTTACCTTCACACGCTGCTGCTCGTCCTCCCCACCTACTCCTTCCGCCTCTCCATCTACATGCTCATCGGCTGGGGTAGGTTGAACCACAATGAGAGCACCGTAACTTTATGTTGTCTTTACAGTCTTATTGGCCTGGTCTTATGTGTTACCACTGATAATGTTCCTATCACCAAGTTAATGTCTTAAAACCCACTGAAACATCTGACGATCATGCATTAAAAACACTTGATTAAAACTGAATAGAAACCAAAGACAATGTAAGACAGTCTAAAGATGATTAAAAAAACTAATAATAATGGAAACCTCAGACTCCTGGTGAAAGTTTAGAGTTATCTGACATGAGTGCAGTAAAGTAGAAACAGTCCATCAACATCACTCAACTAACAAAGTGGTCGAACCATCAGGGAACTTTTTCTTTCTTACAAAGTTTCACATGCTATGCAATCCAGTGAAAAACTAATTACATCCATGATTTAGTGACTTTTAAAACCTTCTTTATCAGCAATAGGTTGAAGTAATACCTTTTTGAATGGCTTTATCAGTCTCTTACACTGTTGTGGAGAAATTCTGGCACTCTTCTTTAAAATATTACCTCGGTTCATTGAGATTTGCAGGCATTTGTTTATTCACAGCTCTCTTAACGTCCTCCCGCAGTGTTTCAGTCAGGTTGAGGTTGGACTTGCTCATAATCTTTTGTCCCAACATTTTTTTTTCACATTTACCATCTGCTGGCCAAAATCTGAAGTATTTCCAAACAAAGCGCAGTCTCTCTCTCTAGAGACGAATTGAGTTGTGAAATTTGTTCTATCATTACCACTCGGTTGAATTAATCCTGGGCTAAACTGAACTCCTGAAACCTTTGAAGATTAACCTTATGCTTTAATAACAGGGATGGCTTTTGTTAAGCAATCTCCTTAATGTACAGTAACTAGGTTAATTGTTCCTTTTAACCTTTATGTGCACATAAAATGCAACTAGCTGACCTGCCCAAGCTTAGCTGTTGGCAAGTCAGTGCTAAACATATGATTGTTGGGCTTTTCTCTGTATCTATGAAGCGCCTTGAGGCGACATTTGTTGTGATTTGGCGCTATATAAATAAAATTGAATTGAATTGAATTGAATTGAATTGAATTGAATTGAATTGAATTGAAATTGAATTGAATTAAACAATGTACAAATGACCTCTTCACAATGAGCAAACACACTTCTCTGCTACATAATGTCTGCCACTACCCACACAGCACATATAGGTCAGCAATACATCACTGCGCTCTCTGGGATTCATGCTAGGTTAAATTTATCACAAGAGGTGTTGATGCAAAGCAGATCGAGCCCTTAAGAAGATCCCTGCAGAGAATTAAGCTCCGTACGAATGAGGCTGCGAGAGGTCAGGAAGACCAGAAAAGTTTATGAAAATAACAATTCATTCAATGTTCCCTGGTTGCAGTTAGTGTGCTATTAACCCTGCAGTTTAATTCAATTCAATTCAATTCAATTTTATTTATATAGCGCCAAATCACAACAAAAGTCGCCTCAAGGCGCTTCATAGATACAGAGAAAAACCCAACGATCATATGACCCCCTATGAGCAAGCACTTTGGTGACAGTGGGAAGGAAAAACTCCCTTTTAACAGGAAGAAACCTCCGGCAGAACCAGGCTCAGGGAGGGGCGGGGCCATCTGCTGTGACCGGTTGGGGTGAGAGAAGGAAGACAGGATAAAAGACATGCTGTGGAAGAGAGACAGAGGTTAATAACAGATATGATTCAATACAGAGAGGTCTATTAACACATAGTGAGTGAGAAAGGTGACTGGAAAGGAAAAACTCAATGCATCATGGGAATCCCCCGGCAGCCTACGTCTATTGCAGCATAACTAAGGGAGGATTCAGGGTCACCTGGTCCAGCCCTAACTATATGCTTTAGCAAAAAGGAAAGTTTTAAGCCTAATCTTGAAAGTAGAGATAGTGTCTGTCTCCCGAATCCAAACTGGAAGCTGGTTCCACAGAAGAGGGGCCTGAAAACTGAAGGCTCTCCTTCCCATTCTACTTTTAAATACTCTAGGAACAACAAGTTAGCCTGCAGTGCGAGAGCGAAGTGCTCTAATAGGGTGATATGGTACTACATGGTCATTAAGATAAGATGGGGCCTGATTATTTAAGTTTTAAAAAATCAGTTATATTAATAAATTTAGAAATTTCATAGACAGCCCCTCTGAAGCACCTCTTTAGTGTGAGCCTCTGCAAAACACAGTGCCAGCACTCAGACAACCAGCAGACAGTGTGTCACGCTGCTGAAGTGAGCTGGTGTATTCAGGGAAAGTCCTGGCAGTAAACACTCTCCTGGCCTCTGCGTTCGCTCTCTTCCGAACGCAGCTGTCTCAGCTGCTGCCTCCTGACACCTTCCTTCCACTATCAATCTCCACTTTACCAAGAGTTCCTCCCCAATGCATCACCGTTCAGCCCCAGATGTTTAATGTGTGAGTGTAGAGGTCATATTTCCTTTGTGGCACTTTGCGAGGATGTTCTGTGCCTGCCAGATAGAGAACCTAAACAGATCCTCTTCTCCTCCACATCTACCTTCCTCTCTACTCTCTGGTTCTCAGGAATCCCTCTCGTGTTCATCGTGGCATGGATCATTTGTAGGATATACATGGAGGACAAGGGGTGAGTCTGCAAGTGTTTAAACATTGTTTTCACAAACTGTGTCAAGGTCAGTGCAAAAATCAAAGTTACAAACTTGCAGGGGGCACATTATGCTTATCCTTAATTTCCACCACATGCATGCAGTTGCATTGGTTGAAGCTTACATCAAAATAATGCATCTTTGATTTCATTTAACCATCTCTAGGTCAGGAAATGTTATAAATCTCACTGACTTATTTACTCACTTCCAGGTGTTGGGAGATGAACAACACCCCCATACCAAACAGAGTGATCAACTGGCCCATCATGGCATCTATCATTGTGAGTTTTGTCCCAGGATAACCTTGTATACATCAGACAGAGAGTTTTTTCATGAATTAAAAAAGCAACTTCTTAAATGTTTTTCGGCATCCTGGACACAATTCTTATTAGTTATAAATAGTGTAAAGAATTGACCTGAGTAAAACTGAGTGGATCTGTGATCAGGATGATTGTACACACAGTCCATTATGCCCCACCAGTGGGTATAACACAGACTAAATTAATAGGTCAAGTCTGTGCTTCGTCTGTTTTTTGTTGTTGTTGCTTTTAGTCATTAATCTGAAATCCATTTTCATTTTCACCTGCTTTGTCCTTGTTCTCCTTTTCTCATTTTATTTTGCTTTCTTCTACTAAAATATAAAACATTGGATCATTATTTTTATTTTACAAATAAATATTCACCATATTAAAAGTGATGCATTATTACAGAGCCTGCACAGCCACACATTGGTTTTTAGAGTCACACACTTACTGGACACATCGTTTAAGTGCTCCTGTTCAACTGATGCTAAATGGAAACATGCCATGCAACATTCAGATGGCAGGATTCGGCATTAACGACATGAAAACATGGATCCTGCTTTTTATCAAAGGTTCAGGCTGTTGCTGGTGGTGTAATGATGTGGGGAATGTTAGCCTCACTCACTTGGTACAAACTCAGCATCATTTAAAAACTACAAAAGTATTGCTGCTGATCTGTTTTTGGTCAGCAGCAATACTCAGTACTTTTCTATAAGGGAAGAAGCTTTAAGACACACAGATGGTTATACTTTAACTCTTGGACTGAACCAGAGCACTTTGTACTGTAGTTTTTATTTTGGTAATGGAGTTTGCTAAAGTACTCACAGATAATGTTTCTTTTTAACATACTGTTTATTGTTGGGTTTCCAGGAGAAAGGTTTAAGCATCAAAACTAGTTGATGAGGTTTAGCAAAAGATCACAGATCGGGATAAAATATTATGATTATGTCAAAAGTGTCACAGCCAGAGTGATCTAAAACAAACAAGCAGGGCAGGCATAAATCATCCTTCCCATTGAAATCCGTTAGTTTCAGAGTTGCAAAGCTACTCCAACAACATTCATTTCCATACGCAGCATACTAAAAAATTACAGTATGACATATTTTATTGCTATTCTTGGATTTTCTGTGATACTTGGCCTCAGATGGTGGATCTCTTTATTTACACTGGAAATCCCAGACACAATTATATCCTGTGATACAGACATTCATAAAAAAAAAGGCTGCTCAGTCATTGAGAAAACATCTGCAAACAGATAAGTTTTAGATAAAATTCAATCAGTCAGCAGTCGACTTCAAAACATGCGAACCAGCAGATAATCCATCAGAGCAAGCTGTCATGCTGAGCTTTTCTATTTTTACTATTTTTACTTGTTGCAACAGTGAAGTTCTGCTTGATCCGTTGTGAGCGAACTGCTTACTGCTTGTTTTTGCGAAGCTCTATTTAACTGACGTTGTACGATTCGATTGTTGAGCATTTTGCAATAATGTGTGCTCTAATGTGTGCTTTGTGCCATCAAGTTTCCATTTATATTTGGCTATAACTATGATTTATAGATGTCTTCTAAATATATGAAATGCAGGCAGTTGTAAAGTTATTGTTCTGAAAACGCAGTCATCTGTAAGGACATGCTCTCTGAATGTGTGTTTGTCTATGTTGGTTTAGAACATGACTGGGCAGGTTTTGGAGCGTAGCTTTCTCGTGAACTGCTTGTTCAAACAGTACGAATGAGTGATGGAAGTCACTTAACACAGAAAACCAGAGAAAATACACTTAAAATGAGGAGAATGCAAATACAAAAAATACACCTCTGAGTGATGTTTTGTAAAAATATTTGCAACATGTCAAAAGCTTATTTGAGGATTCAGATTTGGTTATATGGTCGAAGTTAGAGTTAAGGTGTTTTTATAATGCAGCATTATTTGAACATGCCTCCCTTCCTGGCCTTTGGTCCCACTGTTGCTAATGATCCAGCTAAGCACAGCTTTCATTTCGGCACCTCTCAGTTTTTGTATCCTGGTTGGCTGGTTTCTTATTCTAAAAATCTATAAAAGTATTTGGTTTATGAGACGGAAATCATCATATATGTCACATAAACACATGTATGTGGGTGTGAGCCCCTCCACTTACACTCATAGTGAAGAAGGCAGCTGATTTTTAGCAACATATGAGAACTGCTCTTCAAAATGAATTGAAACCCAGCTAAGGCCTTTGTGTGTAGAGTTTAGATGTTCTTCCTGTGCCCGTGTTTGGTGCTGGGGCTTCCTCTCATAGTTCAAAGACATCAAAGGTTAAAGTGCTGATGGCCATGGATGTGAGATACATAAAGTCCTTAAAGTTTGCACTCTAAAGAGCTTTGAGTGGTTCGTAAAGCACTCTGTGAATGCAAGTACATCACATTTCACTTACTCAGGTCCCCAGCAATAAACCACCAAGTGTGGAGTGGACTTGAGCTTCACAGTGGACGAGTATCTCGTCACTCGGGTCTTGTTCACATGTGAGGGGAGCAAAAGACTGACAGATGGACTTGGGCCATGTCTGCAGTGATGTGAACACTATACTGGTCCGTTGTGGTAAAGAGAGAGCTGAGCGTAAAAGCGAAGCTGTCAGTTTACTGGTCGTTCTACATCCCTGCCTTCAGCTGTGGTGACCTAAAAAGACAGGGTGAGGAATTCAATTATTTAGAGGGACAGATTAGAGCTGCTACTCCTCCACATTCAATGGAGGTGGCGTGGGGATATCAAGATGATGACCTGAGTGAGGAGGCCCTGAAGTAGACCCAGGACATGCTGGGGAGATTATGCCTCCCAGTTGGCTTTGGAACGCTTTGGTGTTCCTCAAGATGAGCTGGAGCAGATAGCTGGGTGGAGGAAGGTCTGCGTTTCTTTGCCTAGACAAACTTATCCAGACAGCCTGGATAAATGTGAGAAGATGGATGGATGGAGTTCGGAAACACAACTGTACAGTCAGTTTTTGGACTCTTTGCTCCTGGACAGACAAATTTCATAGAAATTAGTTTCCAACCTTTCTACTCTTAAAGAAGTCACTTTTCGCTAACATGACTCCTCTTTCTTTCTGCCGTGTTTCTCTACAAGATCAATTTCATCCTGTTCATCAGCATCATCCGCATCCTGGTGCAGAAACTGCGCAGCTGTGATGTCGGCGGAAACGATCAATGCCAATACAAGTACGTCAAGGAACTGAGGAGTCATATTTTTACCTCCGAGCTCTCGCTGATTAGATTTATATGCATTTAAGAGGGCTTCCTGATAATGTGGTGACGAAAGCAGCAGTCATATCAAATCTCCTCGACACATTAGACAGGAACCATTATCACATTATCAGCTAACTGTGTTTAAACTTGGACATCTTACTATCAATCTTCCTTCCTGTTTCTGCTTCTCAATCTGGAAACAAATGATTTTGATTATTCTTTCTTTAGCAAACAAATAATAGCAATTCCTGAAGACTAGAATGAATTTTAAGGTTTTTTCCTCATAGTAATTCAAGTTTTTAATATCCAGAATAAACAATTTTTCTGCACTGTTGAGAAAAAGTGAAAGAAAGAGATTTCCCACTGATGGTCTCGCAGATAAGTTTTAGTCTAAATGTATTGTGTGCATTGAGTGTGTATTATGTGTGTTTATCAGGCGCCTGGCTAAGTCCACACTCCTGCTGATCCCGCTGTTTGGGGTGTATTACGTGGTGTTTTTCTACCTGATGGAACCGGAAAATGAAAACGTGAAGCAAGTGAAGATCTTCTTCGATCTCGGCCTCGGATCATTCCAGGTACTATAAGACATTTAAAAACATAAAATTCCTAAATAAAATGATTTGCCTTTTTTGCTCTGGTGGGGAAAATGACTGTAGTGGAAGATAAAAATGTCATCAAGTTAAGACCCAGCAAAGGAGAGAACCACATCAAGAATTTTGACCCTTACAAGATAGTCATGTATGATTGGGAGCTGTAGCAAGAAAAATAAACATTGCATGTTCTTTTTTAGCTCATTGACTGTGTCCTAGTTTAATGTCCGGCTCTGTGTCTGCAGACAGTCTCCATTCTTTCCCCACATCCTTGACTCTTCTCTGCGGTCTTCCTCTTTTCCTCCTGCCGGGCAGCTTCTGTCCAACATATCCACCATCTCACCTCAGCCTTGCCTCTCTAACTTTGTCCCCAAACACTCAGCCTGAGCTGTCACTCTGATGTGCTCATTTCTTGTGCTGTCCCAACAAACCAGTCATTTAAAGTTGCCTCCACACTTCTGCCTTCCTTTCTCTCTCACTGCCTCTAAAGGCATCGGCAAAAAGAAAAGAGGAAGACAATGGAGGAGATTGATGAGTGTAGTGAATGAGGACATGCAGTGGGTTGGTGTGACAGATGAAGATGCTCGGGATAGGTGGTGACCCTTAAAGGCAGCATCCTTTAGTATTAATATAGCCTTGTTTCTGACACGTTGGCACTGATCTGTTATGGTGGTATTTGTTTCCTTTTAGGGTCTAATTGTAGCAGTTCTCTACTGTTTCCTCAACAGTGAGGTGAGTCTATGCATGTGTTCTTCATAACATCATTTACACGATTTTTTTTATGTATATTATATTTAATATAATTCTACTTCTTCTTTTTTGCACATAAAGGTTCAGAGTGAGCTGAGGAGGACATGGAAGTGTTTTTCTGTAAAGCGCTGCGTGGGACAGGACTTCAGGCTCCACAGCGTGAACCAAAATGGTACAGAAAGCTCGACCCAGTGTTCTAGAAACTCCCGAGCCCAGTCCATCCTGCAGACTGAGATCACCGGGCTGTGATCTGCGACACAAACAGCCTGTTTTGTTAAAGACTTTGAGAACGGGCGCTCGTGTTCGGTCAGTGTGGAGGAATTATACTTAACCTCGCTTTTATAGACATATCGCCTGATGCTGCAGGGACTGAACTTGTGGCTTGCAAACTTTTTTGAGGCGAAAGACTTCGTATTGGACCGTCAAACCTCCCGGAGATTTTTTTTTTTTTTCCACATCGCCGTGAGATTTGACAATGATCTTTAACATTTTTAAACACATAACGGATGAAACAGTGCCTCCTATAATGTTTCCAGAACAACAAATTCATTTTTATAATTATTCTCCACATCCAAGAATGACTAACTGACTTTAAAAAAAAATAGTTTTCAAATAGTTAAGGCACAAATTAAAACTTACATAAAAATGCTAAATCCATATTGGAGAAAGTAACCATACAGTTTATATACCTGAAGGTAGATGTATACAGAAATATTCATATTTTATGTTTAGTTTTATAGGCCTGATCTAGTTCTTCCTTTCATATAAGCTTTTCGTTTTTTTAACTGATATGCAGAGTATGTTTGGTTAATAAGGTTCATCCATGCCTGCTGATTAGTGCTAAGTAAAAAAAAGCTGTACCTATATTTACATGGCTGAGTTATCTACAGTTGTACAGTTGATATGAAGGAAGAAATTAATTATAGAGACCAAACATGTTGTTCATATCAGGCTGTAAACATGCTTATATGTGCCGTGAAGTTGGGCATTTTAGCATGGCAGGCTACAGGGATGTGGAGCCAGCCTCAAGTGGCCATTAGAGGAACTGCAGTTTTTGGCACATGAACTTTGGCTTCATTTTTCAGCTCTGTTGGTTGCTACTGTGATGTAGTAGATGTTGCATATTATGTTGCAAATATGCTTATAGGTAAGCATATTTATTCCTGCTTTTCAGTTCGGTCATCTCACAGGCTGTTCAGCTCATTAATATTGTAAGTTAAGACTCGTCCAAGAAAAGATTCAGGAAATATGCAAGGGAAAGTTTTTGTTTAAAAATCAATTTATGTTTTTTTTTTTTTTAATGGAAACAAAGCTGAAAAAAATAAATAAAATAAAACCAAATAACGGCAGCTCAAATCCCCGACCTCTCACTTTGGAGCCCCACTGAGCTAATTGATTCAGACACTGAGCTGATTATTGACATGGGGAAGCAGAGACCACTACTGTGTGTGGAAACAATGTCAACATCTGTCTGTTTTTGGTGCAGATGGGCTACTGCAGCAGAAGAAGACCATACCCGATGGCTCTCCTGTCAGCTAAGAGCAGGAAACTGAGGCTATATTTCACACGGGTTCACCAAACGTGGACAACAGAAGATTGGAAAAATGTTGCCTGATCTGATGAGTCTCGATTTCTGCAGCCACATTTGGATGGTAGGGACAGAATTTGGTATAAACATGAAAGGATGGATCCATCCTTTCTTAGATCGGTTCAGGCTGGTGAGCACATCCCTTCGTGACCACGGTGTACCCATTTTCTGATCGCTGCTTCCAGCACGATCATCTCAACCTGGATTCTTGAACATGACAATGAGGTCACTGTACTCAAATCGGCTCCACAGTCACCAGATATCAATCCAGTAGAGAACTTTTGGGATGTAGTGGAACAGGAAATTGGTAGTGGATGTGCAGCCCACAAAACTGGAGTGACTATGTGATGCTATCATGTTCATATGGTCCTAAACCTTAAAAGAAAGCACAGGAGGTTTAATCAGGTACTAAGAAAGCGTTATTATTAGTGTTAGGAGCAGGGTAAGTTACCACAGTGATGTAGCCACGTAAACAGAAATCCACCTTCACGATACTCCAGACTTTAAGCTCAACATACTGCAGCCTTCTGATCTATTACTGTAATTTCACTTTGCAGTAAACCCCTCTGTTTTGACTGGCAAGATATCATTGGTGTTTCCTGGGTAACGGTAGCTCTTGTCACTCTTAATTTTTTCATGTTTTGAATGCATTTGATAACAATGTGTGTTTAAATTGGTACCAAATTCAGAGTTCAACAAAAAAGGCTGTCTGAACAGCTCGTCAGTAATTTCACTATGATCCTCTTGAAGTTCAGTTTTTTCCTGAAAGTCTTTTACATTTAATTTAATAAGGCCTACCACATCTATTAAAATGTATCGTTTTTTCAGTAACTCCATTTACTTTCCTTTATCACGTCAGCAGGGAATGAACGTGATAGCATTCAATGTGAGATAAAATTAGAATACAGATACTTCACTTTAAGGGTGATCAGTGTTTCCCAGACACAGAATGTTCTCATCCAATCGAACTCACTGTAACAGAGTTTTATCAGCGCCTTGAGGTGACAGTTTGGATTTGGCACTATACAAATAAAATGGATTTGATTTGAATTAAAGCCAAAAACCATGCTTGCCTTGTACATAGACTGTTTTGTATTATTTCTCTTTATTTTTTATACAGTGGAGAGTATATCGCTGGCTGATTGTAAAATGTAGAGAAAGACATCGTTGTTAAATTTGTAAGCTTTTGATCACAACTGTAAACCTGTGATTCCATATGTTTAATCCATAAAAGCTTTTTTATCGTTGAAATGAAGCTCTGTTTGTTCAATCACACAAACTGAATCCTTTTAAATGTTTTTTCTTCCACATTTGCAGATATTTTCTCATCTTATGTTTATGTTTGCAGTGGGCACAGATAAAGGCATCAGTTCGCATCAGACCTCTGAGGTCAGAGGTCAGTGAGGGTATATTGCTTCACTAGTTAACAGAAAAAAAACAACCTGTGTTTTTGTTGCCGCTCTTTACTTTTCCTGTATTTACTTTAGATTGTGACGCATTTGAGCAGAATGGAGTTACACAATTATGAGCCGGACAGAGTCAAAGAAAGCGAAACTGATAACTGGGAAATGTGACTGGTAGGTTCAGATGTCTCATGAAAGCCTTAAAAAAATACAGCTCCAAAAGAATAAAGAAAGAAAGGAACACTCAATTATTATGGCATAACCAAAGTCAGTTAAACCTCAGGGATATCAGTCTGTTCACTTAGGAAACATAAACCACTGCAAAGCCAGTTCAGCTGCTTTGGTAAAAGTGAAAGTAACAACAGATGCAACAGGACAACAGCCAAACCCCCCAAAAAGAAAATGATTTAGGAGGCAGTGACCACAGACTATTGCTCTCTCCTTATCCCTCCAGACTGATACGTCTCTAGTTTTCCTTTTTTGCTACTGTTGTTAGTATTAGTAACAGGAGACGCTAGCTACAGCTCATTGACATTGCACAGACAGTCCAGCTTGTCCAGGATGTCACAGTCTCAAGAGTGTGGAGGACATACCAGGATGTGGGCTTTTGCATGGCTGTTGAAGGGCATCACCCAGCACCATCATCGGTCTCTGCATCTTTGTGCAGAAGGAATGGAAGATAGAGTAAAAGCACAATATGCTTTTTTTATTCTTGATTTTGTGCCAAGTCATCAAATAAATCTTAATTACAAGAAATTATAACAGCTCAGCCCTGCCTAACTTTGAACCTGTGTCATGTACCGATACATATCACACATCCTCACATGTGAGGACCCTCACTGATATGCTCTGCAGTTACTACGCAGCCCTGCCTAACTTTATCCTCACCAAAGTCTCAACCTGAACCTTTAAACACCTGTTTGGGGACTGCTGGGTGAAACAGGGGGAATGTGCTCACTCTACAGGGCTAAAACGTAATTTAAGATACAAGGATGAAAGGAGCCCCTTCGCTTCACACGATCTTTTCTTTTTCTTCCCCTGAGAAACTCCAATCTGCTTTTCCATCTGTGCTGCCCGCCCTCTTTTCATCCTCCAGTCACTGTTCCTCTCATCGTACCTGCAGTCAAGCTGAAGACGTGAACCTCGAATCAGTTATGTGGTGATACAAATACAGACACATACACAAACTAGGACATGAGTAAAGTCAAACTTCAACTTCAACTTAGGATTTCCTAATTCCTCGGCTCTAAAATGTTTTTTAATTAGATTTTAAAGGAAATAAGAAATGTTTAAGGGGTTTAAATCAAAAGGCATCCACCTTGGAGCTCAAGTTGCCAACATGAGCACAGAGAGACAATGATGCTGGTAACTATTGGAAGTTCAATTGACAATATAAAACCCAAAGATATACAAGGGATAGAAGAATCTAAACATAATTTGGGAAGAAAAATAATTTAAAAATTAATACTAAACAATCTTTCCGAAAACAATTATGCAAACAATAAATCTGCCGAATAGTTGCTGAGGAATAATTTGAGCAATTGTTTAAACTCGTGTTTATGTGAGCTGCCGTCCCCTGGTGGTCACTGAAGGTACTTCAGGTGCAAGATGTTATTTGTAAATTAAAAAAAGAAAAAGAAAAATACATTGAATTAAAATACTGCATTATTAAATATTGAAAAGCACAAAAAAGGAAAAAGATCCTTGTCAGGGAAAAGATCTTTTATGTCCTGAGACACAGAAAAAAATTGTTTTTATATTCAGATTTTTTCCCCCCAAAGAAACATGCTGGATCATTTCTTTTTCAAATTTGTTATTTATTTATTATCTTCTGTCCCATGAAGTGGGCACATCTGTCATAAAAATGATTAGATGGCTGAGTGAGACAGAAAGGATTTCACACAGAATTTGGAAGTAAAGTTAAAACTCGAGCTGTCGAGAGATGAGGAGGAGGAGGAGGGGCCAGACATGAGAGCAAGAAGGTGAAAGTTCAGTGGAGGACATGCTGGCTTTGAAGAGCCTGAGGTTTTTGCTGGGTTTTATATTGTACATCTAGATCACAAAGATGGTGAGTCACTCCCCTTTTCTTTACATTTTACTCCTAAAAAGTCAAACTTTCTTGTAATTTTGCTAAAGTGGTCTTGAGCAACATTTTTCCAGGTTTTCACGAGGTCTTTACGGCGCCTTTTAAAAGACAGAGTTACAAAGTGCATCTAAATTTGAATAAAAGCCACACATTAAAGATAAGTTATAGACACATAATCATTTTCACAAAGACACTTCGATACATGCAAATAGATGCAATCTATGGCTCAAAATAAAGGGGAGAAGATTAAGGGAAAGCTAACCTGTCAAACATCAGCCTGGCTGAGTTTTTATAGGTTGTTTTTATGGGTTGTGCAGGTTTTAGAGGTTGTTCAAGTGATTTTTCTCAGCAACCTCAAAAATAGGATTGTCTCTGGTTTTAAAGTCAGAGTGAGGAACAGTTGGGAGACCATAGTTAGAGGATGAGAGAGGCCCACTCAGAAGGTCTGATATAAGCAGGGTCCTGTCCATGTAAGCAGCCCCTGCTTACATCCCCATTCTGGGAAACTCCAGGCCTTAAGGGCCGGTGTCCCTGCAGGTTTTAGATCTCACCCTGGGTCAACAGACCTGAATCAAATGAGCAGTTCATTACCAGGCTTCTGGAAAACTTCAAGACAGGTTAATGAAGTAATTTAATCAGCTGTGTTGGATCAAGGACACATCTAAAACCTGCAGGACACTGGACCTTAAGGCCTGGAGTTCCCCACCCCTGATGCAGAGCTTTGATGATAATAACAGGATTTTAAAGTGGCCTCTGAATTTCACTGAAAGCAGTGAAGGGCAGCAGGAATACGTGTGATATGTTTCTCTCTGCACCAGCTGGAGATGGACACTGTACCTGATCTATGACTGACTGAGGTATAAAAGGCCAGAATAAAGCACATCAGTGACAAGCAAGCAACCAGAAGACTTCACACAAGCAGAATTCATACTCAGTTGTGATTAAATACATTCCTAAGTTTGGGAAAGACTGGATTAGCACACAGAGTTATAGGATTATGTAGAAGGACTGCCTTAAAAATTCTTTAGATGTTTTCAGAGTTTTTACCACCACAAAACTGGACTGTCACAGGGATAATGTATGGCTCCAATTAGCAGCTTATGTAAAGGCGAAGCTGCTTCAACATCCTCCTTTCATTAACTCACACTGTAGAAACCATTAAAAAAACAGGCCACAGAGAACAGACTTGATCTGAGAACACTTTTTATTTTCATTACTTCACTTTTGTTTCATAGCAGCCACAGGATGGCACCAGAGTCCAGGTAAAAAAACAAAGTTTAAAATCTGTTTTTCTTCACACCCCTTCACGCTCTTCTTTTTGTTTACATCCAAAATGTAATTTAAGGTTCCCACAGTTCCCACGGACAAACAAATCTAACTAAAATCTGCAGTGATGAATGAGCAGAGGACCCAACCCCAAATCCTCCAATCATGTACACCTGACATCAGAGCGGTGACAATGAACAGACCAACCAAGTTTTTTTTTGTCTTTTTTTCACGGATTAGAGCTGAAAGAAGAAATTCTTCTTGCTGGGAGCTATTTTCAGAAGCAGATTACATACTGCACTAAAGGTTTCTTGCAGGTAGAAGGCTGGATTAACTCAAAATAAACTACACTGCATGTGTTCATTGTAATAAGACAACGTGACCACTGACTGAGCCCATTGACACAGACTGCCTAAACAAATAGTCCGTGTTTATTTCCAAGAAACCTTTTGACATAACCTCAAAAAAGCGCGAGCTGGCAGTGGACTTCATAATTGGTCATAATGGCTCATTGCTTGTGTGGACTCAGACTGTGGAGGCAATAGTAGATACAAAGAGTCAGCCACGCTGTTCAGCACAGAACTTACGGAGCACCAAAACTGCACACGTTCCCTTTATCATGGTGGCTCATTTGAAATTTATTTAAAATACGTTTTGAGTTAAAGTTAAATTTTCTGAGTTAAACTCTGATACACCTGACCGTGTAAAATCTGACATTAATCTGATGTTAAAGATTGTTTTTCAAAGATGATTATCTAATAGAGGCAGTATCTTTTAGCTTGGTTACATCTCTTGGATGAATGGATGACAGGGTGTCGCTTCAGAGACGTCTATAGCTTGGACACAGTATAACGTGGAGCATTTGCAAACTGTTATAATGATTATTTCTTTGCATCTCTGCAGTGTTTTATGATTAAATAAAATCCTTTGAAACTGATCCAGTGGTTGAAAGTTTGTGGTTAAAAAAAATAGCAGTTTTATAAGCTGAGGTTGTCCATTTTCTGACTTTCTTTATAATCTGATAGTTTGTAACAATATGAAGTGCAAGAGGAATTTTAAAATATTGTTCCTAATTTGGGAACAACACCACCTGCTTCCATGTCTTGCATTAATATTTTAAGAACTTCTCTGCTTATTGACAATTGTTCCTCAGATAATTATATTATCTCTATTTGTACGATATTTCGGTTGTTACGAAGGGAAAAACAGGGTACCTTTTTGAAAGTGTTTATGTAATTATATATTTTTGCAAAATAGATGCATTATACTCTGTAATTTTTCAAAGACAATGACACTTGGGGTTGAAATGAAAGCACTAGGGTGTAATATTACTGGCGATCATGAAGATATGATAAAAACTACCGTATGTGGATAAATCTGGTATATTTACACAATGAATTCAATACACATTCATATCTGACTCAGCTGCAGCAGCTGTGTTGCTTCCAGTCAGTATCACGTGCTGAGCTCTTGTGCCCTCCTCCTCCTTTGCATCTTTTCAACATTTTCATGTACAAAAATGTTGATGCACAAAATCTGCCATAAAATTCCTCATACAACAATATTGTTTTTTGCTTCTTTTTTCATAAATGACTTAATCATCTCGAGCCCTTTTCAAAATGATCAAACATTAAATTATTTTCAGGATTTATACCCTTTAAATGCCAGTTTAAACTGTTGAATTATTTATTATTTATTTTTAAAAACTCACAAAAACCCAGATATTTTCCATGTCATACATAGTATCGAGAGAGTATGGATGACAAGTAAGAGTAAAAGACAAAAACTGACTTAAAAGAAAATTTATTGCCCAAATTGATCACCAATTTTATTTTTTTAAGTTGAAAAAAAGTACAAAAATGCCCAATTAGGGCATAAGAGTTCATCGTATTACAGTTCTATAGATCTCATATATTACAAGCGATTTCTTTGCAGGCCAGTATTATTGGCTGATATTAACCTTTTGCTGATATCAGTATCTTCATTTATAAAGGCTGATAATTTATTGAAAATAATAAGACATGGCAGAAACATCCTTCGACCGTGTTTTGAGTATTGGTGTATTTACTTCTTCCTGCATCCCTGAAAAGGTTTCACCATCAGTCATCTTCTATGAGGAGACCTCAGATGCAGTCGTAAGCTGAGATTTTGCTTTCCTGTGAGAAAATCACCAAAAGACAAAAGTATATGAAGACTGATCAAATTTGAAAAGTCGAACTGAGCATGTGAGTCAGTGGAAGGTGATGTAAAACTCACTCGAATGCAACGATCTTGGCACGAACCCAGGGAGCTCTCGCTTTGATGCAGAAAAGACCGGACTGTGTCTGAAAGCTGCAGGAACGAGAAATGAACGATGAACTTGGTAGTAATACTTTAATCAGTTCATTTGAGATAATATTAACAATAAGTAAATGAACACATTATGTATTAAGTTTAACTGAAGAGCAACAAAAACATCACATCTACATCTTTAGGCTAAAGTTATGTAGCCAGTACATTAAGTTGAGGTGAAGTTAAACAATTAATTTACAATGTGAAAAAAAATAATATTTTTCAGTAATTAACAGTTTGTAATAAATCATTCCTGGGCTACAGCTGATGTTTTTAATGTGCTAAAAAAAATTACATGACTGCGTTGACACATGGTGGGTTTGCTCTCTGGATCGAGTATCCCAAAATTGGTTCAGTGATCTCCTTATTGGTGACAGTTGTGCAGCACATGGGGAAATCATTCTTTGCTGGAAAAAAAAAAGATTTTTAAACAGAGAAGAGCCGACAGAAAAACCTTACATGGTGTTGATATGAAATTCCATCTTACCTTCTGATCCAGACATGGCCAAAACTACCAAGACTGTGCAGAGCAGCACAGACAGGCTTCCAGAGTTTAACATTTTCAAAAAGCTTGAAAAATTCTGAATACACAATATTTGTTCGATTTAACTTCTTCTCTGGAGAGCTTGAAGATGACTTTATCAGTGTATTTGTTGGAGAATTAATGGAGAAAAAAAAAGTCAGTAAATCAGTTATTTAACTTAAATGAAATTTGTCAGGTTCTGGATGATGAGATTGCGGATACAAGCAGCGGAAATGGGCTTCCTCCGAAGGGTGGCCTGCCTCTACCTTAGAGATAGGGTGAGAAGTGCTTTCATTCTGTGAGGGGCTCAAAGTAGAGCTGCTGCTCCTCCACATCGAAAGGAGCCAGTTGAGGTGGTTCGGGCATCTGAAAAGGATGCCTCCTGGGTGAGGTTTTCCGGGCATGTCCCACCAGGAGGAGGACCGGGGAAGACCCAGGACACGCTGGAGAGATTATGGCTGTATCCCAATTCAGGGTCTGCAGCCTTAAAGGTCCACAAGGGCCGTGTACTCAAAGACTGCTAAGGCTGGAAGTGCGAGGCTTGTGAAATGGGACGTCTAGCCGCCGTTGCACTGCCCAGGTTGCCTAGCAACCATGATACTACACAGTGCGCTGTGACGTAATCGGCTTTAACATGCAGCCTTTAAGGTTCCAGACCCTGAATTGGGATACAGCCTATATCTCTCAGCTGGCCTGGAAATGCCTTAGTGTTCCCCTGGACAAGCTGGAGGAGGTGGCCGGGGAGAGGGAGGTCTGGGCTTCTCTGCTTGGGCTGCCCCAGATAAGCGGAAGACAAGGGATGGATGGAGGTTCTGGATGTTGCATTTTTAGTGGGAGAAACATTTCATCACTCATTCAAGTGACCGGAGTTCCTCCTCAGGCCAGTGGCCACTCTTTCATTGATGAGGACGTACACATCCTGGACACAGAGGGATGCTGGTTTGAGCTCCTCTGAACCGAGAAGGCATTTTCCACTGCTGTGGTTGCAGCTGTTCCCTAATTCTCTGTAAATGATACTCATTCTCACTGACGAGTGGTCATCATGTCATTAAATTGAACTTTTGGCCTATCGCTACTCAATGCTGCTAGTTTCTGTCTTTACGCAAATATAGCAGGTAGACATGTAACCAAACCACATTCAGAATCTTGAAGGCATTACATTTTAAGTAGAGTCTGTTATATGCATTTTGTCTGCTACATAACAATATTAGCATTTTTGGCTTCTGAGGTTTGAGAAGTGTTCATGTTAGAGTGTAAAGATTAAGGAACAGAAACTTTCTCTTAACTTTCTGCATCTGGTGTTTTTAAAAAGTGAAAGAAGAGGAAAGTAAAGAAGTTTGCTGCACCCATATTCCCGTCATACAGATGTTAATGCTGACATCAGCATTCAGTGTTTTACTAAAGAAAGCCTTCAGAAAGGTTCCTTATTCTGTTGGGATAATTTAAGTCAAAATATAACTAGGATAATGTGGAAAATGAAAATATAGTCTTAATCATCTTAAACAGGATGAAAAAGTAATTTGACAAGGCTGCCCAAACTTTTGCATCCCACTGTACACGTGTACCTTTTTCTGTCCATGTTGTTTAACAGTTGGGTAAAGTACATGCTTTCCTGAGTAGTGGTTGCAAGTCCAATGTATTCAGCTTGGCATGTTGAGAGTGCCACTGTAGGCTGTTTCTCTTTCTATAATGTTTTTGTTGCTGCAAGCGCTTTTTATGCTGATTTTGCAAAGCTGTATGTGGAAGGAAACTGTGACTTAGGACAAGCTGATGGCATAAGATGTAAGTACAACTCCTCCGGTTTCATATGCAAAAAATTTATTGTGCTAGCTTATGTGGTTCCGGTTTTACAGGGATTTAAAAATTGTTACGCAAAATGGAGCGTGCCTGCTCCAACCGGCTTTAAAGGGTTAATAGTCGACTTATCGTGGCAGCCCTAAAGTGTACGTACGTGTGTGTTTTTATATATATATATGTATACCTGTATATGTGTATGTTTTGCTGGGTTTCACTGCTCAGGCCCACTTATGTTCATCATGGGCTACATAAACTTGGGTAAAAGATAAAGTTTTTAAAAAACTGGACAGTACACTCGGCAACCATCCTCACTTAAAACACTAGTGCAATACATTATGTGATGTGTGTAACGTTTTGTGAGAGTCTGGTGGGCATTGAAACAACAGCAGGAAAATATTTGCTCAATAAACAAAAGTTTATTGTTATATTGCTTTTCACAGCCACATTGTTCTTCACGTAAACACATAATGCACAGAAAGAGATTCACAAATAAACAAAAAGAAAAGTAAAAGACAAATAAAAGCTGACCTCCAATGATCAATTACAAAACAATGAAGTCAACAGCATGAATAAAATACACATTTGCTCCACAGGTTGCAGGAAAAATAATCTACAAATGGCAAAAAAAAGAGAATAAAACAAATTTAAGTCAGGCTGAGAAAGCGCTCTGGTTTGAATAAGCCTTTAAAGGTGATGCTGGAAATACTGATGCAGCAGACAGACTTCACACCTTCTTCATTTTGGCAGTGACTAGAGAGGAAAAACAGACAAGCAGGAGCTTCAGTTTTTCTCTGCAAATACTTTGCATTTATTTCAGTGTGTGTTTCTTTTAGCACGACTTACGATCTTTGACCCACTGAGCGTCTGGATCAGCACAAAGTGGTCCCTTTTTTGTGTCAAAACTGGAAGTAAAAGACAGAAAATTATAGAGATTGTATATGTTTGTATGTAGGACAACGTGTGCTGACTTACATTATAGCCTTCACACAGCGTCCTCTTGCAGCCAGCTCACGATATGTTTGCCCCACCACCTCAGCAGTCATATTGCCTTTGGTGACTGCAGGGCAGCATGGTGGTATCCTTCCAGGATGACGACGACGAGTACCTGAGAGATTAAAGGTTAAAAATTGAATTTTCTTACCTGAGAAAAGTCTAATTAGGAGGAAAATAAAAGTTAAATCTAGTTTTAAAATATGAAGCTCCTTACATCACTAAACAGAAGATGACTTTTGTGACCTGAAATTATGTTACAGTGAACAGGCATTTTTTTTGTGCAAATCAATCAACAAGTTTAACAAATCAATGTTCTTAACACTTCGGGGCCCTCAAGCACTTTTTGGGCAATTTTGGCATTATGTTAATTAAGTGAAAGGTGAAAAATATTGTCCCGTAGCTGCGAGATATTATGTTATACTCTCTCTGTGTCTCTCTCATTTCCTGCTTTCATGCCTTATGCAATGAGTCACAATGTATGCACCCCTCCAAAAACCCACTGAAATGATGACTTTGCTAGAAACTAAAATGAAGCAGTGAGATTTAGTTACAGAGTGAATTTGTTTGAAGGAAACCACTGCAAACACTGTGCTACACTAATAAGTTGGCAGTTATGATAGTTTAAGTGTCTTACAACATATGCCTGGCATGCAACGCAGCATGAGACATAACCCCATAAGTGACAGAAAACAAAAGTTTGCATGTAGATAAACATAAATAGTATAAACATTGTTAATGGTAAGCAGTATAGCGTGAAAGGATATGATGTGGCTGTCAGTCAGTCCAGCAATCGAACAAAAAAATCAGGTGAATGTTGTACTTATAAAATAAAAATCTCCAAGACTTCTTCTAAATGTAGACGTAAAGGACGCCTTTAAAATGCCATCGCTGACTAATGAAACTTAGCCCAGGAAACAGCTTCCAGGGTGTCTGGTGCTTTGTGGGTAGAACTCAAGTGTAAATGCTGGAAAAAACATGTGCAATTATAGACTGAGCAGATACCAGAATATGACTGATGTAAAGGTTTGTGGTCTTTACACAGTGGTCCTGCACATTATTCACAAACAGGTAGAAGCCATTGTTGGAAATATTCATTGCCGTGATCAATTTATCTATTTTATCTCTTTTTTCCTCATTTTTCTTAATAAAAGTAAGAGCACAGTTACCTTCAGAGGAGTGGCGGCACACACACACCGAGAGCAGGAGGAGAGTGATGGAGAGGATCTTCACAGACATTTTCACCGGTGGTCTGGCTCACTGATCAGAGTCACTAACCTACAAGTTGATTATTTATTGGTAAGTGCAGGAACACATGCAGGCAGAACTGATGAGGTGTTTTTATACAGTAGGTCTGTGTATTTGTGTGCGTGGTTGTGGCATATCACACCTCCGCCTCTTATCAGGGAGAATTCAGTATTTCAACCTATCAACACCTCACTGAGAGCTTTCCGAGAAACAGCCTCACACAAAGTTCACAGATGCTCAAATATGGTCAAGAGCCTGATGATCGATACCAGTACTTTGTGCATTTTCATGAGTAATGAGCCTAAACCTCCTGATTATTATTATTACTTTTTCCATTTTGACTGTCTGACAGTGACTCTTTTTCTCTTGTAGTTACAAACTAAACATGCGGCCCCCTCATCCACATGGCTGAAAAAAGCAACATGGAGGCAGAAAACCTCTAATACTGGTTCCCAGTTTCTAGGAGAACTTGCAGGACAGTCCAGAATGACTGTGGCTCTGTTGAGCTGTTGCTCAAATATTACAATCTAATAAAAACAATAATCAAATCTACAGTGTGGAAAAGCAAACTGAACTTGCATCTTATTCTACTGTACACTACACCGAACACACACACACACCTACACACACACACACACACACACACTAAACCACTTCCTCATTACAGATGATATATATAGAAAGTTTATCAGTCCCACACATTCATGACATTTTATAAATGACTTTGTTCTGGTACTTTTTAATCATAATTTTTATAGAAGGTCTCACATCATGGTGGAGGAAATGTTTAGCTGATTGAGGTTTTGAGTCATTCACTTATGCAGAGCTGTCTTTAGGTCCAGCCACAGCATTTCCATCAGGTTGAGGTTTACACTTTAACTGGGCCATCGCACCACGTTCTGTTGTGGATTTGCTGATGATAATTTTAAAGCTCCTTCTCCTTTGTATAAAATAAATGCATAGTGCTGGTTAAACTTCAAAGTTATATTTGGTGTAACTACAAAACTAAGAAAATGTGTAGCAGATGAAGGAAATAAAGACAAATGAAACAACGTTGCCCTGAGGCAACAAACCACATTTTCATGCCTCACACTGGCCCTTCAAAAAAGAAACTTTTTTTTTTTTTTCAAATAATGCTACCAGGCACATCTCCTTCCAATAAAATGATGAGTTGAAGGTGGTGTGACTTTCATTTTGGGGGGGCGGGCTTTCTGCAAGCTGCACTACATGAGAGACATCTCCATTAGGAGGCAAGATAAGGATCACTATTTTACATGTTTATAGTGAAATAAATGTATATTAAAAATACTTGTATGTGCATGAATGTGTTAAGAAGCATATTTGATTGTTTGTTCTACTTTTTTAAATTTATTTATACAGTAAAACTGTTAATTTTCATTCGTTGTCTCAAGGCAACACTGCGCAGTTAGCCCAGTTTTTTTCAGGCAATATAATGCATTTGCATATGTGTGTAGTGTCTGTGTGTGTGTTAGTGCCCACATAGCAAGCAGGTCTGGCCAGGATCTGGTATCAAGTCGGCACTGCTGGCTGACTTCTGGCATGATAAGACGTATGTCATCCAGATATGGGCCAGGCCTGGCATAGATGGCACTGTCTATGTGATGGCATGCCATATCTGGCTTGATTGTGGCTTGGTTTATGTGGCCCAGGCCACAGGTCTGGTCACAGGTCAGGTCTAGAAAACAGGTCTGGCCCAGATCTGGCATCAAGCTGGCACTTCTGACTGGTGTTTTGGCAGAGTGTATGTCAACCAGATGTGTGCCAGGTCCGGCAATGACGCCACCGTTTATGCGATGACATGCCATATCTCAGGTGGTAGAGCAGGTTACAAACTGATCGGAAGGTTAGTGGTTCGATCCCTGGCTCCTCCAGTCTGCATGTCAAGAATATGAATCTAGTTAGGAAGCACTCAGTTGGGTGAATGTGGCATGTTGTATACATGTATACATGTTGCACTTTGAGTAATCTGGGAGAGTAGAAAAGCGCTATATAAAAATTGGTCCATTCACTGTCTGAATAGAGTTTTGGCATGTTACTTTTGCACTGTTTTGCATGTTCTGGCACATGTTGTTATTGCATGGCTTGATTAAGGTACACATTAGGCTGACATCTGGGGCCAGAGCTGGGCCAGCACAGGGCCAGCAGTGTGTCTGCAACTGGCCCGTGGCTGCACACCACAGATGGCCCACATACAACAAAGAATGACGGCCCTTTGGTGGCCCAGATCAGGTTTGCCAGAGTTAATCCAAACATGGGCCAGCACAGGGCCACCAGTGTGTCTGAAACTAGCCTTGTGCTGGCCCATGTGTGGGCCACCTCTGGCAAACCAGGTCTGGGCCACCAAAGGGCCGTCATTCTTTGCAGTATGTGGGCCCTGTGTAAGCACATTGTGTGGGCCTGATCTGGGCCATACCAATTTTGCTGTGTGGGTGTGTGTGGTCGTGTATTACTTATTGTTGTGGGGACACAAATTTGTTTACACACTCACATTGTGAGGTCTCGCCTACTTTATGGGGACAAATTGCAAGGTAAATCATTCAATTTTAGGGTGAAGGCTTGAGTCAGGGTAGGGTAAGGTTCAGGCAGGGACTTGTGATGGGTAGAGTCAGGATAAGTCTCCAGGAAATGAATGTAAGTTAATGTAATGTCCACAAAAGTGATGGAAACACAACGTGTGTGTGTGTGCGCGCGCACACACACGTTAATTTGTTGTTCATTAATTTGTTCATCCTTGTTGTACTAATACAACTTATTATAGAATAACAACAGGTAGCATTTTACTACCCTTATCGCACAGTGTTGCCTTGAAGCAACAAACCAATATCTGTTTGGGGGGGGGCAGGGTGTCAAATTTTATGATTGATATATTATTAGTGACCCTAAAGCTCCCCCAAAATAGGGAGAAATATTTTTTTTCCCCAAAAATTAAAAAGTCATGCAGTAGAGGGTTAAAAGTTGCAGGCGACACAGGGACATTAATGGATAAAAATAAGAAATGTACTGATTTCTTGGATTGTACACGTTTTAGTTAAAATTTTTAAATAAAATGTGTTGTAGGTTTCTGGGAGATTATTAAGATATGAGATTTATTGAATGACTGGTGGTCAGAGTTTATTTGGAATTAGCTTTCAGAGTGAGCTTTGCAAAACAACATGATATAGACAGATAAATGGAATCATAAAAGCAAAAAAATAAAGAATAAAAGAAGATTTAAAACTAAATATGTAACTAAACTTAAAAAAAAAAAAGAACTCAGTTGGTCCCTCTAAGCACAGATTGATGTCCAGCCTTAGTCGTCACTTTAAAGTCACACAAGACTCAGATGTAGCATCAAGAATAAAATGCAGTGCGATGTGGACAGAATTAACAGAGTAACGTAACAAAAACATTTCAAAGAAAAGTTTGAGATAAGGAGATACTGATGACCCGACAGGCAGCGATGCTTCACCTCACACTTTGTACTTCATACCCTCGTCTTCCTCACAATGACTGGACAGGAAAGAGAGACAAACAGGAGTTTCAGTTTGTTTCTACAAATACTTTGTGTGTGTGTGTGTGTGTGTTTCTTTTAGCATAACTTACGATCTTTGACCCACTGAGCGTTTGGATCAGCACAAAGCTGTCCATATTCTGTGTTGAAACTGGAAATAAAAAGGAGAAAATTATACAGATTGTATGTGTTTATGTTTGTGTGTAGGACGACATGTGCTGACTTACACACACACACAGTGTGGTGTTGCAGCCTGCTGACGATATGTTTCCCCCACCACCTCAGCGCTTCTATCTTGGCGGGTGACTGCAACACAGCACGGTCTCCTCTGGCGACGAGCTGATTAG
The DNA here is from genome assembly GCF_963576455.1 of Neolamprologus multifasciatus. NCBI lineage: Eukaryota > Metazoa > Chordata > Actinopteri > Cichliformes > Cichlidae > Neolamprologus > Neolamprologus multifasciatus. The sequence goes on along the minus strand of NC_140447.1, from coordinate 29,115,199 downwards.
GAGAAGTTTAAAACTGAATATATTTCGCCCACAGGAAGAAAACTCAAAGTGAAATTCGGGTTTAAAATGTTATAAAACTGCTAACAAGAGTAAACAAAAGCTGACTTTTGAACCGTTACCAGACATTAAGTGACATGAAATAGTGATTTTTGTGCCTCACCTTGTAGGTATTTCTACTAATGAGAAATTTACTGCAAACATTATAAAAGTATTAACAAAGTAGCTATTTACACCAGTCTATGTCCTCATTCTAGACACTATATTCTTCAAGAATGCTAAACAATAAGAGCACAGGCCTGTATCTGTACCTGTGTCACTTCTTACTGGGCTATATTTCCATGGGGGGGTTTAAGCAGCATCTAATGTTTGTGTTTCCCTTTCACTTGCATGGGTATTAATTAAATCTAGATTCTTCGGCTCATATTTATTCCAGGAACATTCTTGCTGGTTGCAAACTGATTTTTACACGAGTCTTAAGCAGGACTCCGTTTTGTACTTGCTGGCCTTCTATACAATTTGCACATAATCTAAGCCCATGTTTGATTTCTGTTTTTGTATTCAATCTTCACTCTTAGCCTGTTAAACAGCACCGAGGCTACAGCTGAAAGAATAAAAAACTAATGTGCTTCCTGAATCTTCTTACTGCTGACTGTTATGCAGCAGATGTCCAAATCTTTGCTGGAACACAAATTACATTTTACAAAGTGAATTTTAAACAGAGAAAAGCCAGTTGAAAGCTCTTACATGGAGTCTGAAGTTTAATCTTACAGTCTGATCCAGAGATGGCCCCAACCACCAAGACTATGCAGACCAGCAGTAACAGGCTTCTAGAGTTTACCATTTTCAAAAAGCTTGAAGAACAGTGAGTAAATGATTTGTTCCCCTTTGATCTGCCTTCTTCTCCAGAGTGAAGCGTGAAGAACTAGTTAAGGTCTTAAAAGCAGAAGTGATTCCTCCAGTTATTCGGCTCAGCTTTTTCTGTTTCCTCCTCCTCTCTCTTCATACAAATAAATTAAACAGTGATTTAAGAGGAACTTTACAAAATGACACGACGTTTCATCACACAGTTCTTAGATTGTGGAAGTATGAGGCGTTCCACAGAAGCGGGAAGTCATGACATGACATATTTCATCAATGCATTTGTTGTAGAATTGTTAAGAAAAAGTTTAGTAAATCAGTTATTTAATGTAATCTAAATTTAATGTAACCTAAAGCGTAATATTTTTATTTAAAATTAATTATGAATAAAATACTTTTTCAAACTGGGAACCTGTTCTTAATTTTTCTGTAGCATTTATCTCACAAAACCTTCCTTGGCAAATATTCTGGACATGCTGCAGTCCTGGCTTTAAGATTTTGTTTTGTAAATAGGAAAATGAATGCAGACATTGTGATGTCAGTCCTTGCTTTCAGGCTCGAGTGTTAGTGTTTTGCATTTTAACCACGTGCAAGCATACAAACTCAAAGATCTTACATTTTATTGGAGATAAAGTATCTGAATTTCAGGAGCGGGACAATGCCTCCAAACATGCTTCTTCTGGTTCTTATCTATATATGTTCCCCCAGTTCTACCAGCTGCTCGTTCTCATTTACGTGCCCCACCCTCCTTCACGTGTTCAATTCTTTAACTTTTTCACTTCTATTTAGTACAAAAATCCATCATTGGGAATCTGCCAGGCCCAGGAGCCGCCACCAGTCCCCTTCAAGTCCTTCCCCAAACCGCAGCTCAATTCATGTCCATGACATTCACCTTTATCCACGAAAACACTGTCAAACCTAAAATGAGGACGTGGGCCCTGCTGGAGAAAGTCTCTTTTATGCCTTTTTGTCTGTGCAGGTTATTTAGATATGAAAACTAACTTTAAAAAATTGAATATAAAGGGGTAGAAAGCTTCGGACATGATTTATGTTAAGAGGATAGTTACTATTTAACAACATTTGCACGTTGCCTGGTTTACAGCCAGTAAGGACAATTTTTTTTTTAAAAGGATTATTTTGCAAACTTTCTGTTCTCCCATAAGCATCTGGTGTTTTTAAGAAAAAATTGCAAGAAGAAGGAAGTAAAGATATGTGATGCACCCATATTCCCATCATCCAGATGTTACAGCTGACATCAGCATTTGGTGTCTTGCTGAAGAACGGCTTCAGAAAGCATCTTTATTTGGTTGGAATAACAAACTATAATTGATTTTTATTAACTTCTTAAGTATTTCTTTCACATTTGACAGGACTGACAGGGTTTTTGGGGCACTCAGAATAGTCTGAGTTAACTCTGCATTCAGGCCAAATTAGTACCCACACATTTTCCCATTATTGCTGACCGTTCAAAGTAAGCTCAAACTCACTTGTCAATTCTCTCTCACCATTATCAGCAGTCACTTTGGATTTGGATCTAAAACGTGTCTCCTCCTTTTTATGGAACTTCTTTTATCCTGGACCTGGAAGAACCCTTGACCCCAAGCAAGCTCATGCCATCCCCCTGTACCCAGCTCCAGTTGTTTGTGAAACAAAGCTGTGTCCCATTGGTTCTCCTGTTTGGTCTACCTAGGTAATTTGGACATCCTCAACAAAACGAACAGTATGTATGGAAAATTCAAGTCCATGTCAAGTTCTTGTCAACGGGAAGAGAAAATGTGTCTCATCAGTTTGATATCTGCTACGTGAAGGTGTTAGAGAAGATTTGCATCAATAAGATTTCTTTTTCTGGTCTATTATGGTTACTTGTGAGTTTAGACACATCTATGAGGGATGTGATAAGAGAAGTAGAAGGTTTTAGAGATATTAAAAGTTTGCCTTTCACATTTTAAAACGCTAAACACAGTTACTCCTGCTACAGAACCTGCTGCCTTCTGGTGGTGTCTAATAATCCCTAGATTTAGAGTTCATTCCCTGTCCTCTCCAACTTTTCTAGATCTTTATCAGTAATTATGCCAAATAAAGTTATTTTTCTTTGTTTTAATTTTTTTTAATCTCTTCAAGAAGAAAAAACTGAAGCATTTACTGAAGTGTTAGTAAACCTGAAACACTGCACTGACTCCAGAAAGATGGAAATCTTTTAAAGTTAGCAATGCACCAACACCATCCTCACAGTACACATCTTCAGTCTGTCGTAGCAACAGAGCAGTCATGGAGGTGGGTCAGTGTTGAGCAAATATTTGCTAACATCAAGTGGAGAAAAGAAAAAATCAACCTCAAATCAGCTTAAAGTCTTTGTCTCTGAACACCCAACAATACAGTGGCCAAAGTGGAGAATTGCACGCGGGCCCCTGTTTCACTGCAAGACTGTCAGTGTCATGCGCCGCGGCGCGCGTGCACAAAAGGGTCCAAACGCAGACTCAAGCGCTAGCAGAAAATGACACTTTATTATAACAACAAAAGGCGACCCGGGAAAACCAGAGGAGCAAAACGAGGAACTAAAAAAAACCCGGGGAAACAATGACGCGAGGAAGCCGGAATCAGGACCGTGGGAGGCTGCAACAGAAAGAGGAGAAGATTACTAGGAGCCGGGAAGCGGGGGAAACACATTAAAACTGAGTTAGACTAGTTGGCTTACGATTAGAGCGGGACCGTGGGAGCTCGGGAGGGAAGTCTGTGAGAAAGAAATCCGTGGAGGTAGTGAATGGGCCAGATGATGCACCGGGTGATCCAATTGAGCAGGAGGACAGGCAGGTGGCAGACGCTGAAACCTAGACACAAGTAGGCAGATTTAACGCAGCTCCAACAAGAAATTAATGCAACACCTTCGCGGGAGTCTAGTTACCACAGAGAGGCGATTAACGGACTGGCGTGGAGCATACATCAGCGCCAGGTTAAGTAGCTCTTCAGGTAATCACCTGTACCATCTTCATGTGAACACATTCAAGAACATCACAGATGAAAGAAACATTAAAAACTTCCACACTACATAAAGCAAGAAAAATAGTTTTTATTTCAGGTGGTTTCAGAGAAAACAGAAACATCAAACAGCTCCAAGACTCTCTTTGAAAGAACTAAAAACCTTTATTCTCATGGTCCAATCACAAGTGAACTCCCCGATGAAGCCTTGTGTGCTAAAACATGTCAGAGTTTTAAAGGTTAAACATGAGTTTCCAAAACGTTTTGCTGGAGAACAATGAACTATTTGACTGAGTTTCAATTATTTACAGACGAGCAAAACCAGGACAGAGAAAAAAGGACAAAATTATGTCGAAGTTCAGCCCAGCAACCAGTTCAGTTCAAAACAAGTTTAAATGATTCTATCTGAACTCTGTGGAGTCTGATCTCAAGCTTTTTGAGTCTGACACTGAAACCAGAGGATCTTTCTGTCTCTTCAGATTCACTGTGATCCAGAGATGGGAGTGATTTCAGCCCCGAGTGATCACGCTGATGTTTGCACAGAGCAGACAATGAGGTGAATGTTTTGGCACATTGGTAACAGTGAAACAGTTTATTAGTAACGTGGGATTGTTTGTGTTTGGAGTATGAACTGAGATTCCTGAAGCTCTTGTCACACTGGTCACAGCTGTAGTTTCCTTTCATGTGTGTACGTTCATGCTTGTTACGATTACCTGAATCTGAGAAGCTTTTGTCACAGTGTCTGCACTTGTATGGTTTCTCTCCTGTGTGGACTCGTTTGTGTGTTTTAAGCTGACCTGCAGTGGTGAAGGATGACCCACACTGATCACAGAGGTGCTGTTTAACCCCACTGTGAAACAGTTCATGTTTTTTTAAGTCACCTGATGTGGTGAAGCTTCTCCCACATTCTTTGCAGTATTTCAGTTTGTCTCCAGTGTGTCTACGTTGATGTATTTTTAGGGTTTCTTGCCAACTGAAAGTTTTTCCACAGAGGTCACAACGAAAGTCTTTCCCACCACCACAGTGATGACAGGGTTGAGAACTGGATCCATCTGTGTCGCTCTGCTTCTAAGCAAAGACACAAAGACAGTGTAAGTCAGTCCTTCAACATTTTTATCCTGAATGTCACCTGAAATAAAGAGCATCTCTGCAGACGTCCAATTACATTTTACTGTTTCAGTTAACAAACTCAAGTTTACTGGGCTGCAATAACTACAATACTACCACCATAATACTACAGTAATACTAAAATTATAACTGACATGAAAATCTGAATAATCACTCAGAGCTGCTTTTCCATGCAGTAGAATTGCTAACATGCTAACACAGTTTAATGAGCAGAGTTGTTCCAAACAGTCAGGCTAAAATGACAAGATAAAAATATAAATACATACCTCACAGTAACTGCACTTGTAGAGTCTCTTTCTGGTGTGGATCTGTTGGTGTTCTCTCAGGTTACGTGGAGATTTAAAAGTCTTGTCACACAGGTCACATTTATAAGGTCTCTCGTCAGTGTGGGTAAACATGTGTTCTTCTAATTGTTTGTCTGTTGTAAACTCTTTGCCACACTGTTCACAGCAGTACACATCATGTCTGGTGTGAATGCGTAGGTGTCTATTTCGGCTTCCTCTCCAGCTGAAAGTTTTTCCACAAATGTCACAGCTGTATGCCTTCTTTCCAGAGTGGGTAACTAGATGACTCTGTAAGCTGCTACTGTGAGTAAAAGCTCTGCCACACTGATCACAGCTGTACGCTTTAACTCCACTGTGGATGAGTTGGTGTGTTTTTAGGGAACGCTTCAAGGAAAAAGACTTTCCACACAAGTCACAGCTGAACGGTCTCTCTCCAGTGTGGATGAACTGATGCTGTTTTAGTGAAGCCTTCAAAGTAAAACCCTTCCCACACTCGTCACAGGTGTGTTTTTTCTCTCTCTTTCTTCTGTCAGGTTTATCGGCCTCCTGAGAGCGCTGACTTCTCGCTCCATGTTGGTCCTGCAGTGACAGAGATACAAACAGAGGCAGTGAGTGAAATGCAGTCGTGGAACAAACTGAACCTTCAAACTCCCTCCATTAACACTAGTTTTAAACCTGAAGGTGGAGTGTGGCACCAAACACCTTAAAGGTCTCTTATCCCCACCTGCTGGTAGTTCTAACACATTACATCCAAACTGGTGTTAAAAATAATTCATCACTGTTAAAACACTAAAATCATGCCCATCCCTCCTGATTGTACACACACACACACACACACACACACACACACAGTTGTTGTTTGTAATACATATTTCTATAATTTGTATATATTTATACATAATTATTCAGTGATAATAAATCCTATGTTTGTTTATTTGTTTATTCAAAAAGAACCCCATTAGCTTCCACAAACAGATGTTGCTCGTCGTCCGTCAAATACAATCACATAAACTATTATACAATAAAGTGGATTCAAGATATCCACATAATTTGGCTCTTACATCCACAGTGACGTTTCACAATTAAAATATAAGCAATCAATATTAATAATAATAATAATAACATTGAGGCACATTACACAAATCTCAAAAACAAATCACCTCTTGCAATATTACAACTAAAAGTTCTGTAAATCGGCTTTTAAATGTTCATTGAAGTTTTGAATAGCTGCTAATTCTCTAATTTTATAAGGCAATTTATTCCACTTGAAAGTTGCTCTAAATATAACAGTTTTACAAAAAGTTACTTTTAACTCGAGCATTTACTAAATTGCAGTTTGTTGAAAATTGTGTAATATCATTATGTATTTCATCTGGATACTGCAGCTGAGCAGAAATAAATATGGTGTGTTTAACAGTATTGCGTTCTTTATAACTACAAGTAAGCCATAGAATATTTTAGCCTGTACAGGAAGCCAAGAAAGTTGATAATGCATTTTATCGATATTAGTATTAGAGATGGCACGATGCCACTTTTTAATGTCCAATACTGATTCCGATATCATATGGATATCTGCCGATACCGATATGAATGCGATAGAGTGTTTTTTGTAATCAATAAAACTGTTTTTTAAATAAATATCTTGCTGCATTTTGTATAAGTTCATACTCAAGTTTTAAAAACAAGACACTAAAGATATTCCGTTATACCAAATGAGCCCTTTCCTCTACTCCCTCTTCACCCACGACTGCAGACCTGCCGATGGTTCTGACACCAACATTAAGTTTGCAGATGACACCACGGTGATTGGCCTCATCAGTGACAACGATCAGGCCTACAGGGAGGAGGTGGATCGTCTGGCTGAGTGGTGCGACACAAACAACCTGCTGCTTAACACAGAGAAGACCAAGGAGGTCATTGTGGACTACAGGAGGAATGCTGACCCACATCCACCCATCTACATTAAGGGGACGGCTGTGGAGCGTGTGAGCAGCTTCAAGTTCTTTGCAGTCCACATCTCCGAGGATCTCATCTGGATGACCAACTGCTCCAAGCTGGTCAAGAAGGCTCACTAGTGCCTCTTCTTCTTGAGGACTCTGAGGAAGAACCACCTGTCCTCAGACATCCTGGAGAACTTCTATCGCTGCACCATCGAGATCATCCTGACCAACTGTATAACAGTCTGGTACGGGAACTGCTCCGCCTCAGACCGGAAGGCGTTGCAGAGGGTTGTAAAAACTGCCCAGCGCATCGCCGGAGCACCACTTCCTGCCATAAAGGACATCTACAGGAAGCGGTGTCTGAAAAGGGCTGGGAAAATCATCAAAGACCCCAGTCACCCATCACGTAGTCTCTTCTGCCCTCTGTGAGGCGCTACAGGAGCCTCCGGACTAAGACCACCAGGTACTGCAACAGCTTCTTCCCCACAGCTGTCAGACTCCTGAACTCTGCCTCCTGACATCTGACCCACGTTAAACTCATGGACTGAACATACACACACCCACCTACACACACACACAATGGACAACTGTACTCTCAAACACACAATAATAACATGGACTGAACCACCACTCACAACCACTAGCACTTTATACAGCCTCTGTAGAAATTATCCACATATCTCACTTATCTTAACTGCACCACTGTATAATTCTGTCAATAATAATATAATTCTCACAAAATCGCTAGCCTGACGTCCCGGGGCTAGCGATTTTGCCAGTCGGGCTACCAAAATCTATCTCTGCCCTGCCCGTCGGGCTGTCATAGGAAGGAAAAATATATGTCAATGCTTTTGCATTCTTTCAGAAATGTAGCTGGGTAATTATGTCATTGGCATCGGTGAGCCACTGTCAATATGTGACATTGAAAACGTGTTTGAATTTGCGCTTGTTTTTTGCTTTCACTTTGCAATCACGCGAACTATGTATAGAAAGCGACAGCACTGATTGGTGAGTGGCAATAATTTGCGCACCAATTCCTCTGATTGGTGCGCAATTAAGCAGCAAGCTTAAACATGTGAGAGGTTGATCGCGCAGAGAATCGCTGAGCATTATGCGAGTGCGTGTGTAAATGGTAAATGGCCTGCATTTGTATAGCGCTTTTCTAGTCCCTAAGGACCCCAAAGCGCTTCACACTAAATTCAGTCATTCACCCATTCACACACACACTGGTGATGGCAAGCTACATTGTAGCCACAGCTGCCCTGACAGAGGCGAGGGTGCCGGACACTGGCGCCACCGGGCCCTCTGACCACCACCAGTAGGCAAACATGGGGTTAGTATCTTGCCCAAGGATATTTGGCATGCAGCCAGAAGGGATGGGATCGAACCACCGACCTTCTGATTAGTGGCTGACCTGCTCTGCCACCTGAGCTACAGCCACCCCAGCAATAAAAGCAGAAGGATATATATTTTAGTTCTGCTGAACCAAATAAGACAGGTCAGGGTGAAGAAGTGACAGCCAAAGAAAAGCTTACCACAAAACGGAAATGTTATGGCAAATCTGACTATAAGGCAAAAAGAAAGTGCAGCTTTGTGGTTTCATGGACAAAAGAATTTCTGTGGCTGCAATATGACAAGCTAAAGCTGTTTTCTCTGATCATATGCCGGTTCTGTTTGACATCTCTTTATCTAGAAATGAATTCAGGGGGCATGTCCCTGCAAAGACATCTCGTTTGTTAAATTCTTCCACGGCAGCATGGTTCTCCACCTACTATAATCAGTTCTCCATTCCTGAGACACTCCAATACGTAGAGGAACTCAGTTTTTGGTTTCATACCACTTGTCAGACTGTCTTGGATATTGTTGCCCCTCTAAAAATGAAGCATCCTAAGACTAAGTTTGAACCCTGGTTGAGCGATGAAACCCGTGCTGCGAGGCGTGAATGTCGTAGGGCTGAGCGGAGATGGAAAAAAGATAACTTACAGGTCTCTTTACAAAGTTTAAGAGAGCACTGGGCCTTATATCAGCTTACAATAAAAGAAGCAAAGCGGAAACACTTTGCAAACATTATTATGGTGAATTATCAGAAACCACATATATTGTTTAAGTCAATTGAATCTATTTTAAGCCCTCCCTCTGCTCTTAGTTTTGAGCCTTCACTTGAAATGTGTGGAAAGTTTCTGCACTTCTTTATAAACAAGGTAGCCTCGGCTAGGGCGCGGATTATTTTGCCCACATCCCCTCTGATCTTCCAATTTGCTCAGCTGTCTTTCAACAGTTTGAGTCGGTTACTCTTGCTCAGCAACAGGAGGTGGTGGATCATTTAAAGCCTGTAGGCCCACCTTATGATCCTATCCCTCCCATTTTTCTGAAAGAAGTTTTTTCTACCATAGGTCCAACTATTTTAACCATTTTAAATAGCAGCCTTACTTCAGGTGTGGTTCCAAAGAATTTCAAAGATGCAATTGTGCAACCACTTCTTAAGAAACCTGGGCTAGATACAAACACTGTTGAAAACTTTAGACCAATATCTAAGCTGCCCTTTTTATCTAAAGTCTTGGAAAAAAATTGTATATGACCAATTGATCTCATACTTGAATGCACAATATGTTCAGGAGATTTTTCAATCTGGTTTTAAAGCAATGCATAGCACTGAATCAGCACTTTTAAGAATTTTTAATGATATATTTTTATCATGTGATTCTGGTGAAAGTGTCATTCTTATTTTACTCGATTTAACTGCTGCATTTGACACTGTAGACCATGAAATTTTAATCTCGCGTTTGGAGCAGTGTGTCGGTATAACAGGTGTGGCTCTGAAATGGTTCAGGTCTTACTTAACAAATCGAACCTTTTCAGTTCGCTTAGGAAACTGTGAGTCCTCCCGTGCTCCGCTGTCTCATGGAGTACCACAGGGTTCCATTCTGGGCCCTATCCTGTTTTCACTTTATTTACTTCCATTGGGCTCAATTCTTAGGAAACACGGACTCTCTTTTCACTTTTATGCAGATGACTGCCAGATTTATGTTCCTCTTAAAAAGAAAGATGGGTCGTCTGTAAATCGTTTGCAAACATGTCTGGAGGACGTCAAGTCGTGGTTGGCGCTAAACTTTCTTTGTTTTAATGATTCTAAAACTGAAGTAATGGTGTTCAGACCTGCCTCTACTGCTGATCCGTGTGTTGATTGCAATCCCTGAAATCATTCTGTAAACCAGAGATTGTTAATCTGGGTTTTAAAATGGATCCTGAGCTTAAGCTTGAAAGCGAGATCGGGTTGGTTGTAAGGTCTAGTTTCTTTCATCTAAGGCAACTGGCCAAAATTAAGCACTTTCTTACGAGACAGCAATTTGAAACAGTAATCCACGCTTTTGTAACCGTTCGGCTGGATTACTGTAATTCTCTTTATTTTGGGGTGAGTCGATCTTCTGTTTTTCGACTGCAGTTAGTCCAGAATGCTGCTGCACGCCTTTTAACTGGCACTCGTAGATACGAGCATATCACCCCAGTTTTATATTCACTTCATTGGCTGCCCGTGCATTTTAGGATCCATTTTAAGCTGCTTTTATTTGTTTTTAAATGTTTGTCCAATGCTGCCCCTCTGTACCTCTCTGAGCTTCATCATCCATACATACCTTCCCGGTCCCTCAGGTCGGCAGACCAGCTCCTCCTGAGTGTGCCCAGGACTAATCGTAAGCTCGGAGGGGATCGGGCGTTTGCTGTGGCAGCACCAAAATTGTGGAATGAGTTGCCTTTACATGTTAGACAGGCACCTTCCTTATCTGTTTTTAAATCACATCTTAAAACATATTTATTTATCTTGGCTTTTAGCACAGCAGGACTTGTTGATGTCTCTTAATATGTTTTCTTATTAATTATATTATTTTTAATTTTAAGATATTTTATATGTAATTTAAACAGTTTCCTCTCTTATATTTGTAGCACTTTGGTCAACATTGTTGGATGTAAAGTGCGTTATAAATAAAGATGCTATGCTATGCTATATAATAGAAAAACCAACTATTCACAGTTCAACTTTTAACTATTTAAATTTTCAGGTTTTTCCTTTTAAAATTTTTTAAAGTGAAACAACACAAAACACTGCAAACCACAACACAATTAAATATAAATTAAAATATGAAACAAAAAGAACATGCATATTCTCTGTCATATGGGCCTGCATGAAAAAACTTTCTGAATCCTTTATCATCTGCAACGGAAAATAGTTGTGGATGATTACTATACCTTTCCAATGTGACGTTGTTGTCTCTGGCTCTCTCTCTCTCTCTCCCTCCCGCTCTGTTCCTGTGCTACTGCCAGTGTGACTACCGCCCCTCCCCCCTCCACCCAGCGCAAAGATGCGGAGTGAAGCGTAAAAAAGTGCGAGAGAGGGTGAGAGAAAGAAAAAAAAAAAAAACCCCACGGCTCGTGATAAGGAGCCGGCTCGCGATAAGGAGCCGGCTCGCGTCGTTCACGTCAAAGATCCAGCTCTAAGAGCCATTTCGTTCGCGACCGACCCATCACTACTTACCAGGGTGTAAATTAGACTTAATAGTTACCATATGCAGTAATGAATTTCTATACATTTAATCAGATGACCACTTTGGTTGTAAGATTCAGATAATTATTTATTAAAAGTTAGTCCTTTAAATGAAATAACAAAGAAAAGTATTTTTTGTGCCTCCCTTTTCTTGTTAATGCCCTACCTGCCCCCTGGCAAAGCTTTGCTAGACCCGCCCCTGCACAGTTACCAGCTGTCAGCTACTTAGAAAACATGAGAGAAGAAGAGGCAGCTGCAGCTTAAGGACACAGACTAACTCCAGAGTCTTTTTTCCCCCATTCTAGCTGAAGTACGGGACAAATCGCTTCCTTTTTGCCTCAGTATGGAAGAAATTAAGATTAAAAATGCTGCGGTTTGGAAGCATGTAGTGAGGCTCCAAATGCTCCACCACTTCGCCGACAGGTCTCGCAGACAACAGCCGCTCTATCGAGTGACACATACTTAACTGATAAGCAAAGCTGGGTTACGCCAAGTAGCGCGTTTTGTGAGGCGACGATTGGTCCATTTTAATTAGTATAGTATGAACATCTAATCTAGACGCCTTATTCTGGACTAACTGAAGTCTGTTAATATCTGTCTTAACAGACGTAAACAAAGTGCGTTTCTGAGATACCGACGAGGCCTCCCTTGCAAGTAAATCGATCGATCGCTTGTTTTTCTTTCATGGGAATAGGTCCTGGAGACAGCGGGGTCTGAGTTTAGACCCAATAGGTTCAGTGAAGAAAAATGTCTGATTGTAACCTGAGGGGTTTTTTTACATTAAGAAAAAAGCACCAAACATCAAACCAATTTAAGCCTAAACAGTAATACGTGAAAGTACAGCAGGGCGATATGACCAAAAATATTAACAGTGCAAATGCAAATTCCTCGGCGCAAATGTGGCCAATTTCCACTGGAAATGCCTTTTGGTTTAACTGTCAGCAAGGAATTTGCATTTGCACTGTTAAATTTTTATATAACTTCAATACACATGAAAAACAGCTGTTTGTTTAAGTGAAAATACATTGATGGGATTTTTTGCACTAATAAAGTTGTGGAGTTGTAAAGTATTTTGCCTAGTGTCAATTATATCGTCAGTTGTATCATTATCGCAAATTTTCAAATGTATATCATGATAAATATTTTCGGTCCTATCGCCCTGCTCTGTCTGTCACCTTCTGTGTTGAGCTCATTGTTTTCTCTGTAGTGGCTGAGCTGAGTCCAAGTAGCAGAAAATGTTCCTCTGCTGCTCCGTCAGACTCTTCTCCTCCTGCTGATGAGCTGTAACACAAAGCAGATCTTTGTTAGGCTCCACACTGCACTGAAGAGTCAAAGTCTCTCATATGTTCACCTGACAAGTAAAAGAACACACACACACACATATATATATATATATATATATATACATATATATATATATATATATATACATATATATACACATACACTTATACACATATACACAGATAGATAGATAGATAGATTGAATTGAATGTTGGCAAGTATGTGTATGTGGTGTTAAATAGGCCTATACTACTGTGCTTCGATGTCGCTCGTAAGGGTGAAACTTATTGTGAGACGTTTGAGAACCACTGCTACAGAACAATGGAGATTTCCGTCATATGGTAACACCCTCAAATCACGTGACGCCCAGAATTGTACAATATTGATGCTTGAGAGCGCACATGTCATGCAAGTATGTGTAGAGTGTTGAGCGCGTGATCAGTGGTGAGAAAAACAACTCACGAAACTTGACCTTTCTATACTCGTGGCTCACTTGCACTTCTAAACTATTCGTTTGCACACTTACACACACCCAGCTGCTGTTTCCTGTTTTGCTACACTCTGGAGAGCCTCGGCTTTAACGGTCTTCTCTCACAGAGAGCAACAGAAAACTTCATTCAGAAAAGTTTGAAAAACTCGAGATTGACTGAACTCAGTTCAAAAAAAGTTACCTTGGCACTTACCTTTAGATGTGAGAGGTAGTGATGGTCCGCTTGAAGCTGACGATCCGGTGCTTGTGTCAGAAAAATCAACACGCTGCTTCAGAAGCACTGTGTCGAGGCTTGATTCGTTTGGCCAGAGTCACGTGATTAGTGACGTCCGAAGCTTCACTTAAAAAAAAAAAAAAAAAAAAGTACGTTCTAAGTTTGACAAGAATCTTGACTTTTGGTCTTTGGATATTAACAGTCCTGGGTATGTGACTTCTTGTTTAACAGAAATGTTACAGATCCAAAGCCAAATTTTTTCAAAGAGTGGAAAATAAATTGATGTTCAATTGTATCAAAAGCCTTTTAACCCTTAAGGACCCACAGTGACACTGGTGTCACTGCCCCTTTACACTTAGAGACTTGGTTATATATGATTCATTTGATATAAGACCCCCGTAATTTTCATGAAAGTAGAAATAGGTCTGGGCTCTTAAGGGTTAAAAATCCAGGAAGAGAATGAATCTATTGTCAGATACCAAATCAGAGTAATCAAGTAGATCCAAAACCAGTCTAATGTTATTAGAAATGTGTCTATTTCTCATAAAGCCTGATTGTGTCTTATCGATAATTGTATCCAAGAACTCTTTATTTCTGTTAGCAAGTACTAAAGCCATAACCTCATAGTCATTATTGAGCAGACAGATGGGTCTCCAATTATCAATAAGAAGTAAGTCTTTGTTTGGCTTTGGAATAAGTGTTATGAGACCCTGAGTAAGAGTAGGAGGGAGGGTGTTATTCTCTATACTTTCTATGAAAACCTGCAGTAAGAACGGAGCACTTCCTCTCCATGGCCTTATCAACATCCAACATCTCCAGACTTCAGACTCTGCTCCTGAGGAGAAACAGAATCATCTGGCAGATCATTTGTTCTCATGACTTCTATACTTTTAAACATTTTGAGCATCCAATGTGCTAATGTGCTCTCTCTTCTGCTTTTCTATCATCACTACAGAAAACTAAAACTCTAAATGCTCTACCATATATAATCTCAAAGAGTCAGACCGTTCTCTGTTGGAGAAATCCTCATGTACATCTTAACTAGTTCTATACAGTCTAACCATGTCCTGCCTGTCTCTTCCATTGACTTCCTAAGTCTTAGCTTTACTGTGCCGTTAGTTCTCTCTACCAACCCTGCACTTTGTGGGTGATATGAACAAAGATGTTTTAGTGTTATCCATAGATGCTGTGCTATTAATCCAATCACTTGATTTACAAAGTGTGGACCATCATCACTATAAATAGTCTCCGGAATCCCGTGTTCTGGGATGATATTCTTTCATATTGCTTTGGCAACCGAAGTGGCATCTGCTTCTCTAGTTGATTGATTGATTGATTGATTGATATAACTTTATTAGTCCCACAAGGGGAAATTTCATGTTAAGGCTGCTGACCTATTGCACACAAGGGCGGCGCCATCTTACCCTCCAACCATACATACATTACAATAACAACATCACATGGGGAAGACAGGTCAGAGAGGTATAACAATGGAAAATGCACCACATGAGGAAAGATAAGGAGAAAAAAATAACTCCCCCCAGACTGAGCTCCAACAGGGAGATCAGTTTGAGAACAGAAAAAAAACACCTCTGCACATAGCACATGAAAAAGCTCCTAATACACCAAAGAAACACATGACAAGCAACAGGGACGGGTAAAGGGTGAGAGACAGTCAGTGTAGACAGTCATCTGGGCCTGCAGCCTATGTGCTGGTCTCCATGATCCACCGTCAGCATCAGAAGGGAATAAGTGTCGAAGGCATTTGGAGGGGGAGGGGGGATGAGTGTACATCTGTGTGTGTGTGTGTGTGTGTGTGTGTGTGTGTGTGTGTGTGTGTGTGTGTGTGTGTGTGTGTGTGTGTGTGTGTGTGTATGTCCAGACTTCAGCTGAGACAGTGTCCTTCGCCCTGCCAGGCTAAGTAAACAGTCTTCCAGCCAACCCAGGTGGCCTTGCATAGAATGGGAAGAACCCACTGCCCACTTTGCAAAAGGGCACACTATCACTAGACAATACTTACAGTTATTACAGTTGGACAGCTCTATAAAATCCATGTGAATAACTTGAAATGGCTGACTGGGTCTGGGGAATTTCCCTCTCTTAGGTCTCAAATTACCCCGAGAATTGTGCTTGCAACATATCATACATGACCTGCAAAATCTTTCAAAGGTATTAAATCCTAGAGTATGAAAATGTTGCCATGTGGCCCATGGCTCAAAATAGCAGCAGTCTTATACAATTTCTATGGCAGTATTGGTTTATCGCACAGACAATAACACCATCCTGCAAGCTCGCTCCTTCTGTAAGCCACAACCGTTTTTCTTGCAGTAGGTGAGTGGGCCTGCATGTCTGCCACTGCATCTTGTATAATAGGCGATGTCTGTTGATGTTGCACTGCTAAAATGTGAACACCATGTGCTCCTAAAGCTGCCTCTTTTGCGATCTTATCTGCAAAAGCATTCCCTAATGCAACTGGATCTTTCCCTCACATGTGTGCTGCACATTTACAAATGGCCATTCTACTGGGCAATATTATTGCTTCCAGTAGATTTTGCGGGAGTTTGGTGTGTTGTACAGGCTTCCCTGTAGAGGCTGTCACACCTCGTCTCACCCACTGCACTACAAAGTAATGTAATGTAGCAAATGCATATTGGCTATCAGTGTATATTGTCTCTCTGCAGCTTTACACCCTTCCGTTAAAGCTAGCATCTCTGCTGCTTAAGCAAATATGAAACATGCTAGTTGTCCTGCACAGTTAATTTTCTATCTACTACAGTAAAACCTGTTTTAGCCTGTCCCTCTACTGTTGTAAAGCTCGAACCATCAACAAACCAAACCTTTCCCTCATCAAGTGGCACATCTGTTAAGTCATCCCTCGGCTTACACTCCTTCTCCACGTGCTCTCTACACTCATGAGAAGTGCCCTCTTCTTTCGTTGGCAAAAGGGTTGATGGATTCAGAATTGTGCACCATTTTATGGTTATGTGTGGTTGTAAGAGTAACAGTAACATTAAAGACAAGTGTCTTGCAGCTGACAGAAATTTAATTTTAGTCTGCAGTAGTAGACATCTACCTCGTGTGAAACTAATAGTGTCAAAAGGGGAAATAAACTATTTCCTGAAACGTTGTACAGCTTAAGCTGCTGCACATACTGATCTCACTCATGGAGGTAAAGCACAAGAAACTAGAGCTAATCTTTTAGGATAGTAAGTTACTGGCTTCACTTGTGGAAAAAGTGCTGTTAGTTATTTCACAGTCACCTGGCATTTGTGCTGTTCACAGAACCACAAGTCCATCGCTGGACCTCCTCTGCGCTGTCACTTTTGGAGCTTGGCACGCTCCCTTCATCCCTCAGGTTCTCATGTTCCAACGCTGCGGACGATTTAAGGCAGAGCACGTCGTACACCTTAGTTGTCTTCGTCAACGCCAACGTCGAAATGCTTCCACTCCTTATGGTTGTTTGCTGTGCAAAGACTCCTACATACAATACATAGCTTTTTGTTCAATATTGATAGTTTAATAATTAGAAATCTACCCTCTGGATCTATAACTGTATCGAGTACTGTAAAATTAACATTTTTACGTATTAAAATTGCTACTCCCCTTTGTCTAGAATTATAACAGGCTGCAAACACATTAGGAAACTCAGGTGTTTTAAGTTCGTTTAAACCTGTGACAGGTCTGTGAGTTTCTTGTAATAAAACAACATCTGCCTGTAGTTTTTTTAGCTGGTTAAATATCTTTAACCTCTTTCCTCTGGTGCCAGCTCCATTTACATTCCATGTGACAAACCTCAGTGTGCTCATAATTGTGTGTGTATGTCTAATGATGTACGCTGGGTGTTTCGTTTAGACAGGTGGAGAGAATGTGGAAACATCACTTATTTGTGTCACGGCAAGTGAGAAGAGCCGTGTGGAAGAAATTAAGGAGGGTCCAAACGCAGGCAGTCGTGAATGTGTGAAGGTGGTTTATTGAATAAACGGCAAAGGGAAAGTGGCAAACGAAGACAAGCTAAACTATACTGGAAAACAACTGAACTACAGCGCAGAAACCAGAACACGAACATGAAGGAGGGCGAGCAGAGGCAGACGATGGTAGACAGCAGGGAACACACGGATGAAACATGGTGAATACACAGACGGACCAGCGACTACAAACACAAAAGACACAACTAAAATACACTCAGAGAAACACAGGGAGATTACACACAGGTGGGGGACACAGCTGGGAGTCATTAACGAGACGAGAGGTAAAACTGAACACACTCACATGAGACGCAGACCTTCACAATAAAACAGGAACAAGAAACCAGGAACAAGAAACCATCACACTAAGACGCAGACTCGACATTGACAGACAGACAGAAAATGACACATGGAACTAGACCAATACAAAGCAGCAGGTGATCACAGCAGTGAAAGAAAAGAGAAAGAAAGAAACCATGTGAACTGTGAGCGACAACAAAAAAAAGAAAAGAAATGGAAACATTCCAATTAAAGCAATGACGGAGGGTGATGGTGTTATATCTGCTATGACATCATACTGATATTACTAGGTTAAACCCATGTCAAAGGAGAGCGTGTGAGTGAATAAAAAAAGAGTGTAGCGGGTTATTATCTGGAGTGCAGTCAATATAACCACAGAGTGGTGCCGGGGTCGCGGTAGAGCTGTCCGTCCACGTAGAGCCGGTCCACGGCGATGACAGCACGGGGGCCTCTCTGGATGAAGCTACGTCGAACTGGGAAAAGGACCTTGCGTCGTTCCAGGATCTCTTTGGGGAACTGGTCATTCATG
The DNA here is from genome assembly GCF_963576455.1 of Neolamprologus multifasciatus. NCBI lineage: Eukaryota > Metazoa > Chordata > Actinopteri > Cichliformes > Cichlidae > Neolamprologus > Neolamprologus multifasciatus. The sequence goes on along the minus strand of NC_140447.1, from coordinate 29,096,694 downwards.
CTGAAGTCCGTTCCTTTCAGCTCCCTGTCGCGACTCTTCACCTGTTCCTTCTGTTTGAATTGACCGAATTTGGCCACAATAGGACGTGGTCTCCCGGTCCGCGACCTCACGCCCCCCAAGCAATGCACTCTATCGAAGTTGATGTTCTTTACGGTGTCCTCCAGCAGCTTCGGGTGGATTTTGATGAAGCTTTTCACCGTTGCTGGCTGAACACCAGGGATTCTCTCAGAGATTTAAATTCCCGGTGTAAAATATCCACCAGGGACAGCCTCGCATTGAACCTGGACAATCGCTTGTCGATTGACTCCAAGATGTCTGCAATGTCTTTGCCTGCAGAATTTGGATGCACAGAAATGCCTGAAAGCAGTGGAATAAAAGAATAAAAAGATTTCAGATGATAAATTCAGGGGCTCCGTCTAGCTATCCATCCATTTTAACATTAATTAAAATAGAGTCATGCAAGACTCAAATGCAACGTCGAGAATAAAACTCAGTGAGACATGGTCAAAGAAAGACACTCTATAAGAAGTACCACGATATGAGCAAATGTATATAAGGAGATACTGTAGCAGAAAGGCAGTTTCACATCTTAGCCATGTTGGCGATGACTGGAACGAAAAAACAGACAAACAAGAGCTTTAAGCTTTTCTGCAAATACTTTTCATGTGTTTGTGTTTGCACGTATCTTTTATCTTCTTTACTGTCAGACAGTTAAACACCAGCGAGGTTGCAGCTGAAAGAACATCAAACGAGAAATGTCTTTTAAACATCACTTTAATGAAAAGCTCAATCATGATGAATCAGATTCTCCTGCGTCTTAAGAAAGTAAAAATAAACTAAAAGTAAACTTACTGAAAGTAACAAAATGATGAAAACTAGCTTATGTGGATAAATCTGGTATATTTACACGATGAATTCAATACGCATTCATATCTGACTCTGCTGCTTTGTCAACAGCAGCTGTGTTGCTTCCAGTCAGTATCACGTGCTGAGCTCTTGTGCCCTCCTCCTCCTTTGCATCCTTTTAACATTTTCATGTACAAAAATGTTGATGCACAAAATCTGCCATAAAAATCCTCATACAACAATATTGTATTTTGCTTCTTTTTTCATAAATGACTCATCATCATCATCTTTGTTTAGATGCAAGAAGAATCATATAGAAATGAAAAAGGTATAAATCTTCTGACCAAACCTGCTGGGAGTGTGTGAGGTCCTGAGGCTAAGAGTAAGGATTTATCCACAGGAGAGCTGCGTTCTTACAAAACATCCCACTGTGTAAACCTGACATCTGTGGAACAGCTGAGCTGTATGATGTGTCAAGAAACTGCTGCTGTGCTACATCCATAAATAATGAATAAATTAGGAGCTAAAGCTAAAAGGACAGTTTATTTGTACCATCTTCATGTCAACACATTCAAGAACATCACAGATGAAAGAAACATTAAAAACTTCAACACTACATAAAGCAAGAAAAATAGTTTTTCTTTCAGGTGGTTTCAGACAAAACAGAAACATCAAACAGCTCCAAGACTCTCTTTGAAAGAACTAAAAACCTTTATTCTCAGGGTCCAATCATGAGTGAACTCCCCGATGAAGCCTTGTGTGCTAAAACATGTCAGAGTTTTAAAGGTTAAACACGAGTTTCCAAAACGTTTTGCTGGAGAACAATGAACTATTTGACTGAGTTTCAATTATTTACAGACGAGCAAAACCAGGACAGAGAAAAAAGGACAAAACTGACTCAGTAAAATGACAGAAAATAAGATCCAATGTAAATCTGTATTATGTAGAAGTTCAGCCCAGCAACCAGTTCAGTTCAACACAAGTTTAAATGATTCTATCTGAACTCTGTGGAGCCTGATCTCAAGCTTTTTGAGTCTGACACTGAAACCAGAGGATCTTTCTGTCTCTTCAGATTCACTGTGATCCAGTGATGGGAGTGATTTCAGCCCTGAGTGATCACGCTGATGTTTGCACAGAGCAGACAATGAGGTGAATGTTTTGGCACATTGGTAACAGTGAAACAGTTTATTAGTAACGTGGGATCGTTTGTGTTCGGAGTATGAACTGAGATTCCTGAAGCTCTTGTCACACTGGTCACAGCTGTAGTTTCCTTCCATGTGTGTACGTTCATGCCTGTTACGATGACCTGAACATGAGAAGCTTTTGTCACAGTGTCTGCACTTGTATGGTTTCTCTCCTGTGTGGACTCGTTTGTGTGTTTTAAGCTCACCTGCAGTGGTGAAGGATGACCCACACTGATCACAGAGGTGCTTTTTAACCCCACTGTGAATCAGTTCATGTTTTTTTAAGTCACCTGATGTGGTGAAGCTTCTCCCACATTCTTTGCAGTATTTCAGTTTGTCTCCAGTGTGTCTACGTTGATGTGTTTTTAGGTCAGCTTTCCAACTGAAAGTTTTTCCACAGAGGTCACAATGAAAGTCTTTCCCACCACCACAGTGATCACAGGGTTGAGAACTGGATCCATCTGTGTCTCTCTGCTTCTAAACAAAGACACAAAGACAGTGTAAGTCAGTCCTTCAACACTTTTATCCTGAACGTCGCCTGAAATAAAGAGCATCTCTGCAGACGTCCAATTACATTTTACTGTTTCAGTTAACACACTCAGTTTACTGGAATGCAATAACTACAATACTACCACCATAATACTACAGTAATACTAAAATCATAACTGACATGAAAATCTGAATAATCACTCAGAGCTGATTTCCATGCAGTAGAATTGCTAACATGCTAACACAGTTTAATGAGTAGAGTTGTTCCAAACAGTCAGGCTAAAATGACAAGATAAAAATATAAATACATACCTCACAGTAACTGCACTTGTAGAGTCTCTTTCTGGTGTGGATCTGTTGGTGTCGTCTCAGGTAACGTGGAGCTTTAAAAGTCTTCTCACACAGGTCACATTTATAAGGTCTCTCGTCAGTGTGGGTAAACATGTGTTCTTGTAACTGTGTGTCTGTAGCAAAGTATTTGCCACACTGTTCACAGCTGTACACATCACGTCTGGTGTGAATGCGTAGGTGTATATTTAAGTACACTCTCTGGCTGAAAGTTTTTCCACAAATCTCACAGCTGTATGCCTTAATTCCAGAGTGGGTAACTAGATGACTCTGTAAGCTGCTACTGTGAGTAAAAGCTCTGCCACACTGATCACAGCTGTACGCTTTAACTCCACTGTGGATGAGTTGGTGTGTTTTTAGGGAACGCTTCCTGGAAAAAGACTTTCCACACAAGTCACAGCTGAACGGTCTCTCTCCAGTGTGGATGACCTGATGCTGTTTTAGTGAACCCTTCAAAGTAAAATCCTTCCCACACTCGTCACAGGTGTATGTTTTCTCTTTCTTTCTTCTGTGAGGTTTGTCGGCCTCCTGAGAGCGCTGACTTCTCGCTCCATGTTGGTCCTGCAGTGACAGAAATACAAACAGAGGCAGTGAGTGAAATGCAGTCGTGGAACAAACTCAACCTTCAAACTCCCTCCATTAACACTAGTTTTAAACCTGAAGGTGGAGTGTGCCACCAAACACCTTAAAGGTCTCTTATCCCCACCTGCTGGTAGTTCTAACACATTACATCCAAACTGGTGTTAAAAATAATTCATGACTGTTTAAACACTAAAATCATGCCCATCCCTCCTGATTGTACACACACACACACACACACACACACACGCACACACACACGCAGACACACACGAAGAGTTGTCAAAGGAGCTTGCAAAGAAAAGCGTCTGGACTTCTTTAAGTTACTTGAAGACGTTTCACCTCTCATCCGAGAGGCTTCTTCAGTTCTAAGGTCAAATGGTGGAGAGTCCCAGATATAAACCTAGTGGGACTCTCCACCATTTGACCTTAGAACTGAAGAAGCCTCTCGGATGAGAGGTGAAACGTCTTCAAGTAACTTAAAGAAGTCCAGACGCTTTTCTTTGCAAGCTCCTTTGACTACGATGACCTGGATGACTGAGACACACACAGAGTTGCTGTTTGTAATACATATTTCTATAATTTTTTATAGATTTATACATAATTATTCAGTGATAATAAATCCCATGTTTTTTTATTTGTTTATTCAAAAAGAACCCCATTAGCTTCCACAAACAGATGTTGCTCGTCGTCCGTCAAATACAATCACATAAAATATTATACAAAGTGGATTCAAGATATCCACATAATTTGGCTCTTATGGCTCTCTAAGCAATCAATAATAACAATAATAATAAAAATATTATTATCAATAATATTGAGGCACATTACACAAATATCAAAAACAAATCATCTCTTACAATATTACAACAACTAAAAGTTCTGTAAATCGGCTTTTAAGTGTTCATTGAAGTTTTGAATAGTTGCTAATTCTCTAATTTTATGAGGCAATTTATTCCACCTGAAAGTTGCTCTAAATATAACAGTTTTACAAAAAGTTACTTTTAACTCGAGGATTTACTAAATTGCAGTTTGTTGAAAATCGTGTAATATCATTATGTATTTCATCAGGATACTGCAGCTGAGCAGAAATAAATGTGGTGTGTTTAACAGAATTGCGTTCTTTATAACTACAAGTAAGCCATAGAATATTTTAGCCTGTACAGGAAGCCAAGAAAGTTGATAATGCATTTTATCGATATTAGTATTAGAGATGGCACGATGCCACTTTTTAATGTCCAATACCGATTCCGATATCATATGGATATCTGCCGATACCGATATGAATCCGATATAGTGTTTTTTGTAATCAATAAAACTGTTTTTTAAATAAATATCTTGCTGCATTTTGTATAAGTTCATACTCAAGTTTTAAAAACAAGACACTAAAGCTATTCCGTTATACCAAATGAGCCCTTTCCTCTACTCCCTCTTCACCCACGACTGCAGACCTGCCGATGGTTCTGACACCATCATTAAGTTTGCAGATGACACCACGGTGATTGGCCTCATCAGTGACAACGATGAGGTCTACAGGGAGGAGGTGGATCGTCTGGCTGAGTGGTGCGACACAAACAACCTGCTGCTTAACACCGAGAAGACCAAGGAGCTCATCGTGGACTACAGGAGGAATGCTGACCCACATCCACCCATCTACATTAAGGGGACGGCTGTGGAGCGTGTGAGCAGCTTCAAGTTCCTTCGAGTCGACATCTCCGAGGATCTCATCTGGACGACCAACTGCTCCAAGCTGGTCAAGAAGGCTCACTAGTGCCTCTTCTTCTTGAGGACTCTGAGGAAGAACCACCTGTCCTCAGACATCCTGGTGAACTTCTATTGCTGCACCATCGAGATCATCCTGACCAACTGTATAACAGTCTGGTACAGGAACTGGTCCGCCTCGGACCGGAAGGCGTTGCAGAGGGTTGTGAAAACTGCCCAGCGCATCGCCAAAGCACCACTTCCTGCCATAAAGGACATCTACAGGAAGCGGTGTCTGAAAAGGGCTGGGAAAATCATCAAAGAGCCCAGTCACCCATCACATGGACTCTTCACCCTCCTGCCCTCTGGGAGGCGCTACAGGAGCCTCTGGACTAAGACCACCAGGTACCGGAACAGCTTCTTCCCCACAGCTGTCAGACTCCTGAACTCTGCCTCCTGACATCTGACCCATGTTAAACTCATGGACTGAACATACACACACCCACAACCACTAATGAGATTCGAAGTGCGTTTCTGAGATACCGACGAGGCCTCCCTTGCAAGTAAATCAATCGATCGCTGTTGCCTTGTTTTTCTTTCATGGGAATAAGCCCTGGAGACAGCGGGGTCTGAGTTTAGACCCAACAGGTTCAGTGAAGAAAAATGTCTGATTGTAACCTGAGGGGTTTTTTTACATTAAGAAAAAGGCACCAAACATCAAATCAATTTAAGCCTAAACAGTAGCACATGAACGTAGAGCAGGGCGATATGACCAAAAATGCAAATTCCTCGGAGCAAATGTCGGCCAATTTCCATTGGAAATGCCTTTTGGTTTAACTGTCAGCAAGGAATTTGCATTTGCACTGTTAAATTTTTATATAACTTCAATACACATAAAAAACAGCTGTTTGATTAAGTGAAAATACATTGATGGGTTTTTTAATAAAGTTGTGGAGTTGTAAAGCATTTTGTCTAGTGTCAATTATATCGTCAGTTATATCATTATCGCAAATTTTCAAATGTATATCGTGATAAATATTTTTGGTCATATCGCCCTGCTCTGTCTGTCACCTTCTGTGTTGAGCTCATTGTTTTCTCTGTAGTGGCTGAGCTGAGTCCAAGTAACTGAAAATGTTCCTCTGCTGCTCCGTCAGACTCTTCTCCTCCTGCTGATCAGCTGGGACACAAAGCAGATCTTTGTTAGGCTCCACACTGCACTGGAGAGTCAAAGTGTCTCATATGTTCACCTGACAAGTAAAAGAACACATTTTGTGCTTCCCGAGGTGGGCAACTTATTGGAAACAAACACAAAAGGTTTGAGAACCGATACAAAGTTTAGCAGTATAGCAGGAGAGACTGAGGCCTGTTATTAGAATCAAATGCCCAGTGGGCCGACACACCAATATATATACACACACACACACACACACTATATAGATATATATCTATATACAGTGGGGCAAAAAAGTATTTAGTCAGCCACCGATTGTGCAAGTTCCCCCACTTAAAATGATGACAGAGGTCAGTAATTTGCACCAGAGGTACACTTCAACTGTGAGAGACAGAATGTGAAAAAAAAAAAAATCCATGAATTCACATGGTAGGATTTGTAAAGAATTTATTCGTAAATCAGGGTGGAAAATAAGTATTTGGTCAATAACAAAAATACAACTCAATACTTTGTAACATAACCTTTGTTGGCAATAACAGAGGTCAAACGTTTACTATAGGTCTTTACCAGGTTTGCACACACAGTAGCTGGTATTTTGGCCCATTCCTCCATGCAGATCTTCTCAAGAGCAGTGATGTTTTGGGGCTGTCGCCGAGCAACACGGACTTTCAACTCCCGCCACAGATTTTCTATGGGGTTGAGGTCTGGAGACTGGCTAGGCCACTCCAGGACTTTCAAATGCTTCTTACGGAGCCACTCCTTTGTTGCCCGGGCGGTGTGTTTTGGATCATTGTCATGTTGGAAGACCCAGCCTCGTTTCATCTTCAAAGTTCTCACTGATGGAAGGAGGTTTTGGCTCAAAATCTCACGATACTTGGCCCCATTCATTCTGTCCTTAACACGGATCAGTCGTCCTGTCCCCTTGGCAGAAAAACAGCCCCATAGCATGATGTTTCCACCCCCATGCTTCACAGTAGGTATGGTGTTCTTGGGATGCAACTCAGTATTCTTCTTCCTCCAAACACGACGAGTTGAGTTTATACCAAAAAGTTCTACTTTGGTTTCATCTGACCACATGACATTCTCCCAATCCTCTGCTGTATCATCCATGTGCTCTCTGGCAAACTTCAGACGGGCCTGGACATGCACTGGCTTCAGCAGCGGAACACGTCTGGCACTGCGGGATTTGATTCCCTGCCGTTGTAGTGTGTTACTGATGGTGACCTTTGTTACTTTGGTCCCAGCTCTCTGCAGGTCATTCACCAGGTCCCCCCGTGTGGTTCTGGGATCTTTGCTCACCGTTCTCATGATCATTTTGACCCCACGGGATGAGATCTTGCGTGGAGCCCCAGATCGAGGGAGATTATCAGTGGTCTTGTATGTCTTCCATTTTCTGATGATTGCTCCCACAGTTGATTTTTTCACACCAATCTGCTTGCCTATTGTAGATTCACTCTTCCCAGTCTGGTGCAGGTCTACAATTCTTTTCCTGGTGTCCTTCGAAAGCTCTTTGGTCTTGGCCATGGCGGAGTTTGGAGTCTGACTGGTTGAGGCTGTGGACAGGTGTCTTTTATACAGATGATGAGGTCAAACAGGTGCCATTCATACAGGTAACGAGTGGGGGACAGAAAAGCTTCTTACAGAAGACGTTACAGGTCTGTGAGAGCAAGGGATTTTCCTTGTTTGAGGTGACCAAATACTTATTTTCCACCCTGATTTACGAATAAATTCTTTACAAATCCTACCATGTGAATTCATGGATTTTTTTTTCACATTCTGTCTCTCACAGTTGAAGTGTACCTCTGGTGCAAATTACTGACCTCTGTCATCATTTTAAGTGGGGGAACTTGCACAATCGGTGGCTGACTAAATACTTTTTTGCCCCACTGTATCTATATCTATATATATATCTATATATATACATATATATACATATATGTATATATATATGTATATATATATATATATCTACATATACATATACATATACATATATATTGTGTGTGTGTGTGTATGTGGTGTTAAATAGGCCTATACTACTGTGCTTTGATGTCGCTCGTAAGGGTGAAACTCATTGTGAAACCTTTGAGAACCACTGCTACAGAACAATGGAGATTTCCGTTATATGGTGACACCTGCAACTCACGTGACGCCCAGAATTGTACAATACTGATGCTTGAGAGCGCGCGTGTCATGCAAGTATGTGTAGAGTGTTGAGCGCGTGATCAGTGGTGGGAAAAACAACTCATGAAACTTGACCTTTCTATACTCGTGGTTCACTTGCACATCTAATCTATTCGTTTGCACACTTACACACACCCAGCTGCTGTTTCCTGTTTTGCTACACTCTGGAGAGCCTCGCCTTTAACGGTCTTCTCTCACAGAGAGCAACAGAAAACTTCATTCAGAAAAGTTTGAAAAACTCGAGATTGACTGAACTCAGTTCAAAAAAAGTTACCTTGGCACTTACCTTTAGATGTGAGAGGTAGTGATGGTCCGCTTGAAGCTGATGATCCGGTGCGTGTGTCAGAAAAATCAACACGCTGCTTCAGAAGCACTGTGTCGAGGCTTGATTCGTTTGGCCAGAGTCACATGATTAGTGACGTCTGAAGCTTCACTTAGAACGTACCTTTTTTTATTTATTTATTTTTTTAAAGTTTGACGAGCATCTTGACTTTTGGTCTTTGGATATTAACAGTCCTGGGTATGTGACTTCTTGTTTAACAGAAATGTTACAGATAGCATTTGCAGTGCAGCCTTTAATTGCTACAAATTCACATTTTTTAGATTTAGACATGAACCAGATGCCTCAGAGAAATCACTAATAACACTAAGGGCTGGACGGATTTGATTTGCATTCTTCAAGAAGAGTGGTGTCATCAGCTGGCTGGCTGATGATGAGCTCCTTATCAGCTATGGTGATTCCTTGTAAAACAGGTCAAATCTTGGGGTGGAGTCTTAATCATTTTAACTGAGCTATTGCCATTCGTGTACAAGGTTTTGAAGCTTTACAGAAAAATTATCCAAAGCCAAATTTTTTCAAAGAGTGGAAAATAAATTGATGTTCAATTGTATCAAAAGCCTTTTAAAAAATCCAGGAAGAGAATGAAGCTATTGTCAGATACCAAATCAGAGTAATCAAGTAGATCCAAAACCAGTCTAATGTTATATGAAGTGTGTCTATTTCTCATAAAGCCTGATTGTGTCTCATCGATAATTGTATCCAAGAACTCTTTAATTCTGTTAGCAAGTACTAAAGCCATAACCTCATAGTCATTATTGAGCAGACAGATGGGTCTCCAATTATCAATAAGAAGTAAGTCTTTGTTTGGCTTTGGAATAAGTGTTATGAGACCCTGAGTAAGAGTAGGAGGGAGGGTGTTATTCTCTATACTTTCTATGAAAACCTGCAGTAAGAACGGAGCACTTCCTCTCCATGGCCTTATCAACATCCAACATCCAATCTCCAGACTTCAGACTCTGCTCCTGAGGAGAAACAGAATCATCTGGCAGATCATTTGTTCTCATGACTTCTTTACTTTTAAACATTTTGAGCATCCAATCTGCTAATGTGCTCTCTCTTCTGCTTTTCTATCATCACTACAGAAAACTAAAACTCTAAATGCTCTACCATATATAATCTCAAAGAGTCAGACCGTTCTCTGTTGGAGTAATCCTCATGTACATCTTAACTAGTTCTATACAGTCTAACCATGTCCTGCCTGTCTCTTCCATTGACTTCCCAAGTCTTAGCTTTACCGTTAGTTCTCTCTACCAACCCTGCACTTTGTGGGTGATATGAACAAAGATGTTTTAGTGTTATCCATAGATGCTGTGCCATTAATCCAATCACTTCATTTACAAAGTGTGGACCATCATCACTATAAATAGTCTCCGGAATCCCGTGTTCTGGGATGATATTCTTACATATTGCTTTGGCAACCGAAGTGGCATCTGCTTCTCTAGTTGATTGATTGATTGATTGATTGATTGATATAACTTTATTAGTCCCACAAGGGGAAATTTCATGTTAAGGCTGCTGACCTATTGCACACAAGGGCGGCGTCATCTTACCCTCCAACCATACATACATTACAATAAAAACATCACATGGGGAAGACAGGTCAGAGAGGTATAACAATGGAAAATGCACCACATGAGGAAAGATAAGGAGAAAAAAATAACTCCCCCCAGACTGAGCTCCAACAGGGAGATCAGTTTGAGAACAGAAAAAAAAACACCTCTGCACATAGCACATGAAAAAGCTCCTAATACACCAAAGAAACACATGACAAGCAACAGGGACGGGTAAAGGGTGAGAGACAGTCAGTGTAGACAGTGCATCTGGGCCTGCAGCCTATGTGCTGGTCTCCATGATCCACCGTCAGCATCAGAAGGGAATAAGTGTCGAAGGCGTTTGGAGGGGGAGGGGGGATGAGTGTACATCTGCATGTGTGTGTGTGTGTGTGTGTGTGTGTATGTCCAGACTTCAGCTGAGACAATGTCCTTCGCCCTGCCAGGCTAAGTAAACAGTCTTCCAGCAAACACAGGTGGCCTTGCATAGAATGGGAAGAACCCACTGCCCACTTTGCAAAAGGGCACACTATCACTAGACAATACTTATAGTTATTACAGTTGGACAGCTCTATAAAATCCATGTGAATAACTTGAAATGGCTGACTGGGTCTGGGGAATTTCCCTCTCTTAGGTCTCAAATTACCCCGAGAATTGTGCTTGCAACATATCATACATGACCTGCAAAATCTTTCAAAGGTATTAAATCCTAGAGTATGAAAATGTTGCACTACTGCTGCCCACGGCCCATGGCTCAAAATAGCAGCAGTCTTATACAATTTCTATGGCAGTATTGGTTTATCGCACAGACAATAACACCATCCTGCAAGCTCGCTCCTTCTGTAAGCCACAACCGTTTTTCCTGCAGTAGGTGAGTGGGCCTGCATGTCTGCCACTGCATCTTGTATAATAGGCGATGTCTGTTGATGTTGCACTGCTAAAATGTGAACACCATGTGCTCCTAAAGCTGCCTCTTTTGCGATCTTATCTGCAAAAGCATTCCCTAATGCAACTGGATCTTTCCCTCACATGTGTGCTGCACATTTACAAATGGCCATTCTACTGGGCAATATTATTGCTTCCAGTAGATTTTGCGGGAGTTTGGTGTGTTGTACAGGCTTCCCTGTAGAGGCTGTCACACCTCGTCTCACCCACTGCACTACAAAGTAATGTAATGTAGCAAATGCATATTGGCTATCAGTGTATATTGTCTCTCTGCAGCTTTACACCCTTCCGTTAAAGCTAGCATCTCTGCTTCTTAAGCAAATATGAAACATGCTAGTTGTCCTGCACAGTTAATTTTCTCACTATCTACTACAGTAAAACCTGTTTTAGCCTGTCCCTCTACTGTTGTAAAGCTCGAACCATCAACAAACCAAACCTTTCCCTCATCAAGTGGCACATCTGTTAAGTCATCCCTCGGCTTACACTCCTTCTCCACGTGCTCTCTACACTCATGAGAAGTGCCCTCTTCTTTCGTTGGCAAAAGGGTTGATGGATTCAGAATTGTGCACCATTTTATGGTTATGTGTGGTTGTAAGAGTAACAGTAACATTAAAGACAAGTGTCTTGCAGCTGACAGAAATTTAATTTTAGTCTGCAGTAGTAGACATCTACCTCGTGTGGAACTAACAGTGTCAAAAGGTGAAATAAACTATTTCCTGAAACATTGTACAGCTTAAGCTGCTGCACATACTGATCTCACGCATGGAGGTAAAGCACAAGAAACTAGAGCTAATCTTTTTAGGATACTAAGTTACTGGCTTCACTTGTGGAAAAAGTGCTGTTAGTTATTTCACAGACACCTGGCATTTGTGCTGTTCACAGAACCACAAGTCCATCGCTGGACCTCCTCTGCGCTGTCACTTTTGGAGCTTGGCACGCTCCCTCAGGTTCTCATGTTCCAACGTACACCTTAGTTGTCTTCGTCAACGCCAACGTCAAAATGCTTCCACTCCTTATGGTTGTTTGCTGTGCAAAGACTCCTACATACAATACATAGCTTTTTGTTCAATATTGATAGTTTAATAATTAGAAATCTACCCTCTGGATCTATAACTGTATCGAGTACTGTAAAATTAACATTTTTACGTATTAAAATTGCTACTCCCCTTTGTCTAGAATTATAACAGGCTGCAAACACATTAGGAAACTCAGGTGTTATAAGTTCGTTTAAACCTGTGACAGGTCTGTGAGTTTCTTGTAATAAAACAACATCTGCCTGTAGTTTTTTTTAGCTGGTTAAATATCTTTAACCTCTTTCCTCTGGTGCCAGCTCCATTTACATTCCATGTGACAAACCTCAGTGTGCTCATAATTGTGTGTGTATGTCTAATGATGTACGCTGGGTGTTTCGTTTAGACAGGTGGAGAGAATGTGGAAACATCACTTATTTGTGTCACGGCAAGTGAGAAGAGCCGTGTGGAAGAAATTAAGGAGGGTCCAAACGCAGGCAGTCGTGAATGTGTGAAGGTGGTTTATTGAATAAACGGCAAAGGGAAAGTGGCAAACGAAGACAAGCTAAACTATACTGGAAAACAACTGAACTACAGCGCAGAAACCAGAACACGAACATGAAGGAGGGCGAGCAGAGGCAGACGATGGTAGACAGCAGGGAACACACGGATGAAACATGGTGAATACACAGACGGACCAGCGACTACAAACACAAAAGACACAACTAAAATACACTCAGAGAAACACAGGGAGATTACACACAGGTGGGGGACACAGCTGGGAGTCATTAACGAGACGAGAGGTAAAACTGAACACACTCACATGAGACGCAGACCTTCACAATAAAACAGGAACAAGAAACCAGGAACAAGAAACCATCACACTAAGACGCGGACTCGACATTGAGAGACAGACAGAAAATGACACATGGAACTAGACCAATACAAAGCAGCAGGTGATCACAGCAGTGAAAGAAAAGAGAAAGAAAGAAACCATGTGAACTGTGAGCGACAACAAAAAAAAGAAAAGAAATGGAAACATTCCAATTAAAGCAATGACGGAGGGTGATGGTGTTATATCTGCTATGACATCATACTGATATTATTAGGTTAAACCCATGTCAAAGGAGAGCGTGTGAGTGAATAAAAAAAGAGTGTAGCGGGTTATTATCTGGAGTGCAGTCAATATAACCATGGAGTGGTGTCGGGGTCGCGGTAGAGCTGTCCGTCCACGTAGAGCCGGTCCACGGCGATGACAGCACGGGAGCCTCTCTGGATGAAGCTACGTCGAACTGGGAACAGGACCTTGCGTCGTTCCAGGATCTCTTTGGGGAACTGGTCATTCATGCTGAAGTCCGTTCCTTTCAGCTCCCTGCCGCGACTCTTCACCTGTTCCTTCTGTTTGAACTTCGGACCAAACCTGCTGGGACTGTGTGAGGTCCTGAGGCTAAGAGTAAGGATTTATCCACAGGAGAGCTGCGTTCTTACAAAACATCCCACTGTGTAAACCTGACATCTGTGGAAAAGCTGAGCTGTATGATGTGTCAAGAAACTGCTGCTGTGCTACATCCATAAATAATGAATAAATTAGGAGCTAAAGCTAAAAGGACAGTTTATTTGTACCATCTTCATGTGAACACATTCAAGAACATCACAGATGAAAGAAACATTAAAAACTTCAACACTACATAAAGCAAGAAAAATAGTTTTTCTTTCAGGTGGTTTCAGACAAAACAGAAACATCAAAGAGCTCCAAGACTCTCTTTGAAAAAACCTAAAAACCTTTATTCTCATGGTCCAATCATGAGTGAACTCCCCGATGAAGCCTTGTGTGCTAAAACATGTCAGAGTTTTAAAGGTTAAACATGAGTTTCCAAAACGTTTTGCTGGAGAACAATGAACTATTTGACTGAGTTTCAATTATTTACAGACGAGCAAAACCAGGACAGAGAAAAAAGGACAAAACTGACTCAGTAAAATGACAGAAAATAAGATCCCATGTAACTCTGTATTATGTAGAAGTTCAGCCCAGCAACCAGTTCAGTTCAACGCAAGTTTAAATGATTCTATCTGAACTCTGTGGAGCCTGATCTCAAGCTTTTTGAGTCTGACACTGAAACCAGAGGATCTTTCTGTCTCTTCAGATTCACTGTGATCCAGTGATGGGAGTGATTTCAGCCCTGAGTGATCACGCTGATGTTTGCACAGAGCAGACAATGAGGTGAATGTTTTGGCACATTGGTAACAGTGAAACAGTTTATTAGTAACGTGGGATCGTTTGTGTTCGGAGTATGAACTGAGATTCCTGAAGCTCTTGTCACACTGGTCACAGCTGTAGTTTCCTTCCATGTGTGTACGTTCATGAATGTTACGACTACTTGAACATGAGAAGCTTTTGTCACAGTGTCTGCACTTGTATGGTTTCTCTCCTGTGTGGACTCGTTTGTGTGTTTTAAGCTCACATGCAATGGTGAAGGATGACCCACACTGATCACAGAGGTGCTTTTTAACCCCACTGTGAATCAGTTCATGTTTTTTTAAGTCACCTGATGTGGTGAAGCTTCTCCCACATTCTTTGCAGTATTTCAGTTTGTCTCCAGTGTGTCTACGTTGATGTGTTTTTAGGGCGGCTTTCCAACTGAAGGTTTTTCCACAAAGATCACAACGAAAGTCTTTCCCACCACCACAGTGATGACAGGGTTGAGAACTGGATCCATCTGTGTCTCTCTGCTTCTAAACAAAGACACAAAGACAGTGTAAGTCAGTCCTTCAACACTTTTATCCTGAACGTCGCCTGAAATAAAGAGCATCTCTGCAGACGTCCAATTACATTTTACTGTTTCAGTTAACACACTCAGTTTACTGGGCTGCAATAACTACAATACTACCACCATAATACTACAGTAATACTAAAATCATAACTGACATGAAAATCTGAATAATCACTCAGAGCTGATTTCCATGTAGTAGAATTGCTAACATGCTAACACAGTTTAATGAGTAGAGTTGTTCCAAACAGTCAGGCTAAAATGACAAGATAAAAATATAAACACATACCTCACAGTAACTGCACTTGTAGAGTTTCTTTCTGGTGTGGATCTGTTGGTGTTGTCTCAGGTAATGTGGAGCTTTAAAAGTCTTCTCACACAGGTCACATTTATAAGGTCCCTCGTCAGTGTGGGTAAACATGTGTCGTTGTAACTGTTGGTCTGTAGCAAAGTATTTGCCACACTGTTCACAGCTGTACACATCATGTCTGGTGTGAATGCGTAGGTGTATATTTCGGCTTCCTCTCAGGCTGAAAGTTTTTCCACAGATGTCACAGCTGTATGCCTTAATTCCAGAGTGGGTAACTAGATGACTCTGTAAGCTGTCACTGCGAGTAAAAGCTCTGCCACACTGATCACAGCTGTACGCTTTAACTCCACTGTGGATGAGTTGGTGTTTTTTTAGGTAACCCTTCCTGGAAAAAGACTTTCCACACAAGTCACAGCTGAACGGTCTCTCTCCAGTGTGGATGACCTGATGCTGTTTTAGTTGAGCCTTCTCAGTAAAATTCTTCCCACACTCGTCACAGGAGTGTTTTTTCTCTCTCTTTCTTCTGTGAGGTTTATCGGCCTCCTGAGAGCGCTGACTTCTCGCTCCATGTTGGTCCTGCAGTGACAGAGATACAAACAGAGCCAGTGAGGGAAATGCAGTCGTGGAACAAACTGAACCTTCAAACTCCCTCCATTAACACTAGTTTTAAACCTGAAGGTGGAGTGTGGCACCAAACACCTTAAAGGTCTCTTATCCCCACCTGCTGGTAGTTCTAACACATTACATCCAACTTGGTGTTAAAAATAATTCATGACTGTTTAAACACTAAAATCATGCCCATCCCTCCTGATTGCACACACACACACACACACACACACACACACACACACACACACACACACACACAGTTGTTGTTTGTAATACATATTTCTATAATTTGTATAGATTTATACATAATTATTCAGTGATAATAAATCCTATGTTTGTTTATTTGTTTATTCAAAAGGAACCCCATTAGCTTCCACAACAGATGTTGCTCGTCGTCCGTCAAATACAATCACATATATTATTATACAATAAAGTGGATTCAAGATATCCACATAATTTGGCTCTTACATCCACAGTGAGGTTTCACAATTAAAATATAAGCAATCAATAATAACAATAATAATAATATCAATAACATTGAGGCACATTACACAAATTTAAAAAACAAATAATCTCTTACAATATTACAACAACTAAAAGTGTCAATCGGCTTTTAAATGTTCATTGAAGTTTTGAATAGTTGCTAATTCTGTAATTTTATAAGGCAATTTATTACAAAAAGTTACTTTTTTTTTTTTTTTTTTTGCCTTTCCCGTTTGTCTTAAGGCGAGGAAAGATTCCCAACGGATATACTTTACTAAATTGACCATCACAGCCTTGCCGTAATGGTCTATTTGATTCACCTTTTATTGTTTAATTTATTTTATTTTATTTTCACTTGCTAGATACAGGACAGACTTGAATGAGGAAAAGAAAAGGGAGAAAGGAAGAGGGGGAAAAAAAAGCGGAGAAGAGGGATTGGGATAAAGGGTAAAAAAAACCAAAAACCAACTGAATAAGCAGACAAAAAAAAAATACATATATCAATCACCTGGATCACCTGTTGAGAAAGAAAAAATAAAACAAGCAGAAGAAAACGAGAGCAATACAATAAACAATATCATGATGATATATGGGAATATAACAGTAAATACTAAATATTAAACATTATTGTGCAGCACGTAAGATCGACAGCGCACAGTGTGCTTTGAGGTAGGAGCCAAAAAGGGTGTAGTTTGTGTGTGTGAGCACCCGTGTGTACACCTGTGAGCATGGACGCGTTTGTTTTTAAAAGGTTCCTTCATGTAATGATCTGCTAGAGGGTGTGGGGGGCCACAGCCCCGTCTACCAGGGCATGAAGCAGGTATGGAGGAGATCAAGACTCCAGACATCCAGAGGCCCCCAGAACACAAGAGACCAAGGAAGACCAACAGAGGGGCAGCTGCACCACTATCCCAGAAGGAGCTGAGGAGAGTCCCAGATGAGGGGTCACCCAGCAGCCACAGAGCAGAAGCCAGGGGGGGTTGCAGTGATTTGCCCGTGAGCTCCGCCGGCAGCCAACTGCGCCAGAGTGACCGAGCCCCAGGCTGAGAGGCCAAGGGCACCCCACCCCCGAAGTGGCCTGAGCGAGTCCCAGGCTCCAGGCCCAGATAAGCAGCCACCAAGGAGTGAGCCGGTGTGTACCTGGGCACCCCCGCACACAAAGAACCACCAACGCACCGATGTCTGAGGGCGTCTGCCACTGGCAGGGGAAGTGGTGGGGGGAGATAGGCCTCCATACCTTAGAGGGCCTGAGATGTCCCCAGAGAGGTGGCGTCTGATACCCAACCTGACATATTTCATATTCTGGCTCTTGGCGAAGGCGGTCGCACTTTTTTCTCCTCTCCTCCTTCCCCTTATCTTCCCTGCTTAGCCTCTTGTGTACTTGTCTTGTCTCATGTGTATTACTTTCCCTCGAACAGTCTCTCACTGTCGTTCTCTAAAACCTAAAAGAGAATTATGGATTTGATCAACTGGTCTCTGAATGCTATTGACACCCTCTTCTCAACGAGAAGTCTGGGCTCGGGAGAGCCCGAGAGCCCTGGAGGGACTTTCCCTGCCGGATACACGATGGACGGGTGGCAGAAGTGGAGGGTCATGTGCCTGGCGGGACTGTCGATCGAGGATGAAGATGTCTACCTATTCGGAACCATGATAACAGGGTTCTTGCTGATCGGAGCTGGCTTGGCCCTGACTTATCGGAGAAATAAGAGAGCGGAACCGGCTGTTCAATCCCCCCAAGGCTGCCCGCTGGAATCGAAGCGATGGGACGAGGCGCGACCTCTCACAACGAACGCAGCATGGTTAACACCTTGGAGACGCTTACAGCTGCTGTGAAGGCTCAAAACAACACCATTGAGCGTATGGTGGGATACATCAGAGAGAGGCCTGCTCAAATTGAGACCCTTGAGCGAAAGTTGGATCACATCACAGAACGGGTCACTGCAGTTGTGGGATCTCAGAATCACAAGAATGACAACACCACGGAACAGAAGTTTGATACCATCATGGGGAGGCTTGCGGCTCTCCAACGGGAGATCGAGAGACCAGCATCTGAGTGTTAATGAATCAGCTTTAAATTCTCCTGAGCTGCTCGCATAACAGAAAAATCTACGAATTCAACATGCGGAAACCATGGCGCCAGCTGCGGGCCCAAGGCTGGTGCCAAGCAACAACAACTCCCTGATAACGTCTGTGTGATGACTGTTCTTCCCATCCCAAGGCCACCTGGGTTGGCTAGCAGACTGTTTACCGAGCCCGATAGGGCGAAGGACACTGTCTCAGCTGAACTCTGGACACGCATACACTTACACTTACACTGATAAGCACTCACTCATCCCCCTCCCTCTCCAAACGCCTTCGATGCTTGTTTCCTGTGGGGGAAGACGGCGGGTCTGAGTGTCGCGCTGGAATGGTAGCGCTGTGCAGGAGGACTGCTGTGTTTCCTTCGGATTACTCCTCACCCCCTACCCAACCCTGTGGCTTGTCACGTGCTCCAATGTTGTAATGTGGACATTTATGTGCTTTTTTGTGCAGAGGAGTTTTTTTTGTTTCCTGTTCTCATGCTGTCCTCCCATAGGTGCCCAGCATGAGTAGAGGTCTCTTTTTTTCCTCTTGTACTTTTCCCATTGTTGTGCACTTTTTTCAGTGTTTTCTCTGTAACGCTGCCGATCTCCGACTGTATTCCCATGTGATGTCTTTGTTGTGTGTGCAAGTCGGGGGGGGGGGGGGGGGGGGGGTCCTATTCCTCTGCGGGGCAACCTGCATATGGCCAATAAAGCATTCATTCATTCATTCATTCATATAGACACAGACATACAGGCACACACAGGTCCAAACATCCATTCCCACCCTCATGCTCTCATATGCACTTACTCCACACTCAACCAACGTGGAGACAGACATAGAGAGACACTGTACAGACAATCACACTCCCCAAGCGTACTCTAAGAACCGGGTCTAGGTACCTTTGCCCCTGGAGGGGGAAACTGCACCCAGACCCAGGTGGTGTTACCCTTTTTTCCCTGCGGTGGGGAGAAGCAGACCGCCCCAACTCCGCAGCAGCAGGGAGGCCCTACACTCCAGACCCCAGTCGGACAGCCAACTCCTCCTCCCGGCCCCCCGCTCCAGCAGGTCGCAGAGAACGGGGGTGTGAGAAGACTCCAAAACCTCCCTCCGCCCGCTCATATGTAGTGTTGATGCATGTGTGTTCTAAGGTGCATTTAAAACCCAGGAGTGCATGGAGCTACCTGCCAGAGAGCAGCAGGTAAGCGCATAGCCACTCCTGATAGCCCTCAGTGTCTACGTGTATTTAAAATTGAGAGGTGGGCAACGACGCCAGGGGTGAGGTGTACACCCTGATGGTCTTTTGGAGTCCGTGTAGCGTGCCCACCCCCAAGATCCTATATGTATGTGTTATGAGAGTGTGAGTAATGTGAATGTCTAAGTGGTGAGATAAAATTGAGGCACAAGAAGCCAGAAGGGGACAGAGGGGGGGATGCCTCCTCTGCACCCTGGTGACACACCTTTACCCCAAGGCCCTGCATGTGTGGGTGATTGTGGTGGAACGGGAAGAGGGAGGCAGCTGGAGATGGGGAGGGAAGTAAGGGAGGGCAAGTGACCCCTCCCTGGGGCAAGTAACCCCTCCCTGGGGCCAGCTCCCCCGCTGACCCCAGTAGACACTCCCATACTCCGCAACCCACCAGGGAAAGGGGGCCCAGGTCCATCCGGACCGGGGCCCAGAACAGCAGCGCCGCCCGGCCCCACAGAGCACGGGACAGCCCACCTTACCCCACCACAGAGAAAACTGCCCCCACCCCGTCATCCACTCATCTTCCAGACTACACAAGACAATAGAGGCCCAGGCTGAGATCTTCCTCCACCTCTGCTGTATCTCCCCCTCCTGCAGAGTGAGTTCCTGAAGAGAGGAAAGCTCCTGCAAGGTGTAACAACCTCCCCCACCAGCTGAAGAGCCCCCTGTGGCTCGATGCACTGGCGGCACCCTGCGCCAGGGCCGGGCCCCCATACACCCGCCCGCCCACAACCCCAGCAACATACCAACCAGGACCCAAGCCCCCGAGGCCCAGCCAGGGCCCCAGCCCAGAGATGGAGCGCCCCCAGAACCTCACACCCATCCCGGACCCACCCAGGGGCAGCCAGGCTACCAGGTCAGTAACCCACGTCCGTCAGCACAGACCCTCCCCTAGCCCCGCTGCACGCAGCCACGAGGAAACTGTCACCTAAGAGCCAACAGAGCCCCTAATAGGCCATGACTAATACCCCGGGTTGAGCACCCCAAGGAAGATGCTCCTGGAGAACCCCCCGACGCCCTAAGCCTGTCCTTACCCCTACACCAATCACAACAGCGAAGGTGAGACCCCCACCCCCACTAGGTGATGGAGCTAATCAAAGGAGCCCAGAGCAATTGATCTGATGTGGTGGCAGAGGCTGTATCGAGACTAATGTAATCTAATAGATAATTTCTATATTGGTTAGAATTAAGATTATTTTTATTTTTCCAGTTCATGAGGACTGTTTTCTTGGCTATGCATAGGACAGTGAAAACCATATGGGCTATATTCTTATCTGTAGTGACATTATCTAAGCTGCCCAACAAACACACTAAAGGGGAAGTTGGTATGTTACATTTCAGACACTTTGATAAGTCTTCACATATCTCGCGCCAAAACTTCTGAACTGGTGGACAGAACCAAAGAGCGTGGATATAATTGTCCAGTGTATTGGTTTGACAGTGTGAGCAGTTGTTGGTAGACGTAAAGCCCATCTTGAACATCCGATGACCTGTATAGTGCACTCTATGTAGTATTTTGTATTGAATTAATTGAAGACTGGGATTTCTAATTAGATGAAAGGTTTTTAAGCAAATCTGAGACCAGGAGTTTTGGTCTAAGTTAACTGATAAATCCGCTTCCCATTTTGCAATAGGAAGTGATATTGATTCATCTGTTTTAGAAAGCATTCTGTATATTTTGGATAGTAATTTGGGGGTTTTAAGAGTAAGAAATTGAACCACACTTGGTGGTGTTTGTAGTTCAACTTGACCCGGTTTAAATTTCTTTTTTACTATGGATTTAACTGTTGATATTCTAAAAATCTTTTCTTGTTGATCCCATATTGTGTAACTAGTCTGTCAAATGAAATAAATTCTGTTCCTTTTAGTATATGTTCTAAATATTTGATTCCTTTACCACTCCGATCTGAAAGGTTTATTATATTATTGTTTTGTAATATGTCAGGGTTGTTCCAGATAGGTGTACGTTTGCATGGGATTAATGAAGACTCCGTCAATTTTAGAAACTCCCACCCTGCTGTCAGAGAAGAGCTGATGTTGATGCTTTTAAAGCATTCATGTTGTTGGATGTTTGAGCTGATAAATGGTTGTTCTACATCTAGCCAAGGTTCATCTAAGAGGGTATGTTTTAGCCATCCTGAGATAAACTGAAGCCTGTTGGCTAAGAAGTAGTGCTGAAAGTTAGGTAGTTCTAATCCTACTTTATCCTTGGTCTTTTGTAGTGTTTTTAAGCTTGTACGTGGGGGTTTATTTTTCCAAAGGAATTTGGACATACATGAATCTAGAGATCTGAACCAATCTTGTGGCGGTTGAGTTGGGATCATTGAGAATAAATAATTTATTTTTGGTAAGACCATCATTTTTATAGCGGCGACCCTTCCCATGAGTGATATGGGTAGACATTTCCACCTAGCCAGATCGCCTTCTACTTTCTTTAAAAGTGGGATATGGTTTAATTTAGTTAGATCTGCAAGCTTAGGAGAAACATTAATATTATTATATTTCCCGATTGCAGTGGTGTAGAAGAGGAATTATGGAAGGAGCAATTAATCGTAAGGACTGTAGATTTTGACCAGTTAATTGAGTAATCTGATATTCTTGCAAAAGAGTTTACCAATTAAATCACCCCAGAGATACTGGTTTGTGAATTTTGGAGAAAGAGTAATACATCATCCGCATAAAGGCTGATTTTATGTTCTGCATTTTATGCCCTTGATTACTGAATTCTGTCTAATTGCTGCTGCTAGTGGTTCAATAAAAATTGCAAACAGTGAAGGGGAGAGTGGGCATCCCTGCCTGGTGCCCCTCAGGAGACAGAAGCTGGAGGATGTCTGGTCATTTGTTCTGACACAAGCTGTTGGGGAATTATATAATATTTTTAACCAGTTAATGAAAGAGGATCCAAAACCAAATTTGTGTCAAGTTGCAAATAGAAATTTCCAGTCAACTCTGTCAAACGCTTTTTCTGCATCTAAAGAGAATATTGTAGTTTCTAGG
This sequence comes from Neolamprologus multifasciatus, assembly GCF_963576455.1. Classification (NCBI taxonomy): domain Eukaryota; kingdom Metazoa; phylum Chordata; class Actinopteri; order Cichliformes; family Cichlidae; genus Neolamprologus; species Neolamprologus multifasciatus. The sequence continues at coordinate 29,073,873 of NC_140447.1, read as the reverse complement.
TTTTTACTGTATGAGTAGTCTATCAAATTAAGTAATCTGCGTGTATTTGTTGATGAGTGCCTACCTTTTATGAAACCAGTTTGGTCAGGATGAATTAAGAGGGGGGTTATTTTCTCCAGTCTCTTTGAGAGAGCTTTGCAGATTATTTTAAGGTCTACATTTATAAGGGATATTGGACGATAGCTTGAGGGATATACAGGGTCTTTGCCTGGTTTTAGCAGGAGATTAATGTTTGCAGAATTCATATTTGATGGAAGTCTGCCCTTTTCTTTGATTTCCAACAACGTTCTGTAGAAAACTGGTGCTAGAATCGTCCAGAATTCTTTGTAGAATTCTGCGGGAAAGCTGTCTGGACCTGGAGCCTTATTATTGGGCATACTTATCTGGGCTTCCTGGAGTTCACCTGGTGTCAGTGGTGAATCCAGTGCCATTGCTTGAGTGTCTAATAATTTTGGAAGAGTTATGCTGTCCAAAAACTGATCAATTTCCTTTGTAAGCGTAGTCTTTGTACAAAGAATTTTTTATTTTTTTTTATCAATTATCTCATTTAATTCTAGTTTTGTTTTGCGTATTTTGTTCAATGTTTCCTGATCTTGGTGGGACGCGTAGGCTTCTTCAAGTGATTTGATGTTTTTTTCTAATTCCTGAATATTTTTGTTTTCTTTTTTCTTTTTATGTGATGAGAAAGAAATTATTTTACCTCTCATCACAGCTTTCCCTGCTTCCCATAGAACAGAAGCTGATGTTCCGGGAGTGTCATTATAGTCTAAATATGAAGTCCACTATTTTTTAAAATATTTAATAAAGTCTTCATCTTTAAGTAGTGATGTATTAAATCTCGAGTTTTTACTTGGCGTAGCATAATTCTTGTGCATTAGTGTTAAAGATACAAAAAGTTACTTTTAACTCGAGCATTTACTAAATTGCAGTTTGTTGAAAATCGTGTAATATCATTATGTATTTCATCTGGATACTGCAGCTGAGCAGAAATAAATGTGGTGTGTTTAACAGAATTGCTTTCTTTATATGTATGACATCTCAGGAAAAAAAAGCACCAAAATAAACCACCGAAATGTGCGCTGCTTTTTGGTCTGGTTACTACCATTTATGACAGAACCGGTGCCATCATGGCACCGGATACCGGTACCCAACCCAACCGACGAGGGCTCCCTTGCAAGTAAATCGATCGATCGCTGTTGCCTTGTTTTTCTTTTATGGGAATAAGTCCTGGAGACAGCGGGGTCTGAGTTTAGACCCAATAGGTTCAGTGAAGAAAAATGTCTGATTGTAACCTGAGGGGGTTTTTTTACATTAAGAAAAAGGCACCAAACATTAAACCAATTTAAGCCTAAACAGTAATACATGAAAGTAGAGCAGGGCGACATGACCAAAAATATTAACAGTGCAAATGCAAATTCCTCGGAGCAAATGTCGGCCAATTTCCACTGGAAATGCCTTTTGGTTAAACTGTCAGCAAGCAATTTGCATTTGCACTGTTAAATTTTTATATAACGTCAATACACATAAAAAAAAACAGCTGTTTGTTTAAGTGAAAATATATTGATGGGTTTTTTAATAAAGTTGTGGAGTTGTAAAGTATTTTGTCTAGTGTCAATTATATCGTCAGTTATATCATTATCGCAAATTTTCAAATGTATATCGTGATAAATATTTTTGGTCATATCGCCCTGCTCTGTCTGTCACCTTCTGTGTTGAGCTCATTGTTTTCTCTGTAGTGGCTGAGCTGAGTCCAAGTAGCTGAAAATGTTCCTCTGCTGATCAGCTGTAACACAAAGCAGATCTTTGTTAGGCTCCACACTGCACTGGAGAGTCAAAGTGTCTCATATGTTCACCTGACAAGTAAAAGAACACATTTTTGCTTCCCGAGGTGGGCAACTAATTGGAAACAAACACAAAAGGTTTGAGCAGCGATACAAAATTTAGCAGTATAGCAGGAGAGACTGAGGCCATATATATATATGTGTGTATGACTTTCACCCTTATATATATATATATATACTACCGTGCTGCGATGTCGCTCGTAATGCCGGGCTCACACTGTGCGATTTTGTCAGTCGCGCGATTCAGCTCCTCAAACTGTACGATTGACTCGCAGGGGTTAGAAGTTCGTAGGTCACGATGCAGGGTCTCACACTATACGGCCCGATGCTCTGATGCGACCCGAGTGCTCACACTGTGCGTCCATAAAATGAAGGTTATAACAGAAATTCTGTCGCTTGCTCTCCCTCTCTGTCTTTCACTCACACAGACACCGCCATCAACTTTGTTAAATTGCTAATGAAAAACATTGATCAGGCAGCTGTGATTGAGCAGCAATGTCCATCTTTTGTGAGGTCACACCGAAAAGGCTCGGATGAGCTTTCCAAAGTTTTACAAGTGCCTCCATCGCTTGTGTCCAGATCACACGCTGCACTGCCGTGCTGCGCCGTCTTTTTCGCTGACATTTGTGTCATTTGTGTTTGCGCGTGCGCAGTGTGAGAAACTGCGGTGACACGCTCGCGACCAAGCGACTGATGATCGGGAGCTGGTGGTGAGGTGTTAATCGCTTCTCGTTACCCCACGTATACAAGATGCACGACGCACGATGAAGGCCAAAATCTGGCCGATCGCCAAAACGGTCGCACGACTCAAAAATCGGCTCAAAATGGGCCAAAAATCGCACAGTGTGAGCCCGGCATAAGGGTGAAAGTCATTGTGAAACATTTGAGAACCACTGCTACAGAACAATGGCGATTTCCGTTATATGGTAACACCCTCAACTCACGTGACGCCCAGAATTGTACAATACTGATGCTTGAGAGCGCGCGTGTCATGCAAGTATGTGTAGAGTGTTGAGCGCGTGATCAGTGGTGAGAAAAACAACTCACGAAACTTGACCTTTCTATACTCGTGGCTCACTTGCACTTCTGAACTATTCGTTTGCACACTTACACACACCCAGCTGCTGTTTCCTGTTTTTCTACACTCTGGAGAGCCTCGCCTTTAACGGTTTTCTCTCACAGAGAGCACCAGAAAACTTCATTCAGAAAAGTTCGAAAAACTCGAGATTGACTAAACTCAGTTCAAAGTTACCTTGGCACTTACTTTAGATTTGAGAGGTTGTGATGGTCCGCTTGAAGCTGACGCTCCGGTGCGTGTGTCAGAAAAATCAACACAATGCTTCAGAAGCACCGTGTCGAGGCTTGATTCGTTTGGCCAGAGTCACGTGATTAGTGACGTCTGAAGCTTCATTTAGAACGTACTGTTTTTTTTTTTAAAGTTTGACGAGCGTCTTGACTTTTGGTCTTTGGATATTAACAGTCCTGGGTATGTGACTTCTTGTTTAACAGAAATGTTACAGATAGCATTTGCAGTGCAGCCTTTAATTGCTACAAATTCACATTTTTTAGATTTAGACATAAACCAGATGCCTCAGAGAAATCACTAATAACACTAAGGGCTGGACGGATTTGATTTGCATTCTTCAAGAAGAGTGGTGTCATTAGCTAGCTGGCTGATGATGCGCTTCTTATCAGCTATGGTGATTCCTTGTAAAACAGGTCAAATCTTGGGTTGGAGTCTTAATCATTTTAATTGAGCTATTGCCATTCGTGTACAAGGTTTTGAAGCTTTACAGAAAAATTATCCAAAGCCAAATTTTTTCAAAGAGTGGAAAATAAATTGATGTTCAATTGTATCAAAGGTCAGAGAATGAATCTATTGTCAGATACCAAATTAGAGTAATCAAGTAGATCCAAAACCAGTCTAATGTTATTAGAAAAGTGTCTATTTCTCATAAAGCCTGGTTGTGTCTTATCGATAATTGTATCCAAGAACTCTTTATTTCTGTTAGCAAGTACTAAAGCCATAATCTCATAGTCATTATTGAGCAGACAGATGGGTCTCCAATTATCAATAAGAAGTAAGTCTTTGTTTGGCTTTGGAATAAGTGTTATGAGACCCTGAGTAAGAGTAGGAGGGAGGGTGTTATTCTCTATACTTTCTATGAAAACCTGCAGTAAGAACGGAGCACTTCCTCTCCATGGCCTTATCAACATCCAACATCCAATCTCCAGACTTCAGACTCTGCTCCTGAGGAGAAACAGAATCATCTGGCAGATCATTTGTTCTCATGACTTCTTTACTTTTAAACATTTTGAGCATCCAATCTGCTAATGTGCTCTCTCTTCTGCTTTTCTATCATCACTACAGAAAACTAAAACTCTAAATGCTCTACCATATATAATCTCAAAGAGTCAGACCGTTCTCTGTTGGAGAAATCCTCATGTACATCTTAACTAGTTCTATACAGTCTAACCATGTCCTGCCTGTCTCTTCCATTGACTTCCCAAGTCTTAGCTTTACCGTTAGTTCTCTCTACCAACCCTGCACTTTGTGGGTGATATGAACAAAGATGTTTTAGTGTTATCCATAGATGCTGTGCCATTAATCCAATCACTTGATTTACAAAGTGTGGACCATCATCACTATAAATGGTCTCCGGAATCCCGTGTTCTGGGATGATATTCTTACATATTGCTTTGGCAACCGAAGTGGCATCTGCTTCCCTAGTTGATTGATTGATTGATTGATTGAAATACCTTTATTAGTCCCACAAGTGGAAATTTCATGTTAAGGCTGCTGACCTATTGCACACAAGGGCGGCGCCATCTTACCCTCCAACCATACATACATTACAATAACAACATCACATGGGGAAGACAGGTCAGAGAGGTATAACAATGGAAAATGCACCACATGAGGAAAGATAAGGAGAAAAGAATAACTCCCCCCAGACTGAGCTCCAACAGGGAGATCAGTTTGAGAACAGAAAAAAAACACCTCTGCACATAGCACATGAAAAAGCTCCTAATACACCAAAGAAACACATGACAAGCAACAGGGACGGGTAAAGGGTGAGAGAAGTCAGTGTAGACAGTCATCTGGGCCTGCAGCCTATGTGCTGGTCTCCATGATCCACCGTCAGCATCAGAAGGGAATAAGTGTCGAAGGCGTTTGGAGGGGGAGGGGGGATGAGTGTACATCTGCGTGTGTGCGTGTGTATGTCCAGACTTCAGCTGAGACAGTGTCCTTCGCCCTGCCAGGCTAAGTAAACAGTCTTCCAGCCAACCCAGGTGGTCTTGCATAGAATGGGAAGAACCCACTGCCCACTTTGCAAAAGGGCACACTATCACTAGACAATACTTATAGTTATTACAGTTGGACAGCTCTATAAAATCCATGTGAATAACTTGAAATGGCTGACTGGGTCTGAGGAATTTCCCTCTCTTAGGTCTCAAATTACCCCGAGAATTGTGCTTGCAACATATCATATGTGACCTGCAAAATCTTTCAAAGGTATTAAATCCTAGAGTATGAAAATGTTGCCATGTGGCCCATGGCTCAAAATAGCAGCAGTCTTATACAATTTCTATGGCAGTATTGGTTTATCGCACAGACAATAACACCATCCTGCAAGCTCGCTCCTTCTGTAAGCCACAACCGTTTTTCTTGCAGTAGGTGAGTGGGCCTGCATGTCTGCCACTGCATCTTGTATAATAGGCGATGTCTGTTGATGTTGCACTGCTAAAATGTGAACACCATGTGCTCCTAAAGCTGCCTCTTTTGCGATCTTATCTGCAAAAGCATTCCCTAATGCAACTGGATCTTTCCCTCACATGTGTGCTGCACATTTACAAATGGCCATTCTACTGGGCAATATTATTGCTTCCAGTAGATTTTGCGGGAGTTTGGTGTGTTGTACAGGCTTCCCTGTAGAGGCTGTCACACCTCGTCTCACCCACTGCACTACAAAGTAATGTAATGTAGCAAATGCATATTGGCTATCAGTGTATATTGTCTCTCTGCAGCTTTACACCCTTCCGTTAAAGCTAGCATCTCTGCTGCTTAAGCAAATATGAAACATGCTAGTTGTCCTGCACAGTTAATTTTCTCACTATCTACTACAGTAAAACCTGTTTTAGCCTGTCCCTCTACTGTTGTAAAGCTCGAACCATCAACAAACCAAACCTTTCCCTCATCAAGTGGCACATCTGTTAAGTCATCCCTCGGCTTACACTCCTTCTCCACGTGCTCTCTACACTCATGAGAAGTGCCCTCTTCTTTCGTTGGCAAAAGAGTTGATGGATTCAGAATTGTGCACCATTTTATGGTTATGTGTGGTTGTAAGAGTAACAGTAACATTAAAGACAAGTGTCTTGCAGCTGACAGAAATTTAATTTTAGTCTGCAGTAGTAGACATCTACCTTGTGTGAAACTAACAGTGTCAAAAGGGGAAATAAACTATTTCCTGAAACGTTGTACAGCTTAAGCTGCTGCACATACTGATCTCACTCATGGAGGTAAAGCACAAGAAACTAGAGCTAATCTTTTTAGGATAGTAAGTTACTGGCTTCACTTACTGGCTTCGTCCAACCTTCCTTTCATATCAAAAATCCTTGAAAGAGTAGTTGTCAAACAGCTAACAGATCATCTGCAGAGGAATGGTTTATTTGAAGAGTTTCAGTCAGGTTTCAGAGTTCATCACAGCACAGAAACAGCTTTATTGAAGGTTACAAATGATCTTCTTATGGCCTCTGACAGTGGACTCATCTCTGTGCTTGTCCTTCTTGACCTTAGTGCAGCATTCGATACTGTTGACCATAATATTCTATTAGAGCGATTAGAACATGCTGTAGGTATTACAGGTATTGCACTGCAGTGGTTTGTATCATATCTATCTAATAGACTCCAATTTGTGCATGTAAATGGAGAGTCCTCTTCACACACTGAGGTTAATTATGGAGTTCCACAGGGTTCGGTGCTAGGACCAATTCTGTTTACATTATACATGCTTCCCCTAGGCAGCATCATTAGAAGACATAGCATACATTTTCACTGCTATGCAGATGACACCCAGCTCTATCTGTCCATGAAGCCAGATAACACACACCAATTAGTTAAACTGCAGGAATGTCTTAAAGACATAAAGACTTGGATGGCCACTAACTTTCTGCTTCTTAACTCAGATAAAACTGAGGTCATTGTACTCGGCGCTGAAAAGCTTAGAAATATGGTATCTAACCAGATTCTTACTCTGGATGGCATTACCTTGGCCTCCAGTAACACTGTGAGGAACCTTGGAGTCATTTTTGACCAGGATATGTCCTTCAACGCACATATTAAACAAATATGTAAGACTGCGTTCTTCCATTTGCGCAACATCTCTAAAATTAGAAATATCCTGTCTCAGAGTGACGCTGAAAAACTAGTTCATGCATTTATTACTTCCAGGCTGGACTACTGCAATTCATTATTATCAGGATGTCCAAAAAACTCACTGAAAAGCCTTCAGTTAATCCAAAATGCTGCAGCAAGAGTACTGACAGGGACTAGAAGGAGAGAGCATATTTCTCCTGTTTTGGCTTCCCTTCATTGGCTTCCTGTTAAATCCAGAATTGAATTCAAAATCCTGCTCCTCACATACAAGGTCTTAAATAATCAGGCCCCATCTTATCTTAATGACCTTGTAGTACCATATCACCCTATTAGAGCACTTCGCTCCCGCTCTGCAGGCCTACTTGTTGTTCCTAGAGTATTTAAAAGTAGAATGGGAGGGAGAGCCTTCAGTTTTCAGGCCCCTCTTCTGTGGAACCAGCTTCCAGTTTGGATTCAGGAGACAGACACTATCTCTACTTTTAAGATTAGGCTTAAAACCTTCCTTTTTGCTAAAGCATATAGTTAGGGCTGGACCAGGTGACCCTGAATCCTCCCTTAGTTATGCTGCAATAGATGTAGGCTGCCGGGGGATTCCCATGATGCATTGAGTTTTTCCTTTCCAGTCACCTTTCTCACTCACTATGTATTAACAGACCTCTCTGTATTGAATCGTATCTGTTATTAATCTCTGTCTCTCTTCCACAGCATGTCTTTATCCTGTCTTCCTTCTCTCACCCCAACCGGTCGCAGCAGATGGCCGCCCCTCCCTGAGCCTGGTTCTGCCGGAGGTTTCTTCCTGTTAAAAGGGAGTTTTTCCTTCCCACTGTCGCCAAAGTGCTTGCTCATAGGGGGTCATATGATTGTTGGGCTTTTCTCTGTATCTATGAAGCGCCTTGAGGCGACATTTGTTGTGATTTGGCGCTATATAAATAAAATTGAATTGAATTGAATTGAACTTGTGGAAAAAGTGCTGTTAGTTATTTCACAGTCACCTGGCATTTGTGCTGTTCACAGAACCACAAGTCCATCGCTGGACCTCCTCTGCGCTGTCACTTTTGGAGCTTGGCACGCTCCCTTCATCCCTCAGGTTCTCATGTTCCAACACTGCGGACGATTTAAGGCAGAGCACGTCGTACACCTTAGTTGTCTTCGTCAACGCCAACGTCGAAATGCTTCCACTCCTTATGGTTGTTTGCTGTGCAAAGACTCCTACATACAATACATAGCTTTTTGTTCAATATTGATAGTTTAATAATTAGAAATCTACCCTCTGGATCTATAACTGTATCGAGTACTGTAAAATTAACATTTTTACGTATTAAAATTGCTACTCCCCTTTGTCTAGAATTATAACAGGCTGCAAACACATTAGGAAACTCAGGTGTTATAAGTTAGTTTAAACCTGTGACAGGTCTGTGAGTTTCTTGTAATAAAACAACATCTGCCTGTAGTTTTTTTAGCTGGTTAAATATCTTTAACCTCTTTCCTCTGGTGCCAGCTCCATTTACATTCCATGTGACAAACCTCAGTGTGCCCATAATTGTGTGTGTATGTCTAATGATGTACGCTGGGTGTTTCGTTTAGACAGGTGGAGAGAATGTGGAAACATCACTTATTTGTGTCACGGCAAGTGAGAAGAGCCGTGTGGAAGAAATTAAGGAGGGTCCAAACGCAGGTAGTCGTGAATGTGTGAAGGTGGTTTATTGAATAAACGGCAAAGGGAAAGTGGCAAACGAAGACAAGCTAAACTATACTGGAAAACAACTGAACTACAGCGCAGAAACCAGAACACGAACATGAAGGAGGGCGAGCAGAGGCAGACGATGGTAGACAGCAGGGAACACACGGATGAAACATGGTGAATACACAGACGGACCAGCGACTACAAACACAAAAGACACAACTAAAATACACTCAGAGAAACACAGGGAGATTACACACAGGTGGGGGACACAGCTGGGAGTCATTAACGAGACGAGAGGTGTGACTGAACACACTCACATGAGACGCAGACCTTCACAATAAAACAGGAACAAGAAACCAGGAACAAGAAACCATCACACTAAGACGCGGACTCGACATTGAGAGACAGACAGAAAATGACACATGGAACTAGACCAATACAAAGCAGCAGGTGATCACAGCAGTGAAAGAAAAGAGAAAGAAAGAAACCATGTGAACTGTGAGCGACAACAAAAAAAAGAAAAGAAATGGAAACATTCCAATTAAAGCAATGACGGAGGGTGATGGTGTTATATCTGCTATGACATCATACTGATATTACTAGGTTAAACCCATGTCAAAGGAGAGCGTGTGAGTGAATAAAAAAAGAGTGTAGCGGGTTATTATCTGGAGTGCAGTCAATATAACCACGGAGTGGTGCCGGGGTCGCGGTAGAGCTGTCCGTCCACGTAGAGCCGGTCCACGGCGATGACAGCACGGGGGCCTCTCTGGATGAAGCTACGTCGAACTGGGAACAGGACCTTGCGGCGTTCCAGGATCTCTTTGGGGAACTGGTCGTTCACGCTGAAGTCCGTTCCTTTCAGCTCCCTGCCGTGACTCTTCACCTGTTCCTTCTGTTTGAATTGACCGAATTTGGCCACAATAGGACGTGGTCTCCTGGTCCGCGACCTCACGCCCCCCAAGCAATGCACTCTATCGAAGTTGATGTTCTTTACGGTGTCCTCCAGCAGCTTCAGGTGGATTTTGATGAAGCTTTTCACCGTTGCTGGCTGAACACCAGGGATTCTCTCAGAGATTTAAATTCCCGGTGTAAAATATCCACCAGGGACAGCCTCGCATCGAACCTGGACAATCGCTTGTCGATTGACTCCAAGATATCTGCAATGTCTTTGCCTGCAGAATTTGGATGCACCGAAATGCCTGAAAGCAGTGGAATAAAGGAATAAAAAGATTTCAGATGATAAATTCAGGGGGTCCCTCTAGACATCCATCCATTTTAACATTAATTAAAATAGAGTCATGCAAGACTCAAATGCAACATCGAGAATAAAACACAGTGAGACATGGTCAAAGAAAGACACTCTATAAGAAGTACCACGACATGAGCAAATGTATATAAGGAGATACTGTAGCAGGAAGGCAGCTTCACATCTTAGCCATGTTGGCGATGACTGGAACGAAAAAACAGACAAACAAGAGCTTTAAGCTTTTCTGCAAATACTTTTCATGTGTTTGTGTTTGCACGTATCTTTTATCTTCTTTACTGTCAGACAGTTAAACACCAGCGAGGTTGCAGCTGAAAGAACATCAAACGAGAAATGTCTTTTAAACATTACTTTAATGAAATCCTCAATCATGACGAATCAGATTCTCCTGCGTCTTAAGAAAGTAAAAATAAACTAAAAGTAAACTTACTGAAAGTAAAAAAATTATGAAAACTAGCATATGTGGATAAATATGGTATATTTACACGATGAATTCAATTCGCATTCATATCTGACTCTGCTGCTTCTTCTTTCATAAATGACTCATCATCATCATCTTTGTTTAGATGCAGGAAGAATTATATAGAAATGAAAAAGGGATAAATCTTCTGACCAAACTTGCTGGGACTGTGTGAGGTCCTGAGGCTAAGAGTAAGGATTTATCCACAGGAGAGCTGCGTTCTTACAAAACATCCCACTGTGTAAACCTGACATCTGTGGAACAGCTGAGCTGTATGATGTGTACAAGGACACAAAACATTATTTACCATCAGATCCCGAGCCCTCCATGTGTTAATCAAGAAACTGCTGCTGTGCTGCATCCATAAATAATGAATAAATTAGGAGCTAAAGCTAAAAGGACAGTTTATTTGTACCATCTTCATGTCAACACATTCAAGAACATCACAGATGAAAGAAACATTAAAAACCTCCACACTACATAAAGCGAGAAAATAGTTTTTCTTTCAGGTGGTTTCAGAAAAAACTAAAACATCAAACACCTCCAAGACTCTCTTTGAAAAAACTAAAAACCTTTATTCTCATGGTCCAATCATGAGTGAACTCCCCGATGAAGCCTTGTGTGCTAAAACATGTCAGAGTTTTAAAGGTTAAACATGAGTTCCCAAAACGTTTTGCTGGAGAACAATGAACTATTTGACTGAGTTTCAATTATTTACAGACGAGCAAAACCAGGACACAGAAAAAAGGACAAAACTGACTCAGTAAAACGACAGAAAATAAGATCCCATGTAAATCTGTATTATGTCGAAGTTCAGCCCAGCAACCAGTTCAGTTCAATACAAGTTTAAATGATTCTATCTGAACTCTGTGGAGCCTGATCTCAAGCTTTTTGAGTCTGACACTGAAACCAGAGGATCTTTCTGTCTCTTCAGATTCACTGTGATCCAGTGATGGGAGTGATTTCAGCCCTGAGTGATCACGCTGATGTTTGCACAGAGCAGACAATGAGGTGAATGTTTTGGCACATTGGTAACAGTGAAACAGTTTATTAGTAACGTGGGATCGTTTGTGTTCGGAGTATGAACTGAGATTCCTGAAGCTCTTGTCACACTGGTCACAGCTGTAGTTTCCTTCCATGTGTGTACGTTCATGCCTGTTACGATGACCTGAACATGAGAAGCTTTTGTCACAGTGTCTGCACTTGTATGGTTTCTCTCCTGTGTGCACTCGTTTGTGTGTTTTAAGCTCACCTGCAGTGGTGAAGGATGACCCACACTGATCACAGAGGTGCTTTTTAACCCCACTGTGAATCAGTTCATGTTTTTTTAAGTCACCTGATGTGGTGAAGCTTCTCCCACATTCTTTGCAGTATTTCAGTTTGTCTCCAGTGTGTCTACGTTGATGTGTTTTTAGGTCAGCTTTCCAACTGAAAGTTTTTCCACAGAGGTCACAATGAAAGTCTTTCCCACCACCACAGTGATCACAGGGTTGAGAACTGGATCCATCTGTGTCTCTCTGCTTCTAAAGACACAAAGACAGTGTAAGTCAGTCCTTCAACACTTTTATCCTGAACGTCGCCTGAAATAAAGAGCATCTCTGCAGACGTCCAATTACATTTTACTGTTTCAGTTAACACACTCAGTTTACTGGAATGCAATAACTACAATACTACCACCATAATACTACAGTAATACTAAAATCATAACTGACATGAAAATCTGAATAATCACTCAGAGCTGATTTCCATGCAGTAGAATTGCTAACATGCTAACACAGTTTAATGAGCAGAGTTGTTCCAAACAGTCAGGCTAAAATGACAAGATAAAAATATAAATACATACCTCACAGTAACTGCACTTGTAGAGTCTCTTTCTGGTGTGGATCTGTTGGTGTCGTCTCAGGTAACGTGGCGCTTTAAAAGTCTTCTCACACAGGTCACATTTATAAGGTCTCTCGTCAGTGTGGGTAAACATGTGTTCTTGTAACTGTGTGTCTGTAGAAAAGTATTTGCCACACTGTTCACAGCTGTACACATCACGTCTGGTGTGAATGCGTAGGTGTATATTTAAGTACCCTCTCTGGCTGAAAGTTTTTCCACAAATCTCACAGCTGTATGCCTTAATTCCAGAGTGGGTAACTAGATGACTCTGTAAGCTGCTACTGTGAGTAAAAGCTCTGCCACACTGATCACAGCTGTACGCTTTAACTCCACTGTGGATGAGTTGGTGTGTTTTTAGGGAACGCTTCCTGGAAAAAGACTTTCCACACAAGTCACAGCTGAACGGTCTCTCTCCAGTGTGGATGACCTGATGCTGTTTTAGTGAACCCTTCAAAGTAAAACCCTTCCCACACTCGTCACAGGTGTATGTTTTCTCTCTCTTTCTTCTGTGAGGTTTGTCGGCCTCCTGAGAGCGCTGACTTCTCGCTCCATGTTGGTCCTGCAGTGACAGAGATACAAACAGAGGCAGTGAGTGAAATGCAGTCGTGGAACAAACTGAACCTTCAAACTCCCTCCATTAACACTAGTTTTAAACCTGAAGGTGGAGTGTGGCACCAAACACCTTAAAGGTCTCTTATTCCCACCTGCTGGTAGTTCTAACACATTACATCCAAACTGGTGTTAAAAATAATTCATGACTGTTTAAACACTAAAATCATGCCCATCCCTCCTGATTGTACACACACACACACACACACACACGCACACACACACGCACACACACACACGCAGACACACACGCAGACACACACGAAGAGTTGTCAAAGGAGCTTGCAAAGAAAAGTGTCTGGACTTCTTTAAGTTACTTGAAGACGTTTCACCTCTCATCCGAGAGGCTTCTTCAGTTCTAAGGTCAAATGGTGGAGAGTCCCAGATATAAACCTAGTGGGACTCTCCACCATTTGACCTTAGAACTGAAGAAGCCTCTCGGATGAGAGGTGAAACGTCTTCAAGTAACTTAAAGAAGTCCAGACGCTTTTCTTTGCAAGCTCCTTTGACTACGATGACCTGGATGACTGAGAACCTTCACAGACACACACAGAGTTGCTGTTTGTAATACATATTTCTATAATTTTTTATAGATTTATACATAATTATTCAGTGATAATAAATCCCATGTTTTTTTATTTGTTTATTCAAAAAGAACCCCATTAGCTTCCACAATAGATGTTGCTCGTCGTCCGTCAAATACAATCACATAAAATATTATACAATAAAGTGGATTCAAGATATCCACATAATTTGGCTCTTATGGCTCTCTAAGCAATCAATAATAACAATAATAATAAAAATATTATTATCAATAATATTGAGGCACATTACACAAATATCAAAAACAAATCATCTCTTACAATATTACAACAACTAAAAGTTCTGTAAATCGGCTTTTAAGTGTTCATTGAAGTTTTGAATAGTTGCTAATTCTCTAATTTTATGAGGCAATTTATTCCACCTGAAAGTTGCTCTAAATATAACAGTTTTACAAAAAGTTACTTTTAACTCGAGGATTTACTAAATTGCAGTTTGTTGAAAATCGTGTAATATCATTATGTATTTCATCAGGATACTGCAGCTGAGCAGAAATAAATGTGGTGTGTTTAACAGAATTGCGTTCTTTATAACTACAAGTAAGCCATAGAATATTTTAGCCTGTACAGGAAGCCAAGAAAGTTGATAATGCATTTTATCGATATTAGTATTAGAGATGGCACGATGCCACTTTTTAATGTCCAATACCGATTCCGATATCATATGGATATCTGCCGATACCGATATGAATCCGATATAGTGTTTTTTGTAATCAATAAAACTGTTTTTTAAATAAATATCTTGCTGCATTTTGTATAAGTTCATACTCAAGTTTTAAAAACAAGACACTAAAGCTATTCTGTTATACCAAATGAGCCCTTTCCTCTACTCCCTCTTCACCCACGACTGCAGACCTGCCAATGGTTCTGACACCATCATTAAGTTTGCAGATGACACCACGGTGATTGGCCTCATCAGTGACAACGATGAGGTCTACAGGGAGGATGTGGATCGTCTGGCTGAGTGGTGCGACACAAACAACCTGCTGCTTAACACCGAGAAGACCAAGGAGCTCATCGTGGACTACAGGAGGAATGCTGACCCACATCCACCCATCTACATTAAGGGGACGGCTGTGGAGCGTGTGAGCAGCTTCAAGTTCCTTCGAGTCGACATCTCCGAGGATCTCATCTGGACGACCAACTGCTCCAAGCTGGTCAAGAAGGCTCACCAGCGCCTCTTCTTCTTGAGGACTCTGAGGAAGAACCACCTGTCCTCAGACATCCTGGTGAACTTCTATTGCTGCACCATCGAGATCATCCTGACCAACTGTATAACAGTCTGGTACAGGAACTGGTCCGCCTCAGACCGGAAGGCGTTGCAGAGGGTTGTGAAAACTGCCCAGCGCATCGCCAAAGCACCACTTCCTGCCATAAAGGACATCTACAGGAAGCGGTGTCTGAAAAGGGCTGGGAAAATCATCAAAGAGCCCAGTCACCCATCACATGGACTCTTCACCCTCCTGCCCTCTGGGAGGCGCTACAGGAGCCTCTGGACTAAGACCACCAGGTACCGGAACAGCTTCTTCCCCACAGCTGTCAGACTCCTGAACTCTGCCTCCTGACATCTGACCCACATTAAACTCATGGACTGAACATACACACACCCACAACCACTAATGAGATTCGAAGTGCGTTTCTGAGATACCGACGAGGCCTCCCTTGCAAGTAAATCGATCGATCGCTGTTGCCTTGTTTTTCTTTCATGGGAATAAGCCCTGGATACAGCGGGGTCTGAGTTTAGACCCAACAGGTTCAGTGAAGAAAAATGTCTGATTGTAACCTGAGGGGTTTTTTTACATTAAGAAAAAGGCACCAAACATCAAATCAATTTAAGCCTAAACAGTAGCACATGAACGTAGAGCAGGGCGATATGACCAAAAATGCAAATTCCTCGGAGCAAATGTCGGCCAATTTCCATTGGAAATGCCTTTTGGTTTAACTGTCAGCAAGGAATTTGCATTTGCACTGTTAAATTTTTATATAACTTCAATACACATAAAAAACAGCTGTTTGATTAAGTGAAAATACATTGATGGGTTTTTTAATAAAGTTGTGGAGTTGTAAAGTATTTTGTCTAGTGTCAATTATATCGTCAGTTATATCATTATCGCAAATTTTCAAATGTATATCGTGATAAATATTTTTGGTCATATCGCCCTGCTCTGTCTGTCACCTTCTGTGTTGAGCTCATTGTTTTCTCTGTAGTGGCTGAGCTGAGTCCAAGTAACTGAAAATGTTCCTCTGCTGCTCCGTCAGACTCTTCTCCTCCTGCTGATCAGCTGGGACACAAAGCAGATCTTTGTTAGGCGCCACACTGCACTGAAGAGTCAAAGTGTCTCATATGTTCACCTGACAAGTAAAAGAAAACATTTTGTGCTTCCCGAGGTGGGCAACTTATTGGAAACAAACACAAAAGGGTTGAGCACCGATACAAAGTTTAGCAGTATAGCAGGAGAGACTGAGGCCTGTTATTAGAATCAAATGCCCAGTGGGCCAACACACCAATATATATATACACACACTCACACACACTATATATATATCTATATATATCTATATCTATATCTATATATATCTATATCTATATATATATATATATATATATATATATATATATATATATTGTGTGTGTGTGTGTATGTGGTGTTAAATAGGCCTATACTACTGCGCTTTGATGTCGCTGGTAAGGGTGAAACTCATTGTGAAACGTCTGAGAACCACTGCTACAGAACAATGGAGATTTCCGTTATATGGTAACACCTGCAACTCACGTGACGCCCAGAATTGTACAATACTGATGCTTGAGAGCGCGCGTCTCATGCAAGTATGTGTAGAGTGTTGAGCGCGTGATCAGTGGTGGGAAAAACAACTCATGAAACTTGACCTTTCCATACTCGTGGCTCACTTGCACATCTAATCTATTCGTTTGCACACTTCCACACACCCAGCTGCTGTTTCCTGTTTTGCTACACTCTGGAGAGCCTCGCCTTTAACGGTCTTCTCTCACAGAGAGCAGCAGAAAACTTCATTCAGAAAAGTTCGAAAAACTCGAGATTGACTGAACTCAGTTCAAAGTTACCTTGGCACTTACCTTTAGATGTGAGAGGTAGTGATGGTCCGCTTGAAGCTGATGATAAGGTGCGTGTGTCAGAAAAATCAACACGCTGCTTCAGAAGCACTGTGTCGAGGCTTGATTCGTTTGGCCAGAGTCACATGATTAGTGACGTCTGAAGCTTCATTTAGAACGTACTGTTTTTTTTTTTTTAAAGTTTGACGAGCATCTTGACTTTTGGTCTTTGGATATTAACAGTCCTGGGTATGTGACTTCTTGTTTAACAGAAATGTTACAGATAGCATTTGCAGTGCAGCCTTTAATTGCTACAAATTCACATTTTTTAGATTTAGACATAAACCAGATGCCTCAGAGAAATCACTAATAACACTAAGGGCTAGACGGATTTGATTTGCATTCTTCAAGAAGAGTGGTGTCATCAGCTAGCTGGCTGATGATGAGCTTCTTATCAGCTATGGTGATTCCTTGTAAAACAGGTCAAATCTTGGGGTGGAGTCTTAATCATTTTAACTGAGCTATTGCCATTCGTGTACAAGGTTTTGAAGCTTTACAGAAAAATTATCCAAAGCCAAATTTTTTCAAAGAGTGGAAAATAAATTGATGTTCAATTGTATCAAAGGTCAGAGAATGAATCTATTGTCAGATACCAAATTAGAGTAATCAAGTAGATCCAAAACCAGTCTAATGTTATTAGAAATGTGTCTATTTCTCACAAAGCCTGATTGTGTCTCATCGATAATTGTATCCAAGAACTCTTTATTTCTGTTAGCAAGTACTAAAGCCATAACCTCATAGTCATTATTGAGCAGACAGATGGGTCTCCAATTATCAATAAGAAGTAAGTCTTTGTTTGGCTTTGGAATAAGTGTTATGAGACCCTGAGTAAGAGTAGGAGGGAGGGTGTTATTCTCTATACTTTCTATGAAAACCTGCAGTAAGAACGGAGCACTTCCTCTCCATGGCCTTATCAACATCCAACATCCAATCTCCAGACTTCAGACTCTGCTCCTGAGGAGAAACAGAATCATCTGGCAGATCATTTGTTCTCATGACTTCTTTACTTTTAAACATTTTGAGCATCCAATCTGCTAATGTGCTCTCTCTTCTGCTTTTCTATCATCACTACAGAAGGCTAAAACTCTAAATGCTCTACCATATATAATCTCAAAGAGTCAGACCGTTCTCTGTTGGAGTAATCCTCATGTACATCTTAACTAGTTCTATACAGTCTAACCATGTCCTGCCTGTCTCTTCCATTGACTTCCCAAGTCTTAGCTTTACTGTGCCGTTAGTTCTCTCTACCAACCCTGCACTTTGTGGGTGATATGAACAAAGATGTTTTAGTGTTATCCATAGATGCTGTGCCATTAATCCAATCACTTGATTTACAAAGTGTGGACCATCATCACTATAAATGGTCTCCGGAATCCCGTGTTCTGGGATGATATTCTTACATGTTGCTTTGGCAACTGAAATGGCATCTGCTTCCCTAGTTGATTGATTGATTGATTGATTGATTGATATACCTTTATTAGTGCCACAAGGGGAAATTTCATGTTAAGGCTGCCGACCTATTGCACGCAAGGGCGGCGCTATCTTACCCTCCAACCATACATACTTTACAATAAAAACATCACATGGGGAATACTGGTCAGAGAGGTATAACAATGGAAAATGCACCACATGAGGAAAGATAAGGAGAAAAAAATAACTCCCCCCAGACTGAGCTCCAACAGGGAGATCAGTTTGAGAACAGAAAAAAAAACACCTCTGCACATAGCACATGAAAAAACTCCTAATACACCAAAGAAACACATGACAAGCAACAGGGACGGGTAAAGGGTGAGAGACAGTCAGTGTAGACAGTCATCTGGGCCTGCAGCCTATGTGCTGGTCTCCATGATCCACCGTCAGCATCAGAAGGGAATAAGTGTCGAAGGCGTTTGGAGGGGGAGGGGGGATGAGTGTACATCTGCATATGTGTGTGTGTGTGTGTGTGTGTGTGTGTATGTCCAGACTTCAGCTGAGACAGTGTCCTTCGCCCTGCCAGGCTAAGTAAACAGTCTTCCAGCCAACCCAGGTGGCCTTGCATAGAATGGGAAGAACCCACTGCCCACTTTGCAAAAGGGCACACTATCACTAGACAATACTTACAGTTATTACAGTTGGACAGCTCTATAAAATCCATGTGAATAACTTGAAATGGCTGACTGGGTCTGAGGAATTTCCCTCTCTTAGGTCTCAAATTACCCCGAGAATTGTGCTTGCAACATATCATATATGACCTGCAAAATCTTTCAAAGGTATTAAATCCTAGAGTATGAAAATGTTGCCATGTGGCCCATGGCTCAAAATAGCAGCAGTCTTATACAATTTCTATGGCAGTATTGGTTTATCGCACAGACAATAACACCATCCTGCAAGCTCGCTCCTTCTGTAAGCCACAACTATTTTTCCTGCAGTAGGTGAGTGGGCCTGCATGTCTGCCACTGCATCTTGTATAATAGGCGATGTCTGTTGATGTTGCACTGCTAAAATGTGAACACCATGTGCTCCTAAAGCTGCCTCTTTTGCGATCTTATCTGCAAAAGCATTCCCTAATGCAACTGGATCTTTCCCTCACATGTGTGCTGCACATTTACAAATGGCCATTCTACTGGGCAATATTATTGCTTCCAGTAGATTTTGCGGGAGTTTGGTGTGTTGTACAGGCTTCCCTGTAGAGGCTGTCACACCTCGTCTCACCCACTGCACTACAAAGTAATGTAATGTAGCAAATGCATATTGGCTATCAGTGTATATTGTCTCTCTGCAGCTTTACACCCTTCCGTTAAAGCTAGCATCTCTGCTGCTTAAGCAAATATGAAACATGCTAGTTGTCCTGCACAGTTAATTTTCTCACTATCTACTACAGTAAAACCTGTTTTAGCCTGTCCCTCTACTGTTGTAAAGCTCGAACCATCAACAAACCAAACCTTTCCCTCATCAAGTGGCACATCTGTTAAGTCATCCCTCGGCTTACACTCCTTCTCCACGTGCTCTCTACACTCATGAGAAGTGCCCTCTTCTTTCGTTGGCAAAAGGGTTGATGGATTCAGAATTGTGCACCATTTTATGGTTATGTGTGGTTGTAAGAGTAACAGTAACATTAAAGACAAGTGTCTTGCAGCTGACAGAAATTTAATTTTAGTCTGCAGTAGTAGACATCTACCTCGTGTGGAACTAACAGTGTCAAAAGGGGAAATAAACTATTTCCTGAAACGTTGTACAGCTTAAGCTGCTGCACATACTGATTCAATTCAATTCAATTCAATTTTATTTATACAGCGCCAAATCACAACAAATGTCGCCTCAAGGCGCTTCATAGATACAGAGAAAAGCCCAACAATCATATGACCCCCTGTGAGCAAGCACTTTGGCGACAGTGGGAAGGAAAAACTCCCTTTTAACAGGAAGAAACCTCCGGCAGAACCAGGCTCAGGGAGGGGCGGCCATCTGCTGCGACCGGTTGGGGTGAGAGAAGGAAGACAGGATAAAAGACATGCTGTGGAAGAGAGACAGAGATTAATAACAGATACGATTCAATACAGAGAGGTCTGTTAACACATAGTGAGTGAGAAAGGTGACTGGAAAGGAAAAACTCAATGCATCATGGGAATCCCCCGGCAGCCTACATCTATTGCAGCATAACTAAGGGAGGATTCCTCTGCGCTGTCACTTTTGGAGCTTGGCACGCTCCCTCAGGTTCTCATGTTCCAACGCTGCGGACGATTTAAGGCAGAGCACGTCGTACACCTTAGTTGTCTTCGTCAACGCCAACGTCGAAATGCTTCCACTCCTTATGGTTGTTTGCTGTGCAAAGACTCCTACATACAATACATAGCTTTTTGTTCAATATTGATAGTTTAATAATTAGGAATCTACCCTCTGGATCTATAACTGTATCGAGTACTGTAAAATTAACATTTTTACGTATTAAAATTGCTACTCCCCTTTGTCTAGAATTATAACAGGCTGCAAACACATTAGGAAACTCAGGTGTTTTAAGTTCGTTTAAACCTGTGACAGGTCGTGAATGTCGTGAATGTGTGAAGGTGGTTTATTGAATAAACGGCAAAGGGAAAGTGGCAAACGAAGACAAACTAAACTATACTGGAAAACAACTGAACTACAGCGCAGAAACCAGAACACGAACATGAAGGAGGGCGAGCAGAGGCAGACGATGGTAGACAGCAGGGAACACACGGATGAAACATGGTGAATACACAGACGGACCAGCGACTACAAACACAAAAGACACAACTAAAATACACTCAGAGAAACACAGGGAGATTACACACAGGTGGGGGACACAGCTGGGAGTCATTAACGAGACGAGAGGTAAAACTGAACACACTCACATGAGACGCAGACCTTCACAATAAAACAGGAACAAGAAACCAGGAACAAGAAACCATCACACTAAGACGCGGACTCGACATTGAGAGACAGACAGAAAATGACACATGGAACTAGACCAATACAAAGCAGACACAACCAAAGAACAAATCCTAAACACAAATAGACAGAAACATGAAACTCTAATAATAAACATCATAATCATTAACACAACAAGAAAACAATCCCTGATGCAAAATTAAGCCAAAACATAATAAACTCAAAATACTGGGTCCAACGGACCCAGAACCGTGACAGTTTGTAAATAGAAAGAGAAAAAAAAGTGTGGTGAGAGGCTCCAGAAGTCTGACTATGTGTGTGAATATTCACTAATATGAACAAGCGTGGCTTGCGTATGTGTCCTGTAAGTCTGTGCGCACTGTGAGGCTGTTGTAAATGTGCTGCCGTTGAGCGCATGTGTTTGCGTGATCGTGGTGTGTGAATATGCAGAAATAGAGGGTGTTGTTTGTAGGTGAGTGGGGAAGTAGGTGATCACAGCAGGGAAAGAAACCATGTGAACTGTGAGCGACAACAAAAAAAAGAAAAGAAACGGAAACATTCCAATTAAAGCAATGACGGAGGGTGATGGTGTTATATCTGCTATGACATCATACTGATATTACTAGGTTAAACCCATGTCAAAGGAGAGCGTGTGAGTGAATAAAAAAAGAGTGTAGCGGGTTATTATCTGGAGTGCAGTCAATATAACCACGGAGTGGTGCCGGGGTCGCGGTAGAGCTGTCCGTCCACGTAGAGCCGGTCCATGGCGATGACAGCACGGGAGCCTCTCTGGATGAAGCTACGTCGAACTGGGAACAGGACCTTGCGTCGTTCCAGGATCTCTTTGGGGAACTGGTCATTCATGCTGAAGTCCGTTCCTTTCAGCTCCCTGCCGCGACTCTTCACCTGTTCCTTCTGTTTGAACTTCGGACCAAACCTGCTGGGACTGTGTGAGGTCCTGAGGCTAAGAGTAAGGATTTATCCACAGGAGAGCTGCGTTCTTACAAAACATCCCACTGTGTAAACCTGACATCTGTGGAAAAGCTGAGCTGTATGATGTGTCAAGAAACTGCTGCTGTGTTACATCCATAAATAATGAATAAATAAGGAGCTAAAGCTAAAAGGACAGTTTATTTGTACCATCTTCATGTCAACACATTCAAGAACATCACAGATGAAAGAAACATTAAAAACTTCCACACTACATAAAGCAAGAAAAATTGTTTTTCTTTCAGGTGGTTTCAGAAAAAACAAAAACATCAAACATCTCCAAGACTCTCTTTGAAAGAACTAAAAACCTTCATTCTCATGGTCCAATCACGAGTGAACTCCCCGATGAAGCCTTGTGTGCTAAAACATGTCAGAGTTTTAAAGGTTAAACATGAGTTTCCAAAACGTTTTGCTGGAGAACAATGAACTATTTGACTGAGTTTCAATTATTTACAGACGAGCAAAACCAGGACAGAGAAAAAAGGACAAAACTGACTCAGTAAAACGACAGAAAATAAGATCCCATGTAAATCTGTATTATGTCGAAGTTCAGCCCAGCAACCAGTTCAGTTCAACGCAAGTTTAAATGATTCTATCTGAACTCTGTGGAGCCTGATCTCAAGCTTTTTGAGTCTGACACTGAAACCAGAGGATCTTTCTGTCTCTTCAGATTCACTGTGATCCAGTGATGGGAGTGATTTCAGCCCTGAGTGATCACGCTGATGTTTGCACAGAGCAGACAATGAGGTGAATGTTTGGGCACATTGGTAACAGTGAAACAGTTTATTAGTAACGTGGGATTGTTTGTGTTCGGAGTATGAACTGAGATTCCTGAAGCTCTTGTCACACTGGTCACAGCTGTAGTTTCCTTCCATGTGTGTACGTTCATGCCTGTTACGATGACCTGAACATGAGAAGCTTTTGTCACAGTGTCTGCACTTGTATGGTTTCTCTCCTGTGTGGACTCGTTTGTGTGTTTTAAGCTCACATGCAGTGGTGAAGGATGACCCACACTGATCACAGAGGTGCTTTTTAACCCCACTGTGAATCAGTTCATGTTTTTTTAAGTCACCTGATGTGGTGAAGCTTCTCCCACATTCTTTGCAGTATTTCAGTTTGTCTCCAGTGTGTCTACGTTGATGTGTTTTTAGGTTGGCTTTCCAACTGAAGGTTTTTCCACAAAGATCACAACGAAAGTCTTTCCCACCACCACAGTGATGACAGGGTTGAGAACTGGATCCATCTGTGTCGCTCTGCTTCTAAACAAAGACACAAAGACAGTGTAAGTCAGTCCTTCAACACTTTTATCCTGAACGTCGCCTGGAATAAAGAGCATCTCTGCAGACGTCCAATTACATTTTACTGTTTCAGTTAACACACTCAGTTTACTGGGCTGCAATAACTACAATACTACCACCATAATACTACAGTAATACTAAAATCATAACTGACATGAAAATCTGAATAATCACTCAGAGCTGATTTCCATGTAGTAGAATTGCTAACATGCTAACACAGTTTAATGAGCAGAGTTGTTCCAGACAGTCAGGCTAAAATGACAAGATAAAAATATAAATACATACCTCACAGTAACTGCACTTGTAGAGTCTCTTTCTGGTGTGGATCTGTTGGTGGTGTCTCAGGTAATGTGGAGATTTAAAAGTCTTCTCACACAGGTCACATTTATAAGGTCTCTCCTCAGTGTGGGTAAACATGTGTTTTTGTAACTGTTGGTCTGTAGCAAAGTATTTGCCACACTGTTCACAGCTGTACACATCATGTCTGGTGTGAATGCGAAGGTGTCTATTTCGGTACCCTCTGTGGCTGAAAGTTTTTCCACAAATCTCACAGCTGTATGCCTTAATTCCAGAGTGGGTAACTAGATGTCTCTGTAAGTGTCTACTGTGAGTAAAAGCTCTGCCACACTGATCACAGCTGTACGCTTTAACTCCACTGTGGATGAGTTGGTGTTCTTTTAGGGAACGCTTCCTGGAAAAAGACTTTCCACACAAGTCACAGCTGAACGGTCTCTCTCCAGTGTGGATGACCTGATGCTGTTTTAGTTCAGCCCTCACAGTAAAACCCTTCCCACACTCGTCACAGCTGTATGCCTTAATTCCAGAGTGGGTAACTAGATGACTCTGTAAGCTGTCACTGCGAGTAAAAGCTCTGCCACACTGATCACAGCTGTACGCTTTAACTCCACTGTGGATGAGTTGGTGTTTTTTTAGGTTACCCTTCCTGGAAAAAGACTTTCCACACTCGTCACAGGTGTGTTTTTTCTCTCCCTTTCTTCTGTGAGGTTTATCGGCCTCCTGAGAGCGCTGACTTCTCGCTC
Source organism: Neolamprologus multifasciatus (assembly GCF_963576455.1). NCBI lineage: Eukaryota > Metazoa > Chordata > Actinopteri > Cichliformes > Cichlidae > Neolamprologus > Neolamprologus multifasciatus. The sequence continues at coordinate 29,049,317 of NC_140447.1, read as the reverse complement.
CATGTTGGTCCTGCAGTGACAGAGATACAAACAGAGCCAGTGAGGGAAATGCAGTCGTGGAACAAACTGAACCTTCAAACTCCCTCCATTAACACTAGTTTTAAACCTGAAGGTGGAGTGTGGCACCAAACACCTTAAATGTCTCTTATCCCCACCTGCTGGTAGTTCTAACACATTACATCCAACTTGGTGTTAAAAATAATTCATGACTGTTTAAACACTAAAATCATGCCCATCCCTCCTGATTGTACACACACACACAGTTGTTGTTTGTAATACATATTTCTATAATTTGTATAGATTTATACATAATTATTCAGTGATAATAAATCCTATGTTTGTTTATTTGTTTATTCAAAAGGAACCCCATTAGCTTCCACAACAGATGTTGCTCGTCGTCCGTCAAATACAATCACATAAACTATTATACAATAAAGTGGATTCAAGATATCCACATAATTTGGCTCTTACATCCACAGTGAGGTTTCACAATTAAAATATAAGCAATCAATAATAACAATAATAATAATATCAATAACATTGAGGCACATTACACAAATTTAAAAAACAAATAATCTCTTACAATATTACAACAACTAAAAGTGTCAATCGGCTTTTAAATGTTCATTGAAGTTTTGAATAGTTGCTAATTCTGTAATTTTATAAGGCAATTTATTACAAAAAGTTACTTTTTTTTTTTTTTTTTGCCTTTCCCGTTTGTCTTAAGGCGAGGAAAGATTCCCAACGGATATACTTTACTAAATTGACCATCACAGCCTTGCCGTAATGGTCTATTTGATTCACCTTTTATTGTTTATTTTATTTTATTTTATTTTCACTTGCTAGATACAGGACAGACTTGAATGAGGAAAAGAAAAGGGAGAAAGGAAGAGGGGGGAAAAAAAGCGGAGAAGAGGGACGGGGATAAAGGGCAAAAAAAACCAAAAACCAACTGAATAAGCAGACAAAAAAAAATACATATATCAATCACCTGGATCACCTGTTGAGAAAGAAAAAATAAAACAAGCAGAAGAAAACGAGAGCAATACAATAAACAATATCATGATGATATATGGGAATATAACAGTAAATACTAAATATTAAACATTATTGTGCAGCACGTAAGATCGACAGCGCACAGTGTGCTTTGAGGTAGGAGCCAAAAAGGGTGTCGTTTGTGTGTGTGAGCACCCGTGTGTACACCTGTGAGCATGGACGCGTTTGTTTTTAAAAGGTTCCTTCATGTAATGATCTGCTAGAGGGTGTGGGGGGCCACAGCCCCGTCTACCAGGGCATGAAGCAGGTATGGAGGAGATCAAGACTCCAGACATCCAGAGGCCCCCAGAACACAAGAGACCAAGGAAGACCAACAGAGGGGCAGCTGCGCCACTATCCCAGAAGGAGCTGAGGAGAGTCCCAGATGAGGGGTCACCCAGCAGCCACAGAGCAGAAGCCAGGGGGGTTGCAGTGATTTGCCCGTGAGCTCCGCCGGCAGCCAACTGCGCCAGAGTGACCGAGCCGCAGGCTGAGAGGCCAAGGGCACCCCACCCCCGAAGTGGCCTGAGCGAGTCCCAGGCTCCAGGCCCAGATAAGCAGCCACCAAGGAGTGAGCCGGTGTGTACCTGGGCACCCCCGCACACAAAGAACCACCAACGCACTGATGTCTGAGGGCGTCTGCCACTGGCAGGGGAAGTGGTGGGGGGAGATAGGCCTCCATACCTTAGAGGGCCTGAGATGTCCCCAGAGAGGTGGCGTCTGATACCCAACCTGACATATTTCATATTCTGGCTCTTGGCGAAGGCGGTCGCACTTTTTTCTCCTCTCCTCCTTCCCCTTATCTTCCCTGCTTAGCCTCTTGTGTACTTGTCTTGTCTCATGTGTATTACTTTCCCTCGAACAGTCTCTCACTGTCGTTCTCTAAAACCTAAAAGAGAATTATGGATTTGATCAACTGGTCTCTGAATGCTATTGACACCCTCTTCTCAACGAGAAGTCTGGGCTCGGGAGAGCCCGAGAGCCCTGGAGGGACTTTCCCTGCCGGATACACGATGGACGGGTGGCAGAAGTGGAGGGTCATGTGCCTGGCGGGACTGTCGATCGAGGATGAAGATGTCTACCTATTCGGAACCATGATAACAGGGTTCTTGCTGATCGGAGCTGGCTTGGCCCTGACTTATCGGAGAAATAAGAGAGCGGAACCGGCTGTTCAATCCCCCCCAAGGCTGCCCGCTGGAATCGAAGCGATGGGACGAGGCGCGACCTCTCACAACGAACGCAGCATGGTTAACACCTTGGAGACGCTTACAGCTGCTGTGAAGGCTCAAAACAACACCATTGAGCGTATGGTGGGATACATCAGAGAGAGGCCTGCTCAAATTGAGACCCTTGAGCGAAAGTTGGATCACATCACAGAACGGGTCACTGCAGTTGTGGGATCTCAGAATCACAAGAATGACAACACCACGGAACAGAAGTTTGATACCATCATGGGGAGGCTTGCGGCTCTCCAACGGGAGATCGAGAGACCAGCATCTGAGTGTTAATGAATCAGCTTTAAATTCTCCTGAGCTGCTCGCATAACAGAAAAATCTACGAATTCAACATGCGGAAACCATGGCGCCAGCTGCGGGCCCAAGGCTGGTGCCAAGCAACAACAACTCCCTGATAACGTCTGTGTGATGACTGTTCTTCCCATCCCAAGGCCACCTGGGTTGGCTAGCAGACTGTTTACCGAGCCCGATAGGGCGAAGGACACTGTCTCAGCTGAACTCTGGACACGCATACACTTACACTTACACTGATAAGCACTCACTCATCCCCCTCCCTCTCCAAACGCCTTCGATGCTTGTTTCCTGTGGGGGAAGACGGCGGGTCTGAGTGTCGCGCTGGAATGGTAGCGCTGTGCAGGAGGACTGCTGTGTTTCCTTCGGATTACTCCTCACCCCCTACCCAACCCTGTGGCTTGTCACGTGCTCCAATGTTGTAATGTGGACATTTATGTGCTTTTTTGTGCAGAGGAGTTTTTTTGTTTCCTGTTCTCATGCTGTCCTCCCATAGGTGCCCAGCATGAGTAGAGGTCTCTTTTTTTCCTCTTGTACTTTTCCCATTGTTGTGCACTTTTTTCAGTGTTTTCTCTGTAACGCTGCCGATCTCCGACTGTATTCCCATGTGATGTCTTTGTTGTGTGTGTAAGTCGGGGGGGGTCCTATTCCTCTGCGGGGCAACCTGCATATGGCCAATAAAGCATTCATTCATTCATTCATTCATTCATATAGACACAGACATACAGGCACACACAGGTCCAAACATCCATTCCCACCCTCATGCTCTCATATGCACTTACTCCACACTCAACCAACGTGGAGACAGACATAGAGAGACACTGTACAGACAATCACACTCCCCAAGCGTACTCTAAGAACCGGGTCTAGGTACCTTTGCCCCTGGAGGGGGAAACTGCACCCAGACCCAGGTGGTGTTACCCTTTTTTCCCTGCGGTGGGGAGAAGCAGACCGCCCCAACTCCGCAGCAGCAGGGAGGCCCCACACTCCAGACCCCAGTCGGACGGCCAACTCCTCCTCCCGGCCCCCGGCTCCAGCAGGTCGCAGAGAACGGGGGTGTGAGAAGACTCCAAAACCTCCCTCCGCCCGCTCATATGTAGTGTTGATGCATGTGTGTTCTAAGGTGCATTTAAGGAGCTACCTGCCAGAGAGCAGCAGGTAAGCGCATAGCCACTCCTGATAGCCCTCAGTGTCTACGTGTATTTAAAATTGAGAGGTGGGCAACGACGCCAGGGGTGAGGTGTACACCCTGATGGTCTTTTGGAGTCCGTGTAGCGTGCCCACCCCCAAGATCCTATATGTATGTGTTATGAGAGTGTGAGTAATGTGAATGTCTAAGTGGTGAGATAAAATTGAGGCACAAGAAGCCAGAAGGGGACAGAGGGGGGGATGCCTCCTCTGCACCCTGGTGACACACCTTTACCCCAAGGCCCTGCATGTGTGGGTGATTTTGGTGGAACGGGAAGAGGGAGGCAGCTGGAGATGGGGAGGGAAGTAAGGGAGGGCAAGTGACCCCTCCCTGGGGCAAGTAACCCCTCCCTGGGGCCAGCTCCCCCGCTGACCCCAGTAGACACTCCCATACTCCGCAACCCACCAGGGAAAGGGGGCCCTCTGGACCAGGGCCCATAACAGCAGCGCCGCCCGGCCCCACAGAGCACGGGACAGCCCACCTTACCCCACCACAGAGAAAACTGCACCCACCCCGTCATCCACTCATCTTCCAGACTACACAAGACAATAGAGGCCCAGGCTGAGATCTTCCTCCACCTCTGCTGTATCTCCCCCTCCTGCAGAGTGAGTTCCTGAAGAGAGGAAAGCTCCTGCAAGGTGTAACAACCTCCCCCACCAGCTGAAGAGCCCCCTAGGTGGCTCGATGCACTGGCGGCACCGTGCGCCGGGGCCGGGCCCCCATACACCCACCCGCCCACAACCCCAGCAACATACCAACCAGGACCCAAGCCCCCGAGGCCCGGCCAGGGCCCCAGCCCAGAGATGGAGGGCCCCCAGAACCTCACACCCATCCCGGACCCACCCAGGGGCAGCCAGGCTACCAGGTCAGTAACCCACGTCCGTCAGCACAGACCCTCCCCTAGCCCCGCTGCACGCAGCCACGAGGAAACTGTCACCTAAGAGCCAACAGAGCCCCTAATAGGCCATGACTAATACCCCGGGTTGAGCACCCCAAGAAAGATGTTCCTGGAGAACCCCCCGACGCCCTAAGCCTGTCCTTACCCCCACACCAATCACAACAGCGAAGGTGAGACCCCCACCCCCACTAGGTGATGGAGCTAATCAAAGGAGCCCAGAGCAATTGATCTGATGTGGTGGCAGAGGCTGTATCGAGACTAATGTAATCTAATAGATAATTTCTATATTGGTTAGAATTAAGATTATTTTTATTTTTCCAGTTCATGAGGACTGTTTGAATGTTACATTTCAGACACTTTGATAAGTCTTCACATATCTCGCACCAAAACTTCTGAACTGGTGGACAGAACCAAAGAGCGTGGATATAATTGTCCAGTGTATTGGTTTGACAGTGTGAGCAGTTGTTGGTAGACGTAAAGCCCATCTTGAACATCCGATGACCTGTATAGTGCACTCTATGTAGTATTTTGTATTGAATTCATTGAAGACTGGGATTTCTAATTAGATGAAAGGTTTTTAAGCAAATCTGAGACCAGGAGTTTTGGTCTAAGTTAACTGATAAATCCGCTTCCCATTTTGCAATAGGAAGTGATATTGATTCATCTGTTTTAGAAAGCATTCTGTATATTTTGGATAGTAATTTGGGGGTTTTAAGAGTAAGAAATTGAACCACACTTGGTGGTGTTTGTAGTTCAACTTGACCCGGTTTAAATTTCTTTTTTACTATCGATTTAACTTGTTGATATTCTAAAAATCTTTTCTTGTTGATCCCATATTGTGTAACTAGTCTGTCAAATGAAATAAATTCTGTTCCTTTTAGTATATGTTCTAAATATTTGATTCCTTTACCACTCCGATCTGAAAGGTTTATCATATTATTGTTTTGTAATATGTCAGGGTTGTTCCAGATAGGTGTACGTTTGCATGGGATTAACCCTTTAAAACCGGTAGGAGCGGGCACGCTCTGTTTTCCGTAACTATTTTTAAATCCCGGTAGCTCTGCAACCACGTGAGCTAGCGCAATATTTTTTTTTGCATATGAAACCTGAGGAGTTGTACTTACATCTTATGCCATCAGCTTGTCCTAAGTCAGTTTCCTTCCACATATAGCTTTGCAAAAACTGCATAAAAAGTGCTTGCAGCAACAAAAACATAATATTCCAGAAACACGCTTTGCCGATCCGATCAGCTGTTTGTAACACTTCCTACATTGGATTAGACGGCAGCGCGAACTATCGCATGTCCGCCATGACCTGCCCGAAACCGGAAGTGACGTCATTTTCGTGGAAATGTAGTTTTTTACGGTCCGGGCCTCAATGAGCCTATACTGGTGTTTTTAAAAGTTATGTTTGACTTTATGACTTTCTGTATGGTTTCTGGGGTGCTTAGGACTCATATTGCACTGCTGGAAATAGTTTATTTTGATGCATATGCTGCTTTTTTGCAAATTTGCACTATAATATTTATTTTCGTTTTTCCTGCAGTATATAAAAATTGGTGTATTTCAAAAATAAAACTATGAAGGCACTCAAAATAAATTTCCTGTGGTGGGAAACTATTTTGTGCAACTTTTTTGTATTTACAGTTTTGAGGGATAAGCCTCTTAAATTTCTCTAACTAGAAATATATGTTAAAAAAACAAAAACGATTTTCAATTTTTTTGTAGTTTATTGCACTTTTTTGCAATTTATGTAATCACTATGCACTTAATTCCTACATATTATTAAAATCTAGGCTGTAATGGTTGTATTGATGTATAGCAACTTGAAATGCTCCCAAAAATGGCACTACAGCATGTAAAAATATAATATAAGCTCTGGCGGACTTGGTTCTATGGTAGGTCTTAAAGGGTTAATGAAGACTCCGTCAATTTTAGAAACTCCCACCCTGCTGTCAGAGAAGAGCTGATGTTGATGCTTTTAAAGCATTCATGTTGGTTGAATGTTTGAGCTGATAAATGGTTGTTCTACATCTAGCCAAGGTTCATCTAAGAGGGTATGTTTTAGCCATCCTGAGATAAACTGAAGCCTGTTGGCTAAGAAGTAGTGCTGAAAGTTAGGTAGTTCTAATCCTCCTTTATCCTTGGTCTTTTGTAGTGTTTTTAAGCTTGTACGTGGGGGTTTATTTTTCCAAAGGAATTTGGACATACATGAATCTAGAGATCTGAACCAATCTTGTGGCGGTTATGTTGGGATCATTGAGAATAAATAATTTATTTTTGGTAAGACCATCATTTTTATAGCGGCGACCCTTCCCATGAGTGATATGGGTAGACATTTCCACCTGGCCAGATCGCCTTCTACTTTCTTTAAAAGTGGGATATGGTTTAATTTAGTTAGATCTGCAAGCTTAGGAGAAACATTAATATTATTATATTTCCCGATTGCAGTGGTGTAGAAGAGGAATTATGGAAGGAGCAATTAATCGTAAGGACTGCAGATTTTGACCAGTTAATTGAGTAATCTGATGTTCTTGCAAAAGAGTTTATCAATTCAATCACCCCAGAGATACTGGTTTGTGAATTTTGGAGAAAGAGTAATACATCATCCGCATAAAGGCTGATTTTATGTTCTGCATTTTATGCCCTTGATTACTGAATTCTGTCTAATTGCTGCTGCTAGTGGTTCAATAAAAATTGCAAACAGTTAAGGGGAGAGTGGGCATCCCTGCCTGGTGCCCCTCAGGAGACAGAAGCTGGAGGATGTCTGGTCATTTGTTCTGACACAAGCTGTTGGGGAATTATATAATATTTTTAACCAGTTAATGAAAGAGGATCCAAAACCAAATTTGTGTAAAGTTGCAAATAGAAATTTCCAGTCAACTCTGTCAAACGCTTTTTCTGCATCTAAAGAGAATATTGTAGTTTCTAGGTTTTTACTGTATGAGTAGTCTATCAAATTAAGTAATCTGCGTGTATTTGTTGATGAGTGCCTACCTTTTATGAAACCAGTTTGATCAGGATGAATTAAGAGGGGGGTTATTTTCTCCAGTCTCTTTGAGAGAGCTTTGCAGATTATTTTAAGGTCTACATTTATAAGGGATATTGGACGATAGCTTGAGGGATATACAGGGTCTTTGCCTGGTTTTAGCAGGAGATTAATGTTTGCAGAATTCATATTTGATGGAAGTCTGCCCTTTTCTTTGATTTCCAACAACGTTCTGTAGAAAACTGGTGCTAGAATCGTCCAGAATTCTTTGTAGAATTCTGCAGGAAAGCTGTCTGGACCTGGAGCCTTATTATTGGGCATACTTATCAGGGCTTCCTGGAGTTCACCTGGTGTCAGTGGTGAATCCAGTGCCATTGCTTGAGTGTCTAATAATTTTGGAAGAGTTATGCTGTCCAAAAACTGATCAATTTCCTTTGTAAGCGTAGTCTTTGTACAATTTTTTTTAATCAATTATCTCATTTAATTCTAGTTTTGTTTTGCGTATTTTGTTCAATGTTTCCTGATCTTGGTGGGAGGCGTAGGCTTCTTCAAGTGATTTGATGTTTTTTTCTAATTCCTGAATATTTTTGTTTTCTTTTTTCTTTTTATGTGATGAGAAAGAAATTATTTTACCTCTCATCACAGCTTTCCCTGCTTCCCATAGAACAGAAGCTGATGTTCCGGGAGTGTCATTATAGTCTAAATATGAAGTCCACTATTTTTTAAAATATTTAATAAAGTCTTCATCTTTAAGTAGTGATGTATTAAATCTCGAGTTTTTACTTGGCGTAGCATAATTCTTGTGCATTAGTGTTAAAGATACAAAAAGTTACTTTTAACTCGAGCATTTACTAAATTGCAGTTTGTTGAAAAAACGTGTAATATCATTATGTATTTCATCTGGATACTGCAGCTGAGCAGAAATAAATGTGGTGTGTTTAACAGAATTGCTTTCTTTATATGTATGACATCTCAGGAAAAAAAAGCACCGAAATAAACCACCGAAATGTGCGCTGCTTTTCGGTCTGGTTACTACCATTTATGACAGAACCGGTGCCCCATCATGGCACCGGATACCGGTACCCAACCCAACCGACGAGGGCTCCCTTGCAAGTAAATCGATCGATCGCTGTTGCCTTGTTTTTCTTTCATGGGAATAAGTCCTGGAGACAGCGGGGTCTGAGTTTAGACCCAATAGGTTCAGTGAAGAAAAATGTCTGATTGTAACCCGAGGGTTTTTTTTACATTAAGAAAAAGGCACCAAACATTAAACCAATTTAAGCCTAAACAGTAATACATGAAAGTAGAGCAGGGCGATATGACCAAAAATATTAACAGTGCAAATGCAAATTCCTCGGAGCAAATGTCGGCCAATTTCCATTGGAAATGCCTTTTGGTTAAACTGTCAGCAAGGAATTTGCATTTGCACTGTTAAATTTTTATATAACGTCAATACACATAAAAACAGCTGTTTGTTTAAGTGAAAATATATTGATGGGTTTTTTAATAAAGTTGTGGAGTTGTAAAGTATTTTGTCTAGTGTCAATTATATCGTCAGTTATATCATTATCGCAAATTTTCAAATGTATATCGTGATAAATATTTTTGGTCATATCGCCCTGCTCTGTCTGTCACCTTCTGTGTTGAGCTCATTGTTTTCTCTGTAGTGGCTGAGCTGAGTCCAAGTAGCTGAAAATGTTCCTCTGCTGATCAGCTGTAACACAAAGCAGATCTTTGTTAGGCTCCACACTGCACTGAAGAGTCAAAGTGTCTCATATGTTCACCTGACAAGTAAAGGAACACATTTTTGCTTCCCGAGGTGGGCAACTAATTGGAAACAAACACAAAAGGTTTGAGCAGCGATACAAAATTAAGCAGTATAGCAGGAGAGACTGAGGCCATATATATATATATATATATATATGTGTGTATGACTTTCACCCTTACATATATATATATATACTACCGTGCTGCGATGTCGCTCGTAATGCCGGGCTCACACTGTGCGATTTTGTCAGTCGCGCGATTCAGCTCCTGCTCAAACTGTACGATTGACTCGCAGGGGTTAGAAGTTCGTAGGTCACGATGTAGGGTCTCACACTATACGGCCCGATGCTCTGATGCGACCCGAGTGCTCACACTGTGCGTCCATAAAATGAAGGTTATAACAGAAATTCTGTCGCTTGCTCTCCCTCTCTGTCTTTCACTCACACAGACACCGCCATCAACTTTGTTAAATTGCTAATGAAAAACATTGATCAGGCAGCTGTGATTGAGCAGCAATGTCCATCTTTTGTGAGGTCACACCGAAAAGGCTCGGATGAGCTTTCCAAAGTTTTACAAGTGCCTCCATCGCTTGTGTCCAGATCACACGCTGCACTGCCGTGCTGCGCCGTCTTTTTCGCTGACATTTGTGTCATTTGTGTTTGCGCGTGCGCAGTGTGAGAAACTGCGGTCACACGCTCGCGACCAAGCGACTGATGATCGCCCCACGTATACAAGATGCACGACGCACGATGAAGGCCAAAATCTGGCCGATCGCCAAAACGGTCGCACGACTCAAAAATCGGCTCAAAATGGGCCAAAAATCGCACAGTGTGAGCCCGGCATAAGGGTGAAAGTCGTTGTGAAACATTTGAGAACCACTGCTACAGAACAATGGCGATTTCCGTTATATGGTAACACCCTCAACTCACGTGACGCCCAGAATTATACAATACTGATGCTTGAGTGCGCGCGTGTCATGCAAGTATGTGTAGAGTGTTGAGCGCGTGATCAGTGGTGGGAAAAACAACTCATGAAACTTGACCTTTCTATACTCGTGGCTCACTTGCACTTCTAAACTATTCGTTTGCACACTTACACACACCCAGCTGCTGTTTCCTGTTTTGCTACACTCTGGAGAGCCTCGCCTTTAACGGTCTTCTCTCACAGAGAGCAACAGAAAACTTCACTCAAAAAACTTCGAAAAACTCGAGATTGACTGAACTCAGTTCAAAGTTACCTTGGCACTTACTTTAGATGTGAGAGGTAGTGATGGTCCGCTTGAAGCTGACGCTCCGGTGCGTGTGTCAGAAAAATCAACACGCTGCTTCAGAAGCACTGTGTCGAGGCTTGATTCGTTTGGCCAGAGTCACGTGATTAGTGACGTCTGAAGCTTCATTTAGAACGTACCTTTATTTATTTATTTTTTTTTTTTAAAGTTTGACGAGCGTCTTGACTTTTGGTCTTTGGATATTAACAGTCCTGGGTATGTGACTTCTTGTTTAACAGAAATGTTACAGATAGCATTTGCAGTGCAGCCTTTAATTGCTACAAATTCACATTTTTTAGATTTAGACATAAACCAGATGCCTCAGAGAAATCACTAATAACCAGGGGCGGATCTAGAGAAATTTTCTTGGGGTAGCATGAGGGTGGCAAAGAAATCAAATGGGGTGGCAAAATCAAAGCCTTTTTTCCAAACACATATGCAGGTGGTTACATATGGTTATAATGATTCAAATGCAGTAAGTACACACGTTTTTCATATAAATATAGTCTATAACTTAATTATTGTCTGTAGCCCACATAATTAAACACTTTAGTTACATAAAACACGTGAGTTTTGATTTTATGTACTGTATAGCCTGTATAATAAATAAATATGTAGACCAATCAGTATAGAATCCAGAAAGTTACACAACAACAGGCAGTTTATTTACAAACACAAGTCAAACTTAAGTTTCACACTGTTTTTTGTTAGAAAACAATCACATTGTTACATGCTTAAATTACACAAAATGTGATGGAATGTGATGTGTTGGATTAACCCTCTGAGGTTCGAAATACAACCGGCCATTTTTGACTCCTTTTGAGTTTATGTTTGTACTTCTTCTTTGGACTTCTTGTTTAACAGAACTGTTACAGATAGCATTTGCAGTGCAGCCTTTAATTGCTACAAATTCAAATTTTTTAGATTTAGACATAAACCAGATGCCTCAGAGAAATCACTAATAACACTAAGGGCTAGACGGATTTGATTTGCATTCTTCAAGAAGAGTGGTGTCATTAGCTAGCTGGCTGATGATGAGCTCCTCATCAGCTATGGTGATTCCTTGTAAAACAGGTCAAATCTTGGGGTGGAGTCTTAATCATTTTAACTGAGCTATTGCCATTCGTGTACAAGGTTTTGAAGCTTTACAGAAAAATTATCCAAAGCCCAATTTTTTAAAAAAGTGGAAAATAAATTGATGTTCAATTGTATCAAAGGTCTTTTAAAAATCCAGGAAGAGAATGCAGCTATTGTCAGATACCAAATCAGAGTAATCAAGTAGATCCAAAACCAGTCTAATGTTATTAGAAATGTGTCTATTTCTCATAAAGCCTGATTGTGTCTCATCGATAATTGTATCCAAGAACTCTTTAATTCTGTTAGCAAGTACTAAAGCCATAACCTCATAGTCATTATTGAGCAGACAGATGGGTCTCCAATTATCAATAAGAAGTAAGTCTTTGTTTGGCTTTGGAATAAGTGTTATGAGACCCTGAGTAAGAGTAGGAGGGAGGGTTATATTCTCTATACTTTATATGAAAAGCTGCAGTATGAACGGAGCACTTCCTCTCCATGGCCTTATCAACATCCAATCTCCAGACTTCAGACTCTGCTCCTGAGGAGAAACAGAATCATCTGGCAGATCATTTGTTCTCATGACTTCTTTACTTTTAAACATTTTGAGCATCCAATCTGCTAATGTGCTCTCTCTTCTGCTTTTCTATCATCACTACAGAAAACTAAAACTCTAAATGCTCTACCATATATAATCTCAAAGAGTCAGACCGTTCTCTGTTGGAGAAATCCTCATGTACATCTTAACTAGTTCTATACAGTCTAACCATGTCCTGCCTGTCTCTTCCATTGACTTCCTAAGTCTTAGCTTTACTGTGCCGTTAGTTCTCTCTACCAACCCTGCACTTTGTGGGTGATATGAACAAAGATGTTTTAGTGTTATCCATAGATGCTGTGCCATTAATCCAATCACTTGATTTACAAAGTGTGGACCATCATCACTATAAATGGTCTCCGGAATCCCGTGTTCTGGGATGATATTCTTACATGTTGCTTTGGCAACCGAAATGGCATCTGCTTCCCTAGTTGATTGATTGATTGATTGATTGATATACCTTTATTAGTCCCACAAGGGGAAATTTCATGTTAAGGCTGCCGACCTATTGCACGCAAGGGCGGCGCCATCTTACCCTCCAACCATACATACATTACACAGAAACATCACATGGGGAAGACAGGTCAGAGAGGTATAACAATGGAAAATGCACCACATGAGGAAAGATAAGGAGACACATCAAATTCAGCAGGGAGGACATGAAAAGTGGCAGGTTAGCCTTCTTAGACTGTGAGATTTCCATCAGTAATGGGAGACATCTAAAAGCTGACGTGTACCGTGAACCTACACATACGGATCAGTATCTAAGGTTTGACTCTCATCATCCACTGGAGCACAAACTGGGTGTAATCAGGACGCTACAACACAGAGCGAACACCATCCCCACTGACACAGCGGCCATGGAGGCAGATGAACAGCACATCAAGAAGGTCCTGAGTAAATGTGGTTATCCCAGTTGGACTTTTGTCAAAGCGGGAAAGGCACCTAAAAAAAGCTCCGGCCGATCCAGGAGAGAAGGACAACCGCTGCCCAAGCGAAAACCTGTAGTGATCCCATGTATCTCAGGAGTATCGGAGCAGTTGAGACGCGTTTTTTCTAAACACCGGGTCTCTGTGATTTATACATCGGGGAAACCAAACAACCTCTGGCGAAGCGGATGGCACAACACCGAAGAGCTACCTCGTCAGGCCAGGACTCTGCAGTCTATTCACACCTAAAGGCCAGTGGACACTCTTTCAATGATGAGGATGTACACATCCTGGACAGGGAGGAGTTCAGAGGGTTTCAGGGCTGCTGGGTATTTGTAGAGAACAAAATATTTCATCTATACTAATGAAATTTATTTTTTAATATTTGTCACATAGAGCATTGCACAGTGCTTTACATGATACTCAAGTCATCCCAAAATAGGTCCACTTGCAGGGTTGTTGTTGGTTGTTGCTGTGTGTCTGTTCTGCTCCTGCTGCCCTCTATATATCACAATGAGTACCACCTCATAAAATATATGGCTCTTGAAGTACCGCCCTTATTGCCGACATTAAAGTACAGTAGTTTAGGCCTATTTAACACCATACACAGTTTACTTGAAACAATTTCATTTCATATATGAATGTTATTCATTTTAACGGTCAGAATGTGACAGGGGTTTAATAATAACAACTGTACTGCATTAAAACTCCACAGCAGGTGGGATATCCAGTCTTTTTTTTTTTTTGGCTGTCCCATTTGGTTCTTTAGCCGTCAGAATTTTTGTCTGAAGACCAACAAGGATACCCAATGGATTGATTTTGCCAAATGGATCATCATGGCATTGCAGTATTGGTCCATTTGATCGACCTTTGTTTTTATTATTTATTTTATTTTATTTTCAGTTGTTACAGACGGGACAGACATGAGTGAGGGATAGGAAAGGAAGAAAGAAAGAGGAAGGAAAAGAAAAACAGAAGGGGAGAGGGACAGTGAGAAGGGGGAAAAAAAATCACAATGTGCTTTGAAGTAGCAGCCAAGAAAGGTGTGATTTAAGTATACGAACAGTGAACACCCGTGTGCACACCTGTGTGGATCAGTATGCTTGTATTCAAATGGTTTCCCCATGTAATGGTCTGCAAGAGGATGTAGAGAGCCATAGCCCTGTCCCCCAGGGCATGAAGCAGGCATGGAGGAGATCCAGGCCCCAGACATCCAGAAGCCCTAGAGTGCAAGAGCCCAAGGAGGACCACCGCAGAGGCATCCGTGCCACCCTCATGGGAAGGGCTGTGGATCCCCAGACGAGGGGTCACCCAGTAGCCACCGAGCAGAAGCTAGAGGGGGCTGCACCGGCTGCACCAAGAACCACCAATGAACCAACCCCTGAGGGCATCAGTCACCGGCAGGGAGTGTGGTGAGGGGAGATAGGCCTCCACACTTTGGAGGGCCTGGGAGTTCCCAGAGAGGTGGAGTCTAAGACCCGACCTGACATATAGACATAGACAAACAGGCACACACAGACACAAACATGCATTCCCACCCTCATGCACACATATACAAACACTCAGCACTCACCCAACGTAAGGATTGACATAAATGGACATGTACACACAATCACACTCCCCAAACATACTCTATACCCTGGGTCCAGGTACCCTTGCCCCCAGAGGGGGAAACGGCACCCAGACCCAAGAGATGTTACCCTTCCCCCCGGGGTGGAGGCAAGCAGACCGTCCCAGGCTCCGCAGCAGCAGGGAGGCCAATCGGACAGCCCCCCCGCCCCGATGGCTACCCCAAGGCGGGTGTGTCACCATATACAGTTTACTTGAAACAATTTCATTTCATATATGAATGTTATTCATTTAAACGGTCAGGATGTGACAGGGGTTTAATAATAACAACTGTACTGCATTAAAACAGCAGCAGGTGGGATATCCAGTCTTTAAGTGATGACCTGATGTCCTCTTGTCATCAAAGTGGAAGACGGGCGAATATCTTCAAATCTTTGAATAAACTTAGTGGCCTTGTACAATGGGTTATGCAGAGGACTCCCAAAAACACACCGACTGGTACATCCCAGTTCGTCTCACTTCCTGCAAGAATGGTCAATCAAATGAAGGCCAGGAGCTTAAGTTCTATTACATTTTTCCACTCTTTTCCCCTGTCTGTGGCTACTCTTCATGCCTTCATGTTTGTGTATGTCAGCACCTCTTCTTTTCTATTATCAGACATGAACATCTTCCATGTATGTATTGGGGAGACAGTACTAGACCCAGGTGCAAGCCCTGGCTGACTAATTCAGAATATTGTGGCTAGAGCAGTAAGAGGGGCTCATTCTGTTAGACTCAATATCCATTTCCTCTTCAGATGACTCATCAGAGGACTCCTCTGTATCTGACTGGCCTTGTTCAGTGGGGGGGGGGGGGGGGGACAATAGTCTGGGTCCTGTATATCTTAGATGTCAGATTCTGAGTCAGTTCCTCCGATGGGCTCTTCATCCCATCCGCCCTGGATCATTTGTAGGTCCACAGGGATCCTAGCTGGCCTCATAGCAGCCATGTTACTTTAAATATTAAAAATGAGAAAGGACAATGTTTGAAATGCACAGAAAACTATAAACAGGGCTGCACATAATGGTCCGCAGGTGCGCATTTGCTGTCAAAATAAAAGACGCGCACCAGATAAGAAGTTGGAACGCTCGTTTGCGTACATTAGATGTTCTGGAGGAGGACAGACATTTGTTCAGAACTCAGATGTTGAAGAAGCAAGCTCCATATGCAATTACTTTGGTGTTCCTCCACCACAAAAGAAGCGCGTATTCTCTGAATTCTTGGAATACTTTTATTTTTATTTTGACAGCAAATGCGCACCTGCAGACCACTTATGTGCAGCCCTGACTATAAATCACGTATGTTACTGTGTAAAAATTAATTCTTGATCCATCAGAAGTGTAAGTGGGTCAGTCAGAGTTGCTAAGAATGAAAGTTTCATAGAAGATTCCACAGGAACTGCTTGGGGTCATTTTTGACCCCACTTGTGGAAGAGTGGGGTTGTGATACAAAAACTGCTTTTTTTTTAAATTAATGAAATAATAAATAAAAATTCAAATGGCCTCATGTTACAAGCATGTTTTATGAGGAATACCTGGAATATGAATATATTACAACTTTGCATTTTAAAGATTTTGAGGAAAATCAATCCATGGGGTCATTTTTGACCCCACGTGTATATATATATATATATATATATATAGAGAGAGAGAGAGAGAGAGAGAGCCCTTTTGAATGTTGGCAAGTATGTGTATGTGGTGTTAAATAGGCCTATACTACTGTGCTGTGATGTCGCTCGTAAGGGTGAAACTCATTGTGAAACGTTTGAGAACCACTGCTACAGAACGATGGAGATTTCCGTTATATGGTAACACCTGCACCTCACGTGACGCCCAGAACTGTACAATACTGATGCTTGAGAGCGCGCATGTGATGCGAGTGTTGAGCGCGTGATCAGTGGTGAGAAAAACAACTCATGAAACTTGACCATACCTTGGCACTTACCTTTAGATGTGAGAGGTAGTGATGGTCCGCTTGAAGCTGACGCTCCGGTGCGTGTGTCAGAAAGATCAACTGCTTCAGAAGCACCGTGTCGAGGCTTGATTCGTTTGGCCAGAGTCACGTGATTAGTGACGTCTGAAGCTTCATTTAGAACGTACTTTATTTTTATTTATTTTTTTTGACGAGCATCTTGACTTTTGGTCTTTGGATATTAACAGTCCTGGGTATGTGACTTCTTGTTTAACAGAAATGTTACAGATAGCATTTGCAGTGCAGTCTTTAATTGCTAGAAATTCATATTTTTTTTTAGATTTAGACATAAACCAGATGCCTCAGAGAAATCACTAATAACACTAAGGGCTGGACGGATTTGATTTGCATTCTTCAAGAAGAGTGGTGTCATCAGCTAGCTGGCTGATGATGAGCTCCTTATCAGCTATGGTGATTCCTTGTAAAACAGGTCAAATCTTGGGGTGGAGTCTTAATCATTTTAACTGAGCTATTGCCATTCGTGTACAAGGTTTTGAAGCTTTACAGAAAAATTATCCAAAGCCCAATTTTTTAAAAAAGTGGAAAATAAATTGATGTTCAATTGTATCAAAGGCCTTTTAAAAATCCAGGAAGAGAATGGAGCTATTGTCAGATACCAAATCAGAGTAATCAAGTAGATCCAAAACCAGTCTAATGTTATTAGAAATGTGTCTATTTCTCATTAAGCCTCATTGTGTCTCATCGATAATTGTATCCAAGAACTCTTTAATTCTGTTAGCAAGTACTAAAGCCATAACCTCATAGTCATTATTGAGCAGACAGATGGGTCTCCAATTATCAATAAGAAGTAAGTCTTTGTTTGGCTTTGGAATAAGTGTTATGAGACCCTGAGTAAGAGTAGGAGGGAGGGTGTTATTCTCTATACTTTCTATGAAAACCTGCAGTAAGAACGGAGCCAGGAGATTAGAAAATGATTTATAAAACTCTGCAGTTAAACCATCTGTGCCAGGAGATTTGTTGGCCTTAAGTGCAGAAATAGAATTACAAACTTCCTCCACAGTCAGAGGGCTGTCACAGTGACTTCTATCTTCCACAACAATAGTTTTTAGGTTTTTAGTATTATTGAGAAACAGTGTTGAGACATCCTCATTATATTTTGAGTTGTACAGTTTAGTACAGAATTTGGCACAGAAATTTGAAATTGCTCTATGATTGTCAGAGACAATGCCATTAATATTTAGTTGATTTTGGATCAGTATTTTTCAAGCAGAATTCAAAGCAGAATTTTGTTCTCCCTCCTCCAGCCACCTCTTCCTGGATCTTACAAAGGCGCCCTCAGCCTTGTGTCAATATAAACCGTCCAATTTATTTTGAAGGTCTAGTAAAATTAATTTATCTTCCTCTGAGATTTCTTCTTTCCTTATCACTTCTTCCTCTTCAGCTTTCTTCGATTTAGTAATTTGACTCCCATATCTTCTCAAGAATTTGCATGCTTCAAATTTAAAAAGTTCCCGATTGGTACAAAAGGACTTCTCTCTGTTAGCTTTATTCCAATAATGAGCCATTAATTTATTAATCTGCGTGTTAACCATTTTATCTTTTAGTAAGGAGTTATTTAACTTCCAATAAGAGAATTTACAAGTTATATTATCCAGTGTGAGCATTTGGATGTTAATGTAAATTGCTCTATGATCAGTGAGTGGGTGGCAAGTATATTAACAGTAATATTATCTTTATCAATGCAGTCAGAAACAAGCCAGAAGTCAATACGTGATTGCACAGTGCTTTACATGATACACAAGTCCCCCCCAAAATAGGTCCACTTGCAGGGTTGTTGTTGGTTGTTGCTGTGTGTCTGTTCTGCTCCTGCTGCCCTCTATATATCACAATGAGTACCACCTCATAAAATATATGGCTCTTGAAGTACCGCCCTTATTGCCGACATTAAAGTAGAGTAGTTTAGGCCTATTTAACACCATATACAGTTTACTTGAAACAATTTCATTTCATATATGAATGTTATTCATTTTAACAGTCAGAATGTGACAGGAGTTTAATAATAACAACTGTACTGCATTAAAACTCCACAGCAGGTGGGATATCCAGTCTTTAAGTGATGACCTGATGAAACTTGCTTCCGGGTCCAAACTACATTTATAAAGGCTGTTGTGTTTTTAACATTTTTTAATGCTTTGTATTTTTTTCTATTTTACAGTGGTTTGCAAAAGTATTCGGCCCCCTTGAACTTTCCCACGTTTTTTCACATTACAGCCACAAACACGAATCAAGTTTATTGGAATTCCACGTGAAAGACCAACACAAAGTGGTGTACACGTGAGAAGTGGGACGAAAATCATACACGATTCCAAACATTTTTTACAAATAAATAACTGCAAAGTCGTCCAAACTGCATTTATAAAGGCTGTTGTGTTTTTAACATGGTTTAATGCTTTGTACTAGGCAATAGTTTCAGACTCACCAACGGTATCTCCCGGGCCATCAGCGTGACAGCGCCGTGCCGTCTTTGCAGTTTTAAGGCTCAGGGAAACGCTCTTTAGCTGCCACGACCGCTGGCAAAAAGGAAAGTTTACTCTTTATAAAAAGGCAACCATCATCACATTTTCTGACCAATCATAACAGCCCATTTCACGCACATCTTTAAATCATCCTCTGCCGGGCAGCCTCTGAACCATGAAGAAACTTTCCTGAACTTTACACTGGTGTATAGTGTTACACAGCATGATGTTTCACTGAGTCTGAAGTTTTGATCATAGTAAACCTGCATAACTCCTGTGGTTTTTTTAACATAGAAAATAGAAGCATAGGTGGGAATAAAAAAAGACCCCCCCCCCCCCCCCCCCCCCCCCCCCCCCCCCCCCCCCCCCAAAAAAAAAAAAAAAAAAAAACCCCAACAAAAAAAACAAAACTCATCTGTTATGAAAAAATTGTATAGTGTGTATAGTGCAGGTGGAGCGGTGCTGCCTTCAACATCCTCCTTTTATTATCTCACACTGTAGAAACTGTAATAAAAACACAGGGAACAGACTTGGTTTTTAGAGAGAAGTTTGGCAAACAAGGAAAACTGAGAACATTTTTTATTTTCATTACTTCACTTTTGTTTCATAGCAGCCACAGGATGGCACCAGAGTCCAGTTACAAAAACAAAGTTTAAAATCTGTTTTTCTTCACACCCCTTCACGCTCTTCTTTTTGTTTACATCCAAAATGTAATTTAAGGCTCCCACAGTTCCCACGGACAAACAAATCTAACTAAAATCTGCAGTGATGAATGAGCAGAGGACCCAACCCCAAATCCTCCAATCATGTACACCTGACATCAGAGCGGTGACAGTGAACAGACCAACCAAGTTTTTTTTTGTCTTTTTTTCACGGATTAGAGCTGAAAGAAGAAATTTTTTATGCTGGGAGCTATTTTCAGAAGCAGATTACATACTGCACTAAAGATTTCTTGCAGGTAGAAGGCTGGATTAACTCAAAATTAACTACACTGCATGTGTTCATTGTAATAAGACAACGTGACTACTGACTGAGCCCATTGACACAGACTGCCTAAACAAATAGTCCGTGTTTATTTCCAAGAAACCTTTTGACATAACCTCAAAAAAGCGTGAGCTGGCAGTAGACTCCATAAT
This sequence comes from Neolamprologus multifasciatus, assembly GCF_963576455.1. Taxonomy (NCBI): domain Eukaryota; kingdom Metazoa; phylum Chordata; class Actinopteri; order Cichliformes; family Cichlidae; genus Neolamprologus; species Neolamprologus multifasciatus. The sequence goes on along the minus strand of NC_140447.1, from coordinate 29,028,857 downwards.
TGGTCATAATGGCTCATTACCTGTGTGGACTCAGACTGTGGAGGCAATAGTAGATACAAAGAGTCAGCCATGCTGATCAGCATCGAGCACCAAATCTGCACACATTCCCTTTATCACGATGGCTCGTTTGAAATTTATTTATAAGAAATTTTGAGTTAAAGTTAAATTTTCTGAGTTAAACTCTGATACACCTGACCGTGTAAAATCTGACATTAATCTGATGTTAAAGATTATTTTTCAAAGATGATTATCTAATAATTATCTAATAGAGGCAGTGTCTTTTAGCTTGGTTACATCTCTTGGATGAATGGATGACAGGGTGCTACAGCAGAGGCTTTCATGTGATTAATGCCAGATTTTCATGGAGTCGTGCAGGGTTTAATTTTTACTGAAAGAATGTTAAATATCTAAATCAGCTTTGTGGGTTTTTGTGCTGTCACTGTGAAATGTGGACTGTGCACCCCGCAGCTATGCAGGAGTTTCTTAAAGTGTCGCTTCAGAGACGTCTATAGCTTGGACACAGTATAACGTGGAGCATTTGCAAACTGTTATAATGACTATTTCTTTGCATCTCTGCAGTGTTTCATGATTAAATAAAAATCAAGTGCAAAACCCTTAAAATTGATCCAGTGGTTGAAAGTTTGTGGTTAAAAAAAATAGCAGTTTTATAAGCTGAGGTTGTCCATTTTCTGACTTTCTTTATATTCTGATAGTTTGTAACAATATGAAGTGCAAGAAGAATTGTGAAGTAATTTTAAAATATTGTTCCTAATTTGGGAACAACACCACCTGCTTCCATGTCTTGCATTAATATTGCAATAACTTCTCTGCTTATTGACAATTGTTCCTTGGATAATTATAATAATGGATTGCATTTATATAGCGCTTTTTCAGGACCCCTCAAAGCGCTTTACAATACCACTATTCATTCACTCTCACATTCATATACTGGTGAGAGCAGCTACAGTTGTAACCATAGCTGCCCTGGGGCAGACTGACAGAGGCGAGGCCGCCATTGGCCCCTCTGGCCATCACCAGTAGGCGAAGTGTCTTGCCCAAGGACACAACGACCCAGACTGTCCGAGCCAGGGCTCGAAACAGCAACCTTCCGATTACAAGACAAACACCCAACTCTTGAGCCACGATCGCCCTATGTTAACTCTATTTGTACGATACGACGAAGGTAAAAACAGGGTACCTTTTTGAAAGTCTTTAAACATTTATTGTATTATTTATTTTTGCAAAATAGATGCATTATACTCCGTTCCTTATCAAAGACAATGACACTTGAGGTTCAAATGAAAGCACTGGGGTGTAACATTATTGGAGATTATGAAGATATTAACAAACTGTAAAGATATGAGTGCTTTGATATCTATATATAAATTTGGATGCACAGAAATGCCTGAAAGCAGTTGAATAAAGGAATAAAAAGATTTCAGATGATAAATTTAGGGGGTCCGTCTAGACATCCATCCATTTTAATATGAATTAAAAGAGAGTCATGAAAGACTCAAATGCAACGTCAAGAATAAAACACAGTGAGACATGGTCAAAGAAAGACACTCTATAAGAAGTCCCACGATATGAGCAAATGTATATAAGGAGATACTGTAGCAGGAAGGCAGCTTCACATCTTCACCATGTTGGCGATGACTGGAACGAAAAAACAGACAAACAAGAGCTTTAAGCTTTTCTGCAAATACTTTTCATGTGTTTGTGTTTGCACGTATCTTTTATCTTCTTTACTGTCAGACAGTTAAACACCAGCGAGGCTGCAGCTGAAAGAACAAACGAGAAATGTCTTTTAAACATTACTTTAATGAAAAGCTCAATCATGATGAATCTCCTGCGTCTTAAGAAAGTAAAAATAAACTAAAAGTAAACTTACTGAAAGTAAAAAAAAGGTGAAAACTAGCGTATGTGGATAAATCTGGTATATTTACACGATGAATTCAATACACATTCATATCTGACTCTGCTGCTTTGTCAACAGCAGCTGTGTTGCTTCCAATCAGTATCACGTGCTGAGCTCTTGTGCCCTCCTCCTCCTTTGCATCCTTTTAACATTTTCATGTACAAAAATGTTGATGCACAAAATCTGCCATAAAAATCCTCATACAACAATATTGTTTTTGCTTCATTTTTCATAAATGACTCATCATCATCATCTTTGTTTAGATGCAAGAAGAATCATATAGAAATGAAAAAGGTATAAATCTTCTGACCGAACCTGCTGGGAGTGTGTGAGGTCCTGAGGCTAAGAGTAAGGATTTATCCACAGGAGAGCTGCATTCTTACAAACCATCTGTTACGCCCCAGTCTAGGGGTACAGGAACGCAACATAAGTTTGAAAGGATTGCCCCGCCCTGGTCCCCAAAACCATACACAGAGGGAAAACCAATTTCTTAGTGAATGGTGGTTTAGTTTTCTACACTGCAAAATGAAGCTCCGGGGTGAACAAAGGCCAAAATAACAAACAAAACAAGCTAAGTCAGGAGGAGGTGCTATCTAAAACCCTATGGGAAATCAAACATCAAACAAAAGACAAGCGCTACACCTAACTCCCTAACTGAGATAAACAGGAGAAAACAGTGCAAGGGAAAACAATAAGGCAGCTCACCCCTTCTGTTCCAGTGCTATTTACAATGAAAACTAATGTACACACTATATACAGAACTGAGAAAGTGGCAAAAGTCACAGGCACAAATGTCACAGGTTTTGGAGGCCAGGGTCAGGTCTGCTGCTGCTGTCAGTCGCTGCCCCGGGACAACTGCTGGTGAGGGATTTTGAATGAGACCACATGACCAGGGGACCAATCAGCAGCCGTCAGCTCATCCACTCAGGGACCTGCAAAGACTTACAGACACAGACAAAGAAAACAGCCACCAAAACAGATTATGGCCAGGGCCATAACACCATCCCACTGTGTAAACCTGACATCTGTGGAACAGCTGAGCTGTATGATGTGTACAAGGATACAAAACATTATTTACCATCAGATCCTGAGCCCTCCATGTGTAAATCAAGAAACTGCTGCTGTGCTACATCCATAAATAATGAATAAATTAGGAGCTAAAGCTAAAAGGACAGTTTATTTGTACCATCTTCATGTGAACACATTCAAGAACATCACAGATGAAAGAAACATTAAAAACTTCCACACTACATGAAGCAAGAAAAATAGTTTTGCTTTCAGGTGGTTTCAGAGAAAACAGAAACATCAAACAGCTCCAAGACTCTCTTTGAAAGAACTAAAAACCCAATCATGAGTGAACTCCCCGATGAAGCCTTGTGTGCTAAAACATGTCAGAGTTTTAAAGGTTAAACATGAGTTTCCAAAACGTTTTGCTGGAGAACAATGAACTATTTGACTGAGTTTCAATTATTTACAGACGAGCAAAACCAGGACAGAGAAAAAAGGACAAAACTGACTCAGTAAAACAACAGAAAATAAGATCCCATGTAAATCTGTATTATGTAGAAGTTCAGCCCAGCAACCAGTTCAGTTCAACGCAAGTTTAAATGATTCAATCTGAACTCTGTGGAGCCTGATCTCAAGCTTTTTGAGTCTGACACTGAAACCAGAGGATCTTTCTGTCTCTTCAGATTCACTGTGATCCAGTGATGGGAGTGATTTCAGCCCTGAGTGATCACGCTGATGTTTGCACAGAGCAGACAATGAGGTGAATGTTTTGGCACATTGGTAACAGTGAAACAGTTTATTAGTAATGTGGGATCGTTTGTGTTCGGAGTATGATCTGATATTCCTGAAGCTCTTGTCACACTGGTCACAGCTGTAGTTTCCTTCCATGTGTGTACGTTCATGATAGATGCGACCACTTGATTGTGAGAAGCGTCTGTCACAGTGTCTACACTTGTATGGTTTATCTCCTGTGTGGACTCGTTTGTGTGTTTTAAGCTGACCTGCAGTGGTGAAGGATGACCCACACTGATCACAGAGGTGCTTTTTAACCTCACTGTGAATCAGTTCATGTCGTTTTAAGTCACCTGATGTGGTGAAGCTTCTCCCACATTCTTTGCAGTATTTCAGTTTGTCTCCAGTGTGTTTACGTTGATGCGTTTTTAAGCTCATTTCATGGCTGAAAGTTTTTCCCACAGAGGTCACAACGAAAGTCTTTCCTACCACCACAGTGATGACAGGGTTGAGAACTGGATCCATCTGTGTCGCTCTGCTTCTAAACAAAGACACAAAGACAGTGTAAGTCAGTCCTTCAACATTTTTATCCTGAATGTCTCCTGAAATAAAGAGCATCTCTGCAGACGTCCAATTACATTTGACTGTTTCAGTTAACACACTCAGTTTACTGGGCTGCAATAACTACAATACTACCACCATAATACTACAGTAATACTAAAATCATAACTGAAATGAAAATCTGAATAATCACTCAGAGCTGCTTTTCCATGCAGTAGAACTGCTAACATGCTAACACAGTTTAATGAGTAGAGTTGTTCCAAACAGTCAGGCTAAAATGACAAGATAACAATATAAATACATACCTCACAGTAACTGCACTTGTAGAGTCTCTTTCTGGTGTGGATCTGTTGGTGTCGTCTCAGGTAATGTGGAGCTTTAAAAGTCTTCTCACACAGGTCACATTGATAAGGTCTCTCCTCAGTGTGGGTAAACATGTGTTCTTGTAACTGTGTGTCTGTAGCAAAGTATTTGCCACACTGTTCACAGCTGTACACATCATGTCTGGTGTGACTGCGTAGGTGTATATTTCGGCTTAATCTCCAGCTGAAAGTTTTTCCACAGATGTCACAGCTGTATGCCTTAATTCCAGAGTGGGTAACTAGATGCCTCTGTAAGCTGCCACTTTCAGTAAAAGCTCTGCCACACTGATCACAGCTGTACGCTTTAACTCCACTGTGGATGAGTTTGTGTTGTTTTAGGGAATCCTTCCTGGAAAAAGACTTTCCACACAAGTCACAGCTGAACGGTCTCTCTCCAGTGTGGATGAGTTGGTGTTTTTTTAGTGAAGCCTTTTCAGTAAAATCCTTCCCACACTCGTCACAGCTGTACGCTTTAATTCCACTGTGGATGAGTTGGTGTTTTTTTAGGGAAATCTTCGCAGTAAAATCCTTCCCACACTTGTCACAGCTGTACGCTTTAACTTTACCGTGGATGAGTTGGTGTTGTTTTAGGGAACGCATCCTGGTAAAAGACTTTCCACAAAAGTCACAGCTGAACGGTCTCTCTCCAGTGTGGCTGACCTGATGCTGTTTTAGTGAAGCCTTCTCAGTAAAATCCTTCCCACACTCGTCACAGCTGTACGCTTTAATTCCACTGTGGATGAGTTGGTGTTTTTTTTAGGGAAATCTTCGCAGTAAAATCCTTCCCACACTCGTCACAGCTGTACGCTTTAACTCCACTGTGGATGAGTTGGTGTTGTTTTAGGGAATCCTTCCTGGAAAAAGACTTTCCACAAAAGTCACAGCTGAACGGTCTCTCTCCAGTGTGGATGAGTTGGTGTTTTTTTAGGTAAATCTTCGCAGTAAAATCCTTCCCACACTTGTCACAGCTGAACGGTCTCTCTCCAGTGTGGCTGACCTGATGCTGTTTTAGTGAAGCCTTCTCAGTAAAATCCTTCCCACACTCGTCACAGCTGTACGCTTTAATTCCACTGTGGATGAGTTGGTGTTTTTTTAGGGAAATCTTCGCAGTAAAATCCTTCCCACACTTGTCACAGCTGTACGCTTTAACTTCACTGTGGATGAGTTGGTGTTGTTTTAGGGAACGCATCCTGGTAAAAGACTTTCCACAAAAGTCACAGCTGAACGGTCTCTCTCCAGTGTGGCTGACCTGATGCTGTTTTAGTGAAGCCTTCTCAGTAAAATCCTTCCCACACTCGTCACAGCTGTACGCTTTAATTCCACTGTGGATGAGTTGGTGTTTTTTTTAGGGAAATCTTCGCAGTAAAATCCTTCCCACACTCGTCACAGCTGTACGCTTTAACTCCACTGTGGATGAGTTGGTGTTGTTTTAGGGAATCCTTCCTGGAAAAACACTTTCCACAAAAGTCACAGCTGAACGGTCTCTCTCCAGTGTGGATGACCTGATGCTGTTTTAGTGAAGTCTTCAGAGTAAACTCTTTCCCACACTCGTCACAGCTGTACGCTTTAACTCCATTGTGGATGAGTTGGTGTTGTTTTAGGTGACCCTTCATGGAAAAAGACTTTTCACACAAATCACAGCTGAACGGTTTCTCTCCAGTGTGGATGACCTGATGAAGTTTTAGTGAATTCTTCCTAGTAAAATCCTTCCCACACTCGTCACAGCTGTATGTTTTCTCTCTCTTTCTTCTGTGAGGTTTGTCGGCCTCCTGAGAGCGCTGACTTCTCGCTCCATGTTGGTCCTGCAGTGACAGAGATACAAACAGAGCCAGGGAGTGAAATGCAGTCGTGGAACAAACTGAACCTTCAAACTCCCTCCATTAACACTAGTTTTAAACCTGAAGGTGGAGTGTGGCACCAAACACCTTAAAGGTCTCTTATCCCCACCTGCTGGTAGTTCCAACACATTACATCCAACCTGGTGTTTAAACACTAAAATCATGCCCATCCCTCCTGATTGTGTATACACACACACACACACACACACACACACACACACACACACACACACACACACCGTTGTTGTTTCTAATACATATTTCTATAATTTTTATAGATTTATACATAATTATTCAGTGATAATAAATCCCATGTTTTTTTATTTGTTTATTCAAAAGGAACCCCATTAGCTTCCACAAACAGATGTTGCTCGTCGTCCGTCAAATACAATCACATAAAATATTATACAATAAAGTGGATTCAAGATATCCACATAATTTGGCTCTTACATCCACAGTGAGGTTTCACAATTAAAATATAAGCAATCAATAATAACAATAATAATAATAATAATAATGATAATAATAATTAGGGATGCACCAATACCGATACTGGTATCGGGGCCGATACTGTAAAATGTGTGTGTACTCATACTCGTAAAAGTTAACCGATACCATGAACCGATACTAACTTATTTCATTAATCAAATTCAAATTCAAATTCAAATTTTTATTTGTCACATACACAGTCATACACAGTACGATATGCAGTGAAATGCTTAGACAACTGCTCGTGACCTAAAGCCGTTAGCGCCGCTAGCGCCGCTAGCACTAGCATCGTTGGAGTCCTTAGCTGCAGCCTCGAAGCGAGCATAGAAGGTGTTCAGCTCGTCTGCCAGTCACGGTCGCGTTCGTCATACCGGTTGTTGGTGCTTTATAATCCGTTATTGTCCTTAGTCCCCGCCACAGGCTCCTAGAGTCACTCTGTTGGAGTTGTGACTCTAGTTTCCTCCCGTAGCGCTGCTTCGCCTCTTTCACCGCCTTCCGCACGTTATATGACGCGGCTTTGTACGGGTCCATGTCCCCCGTCGTGAGTCCCGTGTTGTAGGCAGCGGTGCAGGATCTCAGAGCGTCGCGGATGGTTTTATCCACCCACGGCTTCTGGTTGGGAAACGTTGTGATAGTCTTTGTCTCCACGGTATCATCCGCTAGTTTCCCGATGAATCCCACAACCGCTTCCGTAAACACGTTGACATCATCGTCGGAGCTGTTTCTGAACATGTCCCAGTCTGCGTCGTCGAGTGCGTCCTGTAACGCGGCCACCGATTGATCCATCCAGCGCGCGACCTTCCTCTGAACCGGAGCTTCCTGTTTCAGCCTTTGTTTGTATTTTGGCATGAGGAAGATGGCGGCGTGATCGGATTTGCCAAACGGAGGGTGGGATTGTGCCTTGTACCCGTCCTTGACCGTAGTGTAGCAGCAGTGGTCCAGTGTCCTTTCACCTCTGGTGGGGCAGGTGATATGTTGATAAAAGTTTGGCGCTGCGCGTTTGAGGTTGGCACTATTAAAGTCCCCCGTTACAATAAGCGCAGCGTCCCGGTGTTGTGTCTGGTGCTGTGTGAGTGCCTCATGCAGCTCGCATAAGGCGGTGACCGTGTCCGCTTGTGGTGGAATATAAACGGCACTTATAATGACCGATGTAAACTCTCGAGGTAGATAAAAAGGACGAAACATGATGGACAGTAGTTCCAGATTTGGTGTGCAGGAGCGTGTGAGAGGATACCATGAACCGATACTAACTTATTTCATTAATCAGAGGGTGGCATGTCATTTCTGTTGTAGTTTTTTAGATTGGCCACTAGGGGGACATCCCGCGCTAAACAGGCACAGGGTTAGGCGAGTGAGACTGGCGGCTCCAGATAAAAAAGAGAAACTGGAGGCTGTTGTAGCTAGGCTAAGCAAAATGTCAGCAGTGTGGACCGGAACAGCCAACTTTAACTCAGGTTTTGGAAAAGCGATGAAAAATGTCAAGAGAAAATCCACAGGCAGTTTAAATAACAGAGGCTCTGACTCATTTTATCGCTCTGGATGACCAGCCAATGCCGGCTGTGGAAAACATAGGATTGCACCGTCTTCTCAGCATACTCGAGCCGCGATATGAAATTCCCAACCGCCCATACATCAGGGAGTTAATGGTGCCAAAACTTTCTGAAGAGGTAAAGACAAGCAGTGTGTGCACGATGTCAGTCCTTGGTTTAACGGCGCAGTGGACTGATGATCCACGGGCAGATGAGGAGTTCATCAATGCCAAATACTTTCGTTATTTTGTTTGTTTGTTTACAATATGGACTCTCTGCAATAATTAAAGAGAAGTGCTTATTTTTCACTTGAAATTTTTTTGTGGTCATTTTTATTAAGATTTTATTTTTTATCGGCAGAGAATAAAATAAAACCTGTCTTCCAATTCATTGCATTTGTGTGTGTGTGTGTGGTAGAAGTATCGGTTTTTGTACTCTGTATCGGCAAGTACTCAGATCCAAGTATCGGTATCGTATCGGTTTGTAAAAATTGGTATCGTTGCATCCCTAATAATAATAATAATAATATCAATAACATTGCGGCACATTACACAAATATCAAAAACAAATCATCTCTTACAATATTACAACAACTAAAAGTTCTGTAAATCGGCTTTTAAATGTTCATTGAAGTTTTGAATAGCTGCTAATTCTCTAATTTTATAAGGCAATTTATTCCACTTGAAAGTTGCTCTAAATATAACAGTTTTACAAAAAGTTACTTTTAACTCGAGGATTTACTAAATTGCAGTTTGTTGAAAATCGTGTAATATCATTATGTATTTCATCAGGATACTGCAGCTGAGCAGAAATAAATATGGTGTGTTTAACAGAATTGCGTTCTTTATAACTACAAGTAAGCCATAGAATATTTTAGCCTGTACAGGAAGCCAAGAAAGTTGATAATGCATTTTATCGATATTAGTATTAGAGATGGCACGATGCCACTTTTTAATGTCCAATACCGATTCCGATATCATATGGATATCTGCTGATACCGATATGAATGCGATAGAGTGTTTTTTGTAATCAATAAAACTGTTTTTTAAATAAATATCCTGCTGCATTTTGTATAAGTTCCTACTCAAGTTTTAAAAACAAGACACTAAAGCTATTCTGTTATACCAAATGAGAACCTTTCCTCTACTCCCTCTTCACCCACGACTGCAGACCTGCCGATGGTTCTGACACCATCATTAAGTTTGCAGATGACACCACGGTGATTGGCCTCATCAGTGACAACGATGAGGCCGCCTACAGGGAGGAGGTGGATCGTCTGGCTGAGTGGTGCGACAGAAACAACCTGCTGCTTAACACAGAGAAGACCAAGGAGCTCATCGTGGACTACAGGAGGAATGCTGACCCACATCCACCCATCCACATTAAGGGGACGGCTGTGGAGCGTGTTAGCAGCTGCAAGTTCCTGGGAGTCCACATCTCCGAGGATCTCATCTGGACGACCAACTGCTCCAAGCTGGTCAAGAAGGCTCACTAGTGCCTCTTCTTCTTGAGGACTCTGAGGAAGAACCACCTGTCCTCAGACATCCTGGTGAACTTCTATCGCTGCACCATCAAGATCATCCTGACCAACTGTATAACAGTCTGGTACGGGAACTGCTCCGCCTCGGACCGGAAGGCGTTGCAGAGGGTTGTGAAAACTGCCCAGCGCATCGCCGGAGCACCACTTCCTGCCATAAAGGACATCTACAGGAAGCGGTGTCTGAAAAGGGCTGGGAAAATCATCAAAGAGCCCAGTCACCCATCACATGGACTCTTCACCCTCCTGCCCTCTGGGAGGCGCTACAGGAGCCTCCGGACTAAGACCACCAGGTACCGGAACAGCTTCTTCCCCACAGCTGTCAGACTCCTGAACTCTGCCTCCTGACATCTGACCCACGTTAAACTCATGGACTGAACATACACACACCCACAACCACCTACACACACAATGGACAACTGTACCCTCAAACACACAATAATAACATGGACTGAACCACCACTCACAACCACTAGCACTTTATATAGCCTCTGTAGAAATTATCCACATATCTCACTTATCTTAACTGCACCACTGTATAATTCTGTATAAATAATCATTCTGTATAATACGATAATTTTTAATTCTACAACTGTTTATAACCTGCATATTTCCCATTTCTGTATAGCTGTATATCTCATATTTCTGTATAGTTTTTTTTTATTTCATATTCTGTATAGTTTTTCATATTTATATCCTGTTCATAGCCTGTACGTACTTATAGTTATAGCATATCCATAACATACTTCATACCGTGTGCATTATAACATACCATAATAGACCCATTTCTGTAATATACTTACATATCTATATTATTGCTAATATATATTGTAATATATCTATATCATGGCTAAAGCACTTCTGGATGGATGCAAACTGCATTTCGTTGCCCTGTACCTGTGACATGTGCAATGACAATAAAGTTTAATTCTATTCTATTCTATTCTTTTCTATTCTATTCTATTCAAATATTTTATAGTTCAGCAACACACATCAATCTAATAAACTTAAACCTGCACCATCCTTCTTATTCTGGTATTTTAAAGAGTACTTGTCAGAAATATTAAACAACCTAACTAATAGAGTTGCCAACTCCCAGCAAAAATCTCCCAGAACCACCCCCGCCCTCCACCTCATGATGCTTAATCGACATAATCAACTTTAATTTAATGCACGTGTACATCAAATGCACAGAAATAATCAATTATGTTTCTAAAATAATTAAATAGATTCAACATCTTTCTTCAACAGAATTGCAGACTGCACAGATGGTACCTTCCCAAAGGAAAAAGGACTATAGCTTAAACAGGGTGTAAATTAGACTTAATAGTTACCATATACAGTAATGGATTTCTATACATTTAATCAGATGACCACTTTGGTTGTAAGATTCAGATAATTATTTATTAAAAGTTAGTCCTTTAAAAGAAATAACAAAGAAAAGTATTTTTTGTGCCTCCCTTTTCTTGTTAATGCCCTACCTGCCCCCTGGCAAAGCTTTGCTAGACCCACCCCTGCACAGTTACCAGCTGTCAGCTACTTAGAAAACATGAGAGAAGAAGAGGCAGCTGCAGCTTAAGGACACAGACTAACTCCAGAGTCTTTTTTTCCCCCATTCTAGCTGAAGTACCGGACAAATCGCTTCCTTTTCGCCTCAGTATGGAAGAGATTAAGATTAAAAATGCTGCGGTTTGGAAGCATGTGTTGAGGCTCCAAATGCTCCACCAGTTCGCCGACAGGTCTCGCAGACAACAGCCGCTCTATCGAGTGACACATACTTCTCTGATAAGCCAAGTAGCGCGTTTTGTGAGGCGACGATCGGTCCATTTTTAATTAGTTTAGTATGAACATCTAATCTGGACGCCCTATTCTGGACTAACTGAAGTCTGCTAAGATCTGTCTTATTAGCTGCTGACTAAATGATTGAACAATACTCCAGAAGAAACATTACTAGTGCATTAATGACATCTTTCATAATTGAAGAAGTGATACAGAAAGAGCATTTCATAGCCATAGCTATACCTTGTCCCGTTTTCTTAAAAACAGTCGATGTGCTGAGACCATGAAAGGTGGTGATTTATGGTAACGCCGAGTATTTTAATCTGGGTGATGTGTTCTAACACTGGCTATGGAAAGACTCAGTTGTGGGCTGTTGACTAATCTGCTTCTAATTAACATAGATTTGGATTTAGATACATTCAAAATCATGTTGTTTTTACTTATCCAGTCAAACACCTTCAGCAAATTTTGTTGTGACACGCTGATCAATTCAGAGTTGTCACTGGCTGAATAAAACATGGTGGAATCATTGGCATACCCAAGATTAAGCCAAGACATATTGCAGATCGTTAGTGAAAACTGAATAGAAAAGTGAGGCAGCTGCCTTGGGGTAGAGCACAGTTCATGTCGCAGCTCTCGGAGAAATAAACATTATAATAAACCTTTTGCCGTCTTCCAGACAAATAACTTTTCATCCAGCACAGAGCAGCTGGTGAAAATCAGTAACATTTTAGTTTATCAATCAAAAGATCAAAATTTATCAAATCAAATGCAGCACTAAAGTCCAAGAATACCACTTTCCCATCATCTAGATGTTTATACCATATATTATCTGTCATATGAATTCCTTTGCAAGTAAATCGATCGATCGCAGTTGTCTTGTTTTTCTTTCATGGGAATAAGTCCTGGAGACAGCGGGGTCTGAGTTTAGACCCAACAGGTTCAGTGAAGAAAAATGTCTGATTGTAACCTGAGGGTTTTTTACATTAAGAAAAAGGCACCAAACTAGAGATGGACCGATCAGATATTACGTATCGGTCCGATACTGACGTAAATTACTGGATCGGATATCGGAGAGAAATAAAAAATGTAATCCGATCCATTAAATATCAAAAAAGCACCTCACAAAACTTGTGACACGCCGTAACTCAGCTCATAACCGTAGGGCGTCGGAGCAGTGTGCTCACGTGATAGAGCGGCTGTGTGTATTTGTAGCCTCAAACGAGCATTTCATCTCCGATGAAGTTATCCCAGAGAGAAGTAAAGCAAGTGTGTAAGTTCATCTCTGAATGTTTGTAAAGCATTCCCACGTTAAGCTTAACAACAGCAGCACGTTTAACCTTGATAAGCTGTTGTTAGAATTTATTTAATATTAATTTCTACACCAGCATCTTTTTCTACGTCGCTGACGGCTGGTAACTGTGCAGGGGCGGATCTAGCAAAGTTTAGCCAGGGGGGCCGATAGGGCATTAACAGGGAAAAGGGGGGCACAAAGACATACTTTTCTTTCTTATTCCATTTTAAAATGTCTAGCTTTTAATAAATAATTATCTGACTCTTACACCCAAAGTTTTAATCTGATGTAAAATATATAGAAGTCCATTACTGTATATAGTAACCGTTAAGTCTAATATACCTTAGTAAGCTATACTACTTTTTCCTTTGGGAAGATACCATCTGTGCAGTCTGCAATTCTGTTGAAGAAAGATGTTGAATCTATTTAATTATTCTTGAAAAATAATTTATTTCTGTGCATTTTTTTTCCCACACTGCATCAAATTAAGGTTGATTACGTCGATTAAGCATCATGAGGTGGGGTGTGGTTCCCTATTTTTTTTTTTTTGCTGGGAGTTCGCAACCCTATTAGTTAGGTTGCTTAATATTTCTGCTAAGTACTATTTAAAATACCAGAATATGAAGGAATGAGTAGGTTTAAGTTAATAGATGTTAATAGACTGAACTGATCAGTATTGCTGAACTATGAAATATTTTGGGTGCAGTGTATTTTTTACATACAGGTATAACAGAATAGCTTTAGTGTTGTTGTTTATTTAAACTAAAGTATGAACTTATACAAAATGTAGCAATATATTAAAAAAACTGTTTTATTGATTAAAAAACACTATGTCGGATTCATATAGTAAGTAAATCGATCGATCACTGTTGTCTTGTTTTTCTTTCATGGGAATAAGTCCTGGAGACAGCGGGGTCGGAGTTTAGACCCAACAGGTTTAGTGAAGAAAAATGTCTGATTGTAACCTGAGCGGTTTTTTTTACATTAAGAAAAAGGCACCAAACATTAAACCAATTTAAGCCTAAACAGTAATACATGAAAGTAGAGCAGGGCGATATGACCAAAAATATTAACAGTGCAAATGCAAATTCCTCGGCGCAAATGTGGCCAATTTCCATTGGAAATGCCTTTTGGTTAAACTGTCAGCAAGCAATTTGCATTTGCACTGTTAAATTTTCATATAACTTCAATACACATAAAAAACAGCTGTTTGTTTAAGTGAAAATACATTGATGGGATTTTTTGCACTAATAAAGTTGTGGAGTTGTAAAGTATTTTATCTCGCGTCAATTATATCGTCAGTTATATCATTATCGCAAATTTTCAAATGTATATCGTGATAAATATTTTCGGTCATATCGCCCTGCTCTGTCTGTCACCTTCTGTGTTGAGCTCATTGTTTTCTCTGTAGTGGCTGAGCTGAGTCCAAGTAGCTGAAAATGTTCCTCTGCTGCTCCGACAGACTCTTCTCCACAAAGCAGACCTTTGTTAGGCTCCACACTGCACTGAAGAGTCAAAGTGTCTCATATGTTCATCTGACAAGTAAAAGAACACATTTTTGGCAACTTGTTGGAAACAAACACAAAATTTAGCAGTATATATATACACACACACACACACACACACACACACACATATATATATATATACGTACATACATCTCTCCATGTGTGTGGAGTACACAATAGCGTGTACTCCACACACATGGAGTACAATAGCGCAAGTATTCACACAATAACAGACAAATTTACATTTACACAAGAAAGATATGTACAACTTATACATACACCTGCAAACATACATCCACATACATACATATATGTATATATACATATATGCATCCGTATATACATACACACACATATTTCCACATAGATGCTTACATCTATATACATACACATACATGCCATCTAACTAGCAGGTGCAGTGTGAGGTGCAGTGTGATCAGTGATATTGCACATTGAGTGGGAGGGGGGGGGGTGCTTTTGGAACTATACTAAATAATGTTATAATAAATACAGTTTAAAGAGGTAAGGGTGTTGGTTGCATTGAAGTATAAACAGAAATACGATTTATAAGTAAGGTGTAATGTCCATGAGCATTGGCAGTGCAGTTATCATAAAATCAGGGTGGAGGTAGGGCATGTTTGACAGCCTGTAGGTAAAAACTTGTGTTGAGTCTGTTTGTCTTTGACTTGATGGACCTGGAGGGAGGGAGGGGGTGGGGGGAGTGTCCAGGGTGTGAGGGGTCTTTGATGATGATGCTGGCTTTCTGCTGAAGTCTGCCAGTATAGATGTCTCTGAGGGGGGTTAGTGAAGTATATTTATATATCGATCGATCGATATATAAATATATATATATAGAGAGAGAGCCCTTTTGAATGTTGGCAAGTATGTGTATGTGGTGTTAAATAGGCCTATACTACTGCGCTTTGATGTCGCTCGTAAGGGTCAAACTCATTGTGAAACGTTTGAGAACCACTGCTACAGAACGATGGAGATTTCCGTTATATGGTAACACCTGCACCTCACGTGACGCCCAGAACTGTACAATACTGATGCTTGAGAGCGCGCGTGTGATGCACGCGTAGAGTGTTGAGCGCGTGATCAGTGGTGAGAAAAACAACTCATGAAACTTGACCATACCTTGGCACTTACCTTTAGATGTGAGAGGTAGTGATGGTCCGCTTGAAGCTGACGCTCCGGTGCGTTTGTCAGAAAGATCAACTGCTTCAGAAGCACCGTGTCGAGGCTTGATTCGTTTGGCCAGAGTCACGTGATTAGTGACGTCTGAAGCTTCATTTAGAACGTACTTTATTTTTTTTTGTTTGTTTGAATGTGCTGCGACCACAAGACACTGATTTAGTAAAAGGGCTAGATGTTAGAATCCCTGATAATGCATTGCTTTAAATTGAGAGAATCTTGAAGGATTGCTGTTATGAGGAAAAGCAGCCCAGAAACTCCATCAGCAGCACACATCGTTGTGTGCCTCAGCTTTTGTTTTTTTACCCAAGCTAATCTGCCATTGTTTCTTCCTTGGTAAGGTTGAGACACCCTCATCCAAGGAGATCCTGCCAGGGTTGATCAGGCCCCGGAGTGTCACTGGTTTATGTTAAATTGTTATTTCTCTTCTTCTTTCTTCTGTTTAGTTTTCTACAGTTTACTTTCTTCTATCCACTCACTGCAACTGAGAAATAATACTTATCTCTTTAACATTTATGGAGCCTCACTTCTTCAAAGGGATAAAAAAAGGTGATAGAGAGAAGTAAGACAAATTGGACAAGACAGGAGAGAGGAGAGCCGGAAGGGGGGCGCCCGATCTGTCTTCCCACTCCTCCCCACCGGATCGGGCTATTCGCCCAACTCCCCACTGCCTCCCAGAAAAGGAGAGAAGAGCGGAATATTTACTTTTCTCGCGCGGTTAGCTGACTGCCTTAGCTGCCCAAGTGATGTCAGCCCTTTTTAACCATAGCCAGTGACTGGTCCTCTCAGCAGTGTTAGCTAGTTCTCTTATAGCCTGCCTGTTTTTCACAGGTGAAATTTGTTTTGCATAATGCATAAAAAGCAGAAAGAAATGCCTGTCCTCTGATCCAAATCTTTCTAAGGAGTTTTGCTGCTGTGCTGGCAGCAAAGCCCCTGCACTCCACTTCCACCAGGCGCACGTTGATCTTCTGATCTGTCCTCTGCTCAGCTGCCAAGTTTAGATTTAACACCCCACTCAAACAGTGTACATTCTAAGATTTCGAACTGCAAATTTCCAGATTGTTTTATTTGATTTTATTTATATAATGTATATAACTCACTCACTTACTGCACATAATGTCCTTTTTCTATATATTCACTCACTGTATATAATGTTCTCTGTGGCAGACCACTAGAGGGCTCCACTCACACCCAGTGTTGAGGAAGTGTGTTCCTATGTTTTGTGGCGCGATATGTTCAGTTGATGTTGGAGACGAATAAAGAAGGAGTGAGAACTGAGAGCTCTGTGTCGTTGATGCTTACCTCCACATCTCTCTCTTTTTGTGCACAGTCCTGGAGCGTATCAGGTCACATTTCACTGTGTGTTGTACTCGTATAACTATGCATGTGACAAATAAACAATCTTGAATCTTTAATATATATATTTCGTTTTGCTACTCGGGCTCAATAATGTTCTTTGTGGGCTGCATGAACTTTTTAAAAGTCTACTCAGTGAGTATCTTTAACTAAAACACTAGTGGAATGCAATAGGCGATGTGTGTGACATTTTGTGAGAGTCTGGTGGGCACTGAAACAACAGAAGGAAAAAATTTGCTCAATAATACCAAAGTTTACTTTTGTATTACCACATTGCGCTTCACATAAACACATGATGCACAGAAAGAGATTCACAAATAAGACCAAAAAAAAAGACAAATAAAACCTGAACGCCAAAGATCAATTAAAAAACAATGAAGTCAACAGCATGAATAAAATACAGGTTTACACCACAGGTTAGAGTAAAAATTAATCGACAAATGCAAAAAAGAAAGTTTTAAGACAGTCAGGCTGAGAAAGCGCTCTGGTTTGAATAATCCTTTAAAGGTGATGGAAATACTGGAAATACTGATGCAGCAGACAGACTTCACACCTTCTTCATTTTGGCAGTGACTAGAGAGGAAAAACAGACAAGCAGGAGCTTCAGTTTTTCTCTTTAAATACTTTGCATTTATTTCAGTGTGTGTTTCTTTTTAGCACGACTTACGATTTTTGACCCACTGAGCTTTTGGATCAGCACAAAGTGGTCCCTTTTTTGTGTTAAAACTGGAAGTAAAAGACAGGAAATTATAGAGATTGTATATGTTTGTATGTAGGACAACGTGTGCTGACTTACATTATAGAGTTCACACAGTGTCCTCTTGCAGCCTGCTCACGATATGTTTGCCCCACCACCTTAGCAGTCATATTGTCTTTGGTGACGTCAACGCAGCATGGTGGTGTCGGTCCAGGATGACGACGACGAGTACCTGAGAGATAAAAGGTTAAAAATAGATTTTTCTTACCTGAGAAAACTCTAATTAGAAGGAAAATAAAAGTTAAATCTGGTTTTAAAATATGAAGCTCCTTACATCACTAAACAGAAGATGACTTTTGTGACCTGAAATTATGTTACAGTGAACAGGCAAAGTTTAACAAATCAATGTTCTCAGCACTTCGGGGCCGTCAAGCACTTTTTGGGAAATTCTGGCATTATGTTAAATAAGTGAAAGGTGAAAAATATTGTCCCGTAGCTGCGAGATATTATGTTATACTCTCTCTGTGTCTCTCTCATTTCCTGCTTTCATGCCTTATGCAATGAGTCACAATGTATGCACCCCTCCAAAAACCCACTGAAATGATGACTTTGCTAGAAAACGTAAGAGTTTGAGATTTACTTACAGAGTGAATTTGTTTGAAGGAAACCACTGCAAACACTGTGCTACACTAATAAGTTGGCAGTTATGATAGTTTAAGTGTCTTACAACATATGCCTGGCATGCAACGCAGCATGAGACATAACCCCATAAGTGACAGAAAACAAAAGTTTGCATGTAGATAAACATAAATAGTATAAACATTGTTAATGGTAAGCAGTATAGCGTGAATGGATATGATGTGGCTGTCAGTCAGTCCAGCAATCGAACAAAAAAATCAGGTGAATGTTGTACTTATAAAATAAAAATCTCCAAGACTTCTTCTAAATGTAAACGTAAAGGACGCCTTTAAAATGCCATGACTGACTAATGAAACTGAGCCCAGGAAACAGCTTCCAGGGTGTCTGGTGCTTTGTGGGTAGAACTCAAGTGTAAATGCCGGAAAATGTGCAATTATAGACTGAGCAGATACCAGAATATGACTGATGTAAAGGTTTGTGGTCTTTACACAGTGGTCCTGCCCAATAAAACACCAAAATATCATAAGTGAACCTTATTCGCAAACAGGTAGAATCCATTGTTGGAAATATTCATTGCTGTGATCAATTTATCTATTTTTTTCTCATGTTTTTTTTTTTTTTTTTTAGTAAAGTAAGAGCACAGTTACCTTCAGAGGAGTGGCGGCACACACACACCGAAAGCAGGAGGAGAGTGATGGAGAGGATCTTCACAGACATTTCCACCGGTGGTCTGGCTCACTGATCAGAGTCACTAACCTACAAGTTGATTATTTATTGGTAAGTGCAGGAACACATGCAGGCACAACTGATGAGGTGTTTTTATAGGTCTGTGTATTTGTGTGCAGGGTGTGGCATATCACGCATATCTCAGTATTTCAACCTATCAACACCTCACTGAGAGCTTTCTGACAAACAGCCTCTCATACACGAAGTTCACAGACACTCAGATATGGTGTAGAGCCTGATCATTGATATCAACAGTCATGAGTAATGAATCTAAATCACATGGATGCTTATTTTTTCTTATTCCCACGACTTAAACTTTTGCTTGTAATTTCACATAAATTGTTTAAGGTTTCTTGTTTGCATCAAGCTGTTTTACCACTGGAAACGCAAAAGAACTCACTCTTAATGTTTATTTTATTTATGTTAACTTTTGGCAGATGATCAGATAAGTTTCACACTCTGCTCTGCAGGAAATGTGTAGCAGAAATGTGATCATGTCGACTGTCTTTATCTTCCAACACACATGCAAAGATCAATAGTTTCTAACACAGACGAAATACATCACATGAAAAATGATTTGTGTATGCATTGCTAATTTCCCCCCTCATAGCTGCATTAGCTATCCCATTTCTTTTATTCAGACTTAAATATACATTTCACAGACCGTCCCATTTCACAAGCCTCTCACTTCCGCACTTCTCGTACTTCCTAGTACACAGTATGCGAACTGCGTGTGTGGTCGCTGGATTGGGACACAGCCTCTGTGTGCTGTGTGAGCAAGTTTCTGCGATGAGGAGAGCTTGGTTGCCTTGTATATATTGTAAATAGTGCAAATAGACTTTGCACTAAATAGAAATAAGCCTGATATATTATCAGAAAAACACAGTGCACTGCATTCTGGGATGATTGTAAGAGTTAAGCATAAACAGGAGGGAAATGATGAGGAAATTAATGTTATGCAACACTTTTTTGGGGCTAGCTGAGGAAATCTCTCTCTCCATCTCTGTCTGTCCCTCACTCCATGTTATGTCTTAGTGTCTGCTAAAATTCTGCTTCTTTCTTTCGTCAGCTGCATGAACTTTGGTAAAAGATAAAGGCTTATAAAAAACCTGGACAGTCTACTCAGTGAGCATCCTCAATTAAAACACTAGTGGAATAATTTGGCAATGTGTGTGACATTTTGTTTGTTTTTAAAAAAGACTACTATAGAATTTATTTTTTTTAAATGGGTCCACAGGAATAAAAAAAGGAGAATATAAACAAGATATTTTTGGTGAATTAACAGAACTTTTCTGTCTGGAAGTTGTGCTGATGCATGTTATTAATTACCTGAAGCAGTATTTCCTTAACAAAGTGGCAAACTGAGATGAAGTTCTAAATTGTGCTTTCTTCATATATTGAGATTTCTTGGGGATAAATTTGTCATTAAACGTCTTTAGACTGACAAAAAAGGGAGTTTCACAGGTCTGACCCACTTATGGGTAAAAGATAAAGTTTTATTAAAAACCTGGACAGTCTACTCAGTGAGCATCCTCAATCAAAACACTAGTGTAATACATTCAGCGATGTGTGTGGTATTTTGTGAGGGTCTGGTGGGCACTGAAACAACAGCAGGAAAATATTTGCTTAAAAGTTTATTTTTATATTATTTTTCACAGCCACATTGTGCTTCACATAAACACACGATGCAAAGAAAGAGATCCACAAATAAGCAAAAAAAAAAAAAGACAAAGCAACCTGAACCCCAATTATCAATTAAAAAACAATGAAGTCAAGAACGTAAAAATTAATCTACAAAAAGAAAGTTTTAAGACAGTCAGGCTGAGAAAGCGCTCTGGTTTGAATAATCCTTTAAAGGTGATGGAAATACTGGAAATACTGATGCAGCAGACAGACTTCACTCCTTCCTCATTTTGGCAGTGACTAGAGAGGAAAAACAGACAAGCAGGAGTTTTAGTTTTTCTCTGTAAATACTTTGCATTTATTTCAGTGTGTGTTTCTTTTTAGCACGACTTACGATCTTTGACCCACTGAGCGTCTGGATCAGCACAAAGTAGTCCCTTATTTGTGTCAAAACTGGAAGTAAAAGACAGGAAATTATAGAGATTGTATATGTTTGTATGTAGGACAACGTGTGCTGACTTACATTATAGCCTTCACACAGTGTCCTCTTGCAGCCAGCTCACGATATGTTTCCCCCACCACCTCAGCAGTCATATTGCCTTTGGTGACTGCAGGGCAGCATGGTGGTATCGGTCCAGGATGACGACGACGAGTACCTGAGAGATAAAAGGTTAAAAATGGAATTTTCTTACCTGAGAAAAGTCTAATTAGAAGGAAAATAAAAGTTAAATCTGGTTTTAAAATATGAAGCTCCTTACATCACTAAACAGAAGATGACTTTTGTGACCTGAAATTATGTTACAGTGAACAGGCATTTTTTTGTGCAAATCAATCAACAAGTTTAACAAATCAATGTTCTTAACACTTCGGGGCCCTCAAGCACTTTTTGGGAAATTCTGGCATTATGTTAATTAAGTGAAAGGTGAAAAATATTGTCCCGTAGCTGCGAGATATTATGTTATACTCTCTCTGTGTCTCTCTCATTTCCTGCTTTCATGCCTTATGCAATGAGTCACAATGTATGCACCCCTCCAAAAACCCACTGAAATGATGACTTTGCTAGAAAACGTAAGAGTTTGAGATTTACTTACAGAGTGAATTTGTTTGAAGGAAACCACTGCAAACACTGTGCTACACTAATAAGTTGGCAGTTATGATAGTTTAAGTGTCTTACAACAAATGCCTGGCATGCAACGCAGCATGAGACATAACCCCATAAGTGACAGAAAACAAAAGTTTGCATGTAGATAAACATAAATAGTATAAACATTGTTAATGGTAAGCAGTATAGCGTGAATGGATATGGTGTGGCTGTCAGTCAGTCCAGCAATCGAACAAAAAAATCAGGTGAATGTTTGTACTTATAAAATAAAAATCTCCAAGACTTCTTCTAAATGTAGACGTAAAGGACGCCTTTAAAATGCCATGACTGACTAATGAAACTGAGCCCAGGAAACAGCTTCCAGGGTGTCTGGTGCTTTGTGGGTAGAACTCAAGTGTAAATGCTGGAAAAAACATGTGCAATTATAGACTGAGCAGATACCAGAATATGACTGATGTAAAGGTTTGTGGTCTTTACACAGTGGTCCTGCCCAATAAAACACCAAAATATCATAAGTGAACCTTATTCGCAAACAGGTAGAATCCATTACTGGAAATATTCATTGCTGTGATCAATTTATCTATTTTTTTCTCATGTTTTTTTTTTTTAGTAAAGTAAGAGCACAGTTACCTTCAGAGGAGTGGCGGCACACACACACCGAGAGCAGGAGGAGAGTGATGGAGAGGATCTTCACAGACATTTCCACCGGTGGTCTGGCTCACTGATCAGAGTCAAAATCTACGAGTTGATTCGTGTTTGGTTATTTATTGGTAAGTGCAGGAACACATGCAGGCACAACTGATGAGGTGTTTTTATAGGTCTGTGTATTTGTGTGCAGGGTGTGGCATATCACGCATATCTCAGTATTTCAACCTATCAACACCTCACTGAGAGCTTTCTGACAAACAGCCTCTCATACACGAAGTTCACAGACACTCAGATATGGTGTAGAGCCTGATCATTGATATCAACAGTCATGAGTAATGAATCTAAATCACCGACTGACTTTGGTTTGTCAGTGACTCATGATGCCCCTTAACATGCACATGGATGCTTATTTTTTCTTATTCCCACAACTTAAACTTTTGCTTGTAATTTCACATAAATTGTTTAAGGTTTCTTGTTTGCATCAAGCTGTTTTACCACTGGAAACGCAAAAGAACTCACTCTTAATGTTTATTTTATTTATGTTAACTTTTGGCAGATGATCAGATAAGTTTCACACTCTGCTCTGCAGGAAATGTGTGGCAGAAATGTGATCATGTCGACTGTCTTTATCTTCCAACACACATGCAAAGATCAATAGTTTCTAACACAGACTAAATACATCACATGAAAAATGATTTGTGTATGCATTGCTAATTTCCCCCCTCATAGCTGCATTAGCTATCCCATTTCTTTTATTCAGACTTAAATATACATTTCACAGACCGTCCCATTTCACAAGCCTCTCACTTCCGCACTTCTCGTACTTCCTAGTACGCAGTATGCGAACTGCGCGTGTGGTCGCTGGATTGGGACACAGCCTCTGTGTGCTGTGTGAGCAAGTTTCTGCGATGAGGAGAGCTTGGTTGCCTTGTATATATTGTAAATAGTGCAAATAGACTTTGCACTAAATAGAAATAAGCCCGATATATTATCAGAAAAACACAGTGCACTGCATTCTGGGATGATTGTAAGAGTTAAGCATAAACAGGAGGGAAATGATGAGGACATTAATGTTATGCAACACTTTTTTGGGGCTAGCTGAGGAAATCTCTCTCTCCGTCTCTGTCTGTCCCTCACTCCATGTTATGTCTTAGTGTCTGCTAAAATTCTGCTTCTTTCTTTCGTCAGCTGCATGAACTTTGGTAAAAGATAAAGGTTTATAAAAAACCTGGACAGTCTACTCAGTGAGCATCCTCAATTAAAACACTAGTGGAATAATTTGGCAATGTGTGTGACATTTTGTTTGTTTTTAAAAAAAGACTACTATAGAATTTTTTTTTTTTTAAATGGGTCCACAGGAATAAAAAAAGGAGAATATAAACAAGATATTTTTGGTGAATTAACAGAACTTTTCTGTCTGGAAGTTGTGCTGATGCATGTTATTAATTACCTGAAGCAGTATTTCCTTAACAAAGTGGCAAACTGAGATGAAGTTCTAAATTGTGCTTTCTTCATATATTGAGATTTCTTGGGGATAAATTTGTCATTAAACGTCTTTAGACTGACAAAAAAGGGAGTTTCACAGGTCTGACCCACTTATGGGTAAAAGATAAAGTTTTATTAAAAACCTGGACAGTCTACTCAGTGAGCATCCTCAATTAAAACACTAGTGGAATACATTCAGCGATGTGTGTAGCATTTTGTGAGGGTCTGGTGGGCACTGAAACAACAGCAGGAAAATATTTGCTTAAAAGTTTATTTTTATATTATTTTTCACAGCCACATTGTGCTTCACATAAACACACGATGCAAAGAAAGAGATCCACAAATAAGCAAAAAAAAAAAAAAAGACAAAGCAACCTGAACCCCAATTATCAATTAAAAAACAATGAAGTCAAGAACGTGAATAAAATACAGGTTTACTCCACAGTAAAAATTAATCTACAAAAAGAAAGTTTTAAGACAGTCAGGCTGAGAAAGCGCTCTGGTTTGAATAATCCTTTAAAGGTGATGGAAATACTGAAAATGCTGATGTAGCAGACAGACTTCACTCCTTCCTCATTTTGGCAGTGACTAGAGAGGAAAAACAGACAAGCAGGAGTTTTAGTTTTTCTCTGTAAATACTTTATTATTTATTTCTGTGTGTGTTTATTTTTAGCATGACTTACGATCCTTGACCCACTGAGCTTTTGGATCAGCACAAAGTTGTCCATATTCTGTGTTGAAACTGGAAATAAAAGACAGAAAGTTATAGAGATTGTATGTGTTTGTATGTAGGACAACATGTGTGGACTTACAGTATAGCCTTCACACAGGGTGGTTTTTTAGGCAGCTCGTGATATGTTTCCCCCACCACCTCAGGGCTCATATCGATGTCGGTGACGTCAACGCAGCACGGGTGTTTACTTCCAGGACCAGGTGGACCTGAGAGGTAGGAGGTTAAAAACTAATTTATCTGACCTGAGAAAGTCTGATTAGAAAATCAAAAGTTAACTCCAGGTTTAAAACGTGATGAAACTCCTTACATTGCAAAACAAGACAAATGTTACCTGAAAATATGTGACTGTAAGCATTTTTTTTTACACTTCGACAGAAATGAAGGCCACAGAGAGGCAAAAAAGGATATGAAAACTAATAAACCATGTTTCTGTCTTCTAATGTCTCTGATAAAAACAGTGCATGAACACATTTTTCTGAGGTTGTGAATCACATATTGTCAATACTCCCTCTTTATATATATTTCTATTATTTCTATAATGGAGGGTGTGTGATCGTTTCCTTTGTGTTTGTTTCCTGGATCACTGAGAAAGTTTCCATAAACACTTTTTACCAGGGGTCTCAGATTGTTCTGGCTTTTATTCCCCAGTACAGCACACCAAATTTCTTTCCAGAGGATCAAAATGAGAAAACACATTAAGCTTAATTTGCTAGCAACGGTTATTATATGAAAAACATGACTTTCCAGAGTCTAGTCTGTTAGTGGCTTCCCATGATGCACTCAGTGTTTCTTTAGAGTCTCACTTATTATGTGTTTAAACATCAATTTTTGTTTAATGACACATTTTTAAATCTCTGGATCTCTTTCACAGTATGTTTGTAGTACTGTCTTCTACCCCTCAACCCTATAGGTCCCTACAGATGGTTGCCCCTCCCTGACCCTGGTTCTGCAGGAGGTTACTTCCTTCTTACTGTTACTTCCTCATGGGGAGTCATATAATTTTATCTGTATTATTGTATCTTTACTTCACAATTTAAAGCACCTTGAGGTGACTGCTGCTGTGATGTGATATTATATGAATAAAACTGGATTATATTGAACGTTAATAATGTTTAATCATACAAGACAGAATTAAGAGGTGCAGGTAGCTGAACGCTGAACAGAATTATCCCATAGCTGCAACATATCATGTTATACTCTGTGTCTCTGTGTCACTATTTCCTGCTTGTAGATCACACCATCACACTTAACCAATGGGTCACAATGTATACACCCCTCACAGAACCCCACCCCCCCCCCACCCCCCACCCATGAAAACAGCATCAAGATCTGGCTACAGAATTAGCTTGAAAGAAACCACTGCACACTGTGCCACCATAGTAAGGTTGGAGTTATGACAGTCAAAAGGGCGATGCAAATGATGCCGAGCATGCAACACACCATAAAACATAATTCTGTAATGTCACTGGAAATAAAATATATATAGTTTAATTATTGTTAATATTAACCAATCAACCAAGTCCTTACAGAGCGGTCATACCCAATAAAACCGCCAAAAAGTTAGACGTGTACCCCAGCATCACAAATAGCTAGAAGCCATTGTTGGAAAAAGTCATGCTGTGATCAGTTTTATGTATTTTATTCTTTTTGTTTTCCATTAGAAAGTGAGAGCATAGTTACCTGCAGAGTAGCTGAAGCACACACACATTGAGAGCAGGAGGAGAGTGATGGAGAGGATCTTCACAGACATTTTCACCGGTGGTCTGGCTCACTGATCAGGTTGAAACTATATCAGTTGATTCGTGTTTGGTTATTTATTGGTAAGTGCAGGAACATTCACAGGCAGAACTGATGACGTGTTTTAACAAGTCCTTGTGTGTGCATGGTGCGGCATCTCAGACCTCCGCCCCTTATCAGGGAGATCTGAGTGTTTCAAACCACCAACAGACACTCGCAGCTTCCAAAGAAACACACACAGAGTTTACAGACACTTAAATATAGTGTACAAAATAATTGATACAAACAGTTTATGTATTGTCACAAATGATGGATCTAAATCACACGTTGATTATTGTTTTTCCATTTTAACTAACTGTGAGTGTTTATCTCTTGCAGTTTTGCGTCAGGCCTCAAGTTAAAAATAATCGTGCGTCATGATGCCTCCTCCTGATGCACAGCTATTTACATTTGCATGATTTGTTAATGTTTGGCTACTTATTTTTCATCTATAAATCCCCACAACTTAAACTTTTGTTTGTAATTTAAGCCATTAAAGTCTCACTGAAAACTAAAGCGCCTCTGTCAGTGCGCCCCAGGGCAGCTGTGGCTACAATGTAGCTTGCTATCACCAGTGTGTGAATGTGTGAATGGGTGGATGACTGGATGTAGTGTAAAGCGCTTTGGGGTCCTTAGGGACTAAGTAAAGCGCTATACAAATACAGGCCATTTACCATTTACAAAGCAGTGAGACACTTCCATTGCTAATTTCATTTAGGTGTACTTTTGGCAGATGATCAGGTAACTTTCACACTCTGCTCTGGAGGAAGTGTGTGACAGAAAAGTATTTGTGTCGACTGTGTTAATCTTCCAACACACACACATGCACACACAAGTCAAAATTTTTTGACACAGGATGTGCACTACTAACTTCCCACCTTGTGCATCAGCGCTCTTTTATTTCGGCCTAAATTTGTGAACATGGCTTTTTTTGGGTGTATGGGTTCATTTCCCTGTTGCATGATGAAATTTCAGGCAAGCATTAACTGTCAAACAGATGGCCTCACATTTGACCATATACAGAGGAGGTCATGGTTGATTCAATAACTGCAAGGGATCCTGGTCCTATGGCTACAAAGTGAGCTCAAGTCGCTGCTCCACTGTGATTGACAGTTGAGGAGTTTGTGCTTATATGCTGTATTTGGTTTTTACCAAATGTGGTGTTGAGTATTATCACCAATAATCCCCACTTTGGTCTCATCTGTCCAAATGACATTTTTTCTGGAATCTTTTAGTTGCTTATAAAATAACATGTTACACCGCATTACTGAATTGCATTTTTTTCAATAATGCTGCAATGTAACCCGTTAATGGACTACATTCAGTAATTATTTTGCAGTTACAATTATATTGATTTATATGCAGCTATCGGCAAACAAAATGCTTTTTTCTTCTGGTTTACTTGTGCTGCAATCATCTGATTTCAGTTTGTGTTTGGGAGGAGGAACTTGGTGGTGCAGTACAGTGATACAGCTTTTGAGGAATACAGACATGGAGATTACTTTTATTACTTTTATTGCACAAAAGCACAAAAGTATGATGGAAAAGTGCAAACTGCATCCAGGACAGAAGAACTGCATTAAATTGCCAACATAACTTGGGCTCTTTGCAAGCATCTGCAGAGACCACATGCTAACACAAAGCTAGCCAAGAAGTTGAGAGCATGCTAGCCGCTGATCTTCAGCAGGTAACAAAGGCAGTGATGAACAGGCAGTCGTGCAGCCTTAGGTTTTACCTGTTGATACTCCTAGAAGTAACTTAAGTTAAAATCCAAACAATACTATGTGAGTCCTCATCAGGGTAGGGATTGGTGCTGGTGTGTGGAACTGTAGGCTAAGTTAGGTTTATATTGTTAACTGGTAATTAAGTGAAACTGTGTTATTACCTCATCTATTACTACTTCATACAAATCTTTGTGGCTTTTTATTAACTGGAATAATTAGAGGTTGTTTAAAGTCACAATTCCCGGGGTGCTTCCTAGTCGTGTTGCTGTCTTTCCCATTTTCTAATTTTTAGGTTTAGTGTACATACCTGCCTTAAAAAGCCCGTCATGAAAGTCTTTCAACATAATCAGTTTAATGATTGCGAAACTTGCTTTGTGCCATTCCTCTTTCTTCTTATTTTGCTTGTTCCCACAAACGTTTATCTACTTTTTGCTTAGGTTGTGTTCTTTATCTGATATGGTAATACATATTTGAGTTTATGTTACTTCCTGTTTAAACTACACTTCAAGAAATAGTCAAACCAAAGATAAGACAACCACAAAAGCATATTTCCTGTTTATTTAGTAGGAAATAGGTTTGTAAGAGACATGTTCCTTAATTTGATGGTCTGAGTGTCTAACTCTCCAGTACGACTGCTAAATGAAGATTAAATGTAATAATTCAATAAGTATGTTTATGAGTATCATATTAATAAAAACATTTACTTAAGTACTCGAAAGCGAAAGTAATTTGTTGCACTGCTTCTTACATTACTTTTACTTGCATATCATATAATTAGCATTTAACTTTATAAACCTAAGTCTACAGTCCCACATACCAACCCAAATCGCTATCTTAATAGTGATTTAACATATGATGTTTCTGAGGTTTCCTGACAAACAGGAGATCAAATGGAGAAAATCCCATGAAAGCCAGGGTCACCTCCTGCACTGCAAACAACAGAGGTTCCAGCCAGCGACCCCAGTGGCATCGACCCTCTTGAATTAATGTATGAATCATGGACTTCAAGGTCTTTTTCTGCTCCACTAGCTCATCAATGTCAGCATAGTATATGCTAGTCCAATTAGATTTAATGTGCCTCCTTTATTTGTCAGATGAAAGTCTCTGAGTATCTCTACATTCTATTTGGTTCAGAGTATTGTGTATGATCTACTAAAACAAAACAATAGCCCTGTGCATGCCAGTAAATAGGCCCAATGAGGTCCATACCAATACACTCAAACAGGACACAAAGGCCCTTTGGAATGGTCATTTGGTTTATTAACTGGTATCCAGGCTGGATGCACACCTCTGACACCCATCTCCTGGAATGCCTGGCCAATACATCTGACCTTTAACTCGATCCAGAGTTTTCTCATATCCTCTGTGACCAGATATCAGGTTATAATGAGCTGCCTGGAAGATTAATTCCCAGTGGGTTTTAGGCTCCAAAAACTGGGTGTGTTTCTCTGCAGTGGGAGTGTAATGCCTCACTCTGTACAATCTATCCTTCATTACAAAATGGGAGTTGGCTATGCTGCATTAGGGCTGGTGCTACTTCCCCAGTAGAAGTGTCGGATAGCCTGGCATTGCCGCTGAACACAGCACAGATACCATCCTAGCTATCGTAAGCATATCCCCAAGGATTGTCCCACCAGTTTGTTAAACCCATGCCAATCCATCTCAGGACCTCTAAGGGGCATACTTAACTCAAATAAAAGTGCATAATATTGGATTATTGAGCTCAACTGAAAACACCAAGGGAATCCAATTCTGGGAATGTATCAGGATATTTTTATGAATCTGGTGTGCATTCAAACAACAAGAACAAACTGGTGCTATAAAACAAAAGTTTATTTTCATGTAGTTTTTTAAAGCCAAAATGTACTTTGTGTAAACACATAAAAACACAACAAGAAATTCATATATGAGCAAGAAAAAAGACACAAAGCCAGAACTCCAATGAGTTCACCATCTTGCCTTTAAAGATGGTGAAAATACTGATGTAGCAGACAAGTGCTTCACTGGTTCACCTTTATCATTTTGGCAATGACTGTAGAGAAAAGACAGAGAAAGAAGAGCTTCAGATTTTCTCTGCAAATATTTTTTTTATGTATTTATGTGTGTCTGTATTTCTATGACTTACGATCCTTGACCCACTGAGCGTTTGGATCAGCACAAAGCAGTCCTTCCTTTGTGTTGAAACTGGAAATAAAAGAGAGAAGGTTATACAGATTGTATGTGTTTATGTTTTTCTGGAGGATAACATGTTTTGACTTACATTATAGCCTTCACACAGTGACCTGATGCAGCCTGCTCACGATACGTTTGTCCCATCACCTTAGTGCTCAAATCGGGTTGGGTGACGCCAGTGCAGCATGGTCGTGGTACTGTAGGAGGACGATGAGCTGAGAGGAAGAAGGTTAAAAATTAATTTCTGGATTGAGAAAAGTCTTTATGAAAATCAAAGTGAATGTGACCATTAAACAAATAATAGTCATGCAAGTTAATGGCCTTTTTTGTTCCCAACATTAGGTAAGGCTGTACTTTTTGCAGCGATCTCGCATAGAAAACTATGCTGCACGTATATAAAACAGGTCCGCGGCTCCGAACCGTAGTAAAGGGACCTCTGGCTAATACATCGGGTTCCATGTCGGGCTCGTAGCCAAAAACTAGCTTTACTTTGTTTTCTGGGTCAACTTGACAGAGAGAGGCGTTGAAAGGCTGCTCCAACAGAACTTATTGTTTCGGAGGAAAACATGAACACGGTGTACAGACGATCCTTAACAGCTTACTGACAACTTGGCTCGTCAGGCACTCTTTTTGGCTGCAGTGGTTATTATTATACAGTGGGATACAAAGGTTTGGGCAACGTTGTTAATAGTCATTATTTTCCTGTATAAATCGTTGGTTGTTACAATAAAAAATGTCAGTTAAATATATCATATAGGAGACACACACAGTGATATTTGAGAAGTGAAATGAAGTTTATTGGGTTTACCGAAAATGTGCAATAATTGTTTGAGTTTGATGAAAAACAGCTTCATGAGTCCGATTTTCTGAAGTTGTGAATCACATATTGTCAATATTCTGGTAGTTACTTTTATAACTGAGGCTATGTCCCTGTTCACTCAGAAAAAGCATCAACATCTGCCTATAGAGTGAATTAGCTTGAAAGAAACCACTGCACACTGTGCCAGCATAGTAAGTTATGGAAACATAACATGTATTCTTTAAATATCATGATGATTAACCAACAAGAATGTGACTGATATAAAGATTAATGGTAAAAGAAACTATGAGAGTCCTTACAGAGCAGTCATTTCCAATAAAACCAAAGAAAGCTAGGAGCCTTAGTCAATGGTGTAATCAGTTTTATGTACTTTCTCTCTTTTTGTCCTTTAGGAAAGTAAGAGCACAGTTACCTTCAGAGGAGTGGCAGCACACACACATTGAGAGCAGGAGGAGAGTGATGGAGAGGATCTTCACAGACATTTTGACCGGTGGTCCGATTTGCTGATCAGGCTGCAACAAAAAGTTCATCAGTGCTTGGATATTTATTGGTAAGGGTAGGAAGATTTGCAGGAAAAAGAAGTGACGGCGGGTTATTTTAATACGTGTTTATTTGTGTGTGTGGTTGTATCATAATCACACCTCCGCCTCTAAATAGAGAAACTTTAATATTTCAAACCACCAACTGCTCGCTGAAAGCTTTCCGAGAAATAGCCTCACATTAGGACACGCACAGACATGTCTTATGGTGTACAGCTTGATTGATGCCAACAGTGTGTGCATTGTGATTATTGACGAATCTAAACCACCCACTCATCTGATTAGAGTCCTTTTTTTCTCCTCCTGTACCCGATGTTGTGTATTTTATTTTATTTTTTTAAATGTTACCTATTCTGACCTGTCTTCCCTATGTTTGATGTTTTGATGTTGGCTCAAAAAATCTCTAGACCCAGCAGTCTTAGCTAATTATAGGCCAATCTCCAACCTTCCTTTCATATCAAAAATCCTTGAAAGAGTAGTTGTCAAACAGCTAACAGATCATCTGCAGAGGAATGGTTTATTTGAAGAGTTTCAGTCAGGTTTCAGAGCTCATCACAGCACAGAAACAGCTTTAGTGAAGGTTACAATGATCTTCTTATGGCCTCTGACAGTGGACTCATCTCGGTACTTGTCCTGCTAGATCAGGGGTCGGCAACCCTAGGCACGCGAAGGGTTAACTGATGGCACGACCATAGCTGGACTGATCATACTGGGCATTTACTCGGTGGGCCGATGGTGATTTTTCGTTTTTATGGGCCGATGGGTTTTTTTTATTTTTTTTATTTATTTTTTTTATAACGTTATAAACAATGAGAGGTGGTGGATTGGCCAGATGTTGGCCGCTGTGTAAAAATAACTCAGTTGTTTGGTGGTGGCTGTGGCGGTGCTTCCACAGATTCAGTAACATTAGCAAGTGGTGGAGGCCAGCAGGTGGATGAGGGAAAGGGGAGGCAGGAGGAGCAGAGACCCGAGGTGGCAGTCTGTCTGGGTCAGATATAAACCAAGTTTAGGTTTATTTTCGTTATGCTGACTTTTTACAGTCAGTTACAATCACTCGTACTGTGTACTTGCTAGCATGACAGAGTTTCTATACAGCTGGGTGGGTGCTATGATGTTACTGGTGAACTTTATTTTATTCATAAGGTTAGTTAGTAGAGTTGCCAACTGTCCTGTAAAAAGACGGAATTGTCCCGTATTCAGAGAAAACATTGCACGTTTTATGTCGAGCTGAAAAAGAACACAGTTTGTCCCGTACTTCAGCTAGAATAGAAAAAGACACAAAGCTGGAGTTATTCTGTCTTTACGCTGCACAGCTGTTTCTTCTTCTCTCATTCTCTCCCCTCTCTCTCCTGTTTCTACTTCAATCATGAAACTGATCGATGATCAGCTGATCATCTCTCTTGTTTGTTTATCGCCCACTTTGCGCCAGAAAGAAGAAACCAGCGGATGTTGCGCTAAACAGCAGCAGCACGTTTAAGCTTGATCAGCTGTTGTTAGAATTTATTTAATATTAATTTCTAGTAGCAGCTGATGTTTGCTGGAGCCACAGCTGTAAAAGCTGCTGGTCATGATATCGGTTTGTATATCTGGTGAGAGGGAAACATGAAGATGAAACCAGGAGATGTCCTTACTGAATCATCAGAGCTGAACAGGTGATGGAGAAACAGGTTGTAGTGGGGTGGGGCCTGCGGTGCCGTGCAGGGAAGGCGGACGCACCTTCCCTGAAAAAATCGGATTTGATGTGCTTTCGCTTGCAGAGTGAACGTAGCCTTTGTTTCAGTGTAATCTATCAGAATAGGAAAAACAGCAATGTGACTTGAAGTGTAAATTAATTATTTCATTTTATGCAGGTTAAATGTCGCATCTGTTCTGCGGAGCTTCTTACACAAACAAAAGCACCTCCTCAATGTTTAGGCATCACACAGCCAAACATGAAAATGAGGAGACAAACACACCAAGAATGAACACAGGTAGACCTATATTGACACTGAACATCTTTATCATCATTTTTTTTTTATTAATATGTGTTTTATTATTTTGAAATCAAGCATCTAGGAAGATTGTTCTGGACCAGGCAGTCCTGAATTTTATTAGCGGGTAGTGATGGGTAGATGAGGCCTCGTGAAGCGTTTCAGCACATTCCCCAAACTGTATCGATGCTGTGTCGACAGTGTTGCTGTTTTGCTCCATGCTGACACCTGCTGGACCTTAAATGTCATGGCAGGAAACTTACTTGAGACTCACATCAGACACTGATTCAATGTCCTAGTCATACGTGTATACACTGTAAGATTTTGTACTTTCCATGGAATCATTTTATATCTTTTACATTTCAAATATTGTAGACATCTTTAAAATATATTGTGAATGCCATTAAGTGAAAATTAAAATGAAAGTATTGTGAATGTAATATTACCCATTTAAATGGAATTGACTCAGAGTTTATTATAAATTTCTATTCAGAAAAATAAGTTCATCCAATGTTTTTGCATTCAGACCATTGCGTTTTTTTGACACCATTTCCCCAGCTTTGGAAAACACATGCTCACAGGGCACAGATGAAGCTGGGGTACACAAAAACTGTAAACCCAGGTGGAAAAAGTTCAGAAGATGTCTTCCTATTCCCTCAGTACGTTAAAGGATCCTCTGATCCTGGAATGTTTCTCTCCGACACTCTTCACAATACTAAGGGGTTGGCAGTCCTTTATAATAAAATTCAGGACTGCCTGGTCAAGAACAGTCTTCCTAGATGCTTGATTTCAATATAATAAAACACATATTAATAAAAAGAAAATGATGATAAAGCTGTTCAGTGTCAATATAGGTCTACCTGTGTTCATTCTTGGTGTGTTTGTCTCCTCATTTTCATGTTTGGCTCTGTGATGCTTAAACACTGAGGAGGTGCTTTTGTTTGTGTAAGAAAGCTCCGCAGAACAGATGCGACATTTAACCTGCATAAAATGAAATAAATAATTTACACTGCAAGTCACATTGCTGTTTTTCCTATTCTGATAGATCACACTGAAATAAAGACAGACAGACTAGGGGCCACCATACATATATAAATAAAACCACTTATTTTTTTCATTAGTAATTCCTTTCGTGCATAATTTTATATAGTTGTTAATAATAAATTAATTAAAGCAGCAAAACAACCTGAACCGGTTGGGAGCCAAAAGATCCGGCTCTTTTTAGTGAGCCGAGCCGAAAGAGCGGTTCTCTAAAAAGACCCGTAAATCCCATCACTACCGTTGGCAGATGCGGTACCATTTAAACACAGTTTGGCGCATTGGCAATGGGCGATACAGCAGCTGTATCGATCACGTTACTTTTTCTTAAAGCGACGCACGCACAGATACAGGTTTTGCTCTGTGAGCTTGATACATGCGTTGGTGCGTCAGTGTTGCTGGACCCATCACTACCAGCAGGTGTCAGTATGGAGCAACACAACAACACTGTGTCGACACAGTATCGATACAGTTTGGGGAATGTGCTGAAACGCTTCACGAGGCCTCATCTACCCATCACTACTCACTAGGTTTTGTGTACACTCACAAACCTGTCAAACCTGCATTTGAAACATTGGCTACCAAGCAGTGTAGTATTGCAACACAGTATTTAGGTTTCTAACAAAAATAACAAAATAGGAACATGAATAGTGCCATCATTGCCAGACCTGGCCCACATCTAGTTGACATACACCTTGCCATAACACCAGTCAGTCAGAAGTACCAGCTTGATCCCGGATCCGGGCCAGACCTGGGCCACATAAACCAAACCACAATCAGGCCAGATATGGCATGCCATCACATACACAGTGCCATCTATGCCAGGCCTGGCCCATATCTGGATAACATACCACTTACCATGCCAGAAGTCAGCCAGCAGTGACACTTGACACCAGATACGGGCCAGACCTGTCTGCTATGTGGGATAGCTGTATTGGCTGTCCCATTTTTACTTTTACTTAGGCTTATATTTAAGGATATTTTGGTTGCTTATAGTTAAAAAGCAGCTTGATACTGACCTCATTACAGCTGATATGTATAGAAATTTTACAAACCATCAAAAAAGTTTGCAATCAATGCAAAAAGCGGTGGAGTATCACATACCCCACACATACATGTCCGATTGAAAGCATTTATTTGTTTGTTTGTTTGATTGACTGTCATTGTTATTGTGTTTTTGATAGAAGGGTTTAACACAATAAATAAAGTTTTTTTTCACATGCTGAAGAAACACATTTTTGTTTTACTTCACTGGTTTCAAACCATTGTGGAGGAAATTTCAGTTCAGTGTTCAGGTTGCAGTTGCAATAACTAATATTTTCTTTAACATTTTTTACCAAGTCTTAATAATTTGCTATAAATGTCATCAACAACCCTTTTTATGACAAAAGCAACATGATAAATACATTTATAAAAAAGCACAAGGACAAAAATTATGATGAAATGCATGTCGATGAAAACGTTTAGGTGAGACAAGATCCAATCAGAATTCAATAAGTTCTGTAGAGTGAGCCAATCCTTGTCCAGCAAGATGTGCCCAATTTGATCCAATGAGCAAATTTTCTTGATCTGAAAATTCTTGGATGTTTATGAAAAATTAAGGCAAATTAAAGAGTGTTGACATGTGTTTGTAGAGTTTAGAGGACATCATTCCCACAGCTCTTCCATCTAAGGAAAGCTTAAATATTTATATATTTGTCCTGAGAAAAATCCCATAGGAAGGAAACTGTCAGATGTCATAAAACTGCTTAATACTTACAAATAAACACTGACTGCTGAGCTGTTACCAGACTCCTAATTGCCCTCCTATGTATACATTGTCCCTGTCTCCACTTGTTGTCATGGTCCTGGGTCATTTTGACCCAGCGTTTTGTGTTTCCTTGAAGTTCATTTTTGTGCCTTGTGTTTATTCTGATTTTGTACTAGTTTAGGGTTGAACCTGAAGTTTGGTGTGTCTGTCCTCGGTGCTCTGTTCATGTCCCCGTGTTGTGTTGTAAATCAGTCTGTGTGTTTCCTGCTTTACTTTGAAGGCTCGTGTTCTGGATTTCCTGTGCTTTTCTGAAGGTCTGTGTCTGTTGTCATTGTGTTCAGCTTGTGTCCTCCAGTCATCATGTGTATTCAGATCAGCTGTTCTTCCCTCCTGTGTGCGATTACCCGATTACCTTGTGTGTGTGTGTGTGTGTGTGTATATAGTGGGTGTCGGTCTGTGTTCGTTGTCGGCTCGTCTGCGTTCTATGGTGTTCCGTTCCTGTCTCTGCGTCTCTCTGCCCCACACCCCTTTTGTATGCTTTCAGGTTTGTCATTTAGTTCTCCCAGTTTAGGTTTCTTCAGTTGTTTTCTCATGCTTCGTTGTCTGTTCTGCCACTGTCACCTGTAAATAAACCCTCACTCATATCATCAGTCGGCTGCCTGCATTTTGGGTCCTCCTTTTCCTCCACACCACACGGCTCACCCCGCCAGCCGTGACACTTGTCCTTTGTCACAGTGTGCTGTTCAGTTCACTGGTCTTAGTTCAGCTAAGTAAAGGGCTTGCCTTTTGTTACTTCCAGCTGCCTTCCTGTGTCCACATTTTAGTTGCTTTAGTGGAGAAATTATTTTGCACAATTGATGCAGAATTATCAAACTGATAATTAATCTCATAAATCATAACACACTGCTCTCCCTAAAAGCATTGGCATCAGCAATGCTGACATTGCATTTGCTTGGTATTGGATCACTTTGAAATAATGTACATAACTAACTATTACCATTCACTTTTTAAAAAATGTAATTAATATAAATTTGTAACTGTACACACTTCTGTTATTACTGTTGCACACCTACAGTACCTTTGCAGTCCACCAGAGGGCCCTTGTCAATACTTTGGATATCACTGGTCCAAGTTATAACAAATCTGAATCCTTTCTTGGTAGCTGGTATACTTTTGAACCCAGTGTGAAATTCTGAGGGAGATGTTGTTGGGAATTCCGGTGTAATGTTAAACCTTTCAAGCTCTCAATCACCCTCTCACCACATTGTGTGTGTGTGTGTGTGTGTGTGTCTGTGTAGGTGTGTGTGTGTGTGTGTGTGTGTGTGTGTGTGTGTGTGTATGATCATTTTCCCTCTCCCATTATCACACCTACATATCACATAACTGACACCTTGGAGAAGCATTGACTGGCATCAGTGTCGAGTGAGAGAGTATAAAATACTTGTTCCAGCCTCCTGATGTTTTATCACAGTTTATCACAGATCACAAATGTCCTGCAGGGATTTAAAAATATCAGACATTGACTGGCCTTGCACTAGCTACGATCAAAAAAGAGTTATGAAATCAGAGTTGCTTTAAATCAAAATCCATTTAAAAGACTTTCTATGAGTAGCACTGCTGTGGGTGGAGCAGGGAACCAGGAGAAGCAGTCAGAATAGGAAGGTAGGTTTATGAACACGTGCAGGCTCCTATCTGCAGCAGGGGGCTGCACACACGAATTGGCACAAACAGTAAAAAAAAAGGGAAGGGGGCCCAAAAACCCTGAGCTGTGACACCCCTCGCCTTAAAATACAACCTACAAGGGGTTTGCTTTTCTTTCACATGGAGCCATCAGATATATCTCAGACACTTACTGTAATTATCTATGCTGAACAGCATATGAGGAAGTTATGTCTTTAGGAAGTGTGAGTTTCTTTTTAAGTGGTGGAATATTTGATGTTTATTGAACTCGGATGTGCTACTTCTTGAGCGTCCTCCTGCATGAAAGCAGCGTCTGATTCTGTTGTGTTGACATCCACTTCTAGTTTAAATGTGCCAGATGTGGAGTGCAACAGAAGGATGACTTTGCACTCTGAGACACGCTCACACTACAGACTTTACTTAAAGTTCATCATTGGGCTAAGACATGACTTAAATAGGTTGGAAAAAACATTCTAGTATCCTACCATTCCTAAGACCCCAAGAAAAGAGCTCCTAGTGATCAAAGTGGGCTTCAAAAACTACTACAGTACCTGCAGTAACTCTGATAACTTAAACAGTGTATCACATGGGGTTATACAGTTTGAGCTCAATTGAAAACTCCAGGGGATACCTGTTCTGGGAAATTATTGGAATATGTGTATGACATATTGTGAGAGTCTAATGGGTATTTAAATAGCAGGAAAATATTTGGACAATAATAAAGTTTATTTTTTGGGTTTTTTTCTCCACATAAATACACAATAAACTGAAATGCACATATAAGCAAGAAAAAAGTCAAAGAAAGACCGCACTTAAATGCTAACTTTTTAAAAAATGGTTGGCACCATGAAAACCTGAAGTCAACACCAAGAATTAAATACAGGGTAACAGTAATATACTTAATCTGAAAGGTTTTTAGGAAGCATTCTCATTTGAATATATCTTTGAAAGTGAGGCCAAAGATGATACAGACAGGCAGCAATGCTTCACCGGAGAACTTGTGCTTCACTGCACCTTCTTCATTGTGGAAGTGACTGAGGAGGAAAGAGAGACAAAGGAGAGCTTTAGATTTTCTCTGTAAATACATTAAATGTGTTTGTGTGTCTGTGTGTTAGCACAACTTACGATTCTGGACCCACTGAGCGTTAGGATCGGCGCAAAGCTGACCATATTCTGTGTTGAAACTGGAAAAAAAGAATGTTTTAGAGATTGCATGTGTTTATGTTTGTGTGTAGGACAACATGTGCTGACTTACATTACAGCCTTCACACAGGGATATGATGAAGCCTGCTCGCGATATGTCTCCCCCACCACCTCAGGGCTCATATCGAGGTTGGTAACATCAACGCAGCAAGGGCGTTTCTTCGTAGGACCACGGATACCTGAGAGGAAGGAGGTTAAAACGGATTTATCTTACCTGACAAAAGTCTGATTAGAAGGAAAACCAAAGTTAACTCCAGGTTTAAAATGTGATGAAACTCCTTACATCACTAAACACAACATAGCTGTTGAAATGTTACCTAAAATTACGTGACAGCGAGCAGGCTTTTTTGTGCATCACTCTGTAAACATTTTACACTTTGATAATTCAAAGTATTTTTAACATTTTCATTCAAAGTGTATTGAAAATAGTAACTCATATGGACCTATGTTTTGGCAAAGTATGTTCTTCAACATCTTCATCAAACAGAAACAGTGGGCCAACAGAGTATTTGCAGTAGAAAGTCTCACCGCTTGGGGCTCATCTTAAGACTCTAGTAATTACGTTCATCATTGACAGTGTGTGACTGTTTTTGTTACCTGGACCATATTCCATAAATATAATTAAACAGAGGTGAGATTTGACTCCCGTTTTATATCTGAGACACTTACTGTAATTTTACATGTGGAACAGGAATATGAGGATTTTATGTTCCTACAAAGTGCGACAGCTTCTTTTAAAGTGGTGGAATATTTGATGTTTATTGAATTTAGATGTTCTACTTCTTGAGCGGCGTCTGATTCTGTCGTGTTGACATTTACTTCCAGTTTAAATGGATGTGCCAGATGTGGATTTGATGAACAAAAGCTGGATGTTGTTCCAGAAATTACTTTAGCTTTCATTTTTTTTTTACTTTACTCAACTCCTACCCATCAAATTGAAATGTAAACACTTGGTAGACATGATCTTGCAAATGAATTTTCAGTCTTGAATTGTTCTTGTTGTTATTAATTGTCAATAAAGAACATTGGCGAGAATATGAGGCAATAAGCTTCATTTATTAACATCATTCTTTTATCAAAGACAAAATTCAGATATGCAGCTAGCTGAATGGTGAACATCATTATCGCACATTTGCAGCTTATCATGCTGTTCTGTCTCTGTGTCTTTCGTTTCCTGTTTGTATATGACATTATCATAGTTATGCAATGAGTCACAATGTGCACCTCTCACAGCAGAAAGCTTGAAAACTAAACAGCATTAAGATTTGTTCACAGAGTGCTCATATAGCTGAAATGGAACCCCTGCATCCACTGTGGTATTTTGTATGATAGTTGAATGGGTGGTGCGAGGGATGCTTAGCATCATGAGAACCCATAAATCAAAGGAAGTACACATTTGCATGTAGATATGCATACATGTATAATCACTATACATCAAATGAAAATATTTCACAATCAAAAGAAAAGTCAGGAGAATGATGTAAAATCTCCTTCTCTTAAATTTAAATGTAAAGGACGCCTTTTAAAATGTCATGACTGACTGCACGTTCAGGGATGTCGAGAGTTTGGTGGATAGAACGCAAGAGTGTAAATGCTGAAAATACTGTTTAAAAGTACTGAATGAGCAGATACCAGAAGTAAAGGTTTGTGGTGAGGGAAACTAGCGGAGTCGTTGCCTAGTGAAACCCACGAGAGTCCACCCCCTTTCACCA
The DNA here is from genome assembly GCF_963576455.1 of Neolamprologus multifasciatus. Taxonomy (NCBI): domain Eukaryota; kingdom Metazoa; phylum Chordata; class Actinopteri; order Cichliformes; family Cichlidae; genus Neolamprologus; species Neolamprologus multifasciatus. The sequence continues at coordinate 28,987,715 of NC_140447.1, read as the reverse complement.
AAAAGTAAGTAATTGCTGTAAAAGTAGCTACTTAATCAATTTTATATATCTTTGGAGAAGTAAGAGTATAGTTACCTGCAGAGGAGCTGAAGCACACACACATTGAGAGCAGGAGGAGAGTGACGCAAAGAATCTTCACAGACATTTTCACCGGTGGTCTGGCTCACTGATCAGGTTGTGATTATGCGAGTTGATTCCTTAGTTATTTATTGATAAGCGCAGGAACATCAGCAGGCGTGACTGATGATGCGTTTCTATAGGTTTGTATATTTGTGTGTGCGTCGTTGTGACACATCACACCTCCGCCTCTTGTCAGGAAGATTTTTCTATTTCAAACCACCAACATCTCACTCTGAGCTTTCCGAGAAACAGCCTCACATACCCAAAGTTCACAGAAACTTGTGTACAGCCCAGTGACTGACTCCAACACCTGCATTGTCATGAATGATGTATCTAGACCCCTGAAGATTTCAGTTTTTCGATTTTCACTGACAGTGACTGTTTATCTGTTGGAGTTCATAAGAAAAATAAACATGAATTGTTGTGATTGTTATGAATCAGGACTCAAATGGAAATAAAAGTAATGCATGATGACTCTGATGCACATTTCTCCACATTTGCGTAACTGACTGACTTTTTGGGTCCTTATCGAGATACATTTAATCTTAAATCCTCACAACTTAAACCTTTTCTTGCAATCTAAACCATTAAATTCAATTCTTTTGATTTTCTTGTTTACATTAAGCTGTTGAGCTGACCCATTTGGATTCTTTTATTTAGGGTTGAATTTAGTGCTACAGGGGCTTGGGATCAATGCCCCTTTGCGTGAGACTAGCTTTAGTTGTCAGACTGATTGTTCCAGAAATTATTTTCATTGCTGACAAGCAAGGCACCTTTGTTAAGGTCCCCTCACCACAGATATGCATGTGAGTGAGAGCACTGGGACACTGGAATAAAAGACCCCATTGTGGTCTGCACTGTGGATTGCGGCCTTAGGCTACGTCTACAATAGCCCGGATAGATTTGAAAACTGCGTTTTCATCTGAAAATGCTGCATGTTCACACTAGCGTTTTCAGTCGTTTTCACAGAGTTGTGCGTCCACATTGAAACAGCCGAAAACGCTTATGTTCCAGTACTACGCATGCGGGATGCAAGAAGATTTGACCTGCCTCATTTCTGTCTGCCTTTTTATTTACTTTCCGGCTCTTTGCAAAATGTCGAGGAAAAGCACTGAGTTTTTTAAATGGACTAACAATAATAATAATAATAATAATAATAATAATGGATTGTATTTATATAGCGCTTTTCGGGGCCCTCAAAGCGCTGTACAATTCCACTATTCATTCACTCTCACATTCACACACTTATGGAGACAATGAGGTGCAGTTGTTGGTGTGAGTAACACAAAAGTACAAAGTTGCAAAAGCGAGTGAGAATTAAAGAATTTAAAGAAAAGCTATCTGGAGCATGTACAGACTGATATTAATCTTTAATAGGGCTGTCAAAATTGAGAGCAAACAAAACAACTGCTGCATAATGCCCTCTGCTATCTTAGTTTAATTAGTCACATGACTGCATCATATGACTAACATGTGTCATCGTTTTAGAAAGTCTGCGTTTTCGCTGTCCACACTGTGATGCGAAAGCACCGTCTTCAAATGTATTCGTTTTCGAGTGCGTTTTCAAAACTCTGTGTTTTCGTCTCAGTGTGGACGGGAGGCCAAAACGGAGAGAAAACGATGCGTGTTCAAATGAAAATGCATTAGTGTGGACGTAGCCTTAGTGTAGATTGACTCCCTGTGTGGCCCACAGCTAGCATTAAATGTTGTAAGTTAAGTTGAGCTTTTTAATATAGTTTCTTTAGACCTTTGCAGAACTGTGTTCTAATAAAATCGAATAAAATCATTCATCTATCTAAGTTTCAGTTGTTTTTATCAGGTTTTCCCATTTTCAGCATCTCCAGCACTGTCTTTAAATATTCGATTTTTTACAATTTGTTTTTGTGAAATCGACTACTATAATCAGTCTATTACACTTCTAGTCCCTAAGGACACCAAAGCGCTTTACACATTCAGTCATCCACACACTGGTGATGGCAAGCTACATTGTAGCCACAGCTGCCCTGGGGCGCACTGACAGAGGCGAGGCTGCCGGACACTGGCGCTACCGAGCCCTCTGACCACCACAAGTAGGCAACGGGTGAAGTGTCTTGCCCAAGGACACAACGACCAAGACTAAACCTTCCGTTTACAAGGCGAACTCCCAACTCTTGAGCCACAAGCGTGGATATGTATTTGGTGTTTCTGCAGAATACCAAATGTAACAAAAAATATTCTGAGATGTTTCCAGCAAGTTCAGTAACCTTTAAAATTGGAGATTTGCTGAAGTTGAAGACAGAGAATCTGAAATATTCATTTTCAATTCCACCTCTCTGCCTCTGGCCCATCATTACAATATACCACTACGTCTTTAATCATCAGCATATTACTATTCTTAAACTGTCGTTATGAGTTCCAGTGTAGTGCTCTGTCACTTAGTCACTTCTGTTTTATAATAAATGCTGACACGAGTTTCCAGAATGAACATCTTTCCTCTGTATCATAAGTCATGTGGTTCCTTAGGCCCCCTCAAATCAGGAAGTGGTAAATCTTTTCACTTATGCACAAGTTTTCAAATATGATATTCGTGGCATTTTTGACAGTCTTTCTTTATATTGCTTCCTTTCCAAACATGTTGCATGAGTATAAAAACTTTGCAAACTTGTGCTTTGTTTCCACGTTCTTTCTTTTTTAAATACTAAAAAAATACAGTCATAAAACAGAGGTACAAAATGACCACACTAAAACTGCTAAGGAGTGCAAAGTGACCACAGACAGAAAACATGCAGATGCAAAATCAAGAAATGCAGAAAACATGGAAAATATAAAGTTTGGGTTTGGAAATACAACAATAAAAATAGGTGCCATGTATCTTTAAATTAAACCACATCATTTTCTGACTGAAGTTTGATCTCTAACCACCTCAGCCATCTTTCACTCTATATATATAGCATTCCTTCACTGACACAATGCTTCATATTATATACAAAAAGGACAGATATGGAGTCAAAAACTCTTGTGTGTAGTCCATGTCTGACTGTATGGTGGTGATGTCTCAGGCTAGGTTCACTACACCCCACAGCCAAAGGAGCTGTAGTTCTGAACCTGGAGGACAGAAAGCCTTGTTGGCAGTGGGATACAAGTTGATGGAATCACTGGTCATTGGACAGGATGAGTGCCATAAAATACTAGAAAGAAGCCTAAAACGTGTAGTCTAACAAAGTTTACTGCAGTTCACAAAGAGGATTTTCTTCTTTTCCTTTGCTGCTTTACACACTCACCAAACATCGCTCTGACTGTTGCTTGTCACTATTATGCTCTAGCTTCGTGGCTGTCATCCAAGCACAACACACTATGGTCCCCGTGTGATACTGTGTGATAATGACATCATCCAAGTAGGCAGTGGCATATGCAGTGTGCGGACACAGCACCCTGGAAAGTACTGGGGCTCTGAAAAAGCCAAAAGTAAGGTTGACAAATTGGTATTAACTGTACAGAGTGCAGTTTATAAGTAGTCTCTGTCGTCTCTGGAGATAAGGCAATCTACCAGCAGCTCTTGGTTAAAACCACTATCTTGAAAAAGCCAGCGGTTATTCACCAGCCCAGGTGATAGCTGACCAACTGAACTGTGAGACCTCATTATTCTTGCTGTAGATTGAACACACAGACCTGTATAGGCCTGTGTTTCTTTACTATAAGAACTGTGCTTTTGTGCATGACCCTCATGACTCTTGGTCGCAACTGGAATCTGTTGGCGTTTAGTGGTGGAGTAAATTGTCTCATAATCCCTGGATTAATGGGTCAATCACTGGTGCCGCCACATGATCCCAAACAGACCTTTATAGGTGCTTTTAAACTGAGAATGTTAAAACATGCAGGGTAATTAACATCTGAGGGATTTTCCTATGGTGCTCATATGTGTGCATTGCTTAGTCTTTCACATGCTCACAGCTAGGCATATTGTAGTATTTCTTAATATTCACCAGCTTTCATGCAAAAAAAAGTTCGTTTTGTTTGTTTTCCTGAGACTGAATTGGTGACTTAAATGTCAGTAAAACTGAAACTCTGCACGGAAACTAGAAAGATGAAGATTAGCACTGTAGTACGCCAACACCATCCACCATCAGTCTGTGGTAACAACATAGATGATCATGAAAGCAGGTCACTGCTTTCATAGCTGAGAAAAGAGAAATTCGAATCAAGCGGCTGTTTTAACTGTCTCTGCACACCAGCCAAAATAGGAAACTGCACTCAGGCCACTGATTCACATCGAGTGCTGACTGAACATTTTATTTTGTGTTTATTTCTGTTAATTTAGAAATGGTAGCAATGGTGGTGTGGTGTTATTCTTGTGTGCACAGAGCAGTTGTATTGTTACAATATAGGCAGAATTTCTTTTAGGGTAAGAAGGTTTAAAAAATGTACATGACCCACTTCCTAGTGGAAGTTGAGTAACAATCAACCCTGTGGAAATAGGCTTAGTGAGAGTTAAATCACTTCTATGAATTTAATCTTTAATTATTTTTTAAATATATTTATTAGTTTGCTTTTTTTATTTAATTGAAAAACTGACTATGGATGAAGTTTAACTGCTTCCTCAACTGTTCTCATTAAGAAGAACAATAAATAAGTCCTGTGTTACTGGCCATCCTACATTAAACAAAGAAGACACAGAGAATAGCATCCCAAAGACCAGTGTCAGTGAAATACAGCTGCAATAAGTAGCTCTGCTGTGGTTGGAGCAGACAGGTTATGGGCATGCTGACGAGCAGGAGCAGGTATGTATTTGCTACAGCAGGGCTGTACCCACATAGCAAAATTGGTATGGCCCAGATCTGGCCCACACAATATGCTTACACATGGCCCACATACTGCAAAGAATGACGGCCCTTTGGTGGGCCAGATCAGGTTTGCCAGAGGTGGCCCACACATGGGCCAGCACAAGGCCAGACACACTGGTGGTCCTTTGCCGGCCCATGTATGGATTACCTCTGGCAAACCTGGTCTGGGCCACCAAAGGGCCGTCATTCTTTGTTGTATGTGGGCCATGTGTAATTTGTGTGCAGCCATGGGCCAGTTGCAGACAACATTGCTGGTCCAGAACAGTTTCAGCTCTTGCCTCAGATGTCAGCCTAATATGTACCTTAATCAAGCCATGTAAAAACAACATGTGCCAGAACATAATAGTGTAAAAGTAACACGACAAAACTGTTCAGACAGTGAACAAACTGATTATTAAATGGCACTTTTCTACTCTACATAGCAGGGTGTAGGTCAACCAGATGTGGGCCAGGTCTAGCAATGATGGTACTATTTATGTTCCTGTTTTCCCATTTTAGATAGAATACCGAAATGCCATGTTGCAAAACTATACTGCTATGGTAGCCAACGTTTCAAATGCAGGTTTGTGAGTGTACACTTTATCCAAAACCTAGTGAGGGTTTACTCATGTTTACCACTGGGTGGCTGTAGCTCAGGAGGCAGAACATCCTTCAAGGTTTTTGTTTGTTTGTTTGTATCCCTGTGTGTGCAGCTGTATCAAACAGATGGAGTGATTGAATGTTCTTTTCAGTGGTGGAATGTTTTGGCCTGATTTTTTTAACTTGACTGACAAAAAATACTATCAGAATCAGGAGCAGGACCACCCCTCCAAACACGCTCCTTCCGGTTGTCATCTATATAGGTTCCCCCAATTCTGCAAGCTGTTCATTCTCATCTACGTGCCCCACCCTTCCTCACTCCTTGTTTTCAATTCGTTAACTTCATTTCTATTTAGTACATGGGGATCTGCTAGGCCCGGGAGCCATCACCAGTCCCCTTCAAGGCCTTCCCCAAACCACAGCTCAACTCATGTCAAAGCATTCACTTTTACCAGTCCACCCCAGGGCAGCTGTGGCTACAACTGTAGCTGCCTTCACCAGTGTGTAAATGTGAGAGTGAATGAATAGTGGAATTGTAAAGTGCTTTGAGGGGTCCTGAAAAGCGCTATATAAATGCAATCCATTATTATTATTATTAAAACACTATCAAACCTAAATAAGGACTTGGGCCCAGCTACTGAATAATAAATTAAAAAAACATTTTTGAGTGTCAGGAGCACCTGATCCTTTTGCGCCCACTTCTCTGAGTAAGGAGCTCCTAGTGGCTGAAATCAAGCTCTCCAACCACTACAGTAACTGCTTTGACCTCTATTAGAAACTCTTGATGATGACTCAAATAAAAGTGTATCATATTGGCTCATGTACTGGGGGAATCATGCACTATTCTGGGAAATTACTGGGAGATATGTTTGTTGTCTTCTGTGAGTAGACAAGAGTAAACAAGACTAGAAAAAAATATTTGCTCAATAATACAAAAGTTTATTTTTTTATATTATTTTTTGCTGCCAGAATGTGCTTCACATCAACACATAATACAAAGAAAGAAATTCATGAATAAGCAAGAAAGACAAAAACAAAGGAAGGCAAAACGTATCCATTTGACAGCTGGTCCAAAAAACGACTAAAGCCGTCGCCCAGAATAAACAATAGGATTACTCAACAGGTTAGAGTAAATGTAAACGAAAGCAGAAAGAAACAGTTGCATTAAGAAAGCGCTCGAGTTAAAATACGTTTTTAAAGGTGATCTCAAAGGAGACAGGCAGTGATGCTTCACCAGAGAACTTCACTTCACTACACCTTCGTCATGTTGGCAGTGACTGAAAAGGAAGGAGAGACAAAGTTAGCTTCAGATTTTCTCTGCAAATACTTTTTGCGTGTTTGTGTGTTAGCATAACTTACGATCCTTGACCCACTGAGCGTTAGGATCAGCACAAAGTTGTCCTCCGTTTCCTGTGTTAAAACTGTAAATAAAAGACAGAAGGTTATACAGATTGTATGTTTCTATGTAGGACAACGTGCTGACTTACATTATAGCCTTCACACAGGGTGGTCTTGCAGCCTGCTGACGATATGTTTCCCCCACCACCTCGGCGCTCATATCCATGTAGGTGACGTCAACGCAGCACGGTCGTCCCTTTCCAGGATGAGCTGGACCTGAGAGGTAGGAGGTTAAAAATTCATTTATACAACCTGAGAAAGTCTGATTAGAAGGAAAATCAAAGTTTTACAGATTTTCATTTAACAGAAAGAAATGGAAGCAACAGAGTTTCTGTAGAAGAAAGTCTCACACTTGGGAGTATGTCTGTGAAGGTTCTCAGTCATCCAGGTCATCGTAGTCAAAGGAGCTTGCAAAGAAAAGCGTCTGGACTTCTTTAAGTTACTTGAAGACGTTTCACCTCTCATCCGAGAGGCTTCTTCAGTTCTAAGGTCAAATGGTGGGAGCCATCTTGAAACTCTTTTATTAGGACAGTTTGGTGATAAACAAACAAAACAAACATAAATTCAAATTTGCAACCCACAGATTTCAAAGCAGATGGGCTGAGTGCCATGTTTCCCACTTGTGTCTCTGACAAAAAATGGACGCTGAGTAAAATTGTCTGAGGTGTTTGTTATGAGAATCACAAACAATCAGAAACTTTCAATAAATATAGAAGAGAGACTTCACCCAATTTTTGAAACTTTTAAAAGGATTAATTTTTTACTTTGTCTTTAACTAAATAAATAACTCATTTTGCACATCAAACTGAAACATAAACAGTTGGGAGCCGTCGTCTCCATAAAGGCCCCTTCACAAACAGCTAGGAGCCAACATCAGAAATTGTAACTGCTGTTATCAATTTGATATATTTTATCTCTTTTTTCCTTTAGAAAAGTAAGAGCATAGTCACCTTCAGAGGAGTGGCAGCACACACATATTGAGAGCAGGAGGAGCGTGATGGAGAGGATCTTGACTGACATTTTTACCGGTGGTCCGGCTCACTGATCAGGGTGAAACTGAGTTGATTCGTGCTTGGTTATTTATTGGTAAGTGCAGGAACATCTGCAGAGTGTTTCTGTGCATTTGTGTGGTGTGTGGTACATAACATGTCTGCCTTTTATCAGATTTTAATATTTCAAACCACCAACGTCTCTGAGAACTTTCTGAGAAACAGCCTCACGCAACATTCACAGGCACTTAAATATGGTGTTCACCCTGACGAATGATGACTGACTAATTTTTGTTTTTCCATTTTAACTGACAGTGGCTGCTGACGTCTTGCAGTTAAATGGAAATTAAACAAACCCATCCAGTGATTGTTGTAATGCACAAATCAGGCCTCAAGTGAAATTAAAAGTACACAGCAAATTCAAAAGTGTTAAATGTTTTGGTGTTAGTAGTCTTAGAGTTAATTTTACTCTAAGTAGAGTCACATTCTTTTAATGTAACTCTGAGGTGTAAAATGATAGTAGTTAAAATCGAGTGTTAAAAATGAGTGTTTCTATTTCAAATCTGGAGGTGTTACAATGGAAACATTAACTCTTGACCTCTTAACTCTGAACTCCTACAGGGGCTATGACACTAATAGAGTAAATTCACAGACTCCGCCCCCAGCACGGCTCCAATCGAAGCTGAAGTGAAGCCGTTTCAGAACATTTTGCTCTACATATTTGAGTTGTTTGCCATGCTTGGTAAGTCATGTTTTCAAAGATTGTTTCAATTATTGTTATTAGCTTTTACTTCTGTGGCTCTTTGGAGTTGAGACAAAGCTGTGTGAAAGGCATTAGCCATGTTGCTCGGTGATAGCATAATATTCTGTTTTAGCTAGCTGAAAGGTATTGTTTGCGGGCAAATACCACAGCCTTGAAAAAAAGCTTGCATGTGAATTTTCAGTCAAATTTTTTGGTCAAATACACTTAAAACAATGTCTAGAATGTGAAATGTTGATATAATGGTGCTAATTGAAGCCTGAAAACGATCTCCCATAAAAAACGAGCAAACAGCAGTAGCAGACGTCCCGAGTCCCGACTGAGTTCTACGTTAGCACTTAGATTCCTCCAGAGTTTTGTGCACACGGTTTAGGTAAAAATGAAAAAGGTTGAGGTTTTACATTTAGTTCAGTATTACCTGTTGTCTGTGTCCTTGTCTTTTGGGAAAATACTTTACACAAGTAATGTCTCAAAAAAGATTCCTTTTTTTTTTTTTTTTACTGTGCTCCAATTGATTTGTGCCATTAATTAGTGTCAACTAATTTTTATTCAATCTCCACATAGGATATGCTTGTGAAGATGGAATATGGGGGAGAGCAGAAGTGCGTTGAAGTTCCACAAAGTGATGAATGAAGGACATGCATATTGTATTTTGTATTTATTGAAATAAGTGATGAGAATGCTGTTATTTGCATTTACCAGCTCACCTATGTCAGACCTTTTGATAAACGAAATTCTAATGAAAGTGAGAACATGTACACTGTTACATCTTTCAGAAAATGTTTTGAAATTGTGGTGCACAGTTCAGAATAAATGTTTTTCAAAAACCAGTGCGTCTTTTTAGTAAATGTTTATTTCCAAAAGAAATTTCTAGAAGTTCAGAACAGTAAAATTCCCGCTTTTTAGAATTAATTAGAAGATAACTCTTACGTAGTTAAACTAAAATACTCTTTGAGAGTTAATATATAAACTCTTAACACCAAGTGTTAAATTATCAACTCCAGACAGATTTGGTGTTTAACACTAAATCAGAGTTAACATACCAACTCTCCAAAAAGAGTTAAATTAACACTCTCTGGTGTGGACCCATATAGACACTTTAAAAGTGTTGAAATCAAATCTGACAGTGTTAATTTGGACATGCTGGATTTGCTGTGTAGCTGTTAATGTCTCTTAACAACATCTGTTAACTGACTGACCTCTGGCTGCTTATTTTTCCAGTTTGTTTGCAGGAGGAGAAAAAGGATGGAGCAGTTTACAGCTTATGACGATTGGCGATAAGAACATTACCTTTATATTTATCATACAAAAAAGACAAGAACACTGCATCCAGGATAGACGCATGTGCATTCATCTTTGCTTTGTCTTGTTGGCTTTATGTTCAAACATAAAAACTAAAAGAAAGACCATATGTGTGCCCTTATTAGTATATGGATTTGTGTTGGTGTGTGGAACTATAGCCTAAGGTTTATATTGTTAACTGGTAATTAGGAGGCGGTCGAGTGTCAAACAGGTTATATAAATAAAATACTCAAATCCTCAAAAATTGTTGCCAACTGTTGTGTTTAAACATCTGCAGAATATGAAGTATAACATACCGAGATGTTTCCAGCAAGTCAAAAGTAAAGACTTCCTGAACCTGATGACACAGAATCTGGAATATTCATTTCTACTTCTACGTCTCTGCCTCTGGTTCATCGTTACAATATTACCTCGTCATTCATCAACATATTACTACTGTCAGACTGCCTGGATGAGTTCCAGTGTAGTGGTGAGTTACTCAATCCCTTGGCTTTTTCTAATAAATGCTGACATGACTTTGCAAAGTCAGCATCTTTCCTCTGTATAATAAATCATGTGGTTCATCAGGCCCTGTCAAACTAGGAAGTGGTAAACCTTCTCCCCTATGTGCCAGCCAGTTTTCAAATATCGTCTTTCTCGATTACGCTTCCTTTCCTATTATGTTGCACGAGTGTTAAAAAGAGCAATCGAATCTTGTGGTTTGTTAGGTGCAACTTTGCAAACCTAAGCTGTGCTGCCATGTGACATGTGACATTTTACAAGATGGTAGTAAGACTTGCTATGATGTATGGTTTAAAGCGATGATGGCATTAACAAAAAGCATGAGGCTAAGCTGAAGATGCAAAGATTTCATTCAGAGTGGCCAGCTGGTCAGAGTTAAAAATGAGTATATCAGAGGAGAAGTTCGATTTGAGCAGTCCGGAGATAAAGGCAAGGTTGAGATGATCTGATCATGTGTAGAGCAGGGATAGTGGACGAAGGATTTTAAAGCTGCCAGGCAAAAGAAAAAATGAAGGTTTGATGGGTGAGGCCTAACTGGTTATTTTTGTGCATTAGTTTGCACTAATGTGATTAAACAAAATTTGATTGAAGAATGTTTTAAATGATAGCAGAACAACAACATAAGTCTTCTAAAAGAGATGATCTCACAGTGGCACACACTTTATTTCAGCTACTAATAGTAATTATCTTGCAGTGAACCAGGAACCTTTTGTGTTGAACCTTGGGCTGGAGTGCACATTTTAACACTTTTGTCACAGCGTGGTCCGCCGGTGTGTTAGTTAGAGCAAGGCAAGACATAGGCAAGGAGACGTGACATGACTTAACAAAATGCAAGCCTTTATTATGGCTGATGACAGAAGGCAAAAACAAAAGCTACGATGAGTGCAGGGAAGACAACTAAACTGGAAAACAGAACCTATGAAACTGTGATAAAGCTATGAAAATTCGAGAACTAATTCTATGACTGTGGCTATGAGACCTGTGACGACTATGAATTTAAATGACAGATCTTGTTTGAGAACTTAGTTTTTGTATTTATTTTAATGTTTATTTATACTTTTATACCTGTTGTTTAGCAGAATGCTGCAAATACCAAGACCTAAGAATTTGTGTTTTTTTTTTTTCACATCATGTCAAATGTTTGAATGACATTAAAGTCCGATTCTAATGCCAGACATGGATATGGATCTATCCAGTTAAGAAGCAGAAACCATCAAAAATCTATTTCACCTCCTTTAGTGCAAATTGTTCTGCTAAGGCAACAACAAGAAACCCACAAAACAAAATGGTTTGGCAGGTGTGGGCCACTGACCATTACTTTCTTCTCCTCCTGATTATTTGTTAGTGTCCTTATTGCATTTGACAGCTTGAGATGGCATCTGCACCCTGTACACGTTGCACAGGTAGTCCAATTACCCCAAGTTTGCAAACCCTTTGTGCCCTTTGTGATTCACCTTCAGATTTATTGGGCCCCAAAAAGCACACTGTTGCCACACCAGTACTAGAGGTTTAAAAACTTAGACCAAATACAAACACCCACAACCTGTGCTGAGAAATGTGATATAGACTGTTGTGCAAAATCTTTTTACTGGGTTGCAGCTGGAATTTTCACACCCATCTCCCACAGTTACTGTGTGGAATTAGGTTTGTTAGATTCGGAAAGTCACAGAAAGGCCAATACAGAGCTTCATCAAGCTGACACTGGAAAAGTGTGTGTGTGTGTGTGTGGGGGGGGGGGGGGGGGGGTTAAATCAGAGTAAGGTCAATGTTGTTGGGAAGCAAAAAGAACAAAGCAGAAATGCAAAGCTGAAGTTCCACAGTGTGGACGCTATGTACCCCTTCTACACATTAAAATAGCTTCAGTTACAGTAAGCAGAGTTACTCGTGCACAATAAGACTCATTAAGAAACTAAACATTTCACAAGATGCGGGCCTCAGGCAGACATTCAGTCTGATTTCACTTTCTGTTTCCCTGAATTTGTGCAATTCCATCCTTCATCATCCAGTCCACTTAAAGATATTCGTGTTTTTCTCCTTTTACATACAAAGTCATTATTTCAGAGTATTATAGCAAGAATGTATCAAAAGCACTAAACTCTTCTGTCAGCCATTTAAACAGAATTTCTTGCATCAACTCTGTACGTGTGGTTAACCACAAGTTATATAGACGTGGCAAAAGTTTGAGCGTACGTGACAGCAAAGGAAATCATATGTGTTCAGCTGCAACAGATGCATCGAAATTGTGTATTTCATCCCTGCACAGACTCTTTTTTTTGTCTTTCACAGGAAGGGCTGGCAGAAGCATCTCCACCAGCTCACCAAGCTTTTGAACTGAGGATGCATGCAGCACAACAGGGCCGTGAACACACACATCAACAGCAGGATTTCTGGTTGTTCGGGGGGAGACAGGAAACACTCATTTCTAGCTAAATCGTTACCACGACTCAGATCAGTGCCAGCAACAGGCAGCTGATCTGGCACACCCACTCACTCTGTGCTAGACATCAAGGTTAGAAGAGCATAAATGTGTGACACACATCAAAAAAGCTTGTTGTTATTCTCCACACCAACAAATCTGTGTCACAGTATGACTGTTTAGGAAAAGTGCTCTACATAACATATTGCTATAGAATTCTTAACTCAGTATTTCAGTTTTTGATTTCTGGGCTTCTCCAGAAACAACTGCCAACTAAAAATGTGCAGACAGAAATGAAAAAATAACTTTCCTTTGGGGGGAAAAAGATGACAAGCACAAGCTCCTTGCCTAGGACTAACCAGTGCATAGCATGGATGTGGCTCCCCTGTTCCACTTCCAAGGACGTTAGAGTATCCCAGCAACATCTTCAGTCCAAAACAAATTTGTGTATTTATTCTTATCTTTTAGACCCTTCACTGTAACTCTTAGAGATGCTAGATGAGTAGTTTCTGAACTCCCAAAGCATTTTCAGTGGGAGAAATATTAATAATGACAGCAACATTATCATCCTTCTGGCAGTCAAGGGAGGGTGCACAGTTTTGCTAAAACAGAAAGACTATCGTGAGAAGATTTTGTCACTGCTCAGTGAGAAAAATCTTATGAGCCCCTGAAACGAGACCCAGGAAGTGGTTACAAGCAGGGGGTGATAGATTGTGTGAAGCAGTTAGAACAAGACAACGCCACTGATGGGACCTCATACCACAGACTATACCCAAGTCTGTATGGTTTAATGAAGATACATAAAGACGGCGTACCTTGTAGACAAACTGTCTGTATGATCCACTCACTCACCTATAACATCGCAAAGTTTCTGGCTTCGATCCTCAACCCATTGACAGGCAGCCCTAAACACCACATCCACAACACTTTGCTGTTTCTTGGGAAGGTGAGAGATGTTGTTATGGAGGCAGATGAATCAATGATCTTGTACAATGTTACATCTCTCTTTACTTGTGTAACAGTAACTGCGGCAGTGGAGATAGTTTGTAAGAGATTATAAGATGACCCCAACATCAGCAACAGAAACAACATTACAAACAAAAACAGGCGCAGACTCTTAAATGCGCTGTACAGTCTAATTACTGATACCACCAGTTTGTGTATTGTCATGATTTTTGTTTTTCCATTCTGGCTGACAGTGACTGTTTTTTTTTTTCTTCTTGTAGTTGAATAAAAAACAAACCACACAGTGATTGTTGGCATCTGTCACAGAGGCTGACATGTTTGAATGACGAAGAAAAATGACTATTTTGCTTTTAATTTAATTTAATTTGCTTGTAATTTACATTTGACATTAAGTTATTTTGTCCTTTGAAACAAATTAAAACTCACTTCAAAATGTAATACTGAAATCTATAGATTGTAATTTCAACACATATATGCAAAGATTAGAAAAAAAAACCTCAGGGTGGCTCGTTTTTATTTAGGCATTAAACTGGACGTCTACCACATACTTGTGTTGTTGCTGCCATCGGGAGCATTTTAATGGCATGGAATTAACATTTACGTGACACAGCACCTAGCTGTACCAGCTTTACAGAAGCACATAAGCGCAAACATAAAATAAAATAAAATAAAATAAAATAAAACTAGAATGTTGGCATCATGACAGACTGACGTCAACACCAAGAATAAATTACAAGGCTACTCCAAAGGTAAGAGTAAAAAACTAAAGAACAGTTATAAGACAGTTATATTAAAAGAAGGCGCTCTGGTTTAAATTAAAGGTCATTTCAAAGGAGATATAGATGATGCAGACAGGCAGCGATGCTTCACCAGAGGCTTCGTACTTCACACCTTCGTCATGTTGGCAGCGACTAGTGAAGAAAGATAGAAAGTGGAACTTCAGTTTTTTGTGCAAACACTTTTCTCGAGTTTGTGCCTGAGTCTGTGTGTTAGCATAACTTACGATCCTTGACCCACTGAGCTTTCGGATCAGCACAAAGCGGTCCGTCATTTGTGTGGAAACTAGAAATAAAATGAAAAAGTTATGGAGATGTATGTGTTTATGTTCGTGCATAGGGCAACATGTTCAGACTTACATTATAGCCTTCACACAGGGTGATCCTGCAGGCTGCTCACGGTAAGTTTGCCCCACCACGTCAGCGCTCATATTGCGGCTGGTGACCTGAACGCAGCACGGCCTTCTCCTTGGAGCATGGCGAGCTGAGAGAGGAAGTAGATCAGACAATTATGTATTTGGCCTGAGAAGTGTAATTGAACAGAAAATCCAAGTGAACTCCAGGTTTAAAATAAATAATAAAACTCCTCTAAATAATAATAATGATAAAAAAAAACATGGTTGTTGAAATGTTACTTGACATTTTGTAAATGTTTTTGTGCTTAACGCTGTAACCATTCTGACACTATGGAAACAAATAAGAAAATGACTTGATGAAACATCAAAGTGCATTACACATAGTAATTTAAACCAATCTGTTTCCACTAACAGATATGAAGAATTTGTTATTGTTCATTAACCCTGTTTATAAACAGGAAAAGTGGGCCAGCTGAGCAGAAGAAAATCTCACCACTTGGGGGCCTTCTTGAGGCATTTCTACATATTTATTTGGTGTAAGAGGGACAATGTGTTACAATGTAGCCACTGAACAATACTGCAGACATAACTATGCCAGATGTCTAAATAGCAAATGTCTATAAAGATGGTGTTTTGAATCTTTGTGTCACCCTTAAAATGTTGGCAGTATTGATTAGCCAGAGGCTTGTACAAGTCAGCTGACAGCATAAATTGCATAAATATGGTTTATCAATCCAAACGATATATAATCTGAAAACTTCTACTAAACCTTCACTTTAAAAAAACAAAACAACAAATTTAGACATAAAGGAGCATCTTTTGAAAGACTAACTGACCAAATTTATCCTGGGAAACACTGTCTACTACAGACATCTGGTGCTTGGTGGGTAGAAGGTGAGAGTGTAAAAAATGGACAGAATGCAACTGGTGTCAAAGTTTATATAAACCATTTTTTTCAGCTACATATGAAATAAATAAAAGGACTGGGTAGTTAGGATGTGCAGTAATAGCTGTCGGTTAATTCATGTTCAAGCTAGTGAAGCTATACCCACTCAATGTCACTCCTACTGTAAGATACACAAACTGTAAGATATGTGTTTGATGTTACAGTAGGTAAGCTCTACCTACTGTAACATCAAACACATATTACTCCTGTTTTACCCCCAAAATAAGCAAAGTATATCACACACGTGCTCAAAAACAGAGCTGTATAGTGGATGTGTCAAACATGTCTCGCTAAAGCATAAAAATGCAGTGAAGCCTTAAAAGTCTTCAGTTTACTACACAGGCATGACAGTTTGCAGAAAGTTGCAAGTTTTTCTAGATCTTGCCAACTTATTTTTAACCATTAAGAGTAAAAAAACCCAATGCAAATGAATGTTCTGTACTTTTCTACGTCCACTGTGATCTGTAATAATCATGTAGTGAGACCCACTGTTGGAACTCCACTCCACTATCTCAGGGTGTAAATGTTTACTTCTTTATATTAAAATGAGAGTTGGTTACTATGCAATTGTATAACTGTTTGCGCAAACTTGAGATCGACTTGGCCTAATTGTGGGCCATTTACACCTTTCATGCAGACAAAAATAAATGCATGTGTACATGAAAGCAGGCCTAAGCAGCAGTAACGTTGTTACGAAACTAGCCTGAGATGAAAAGCTAAGTCCCTGCAGTGAGGTAATGACAAATTCAGTTTAACTCCTTTTTATTTATATAGCGGCAAACCACAACAACAGTCTTTTTAAAGTGTTTCATATTGTAAAACAATGACCCTACAGTAATATAGACAATATTCAATCAGTTTAATACATCTTATCTCTCTTTTTTTCTTTAGAGAAGAAAACACAGTTACCTGCAGAGAGCTGCCAGCACAGATAGACCGAGAGCAGAAGGAGAGCGATGGTGTGGATCTTCACGGACATTTTCACTGGTGGTCTGGCTCACCGGTCAAGTTGCAACTAACACAAGTTGATTAATGTTTGGATATTTATTAGAGAGTGAAGGAAAATATGCAGAGAGAACTGCTGACGTGCTTCTGTATGCCTGTGCGCTTGTGAGTATGGTTGTGTGCTTGTCTGTGTGGTTGTGGTACATCACACCTCCACCCCTTTTCAAGTTTGAACTTCTAATATACCAGCTTTCCGAGAAAAAGCTTCTCACATACACAGAGATGTGCAAAGACACTTAAATGCGGTCTACAGTCACATGATTGATGCTGCCAGTTTGTGCATTGTTATTTGGGACCCTGATTATATTTGTTTTTCCATTTCGACTGACAGTAAATTCCCAGCACTTCCTTCTAGTTAAAATAAAAAAACAAACAAACCACAACATTTCCACGTTGACAGAATTTTTTTGTCTGCTTATCTAGGTATCAACAAATCCTCAAACTCTAAACCTTCTGCTTGTAATTTAAGCCATTTAATTGAACTATATAAGGTTTCCTCTTAAAGTTTAACTGTTTTTCCCCTGAAACAGGTATAATTAAAGAAATCTAGAGACACTACAACTGCTTCGTTGATCCTTCTAATATACTTTTTAGCAGAAGATCAGAAAAGTTTCACACTCTGCTCTAGAGGAAATGTAAATTGTGACAGAAATATGAAGTTGTTGATCGTGTTAGTTTGATGAACCACACACGCAAAGATCAAAATTTTCAGATACTTTTCTGACTGAGTAAATCCCCCAGTTAAAATATTTCTCTTCAGCCATATTCATCATCATCATCATCATTTATTTATATAGCACTTTAAAAACACACCTGCTAGACCAAAGTGCTGTACAATACTAATATGCACATAGTAATAAAACCAGACATAGCAAAATAAATTATAAAAAAATAAAATAATAAGAAGAAGAAATGTCAGTTACCCACAGAGTTAAAAACCAGGGAATAAAAATAGGTTTTTAATAAAGACTTAAAAACTGGCACTGATGTAGCCTGTCTAATATGGAGAGGAAGGATATTCCAAAGCATTGGTGCTGCAACAGAGAACGCTCCGTCTCCTCTACGTTTCAGCCGTGACTTTGGCAGTTTATCAGGGGGAAAATGGTGTTGGTGTGTTATTTAATTTGCCCTCCTCGTAGCTATTGGCTACAGCTGTATTCACTTTTATCTGGGCTTAAATTTAGGCCCATGGCCCTAAATCAATGAACTGGACCTGTCTAGGTTTGTGCTGTTGGTGCATTTTTTTGAGTATTTCTATTGGAATTATTGGGTGTGATTATAATATTGTCAAGACTTGAGTGAGAGTCTGGTGTTTCTCCACTGGCTTCCTGTGTTAACCCGTGTCTGCTTCCTGATTCCACACTTTGCCCTACTAACCTGGCATCTAGTTAGTCAGCGAGGCTGTATTTAAGACCAACACTGTCATAATTTCTCCACCAGTTCGTCAGCTACCTCATGGTGGTAACCAGGCCTTATTGCTTCTTCTGTTCATGCTCATGGTTTTAACTTACCTGGTTTTCTTGTGCCCACAGTTTCCTCATCAAGTCACCGCTTTGCTCACCCGCAGCTCAATGACCTGGATGCTGGTCTTGTTGGTAAGATTCTCCACACCTCTCTGCAATCTGTTCCTTGGGATCAAAACTACTCACTGTTTCACCCACCTGTGCTCCTGCCCATCATCTCCTCTGGATCATAAGAATAAAATAGGGTTGGAAGCTCATTTACTCACTCACCTCACGGACCCTCACTCGGTTTCCCTCCCCAGAGTCTTACTACCTCCTTCCACAGAATCAGTATTCCTCTCACCTCCTTATATTCACTCCTCACTTCCAGGTCCATTTCCATGCACTGGCCTTCAGGGCCCTATGACAAATATGGCTTCCATATTGGACTCCTCTGCACTGAGGAGTTTCTGCTTCAGTCCTCATGTGAAATTAAAATTCTATTTGTCTCTTACTAATGATCGCAACTTGTTAACACACACTTGCTGTTAGAAAACATACCACCCCATTATCCACATAATGTGAGCACTTTTTTTGACTGAATGGGTCAAGGAAATAGATATAGGTCAATCTTGTTGAAATAAAATAAAGTTCTGTAAGAATTACAGAAATAATTATACCATTAAAAAAACATACATTTACATTTTGATTTGAGCTGAGCATAAACAGAGAATTTGTAGCAGTGGCCTCCTGATAGCACCTTCAGCCAACACATCCAGCTGTTTCTCGTACACAAACAGATGTTTCTGTTGTCGTTTAAATGCATTCTTATGCATCACATCCTCAGAAGCAGGAAATTAGAGGTCATCCAGGTCTTCATGTTGTTAAGTTGTTGGTTGGTTTATAAAACTGGTATGTGTATTCTGGCTTTGTGGATAGATAAAACTAGGTATCGTCTTTGTCATAAGAGGGAAGCAGGTATAATATACATTGAATTAGTCCTAGCACAGAACCCTGTGAAACTCCTTAATTAATCTTTGTGTGTTATCTGTTTAGCTCCATTCAAACCTATTCATTCATGACTACCTCACAAGTGATCCTAGTGGCTGAGTCCATCTATTATATGCAGTCTTTAGCAAAGTGTAAATGCAGTCCTGGCTTTGTCTGTTGTCAGTAGCCATACTTAGCAGACTTCTACTCCAGGCTATGCCAAACACAATACATGCAGTTACATATTTAATTAAACTTTACCAAGCAGGATGTTGTATTTAAATGGGACATTTTACAGGATGGTAGTAACGCTGATATCCATTATGAACAACCCACGTCACCCTCTGTAAGAGTCTGTGAGCGCACTGAGCAGCTCCTTTAGTCAGACACTGAAACAACCTCGTTGCAGGAAGGAGCGCTTTGACACACCATTCATCCTGACAGCAGTTACACTCCTCAATCACAATGTCATGAGTCACTTGGACACTGTGGTCATCCACAATTACCACCTCATGCACAAAATGCATCTTTCACATATATGGACCTGTGCATGTATATGTGTATGTATATTTATATTTATTGTGTATGTATGTATGTGTATTTGTGCTTGTTTGTGTGTGCATATACATGTCTATACTTATAGTTACTTGGATACTTATAGATATCTATTACTTACATAGTAATAGTAGTATTAGAATAGTTTAACTTTATTACTTGCATATCTCCACAACCCTCCATCCATAACACATACTGTGTAAGCGTGTACACAGAACCTCAGCTACTGTGTTATATATTGTATATTGTGTTATCTTATTTATTTTGTGTTCCGTGACTTTATATTCTTGGTATACTCTTTGTATTCTTCTGCTATCTGTACGTGAGCTGTCGTCATGCACAAATTTCCCCACTGTGGAATAAAGTCTTATCTTATTTTAAACTTAAATACATGCAGTACTGATCAAATGACCTGATAAAAAGGACCACGTGGCTCTGGTGGCTGAGCTGCACTTCTGACACAGAAGTGCAAAAGATATTAAATGATAAATATTATGTGCTACAAGTGCGGCCTGATGGAGGCTCAGTACTGAAATCGAGACTTGAGGTCTGTTATTTGACAAAAGGCTCTAAGAATACAATAATTTTTAGCTAGAAGACAGCAAACCTTGTGATTGCTCAGGCTTCTTTAGAGTCACGCACTAGATCTGGAAAAGAAACGTGACCAAAAAGGACTGACAAAAACCAAAAATGACAGCGGTACTGTACCATATTTAAAGACTGGCCGACACATGAGTGAAAAGGCTTACCACTTCCTAGTTTGACAGGGCTTCAGGACCCACATGACTTATGATACAGAGAAAAGAAATGACTGGGCTCTGAATCAGCAAACTGATGTCAGCATTTAGTAGAAAGAAAAAACTGTTAGGCAGCCCACAACTAAACAGCAACTCCTCCAGACAGTTCAGAGGACAGAAATACACGAATAAATGAAGAGGTGGTGTCATATTATAATGGAGGTGGAGGCGGAGAGGTGAAAATAGAAAGGAATATTCCACACTCTGACATCAAGTCCAGGAATTCTTTACTTTGAAAAGATTAAACTAAACTTTGTCGAAACATCTCAGTAAGGTTGAGCTGTATTTGGTAGTCTTTTGCATTTCAGAAAGAAAAGGCTTCCTCCTTTTCAGTCGTTTTCTAACTTTACTGTCATGAACTCTAACATCTTTAAGATCTTGTGAACTTTTTTTTTAGCAGCTATCTGGACTGTTTCCACTTCTCGCTGTAGAGTGGGCGGCCTTCAAAATGTTTGGAAAGTACCCCATAACCCAATATTAAGCATCAGTTGCGCCCCTGAGATCACAGCTGGTGTCTTTCATACTCAGCGTTGTGTTAACACCCATTGAATAGACACTGCTAAAGGTTTCACAATGGTGCACACACTTGCTGGTGATTAAGTGCGTTTGGTTAGCAGGACCTTGTTGCTATTTAACCTCTGAATCGCTAGTTTTTCATAGACGGCTTCTGCATTTTGACTTCATGGGTGTTAAAAAATAATGGTGCTGTGTAATATGTCATGTTTTGTTGTTCATCTTGCATTTAAATAATTTAGAAACGGTTAGAAACCAGATTGCCTTTTTAAATAGCATTCTGACATGTAAAACCTCAGACTGAATGGGGGAGTAGTTTCTTTTTCACATGATTGTAGGAGAGTAGTGACACACTGTCACAGGCTCCCACAGTCTGCAGGTGGTTTTCACAGCAAAGTGGTATCACTGTTTTTAAAAACTGTTTTTATGTCTTTATGCACCTGCCTTTTGTGTTGGACAAGGAAGAAAACATGAGACGCTTATAGATAAAAACACTAAATTCCAGTGATGTGTTAGTTATGAGTTGCTGGGGTTTGTTTGCAAACCAACAAACACTATATTTGAAGCACAGTGATAATTCAAACATACTGAAAAACATGAGAAAATATAATCAAAGGGGGGTTTGATGGAGGGCCATAATACCGCTTACAAAAAAAATACCTCACAATGTTTGTGTATATGTTTGTGTAAAGTTTCAGGGGAAAAACTAAATAAAAGAAAACGTGATGACAAAAAATATGTCGATTTTCTTTCCTGTTTTGAAATTAATTTGTGAGATCTTCAGTACCTCGTTACCTCGTGGTTAATCTAATGCTTCAACCACCAACCACAGGTGATGCAGAGCATGTTTTGTTCACAGTCTGACAAAATGGTTTCAGGTTCTCATACTTTTTTGGCCTTTTGCAGAAGAAAATGTCAGAAACATACATGATGAGATGCAGATTGAAGAAGAAGAGAAACACTGAATGCAAGATGGCATTTACACCTTTTATTTCTGATCACTGGTGCTGCTCCACATCTCCCATTTAAATTCAAAGTTGTGACAGGATTGCCAATAAATACATTTCTTCTAAAGACAATTAAATAAACTAGTGGACTGTAGTAGCAAACAAAATGTTGTACACTCAATACTGAGGGAATGAATATGCTCAGTAATAAATATTTATTCCGGTGGATCAAGTCAATTCAACTAATAGTCCCACCAATAAATTAATTGAAAGACATTAGATATTCAACATAGTAAATTAACATAACTATGTCCATCAAGTGTATATTATTATACACCAATATATTAGTTTGTATCAGATTAAGATTTGAACAAACATTGTTCAGAGGTATTTTCATCATCAGATGTCTCACAAGTGCTCATCTCAGAGGTAGATGAAGAGGATGGTAAACCGGTGGAGGCTGATGGAGGAAAGGTGGTGCATGTGATTGTTGAGAAGAGCTAGACTCGAGATTTAGATTTTGCTCTTCTGAAAGAAAAAGCAAAAACATTTATAAGACAACACATTAGTAACTGAAGGATTGATTACATGAGTGAAGAAAAGTCCAACTGAGCATGAGAGTGAATTAATGGTGATGTTAAACTCACTCAAGTTCTGCAATCTTGGCGTGAACCCAGCGAGCTCTCCCATTAATGCAGTAAAGACCAGACTGTGTCTGAAAGCTGCAGAAATGACAAACACATTAAGTATTTGTACATAATACATTTTATTAAATTCACTCGGCTCATTGTTCAGTCGAGTGTGTTGCTTTAAATGTATTGAAAAGTGACTTGAGGGAACTACTGTTGCAATTTAGCAATATATAATAATGTGCTCAATTCAAAACTACACATCTTTTAATTAATCAAGAAATAACATTAACATGGGTCTTTCAATCTATAACTTTGTACTAGCTCTATGTAGCCAGTTCTTTAAATTGAAAAACTAAGGCCTTGATTGATTAATTTAAATTAGGAGGCATTCTTAACCAAATAAATAGATCCAACCATTTGTTAATTAGTCTTTCAGGACGCTAGCCATTGTTTGAAGTTGTTGAAATATTACTTACATGACTGCATTGACACATGGAGGGTTTTTTCCCTGGACTCTGTATCCCAAGATTGGTTCTATAATCTTCTTACTGGTCACTGTTTCACAGCATTCAAACACCTTTGAAACTGCTGAAACACAGGTGAAGTTTTTATAAAGGCATTTTCTGTAAAATAAATCCATTTGAAGGAACTTAAACAGAGTCTATCTGAAATTCAAACTTACCATCTGATCCAGACACAGCCACAGCCACCAGGACAACAGCGACCAGCGCAAACAGACTTCCAGATTTTACCATTTTCAAACAGCTTGAAAGTTATTAGATTAAACAGTCAAGAAAGGATTATCTGTTGGTCTTTCCTCTCCCCTTTGTCTCTGAAGATCCTGGTGAACTGACAAACATCTTGAGATGCTGGATACTTAAAGGCCTGAAAGCAGAAGCAATCTTTTAATTAGTCATCTTACTCATTCTGCATGTAATGCACTTTCTTTCAATCTAAAAAAGAATTTCAATACATTTCAAGCCAGAAACACTCATTGCACAGTTTTAATCGGAAATTTGGCAATAGTTTGAGTATCTGATAGGGGGTGTTAGGAGTTCAACAGACGCTGTGAGTCACACTAATGACACGACTTATTTTATTAATAGACTACATAAAGGAAATGAATTTAATAAAGAATCTATAAAGAAATAAGACTGTAGATCAGTTATTTATTCTAAACTACAACAAAAATTCTCTCAGTTACTATAAGTTAATAACTTATGATGCTTTTTTTAAAGACTTTTCACTTAACCGTTGTCATTTGATGAAGGTCACCTCTGTGGCATTCATGACACAAACTCTTTTGCAATATTTCTGGGCAGGGCACATTAAGTATGCAGTCATAAGTATGTTCCAGTGCTGTGACGCATGGACATGTCTCACCAGTTCCACCCATGTGCAAGAAAGCTCCAGGGTTCAGGGGAAACAGAAGAAGGTCTTTTTTTATTAATTAGAGGAAGTAAGTGAAAGCAATGGTGAAACTAAAGTGTGTCCTATTCACTGAGTTAAAGCAGGAGCACACTCCACAATCCCTGTAGATTTATGTAAAATACTGTGCCCTGAAAGTAAAAAAAATAATGACATCGGTAAATGTGTAGAGAAAAAGGAACTTACTGTAAAGTACAATAGACATCAAAAACTCAGCTGAATATCTGGTGTGACACTGTTTTAAAGTGGCACTTTTTTTCCCAAGTAGACTCAGACGCAGGTGGCTGGAAAATTTAGGTGGCAGTAGTGATGTTCCCAGGAAAAATATCAAGTCTGGAGTTCTGTTGTTGTTTGTTTATTGCCAGAAAAAGCCAAATGAACAGAACATCATGACATACGGAAAGCAAAAGGAAATCCACACATCTTCGCATGTTAGCACTTTTCTATTCCTATCATTAATCCATGATTTCCTCCGCTTTCTTTGCTGTACATGGAGCCTCCCAGGATCCATCTGCCTGACTATCCCACTTTTTCTTTGGTAGCCTCTTCCTTTGAATTCAACCACCAAGTCCTCTTGTCTTCTTTCCTCTGTAAGAAGGATATATTTAAAACAATATCAATAATAATCCCTCAACTTCAATACACTTCTCCAAATAAAACCAAACAGTCATTCCAAAAACAGCATTGCTATGTTCGTTTAGTTAAAAATCAGGCACACAAACCAATAGGTGAATTTTTTCTCTATACACATTTAGAGTCTCCAGAAATTAGCTGCAACCCTGAATTTCTCAACACATGAATCTGGGTCAGTCAGAAGATACACTGAGCCGTCTTTACCCTGCCAGCTCCCTGGTACGAAGCCTAGTTAATGTCCAGCTGAGTCCACCAGAGAACAGAGCAGGTAGCAGAATTCACAGTAAGAAAGTGGGCATCATTCATACTTCCTGCTGCATGATGCAGCCGAATCCAGATTGAGGTTTTCTTTCAAACATGGACTGTTTCTATTAGATAGATATTGTCATATCTATCTAGATATTCTAGACTTGACTACTGTAATTCATTATTATCAGGAAGTCCTAAAAACTCCCTGAAAAGCCTTCAGTTAATCCAATATGCTGCACCATTAGTACTCACTAATTTAATTTAATATCCTGTTCATCACATACTGGTTGTTGAATAATCAGGCCCCCATCATATTTTAAAGACCTCATAGCAACTTAGCACCCTATTAGAGCGCTTCGCTCTCACACTGCAGGCCTACTTGTTGTTCCTAGAGTATTAAAAGTAGAATGGGAAGCAGAGCCTTCAGTTTTCAGGCCCCTCTTCTGTGGAACCAGCTTCCAGTTTGGATTCAGGAGACAGACACTATCTCTACTTTTAAGATTAGGCTTCAAACTTTCCTTTTTGAGAAAACATATAGTTAGGTTCGATCAGATGACCTTGAACCCTCTCTTTGTTATGCTGCAATAACGCCAGTCTACTGGGGAATTCCCCTGATTCACTCGCCTCTTTTTACTCTCTTTGTGTTTTCACAGTATTCTGTGTTTCTCCACAGAGTGTCTTTAGTCTTGTCTTCCTCCTCTTACCCCCAAACGCCATGGTGGATGGCTGCCCTTCCCTGAGCCTGGTTCTGTAGAAGGTTTCTTCTGGTTAAAAGGAGTTTTTCCTTCCCACTGTTGCCAAGTGTTTGGTTAAAGGGAATCATGTGATTGTTGGTAGTTTCTCTGTATAATTGCAGGGTCTTTAACTTACGGTATAAATCAGGTGACTGATGTTGTTGTTTATTGGCTTTATATAAGTAAAATCTAATTATGGGGTGACCGTGGCTCAGGGGGTTGGGAAGCGTATCTGTAACCGGAAGTTCGCCGGGCTCTCTGTCCTGGTCGTTGTGTCCTTGGGCAAGACACTTTACCCTACCGCCTACTGGTGTTGGCCAGAGGGGCCGATGGCGCAATATGGCAGCCTCGCTTCTGTCAGTCTGCCCCAGGGCAGCTGTGGCTACAACTGTAGCTTGCTTCCACCAGTGTGTGAATGTGAGAGTGAATGAATAGTGGCATTGTAAAGCGCTTTGGGTGCCTTGAAAAGCGCTATATAAATCCAATCCATTATTATTATTATTATTATATTTAAGTAATTGTGTTTTCTGGTGCCACACTCTCATGATTAGTAGCGGCTTTTGCCCAGTCTGTGTACAACTGCAGGAACTCTCTGTTTGTTCTGATTCCCCTTTTAAGGTTAATGCAAAACTGCATGAGCCACTGAAGGGAAAAAGACAGGCATGCATGTCTAGTCTGTACCTTTTTGCTTATTTTACATAAAATAATGTCAGAAGCTCACACATGGAAATAAAAAGATGGATGCAAGATCACCATTAATTTAATATTTATTTCAGTCTATCACAATTTAATGAAGATTTCAAATAAATAAATATCTCATGACACTGACAAAAGGAATATATGGATTATATCAGAATGCAATACTGAATGCAAACTCAAACTTGTAACCATCATGGTTGCTCAATTTAACCTTTAAGTCATGACAGTATTTCAAGTAAATAAATATCTTAATTTATCATCAAGACACACCTGCATATAGTAATAATAAAAGCATAAAACTCTTCTACATGTTGAATAAAGTAACATATAAATACTTATAAATACACTTTCTGATATTTTTTTTCCTCTTCTGCTGTTCTGTGAAATAATTTCACTTCTAAAAAATTGAAAAAACTACATATTCAGCCAAAGAATTTAACAATACATTATTAACAATGTACCAGTGATTTTAATATTTATTTAAAAGGCCTTTTCTGGGTTTATTTTTGTTTGTTTTACTAATATCCCGGGGTTTGCAGAGGTGTTTACATCAGATGGCGTCCTAATCGTTCTTGCTTTCTGAAAAGGTCTCGCCGGCTGACATCTCAGAGGTCGCTGAGGAGGAAGGTAAAGCTGTGGAAGATGATGAAGGAGAGGCGGTGGATGTTATGATGGAGAGAAGGGAGACTGGAGATGTAGTGGCCACAGACGGTGTAGTGGACTGGGCTTTAGCGTTCCTGAGGGAAAAACAAAAAAAGAAAAACATGAGACTTCAGGTTTGTAACTGAAGGACTGATTCCATTAGTGGCGAGAAGTCCAAGTGAGCATGTGAGTGAATGAATGGTGATGTTAAACTTACTCGAATGCAACAATCTTGGCATGAACCCAAGGAGCTCTCCCATTGATGCAGAAAAGACCGGACTGTGTCTGAAAGCTGCAGAAATGACAAGCAAATTAAGTATTTGTACTTCAACAAATACATTATTTTTTTATATACAACTAACTCATTATTAACAAGCGAGTATGTTGGTTTTTTCTTTTAAAGTTTTGAACAATAAGCTTAATTTAAAACCACACAATTTAGAAAATTAAATGAAATACCATTAAAATGGGCCTTCAGATGTACAATTTTGGACTAAGTCAAAGTATGTTAAACTGGAAAAGCAAAGGTCTATTAAATGTTAACTGTCTTTTTGTACTGTAGTCATTGCTTTAAGGAGTCAAAATATTACTTACATGACTGCGTTGACACAAGGAGCGTTTGCTTTCTGGACCAAGTATCCCAAGATCGGCTCTGTGATCTTCTTATTGGCTACAGATGTGCAGCAGGAGGCCAGCTTTACTGTTGAAGCAGGAATTTCATTTTACTTAAATGCATTTTTATATAAAATAAAATTCAAGAAACTTTATCAGAGTTTATCTGAAATTGAAACTTACCATCTGACCCGGACACAGCCTCAGCCAGCAGGACAACGGCGACCAGCGCAAACAGACTTCCAGACTTCACCATTTTGAAAAAGCTTAAGAAATATGAAGTTAAATAGTCAGTAAATGAGTATCTATTGGTTCTTCTTCTCCCTTTGTCTCCGGAGGGCTCGATGTACTGACAAACGTCTTAAGATGTTGGATACTTAAAGGCACCGAAAGCAGAAGTGATCCTTCCGGGTTAGTCATCATCCTTCTTTTTTTCTGATTTTCTTCTCATTTCTTTTCATTCACGTGAATGACTTTAATGCTGATTTAAGAGGAATTCTGACGAACTTACATCCGAAAGCACTTTCATCACACTTTCAGACGGAAATTTGGTCAATGGGTTTTTCTAAGTATCAGACTGTGGGTGTTAGGATTCCTGCAGGAGCTACAATTTAAATGAACAGACATCCAGAAAACATGACAGCAGACAGCAGAAGACAAAGACAAATCTCTCATTTTAATTAAAGGAACAGTCCGTATGCTTTGCCTCTTCATCCACTTTAGACTTGCTCTCACTTGTTTCTTACTATCCCACTTTTTCTTTGGCAGCCTCTTTCTTTGAATCCTGTTCTGTACTTCCTCATTCTACCACCACCTTTTCCTATTTTCTATCCTCTGTCAGCAGGACATTCTTTAACCTCCTACGACCTGAACTCTTCCACAGCAGCATTTTTAATTTCTCTTTGATATTTGTTCACACTGGGGCCCAATGAATGTAAAAACAAAGAATTACCAGATTTTTTTTAACCTTATTTTTGTTTTTAAGAAAAATAAGAGCCAAATATGAGGATATTTGTTTAAAATTTTGATAGAACAGTAGCAGTATAATGACTTCGTAAGTGGATATCAGGCCCATGTAGAGCAAAATTGAGTATTTTGGTCTAAATAACCCAAAATGTGATGTTCACATATGTGGACGCCAGGTCCTAGGAGGTTAAAAAAATAAAAATAAGGATCTAAATATCCAAATGGCCATTAAGATATCATTGGTTGCTGCAAAGATATAATGAAGTAAATACTACTAGATTCACAGAGAATTAGTTTCACTGAACAGTATGTAAATCTTTATCAAAGAGATTGATCGTTCTTACCAGCTGTGTTAGGATATCAGCATGTTACACAACAAAACGTGAAATGATATTTGACTCATAATAAATCCAAAGAAAACGAGTAAAGCAGTAAAACAACTGAAGAATCCAATAAAGCTGGTACAGCGGGCAACTAAGAGGTGACAGGACTATAAACACACATCCTCACACACACACAAATATTCATTAGGTACAGATGGGAAAGAACCACAGATATTGGGAAAGTAAGCAGCAGAACAGATCTTCACAAAGAGAACCAAGAAAAAAAAGGACAAAAATAACTTTTAAGATGAAAAAGGAAGTAACTTAAAGATAAATATGAAAAAGACAACAAACCCACACCAAGGTGGACAAAGACAGGGGAACACAAATAAATTGTTATTTAAACTCTATAATTTCCTAATTTGTATTTTATCAGCAATATCCTCAGATTTACCCTAAAATAATAAGCATGTAAATCAAGCAGGATCTTCTGGGATTGTCAGTTTCTTGAACAGCCAAAAAGCGAGTCGTGTAAAAATGTGTTAAAATGCTGATTTCTGCTGTTGCAGATTCAGGCTGTAAACAGGTTTACAAAATATAAACACATCTGATTAATGAAATGGTTTGTGGCTTTACAACTAATTTCTTCTTTCAGACCAGCTGTAAACCAGACTCTCGTTTTTTCGTCTGTAGCTGTCTGTTACACTTCCCTTCCACTGATCTGAGTAACTAGGCTGGGCGTGTTGACTTCGCTTATACACATTTTTATTTAGTGCTGATTAGCATGTGTTTGCAGCTGTTTAATGCATCTGTATGTGTCATAGGTTCAGGGGGACTGCTGAGATCCAGGGGTTATTAATTACACCACCATACAATTAGACAGGATACTACCCCAAAACAAAAGACATGAAGGAGGACTGATGACAGACAACACTGTTACCTCATTACACTCAGCTGAGCTATCTTTACAGAGGACGATAGGCGAATAAAAAGTGAATGCATGTGTGCTGAGATAAAAAAAAAAAAGTGATTATTTGTCTCCCGTTGTGTTCTAATTACCCAGAATAGTTTCAGACAGTTCTGATACTCTCACAGTGTTTGAACTTAATATGTGAAAACAGTCATATGAAGCTGCAGCTGCATGAGCCACTGAATGTGGTCTGAACAGATAAAGAAAGGTTCTGCTAAAAAGGAAATAAAAAGATGGATGCAGGATCATCATTAATTCAGTGTTTATTTCTGTCCGTCGCGATCTTCACAACAAAATTATTCAATTAAATAAATATCTCATGACACTTTCTCTGAAATATTACACAAATGAATTTCACCCAAATGCATTTGTTTGATCTACGTATAGATCATAAAAATGGATGAATACTTAATGCAACATCAAAATTCTAACCATAGTGGTTGCACAACTCAGATTTAAGTTAAAATATGTCAAGTAAATAAATATCTCTATTTTTCATCAAGACACGCCGGCATGTGGCAATAAAAATGTAAAACCTTTCCACACAATAACATGTAAACACTGACGAATTCACTTTCCTATAAACGTTTCTCCTGTACTGTAGAAGCACAGATAAATTAAATTAGACTAAAAAAATTACTTTTAATTAATGGATTCAAATACATATTCACCCTAATAATTTAACAATAAATTATTGGTAATTATTACTAATTTTTGACTTTGTTCTTTCTTCATCAGATGGCGTCCTACTCGTTCTTGCTTTCTGAAAAGGTCTCGTCGGCTGACATCTCAGAGGTCGCTGAGGAGGATGGTAAAGCCGTGGAAGATGATGAAGGAGAGGCGGTTGATGTTATGATGGAGAGAAGGGAGACTGGAGATGTAGTGGCCACAGACGGTGTAGTGGACTGGGCTTTAGCGTTCCTGAGGGAAAAACAAAAAAAGAAAAACATGAGACTTCAGGTTTGCAACTGAAGGACTGATTCCATTAGTGGCGAGAAGTCCAAGTGAGCATGTGAGTGAATGAATGTTGATGTTAAACTTACTCGAATGCAACAATCTTGTCATGAACCCAGGGAGCTCTCCCATTGATGCAGAAAAGACCGGACTGTGTCTGAATGCTGCAGAAATGACAAGCATATTAAGTATTTGTACTTCAACAAATACATTATCTTTAAGTTTGTTTAATAGTATTGAATTTGATTGATTAAAAGCCACACAATTAAGAAAATTATTGGAAAAACTGCTAAAATGGGTCTTCAGACTAACTCTGTATATAAAGTGCATCAAGCTGAAAAGGCTGCTATTTATTTATCTTTAACAATCTTTAAGGAGTCTAATTGTTGCTTTAAGATGTTTAAAGTGCTGCTTACATGACTGCGTTGACACACGGACGCCTTGCTCTCTGGACCAAGTATCCCAAGATCGGCTCTGTAATCTCCTTATTGGTGACAGTTTTGCAGCAAGTGGCCAGTTTTTCTGTTGAAGCAGGGATTAAGTTTTAATTGAAATGTATTTTTATACAAAACAAAGCCTGAGAGATTATAAACAGAGTTTTTCTAAAGGTTAGCTTACCATCTGATCCAGACACAGCCACAGCCAGCAGGACAACGGCGACCAGCGCAAACAGACTTCCAGACTTCACCATTTTTAAAAAGCTTGATAAATACGAGATTAAACAGTAAATGATTATCTGTTGGTCTTTCTTCTTCCTTCGTCTCCAGAGAGCTCGATGTACTGACAAATGTCTTGAGATGTTGGATACTTAAAGGCGCTAAAAGCAGAAGTGATCCCTCTGGGGTTTTTTCTTCCTTCTCTTTTCCTATCGATGCTCCTTTTTTCATGAATGAATAAGTTTAATGCTGACTTCAGGGGAATTCCAAGACACTTACATCCGAAACCACTTTCATTGCACAATGTCAATCCTAAATTTGGTCATGGCTTTTCCCCAACGATCATATTGTGGGTGTCGGGAGTCCTCAAATCATGCTTATGGCAAGTTTCTTTTTTTTTATGACTTGATTTATTCGAAGAACTAATAAAGAGGAAAGACTGAATCTGTTGTCTAACTTAATTCAAACAAATCATTCCTTAAGTGCAAAAATTCTCAGTTATATAAATTCATGATTAAACGTTTTTTTAAAAAAAACATTAAGTGATTCTTATTTTTTGAAGGTCACCTCTGTGGCATTCATGATACAAAACCGTTGGTCATCATTGTGGGCAGGGCACATTAAAGTGTGCAGTCACAAGTGTGCTTGGGTACTGTGACGCATGGGCATGTCACAACATCGACCTCTGACCTCCCACCCATGTGCAAGAAACTGTGCAACGCCAGCGTCTGGGGGAAACAGAAGAACGTCTTCCTAGGTTTGAAAAGTTTGCAAATAACGGGAAGTGAAATTGAGGAATGTCCTACTCATCCAGTTAAATGGAAAGACACGTTTTTCTAGATGTATGTAAAATACTGAGCACTGAAAGTAAAGTGAGGATGTTTTTAAAACTAATGAGATTAATACATTTGTAGAAAACAGCAAACTACATGTAAAGTACAATAAATATCAAGAACTCACATCAGTATTTGGTGTAATACCACTCCGGGTCATTTTTTTCCAACAGTATTTTTTATAAAAAGGCAAATGAACATTCACTAGCTGGGCCCACGTCCTCAGTTTAGGTTTTCACAGCGTTTTGGTAGGTAAGAGTGAATGCTTTGACATGCTGCAGTTTGGAGAAGGCTTCAAAGGGGACTGCCGACGGCTCCTGGGCTCCCAGATCCCCATGTAAAACAAGTAGGGAGGGAGGGTGGGGTACGTAAACGAGAATGAACAGCTTGCAGAACTGAGGGAACCTATATAGATGACAACAGGAAAGAGCATGTTTGGAGGCGTCGTCATGCTCCTGAAATTCCGATACATAATCTCCAAAACATTCAGAAAAGATGAGACACAAGAAGCAACAGACAAGCCATTTATCTTAATCACACCAAAGGAAGTCCAAGTTCAGACAAAAGTAGGAAAAAGAGAAGACAAGAGACAAAAATAACCACTAATTCATCCGGATACATACACTCTAATTTGTATTTCATCAACCACAACAACCTAAATAAGCAGGTTTACCAAACAGCAGCTTCTGGGACTGTCAGTTTCTTGAAAAGCCAAAAAGTGAATCTGTGCTCAGACGTACTTCCGCTGTAGTAAAGTCAAGCTTTAAGCATGTTTACCAAAGATAAACACATATCATCAGTGAAACACTTTTGACCTTTATAGCTAATTTCCTCCTTCAGACCAACTGTAAACCAGAGTTTTTTCTTTCTTTTTATCTGTAGCTGTCTGCTGCACTTCACTTCCGCTAATCTGAGGAGCTCAACTGGACGCGCTGACTCTGTGTGTCAGCGCGTCCTGACTGTGTGTCGTCAGTGCAGCACACATTCATATTGTATCCGGAAGTATTCACAGCGCTTCTCTTGCTTCAGAGTTTGTCATGTTACAGCCTGATTGCAACATGGATCAAATTCATTTTTCACCGTAAAAATTCGACACAATACAGCGTATTACTTACATGACTGCACTCACACATGGATACGTTGCCCTTGGCTACTTAATGGTGACGTTTGCACTGCAAGTAGCCAGCTTTACTGTTGAAGCTGAAATTATATTTTAATTAAATGCATTTTTAAATAAAACAACCATCTGAACCATCAAACAGAGTTTATATGAAATTTAAATTTACCGTCTGACCCATACACATTCAGGACAGTACCAGGACATGCTACCAGGACAACAGCGACAAGCACAAACAGACTTCCAGACTTTACCGTATACTTAAAGCTTGACAAATATGAGATTAAATTGTCACTGTTGGTCTTCCTTTTCCAGTTGTTTCTGGAGAGCTCAGTGAACTGACAACATTTCAAAGAGGGGAGATCATTAGAAGGAATTGAACATGATTTATTACATTTGAAAAAACTGAATTCAGTTTGAAATATTTGGCGGTTAGACTTCGATGATCCATCGCAGCAGAATGGATTCCCAGCTGTGATAGGGATTGGGGCGGATGCCCCTGAATGTAAACACTGATGGTGGAGATGAAGATGGAGGCTTCAATGATGAGTGATGAGAGACGGTGATCAGGAGGTTGGTTGCATGAAAGTATCTGCAAGGGAGAATGACAGATGCTCAGCGAGATTTAAAGTACGCAGATTGGAGGCCTTAAGAAGGCTGAGAGAAAGCTGATTGGACTAGAACAATGATTTGTGTGATGTAGAGCTGAGATTAGCTACCAACACCTCAGAAGCCGACAGCTGGCTGTAGCTCAGGAGGTAGACCAGGTCATCCCTGTCTGCTCCAGTCTGCATGCCAAATGTCCATGGGCAAGATCCTAACCACAAGTTCCATCCATCGGAGTTATAATGTGCGGAGTTACATTTGTGTGATTACAGATCTTCCTCTTACGTTCACTTTCTCTTATGTTGAATATTAAAGTATATTAAAGGTCTGAAAGGAGAAGCGATCACTCTCTTCCTTCTTCCTGCTTTTTCCTTATTCTTTCTCTTATTTTTAAATTCTGATCTCAGGGGAATTTAGAGACGGTTAAATTAGAAACACTTTCATTGCACAGTTTCAGTCCTCAATGTGGTCATGGGTTTTCCAGACTGTTAGATTGTGGGTGTTAGGACTCCTCAAATATATTCTTATGGCAAGATTCATTTTACTGACTGAGGATTTATTGAGGATTTGATAAAGAACAAAGACTCTGGATCAATAATAAAATTTCATCTAAACTGGACTGTAAAAGTAAAAAGGAATCTCTGTTAAAAAAAAACAACTTATGAATCAAAACTTAAAAAAAAATTTTTTTTAGCTAATCTCATTTTGTGAAATTACCTCTGAGGCATTCGTGACACATAATCTTTGGCAATCATTCTGGGAAGGGCATGCTAAAGTATGCAGTCACAAGTGTGCTGTGGTCTCATGATGCACCGTCACAACGTCAAAAGAGCCTTCAGTTACAGCATAAACATGATCTGCAGTCTCTGTAGATCTATATCTTGTACATATCTTTCTTGTGTAAATGTAAATTTGTCTGTTATTGTGTAAATACTTACGCTATTGTGTACTTCACACACATGGAGAAATGGCAAACTGCCTTTCATTGTTCTTGTAACATGACAATAAAAAGCTATTCTATTCTATTCTATTCTAAACTATGGACCACTGAAAATAAATTAAGGGCACTTTTACATACAATGACATTGATAAATTTGTAGAAAACAAGCCCCGTCATTCTACAAAGATATGATTGGACTGTAAATGCAGACACACACACATCATATATTTGGCACAGATGGGAACAAACAAGACACTGAGACAGCAAAACCACAATAAAACCTCAGGATTCCCCAGGATCCAGTTTAAATACACGAGTCAAGGCTTAGTTACTCATTTGTTAAAATGTTTATTTTTGTTGTTGTATTGGGTTTTATTTTATATACAGTGAAAATACAGGGGCGATCGTGGCTCAACAGTTGGGAGTTAGCCCCGGCTTGGACAGTCTCGGTCGTTGTGTTCTTGGGCAAGACACTTCACCCGTTGCCTACTGGTGGTGGTCAGAGGGCGCCAGTGGTGCCAGTGTCCTGCAGCCTCGCCTCTGTCAGTGCGCCCCAGGGTGGCTGTGGCTACAATGTAGCTTGCCATCACCAGGGTGTGAATGTGTGTGTGAATGGGTGGATGATTGGATGTGTAAAGCGCTTTGGGGTCTTTAGGGACTAGTAAAGCACTACACAAATACAGACCATTTACCAAAATACTATGGCCATGTTACATATACTAAAAATAATATAGTAACTTTCTGACTTATATACTCAAGCTTTAGTGTCCTGTAATTTATTTACATTTTATATGATACTTTACAATGATGATAAAGGGCTATTTTATTCTATCTATTCTCCATTTCACACTATATATTTTGCATATGTACCAATTCTATTTTTGACCTCATAATTTGTATTAATGGTTGAGCCTCACATGTATGCATCATGATTTGTATTGATGGCTGGCTGTGACAAGTTTACACCTCTTACACATCTCAAGATCTCAAGATAGACGGCTGATTTCAACTATACATACTGCCCCAGATGTAAAAAGGTTCGCAATTATAACTGCCCCTGACTATACACTTGTCGTTGTTTCTGACCATATACAGTGGCTTGCAAAAGTATTCGGCCCGCTTGAACTTTCCCACATTTTGTCACATTACAGCCGCAAACATGAATCAATTTTATAGAAATTCCACGTGAAAGACCAACACAAAGTGGTGTACACGTGAGAAGTGGAACGAAAATCCTACATGATACAAACATTTTTTTAGAAATGAATAACTGCAAAGTGGGGTGTGCGTAATTATTCAGCCCCCTTTGGTCTGAGTGCAGTCAGTTGCCCATAGACATTGCCTGATGAGTGCTAATGACTAAATAGAGTGCAGAAAATGAATTTTAAAATCTGCCTGATTTAACATGACTCTCCAGTGCCCCGGTGCTGTGGAACACTGTAATCCAAACGTACTTAATTTAATTAAGTTTGTCCAAATATGGCCAGTTCTTGCTCCAAAAAACACCATTGCTATAGTCAACCCTGGAACAGAGCGGGCTGTTATCAGGAGAGCTCATAGTGAGAAAGTGGGCCTCCTGCATACTGCACGATGCTGCCAAACAGAGGTTTTCTGACACACATGGACTATCTCTTATTGTGAGCCAGTTACCTGGACTGGTGCTGCCAGTGTGAGGCAGACGTGTGTTTTGCACATACACACAGTTAGATTGAAATTAAAAAGGATGCAATCTCACCATAAATTTAATATTTATTTTTACCGTCACAATCCTCACAATAAAAGCTTTTAATAAATATATATCTCATGACACTTTCTCAAAATAATTAAACAAATGAATTTCTGGATTTGGTCAGAATGCATTTGTTTGATCTCCAAATAAATCATAAAAAAATAACGAATACTAAATGCAAAATTCACAACTTCACTTTTAAGTTATGACAATATTTTAAGTAAATAAATATCTCTATTTTTCATAAATACATGCCTGCATGTAATAAAACCGTAAAACTCCAAATGTTGTGCACATTAACACATCAATGCTGATAAATACATTTTACAATGAATATTTGCCTTTACTGTATCAGCACAGATCGATTAGACTTAACAAATAAATATCTTTGCTTTAAATTAATTGAAAGACACTTAATATTCATCCTAATAATTTAACATCAGTTAGTTCCCCCAACATCTTGGGGGAGGTTACAGCTTTCTTCATCAGATGGCGTCCTACTCATTCCTGCTTACTGAAAAGGTCGCACCAGTCGACATCTCAGAGGTCGCTGAGGAGGAAGGCAGAGCGGTGGAAGATGAAGAAGGAGAGGCGGTGGATGTTATGATGGAGAGAAGGGAGACTGGAGATGTAGGTACCACAGATGGTGTAGTGGACCTGGTTTTAGCTTTCCTGATGAAAAAAAAAACAAAAAAGGAAAAATATATGAGACGACAGGTTTGTAAATGAAGAACTGATTACAAGAATGAGTCCAAATGAGCATGTGAGTAAATAAATGATGATATAAAACTTACTCGAATGCATCAATCTTGGCACGAACCCAGGGAGCTCTCAAATAAGTGCAGAAAAGACCGGACTGTGTCTGAAAGCTGCAGGAATTAAAAATAAGGTAAAAAACGTCTTGCCATTAAATCCATTTCATCTAATATCAACAGGTCATTAAGTTAATTTTCAATATAATAGAGTCACTTTCATTTACATTTGTACACAGCTTATGAAATTAAAATGTTATGCAACTAAAGCCAGTATTAGATGGTTAGAAGCATATTCAGAAAGTTCTTAATTACTGAAAATTAACAGTGATTTGACCATTTTTGTGGAGTCTATTCGTTGCTTTAAATTGTCAGAATATGACTTACATGACTGCCTGGACACATGGAGGGTTTGCTCTCTGGACCAGGTATCCCGTGATCGGTTCCTTAATCTCCGTTGAGGTGACTTTTGTGCAGCAGTTAGCTAGTTTCTCAGCTAAAGACAAACACAGAGCGGCATGAGATTTAAATGAAGCTGTCTGAAACTGAAGAAAAGCAATGTGGAAAACTTCCACAGAGTTTGAACTTACCTGATGAGCCACACTCAACCACAGCCAACAGGACAACGGCGACCAGCGCAAACAGACTTCCAGAGTTTGCCATTTTATAAAAAATCTGATTTAGTATCTGTTATTCTCTTCTCTTCTCCAGAGTGCTCGATGAACTGACTGATGTGTGGGGATACCGGCTATTTATGCAGTGAGGTCTAGAAAAGCAGAAGTCAACTTCCTGTTTTATTTTTCCCTCCTCTTTCTCCATGCTAATGAATTTAGGGAAATTCCACCAGCCTGCCTTAAGGAGTCACTTTTATCAACCAAATTCCTGCTGATAATTTGGTAATGGTTCCTCTTGTGACACTGTGGGAGTGCTAGGATTCCTGCAGTTGGAGGTCATTCTCCTAGCTTGGTTTATTATATCAGCAACTTCATTAAGGATTTAATAAAGAAAAAAGGTTAAAAGTGAGTTATTTTACTTAATGCAAGCTGATCACAGCCTAAATGTAATGACTAAAAGGAAATGCTTAAATTTTTCTCCTTTAAAGTAAATTCTGAATGTTTTCTAAATTGTCAGTTTAGTTACAAAAGATTTCTTTAGCAATCACTTCTGGGCAGGACATATGAAAGCACAGAGTCATAATGAGCGTCCCAGTGACACACCTACACATGTCACATCATTAACGTCTGTGCTCCCGCTCATATGTGCAGCGTTTGAGCTATATAAGGAAATAATGTACACATGATTAAAAAAAATGTTTCTACAGAGAATAGTCTGTTTTTATTTGAAGGAGACACAGATAGAGACAAGATGAAGTCATAGAGGTCAAACAGGTCGGATAGAAAAGGGAACAAAGAACATGAGTGATGCTCAGAAGTGACATTTAATAAACGGATCTTACGAGTTAAGCTGCTGATGTAAAGAAACCAAGTTTTATTTACAGAGGTGTAAAAAAAACAAAGTTCAAAAATGAACAATTAAGTGTTATGGTGGACAGGCCCGAGCAAGAGGGTGGACCCAAACTGCAGATGGAGGCAGTTAATGTGGCTTGGACGTGAAAACTTTACTTCACAAAACTCAATACTTAGGTGAGCAGAGTCACTGAAACAGAAGGAAAGAGGAGTCAGATGGCTCACTGGTGGGAGGTCCAATATATGAGTGAAAGTATCCTTTTGCCCTACTTGGAAAAAGAATGGCATGGGGGGAGAAGCTGATGGCAAGGTCCAGGTGAGTGCTGGTTAGTCCTGAGGGTCAGGTGGATCTGAGAGATGGAGGCAGGCAAACGAAACAGTGAACCAGAATAGCATCTGGTTATCTATAAGTTAATGCCAATCTACGCGTGGCATTACATGTGGTATCTGGACGTGCCACATGTGGTCCAGGCTGATGCCCTTGTCCATCTGTGCGTTGGTGGTTCTCTGTGTGCAGGACTAGGCGCTCAGTTACATGCTGGCTCACTCCCGGCGGCTGCTTGGCGGGGACTGGCACTCGTGACTCAGTCAGGCCCCTTCTGAGAGGTGGAGAGGCCCTCGGGTCTCCAAGCCTAGGGCTCGGTCGGCTCTGGTGCAGCTGGCTGTCGGCAGAGCCTGTGGGCATGTCACTGCATGTCCCCTGTAGCTTCTGCAATATGGCTGCTTGGTGACCCCTTGTCTGCTCTTTCCAGGAGGGTGGCATGACTGCCCCTCCGTTGATCCGCTGGTGGATGTCTTGAGCCTGGATCTCCTGCATGCCTGCTTCATGTACTGGGGGACGGGCTATGGCTCCTCACACCCACTATCAGATTGTTACATGGAAAAACCTTTTGAATACAAGTGCTCTCACGCACACAGATGTTCACGGACACATACTATCTTCCTTGGCTACTGCCTCAAAGCAAACCGTGCATTGGTGTTGTGTGCTGCTCAATAACCTCAGTATTTATGATTTACTGTTACTTATACTTATCTAGGTTGTTTCTGTGGTTTCCTTGATGTGTTTTCTTTATGCTTGTTTTCTTCTTTTTCTTCCCAGCAGGTGATCTAGCAGATTTTGTCTTGTCTCTGCGCGCCTCTTCCCCTCAACTTTTTGTTTATCTCTCCTTTCCTTAAACTTCTGTTGTCTATGTCTCTCTCTTTCCTAGCCCCCAGTCATGTCTGTTCTGTTTGTAATAAATTAAAAATAAATAAATAAATAAATAAATATCAAGTTGACCAGTATGGCAAAGCCATAATGACCCACTTGAAAAAATAAATTTGTTGGGCATTTTTCTTGGCCTTCAGACAATAAATCTAATTGCTACAGTGCCGAACGTGACAGGAAAAAAAAGAAAAAGAAATAAATATGTTAATAACGTCTGATAAACTGCAACATCTGCATGCGTGTCAGTTTTATGCTTTGGAGAAGCAAAGCATGAAAAGGACACGGTGTCGCGACGTGTCTGTTACACACTTTTCTGTGCTTTCAGGATGGAGCAGCGACATTCAGTACGCTACATGTTACAGAACTACTGGTCACAATACAGAATTTACTGAAATGAAAACTGTATTTTTACACACAATCAGGTGGGAAATGAGTGGGAAATCACTGATACAGTATATACAGATATTTTTGTCCATAGTGACATGAGGTAATCACACAGATACTGTTGTATGGTCAGCAGCATTCACAAGTGGGCGCTGGGGCCTAATGCATGCAGAGACAATACCCCAGCCCCATTACACCAGCAGCAGCAGCAGCCTGAACCAATCTTCTGATTTTGGTGAGTCTGTGTGAAGGTTTCCTGATCTAAGCTGACAGGAGTGGCAAGCAGTGTGGTCTTCTGCTGCTGCAGCCCATCTGCTTCAAGAACTGATGTGTCATGAGCAGAGATGGGCAGTAACGCGTTACTTGTAACTGACCGCTGCGGCACACCTGCACCAGGGTAAACCTCCGCCTACTCTACTCCTGCTTTACAGGTGAAAATAGAGCAAAAGGACCGCTAGTCTTTGACTTTATTTATTTTCTGCTGTGTTTTACTTGCATCTATTTGAAAGAGTGAGTGTAAACACAAAAAATATTTTATTTTATGTGCTGGAATGTGCAAAAAATAGGTTTAAATGTTAAACTAATTTCTTCAAGTCAAAGAATGGTGCATATAATTTAATTTTTGCTTGATGCATAAAGTTAAAAGATTAAAACTGATAAAACAAGTTTTAAAAAGAGACTTTTCCATTTGATTACATTTTGTATGATGGATTATGCAGAAAAAGTAGAATTGGGCTGAAAGATCTATCGCTTTATCACCTATTCAGGTTGTAAATCGTGTTTTTAAAAAGTAACTAAGTAACTAAGTAATTAATTACTTTTGAAAATAAGTAATCAGTAAAGTAACTGGATTACTTTTTTGGGGAAGTAATCAGTAATTAGTTACTGATTACTTTTTTCAAGTAACTTGACCAACACTGGTCATGAGATGCTCTTCTGCATACTTTTATTGAGTAGTTATGTGAGTAACTGTTGCTGCCAGTTTCTGAAATACTCAGAAACGCCTAGAACCATACAATGTTCAAAGTCACTTTAATCACCTTTTGCCTGAAGCTCAGTCTGAACTTCAGGAGGTCGTCTTTACTATGTTTAAGTGCATTGAATTGTTAGTGTGCAGCTGAACAAGAGCACCTAATAAAGTTTCATGGTTAAGAACGTTTTCTCAGGGTGACGCACTATTTTAAATTTTAAATGATGTCGTTTTTCTCTTGTTTGTTAGTAAGAAGATTACAATTATGACTACTTCCAGTCACAGTTTCCTAAAATATTCTCAAAAAGGGATACGGGACAGTGAGACGCTGACAATTCTGAGAACAATTTTCATCATCATTTTGTTAGATGCTTTCTATGCTCAGTCATAGTATGAATAGGCAGTTGTGACTGAAACGTAGCGGCATTCATATAACACTGAATCAGTGATGCGATTATGCTATTTCAAAATAATGCCATGACTACATTATGTTCATCACATGAAACATCCACTTCAGAGGCAAACACGAAAATATTTTTTAAGAAATACAGCAAAACAAAAATTGCACACACACACACACTCACATACGTTTGGAAATAAGGAAAATAAAGAGAGAGAGAGTTACTACCTTTAACAGCAATGTAGCCGAAAGGCCCACATTGCCTCTTAGGGCTAGCTTCCTTCTTACAGACTATTAGCGATGGAATGACAGACCAATGAATATCAAAAAACAGATGTTATCTAAAGTGTACAGTGTTAGAAAAAGACTGAAAACAAGCTCAGACTTTAGTGCAGCCAAAGGAATATGAATATACAGTTCTCTGCAGTTCCCAGAAGCTGCTCTTTGCTGCCGCTATTTTAAACAAGATTAGACTACAGTATTTAAGACTTGTTTACACTTGCACAGCTGTATAATTTTCATGGTAAACAAAAAAAAATTGTAAACAAAACTGCAGAAACATGCGTGCCCTCCAATCTATGACATAAAGGAACAACTGAAATAAGGCAGAATGAGGAAATGCTGGTCATTCTGACAAAATGGAAAGAGCAAAGAAGATGGGGGGAGACAGGATGTGACTAACATCACGGTAGAAAGCAGAACTACGGACACTTAGACTTTCAGTTTAAAGTGTTCTCGTAAGCCCTTAAAACCAAAAGCATCCAAACCGTTTGTCTAGAAAACAAAACTGCTGACAAAAGGATTTTTTTTTTTTTTTAACCACAGTGTGGAGGGGTTTGGTTAGTGGAGCAGCAGGTTCAGGGTGTAGTGTCAGGGAAGGCTCGTCTTCATAGCTGGCAAACATCACCTGATCACGCCTTGCCTATTTCAGTAGTGGAACAGGGAGCACTGCAAAGTGTCAACGAAAAGTGTGAAATGAAAAAGTGAAAACACAGTCATTGTGATTAAAAGATAACAGTGAGCATTGTAGGGTCCTTCAGGGTTACACACAGTTACAGCCAACTGATCTGAACCTGATGTGGTTCACTCTTTTAAATTAAAACTATTATTTTTGTTCAGGAACTTGATAGCCTTGATGAGCAGCTGTTATGTCACCACAGCCTGTTTGGTCATCCTGAAGTTACTTCATGATTCACTGGAGCTGCATTTCTTGTTAGTTTAACCTCTTAAGCCCCAACGCCCCCTGATACGGGGGCAAAAAGCAGGAGATCAGGTAGGCTTGGGGCTTAAGAGGTTAAGTTTGAGTGAAATGGTTATTAGCTTCTCTGTAGCAGGTGTGAGAAGCACGGGCAGCTTTGCAGAGTTTTCTGAGAAGTACGTGTTGGTGGGCTGCCACGGAAAGTGTTGCAATGAGAGAAGACAATTGCACTGCGGTTCTCTAATGTCTACACAAACTTACACACATGATAAATAGCGAACTCGATTGCATTTTTGTTGCTACTTCAGGAGGGAAGTTTGCATATTTATGTAAAGCTGATTCTCTGAAGCCCTTATTAAATTGCATTTGAAATTTTTCTTTGAGTCTTGGAGTGGTACGCAGCACTTTTAAAACTTAACTCACATAAAGAGCACTTCCCTATATTCCACAAAAAAAATCAAAATTTGCTTTAAAAGGTGACACGAAGGCCAAGATAAGCAATATTTAACAGCAACTGCATTTTATTTTACCCACTTACAATCAATATGTTCTAATGTTTTGCACTGAACCACCTCTAGAGGCCTAGAATAGGAATGAATGAGGCCAGGAAAAGATGTTATTTTACAAAATGGGGGTCAGTAATTCCTCACTAGGGGATTTAGTTGCTACAATAAAACAGTTGCTTGAAAGCTGAAATGGTCACTGTTTCAGCAAGCTGGTTGTCCTGAGGTTGGCTGTTCAGTACTGTGACCCCAAAGAGGTCAAATACACTGCAGCTTAAGAAAACACCAGCAAACAGAAAAACGCTGAAAGCCGCACAAATCACAATGGAATTTTAATTAATATGAGGAAATGGGAAAAATGTTGTAAAGCCCCCCCCCCCCAAAAAAAAAGAAGCAACAACAACAAACAAACAAACAAACAAACACTAAACCACTCACACAACACAACAGAGGTGTTTGTGGGGAGGCAATAAGGTGACGGACCTGTTGGAGACGTGAAAGTCATCAAAACGTGAAGATTTGAACTGAGTGTGCTTAAAAAAGCAGATGGGACATCAGTGCTGTGAGAGAGATGCATAAAGAGATGCTGGTATTGTGCGTTTTAATTGCATGATTCATAAAATACTGTAGATACATGTTTGCTA
The DNA here is from genome assembly GCF_963576455.1 of Neolamprologus multifasciatus. Lineage (NCBI taxonomy): Eukaryota > Metazoa > Chordata > Actinopteri > Cichliformes > Cichlidae > Neolamprologus > Neolamprologus multifasciatus. The sequence continues at coordinate 28,943,290 of NC_140447.1, read as the reverse complement.
TTAGCTCTTTACTGTTAGCTTGTTAATTTCACAGCTTTTGCAGCAGTTTTTTTTTTTTTATTTGTTGGTGTTTTCTTAAATTGCAACCCAGATTTGAGCCTCATAATAATAATAATAATGGATTGCTTTAATTCTGTTTATTGAACTTTTGGAGTATTTCAAAATGTAACTTTGAAATCAGGTTTCTGTAGTTCAAAAAGGCTTTATTTTTCACTAGAACAGATCAGCGCGTTAGTCATGCTCATCAGGAACCCTGCTGGTGTTTTTCAGCATGTGATGCACTGTATTTTAGACTTTGACCCAATTAACTTTCAAGTGAGAGCACAGAAACTGTTTGAGGAAATAAGGAGGTGAGACAAGACTCTTAAGCCTGAGTTCCCCAGAATTTACCATATCAAGATAAAAATAAACTTCCTTCCTAAGTTTCATATGACCTGCTTCTCATTTTCTGTTTCATCATGCTGGATGTTTTTCACAGGCCTCCAAATGCAAAATGGACTGTCTCTTTTTGCGTTTTGAGAATTTCCCATTCAAAAACTCTGCTCTGAAAGAAAAAAGTAGCCCTGACTGAAGACAAATAGTCTAAAAAACCTTTTTGTTATATAAACATCGAGCTTGTACCATAATAGGAGCCAAATACTGTGTGACTGTGGCTATTTTAATAACTCAGATTCAGCACATGACATTTTTGACATTAGCAACATGGAAAAAATGCGTCCATCTGACGCAATTTCAAAAATTCAGGGAGTGCAAATGTGGTTGATTAAAAGTTGGACCTGTTATAAATTAATGTATTTTATTAACGTAGACTGTAAGTGGGGTCTAAGCCCCACACAGTGGCTCTCTGCAATTAGAAACTCTTAAGTTACCAAGCTGGAAAGTTTTCCCGTTCAAAGCCATAAAACCAGCAAAGTTTGGCAGTAATATTTATTATTTATAAAATAAACCACTGTTGGGGGTGTCAGAGAAAACTGACATATAATAATCTAATCAGACCAATGTGCAACCAAATATAGCACATGCGGGTGTTGCACCAAGCCCATTAGTTGGTGGCAGTGGCTCAGAAGTTCAAGTAGGTTATCTACTAATCCAAATGTTGGTGGTTCGATTTCTGCATGCCGGTGTCCTTCAGCAAGATACTGAAGCCTGAATTTCTCCAGGTGTTTTCGTTAGAATGTGAATGTTAGCTATAAACCACTTAGACATAGAAAAATACTTGAATGAATGTGTGGGTGAATGAGACATGTCAGATAAAGAACTTTTAGAGTAGTTGAGTAGGTCCAGTCCAATTCTCATTATGCATTTTCCATCTACATATTTACATTCTGTGCCATGTCACAAACCTAGTATTAATATGATGTATAGCATTCACCTGTGCTTTTCCAACTGAATATTTCTATTCTTGAACAATAATCCTCTTTAATCTTTATCTTATACTGGGCCTTTGTATACCCACTGTCTGAAACAAGCTTAAAATATAGAAAATGGAAAATAAAGCAGAAAATGAAAGGAAAGAAAAATCGGTCTTCTTCACACTCCCGGACTCATTCATTGATAGGACCATCCCTTCCAGCTGTATGACAAAATATCCTGCTATGGTCCATAAAATTCAAGGTATGAACTGATGGAGTGATCTGAGACTGGTGCATGAACAGAGAGAGATACATTTACAGAGCTTGAGTCCTCCATCAGAGGCCTGAGAGTTTGAGGGTTGTGTACAATATCTTAGCTTCCTAGAACTGCAATCTTTTGGTCAGAGACCTCTGATGTTGTTTCTGGAATCTGCTGGAGCTGCTCTTCCAGTTTCGGAGTTACAGCTGCTAATCCTCCTATCCTCCACTTTTTACTTTCCACATCTAATACGTACGCAAAAGTCATATTTCACAACATCTTGGCTGGTTTGCCAGCAGCTGTCTAACTGGAACTCAAAGGACAATGCGATGTGCGTGTATGCGTTTTCTTGAGTAAACTAAAGAGTTTCCCACACGTAGTTTCACTTTTCAGTTTAATAACTTGAGATTAAAAAACATTTTAATTATCCCACCTTCACATAAACAGGACACATCTGCTTCACTTGTATCCTTTTTGCTGTACACTAACATACATCATTTCTTTCTTTTGCCACGTCTACATAACTTGCGGTTTACCACTTGTGTAAAGTTGATGCACGAAGGCCTGTGCAAACAGCGGAGAGGTGAGGACAGTGTTGTTGACACACGCCTACTAAATCTTTGAAAAAGGGGGAAATCAATAGATGCTAAATGCACTGTGGAATAACTTAAAGTGGATCAGGTCATAAAGGAGGGAACTGCTCAAACTTAGTAAAGTAGAAAATTAAATCAGGCTGAATGTCTGCAAGACGTCCTCTTGTGAAATCTTCCGTTTTTTCATGTGAAAATGTGTCTCATTGTACATCAGTAATCCTGCTCACTGAAACCAAAGCTTTAGAGGGGATGTGCTTTGTCCGGTTAGTGTGGCTTCTTTGTTTTTCCTATTTCTGCTTTTTGCGGATGTTCTTTTGGCTTTCTCATGACATTCACCTTACGCTTATTTAACACCTCCCCACGCCCTTCCAGTGTAAGACTGGTGAGGAATTGTTTTGGCCCTGCTTTGACGTTGAAACCAACAAACTGACATTCATACAGATACTGTGGAAAATGGGTGTGAAAATGCTGGTCGTACTCCAGTAAAGAAGGGACAACACTCTTTGGTACATTTCTCAGCACAGGCCGTGGGTGTTTGAAACACTCATTTGGTCTCGGTTTTTAAACCTCTAGTACTGATGTGGCAGCAGTGTGCACTTTTTTGGGCAACTGTGGTGTCTTGAAGTCAGCCTGAAACTAATCTCTCCCACTTCTCCCTTTCAGTGTGCTCATGAACTCGAGTAGTGACAGAAAGAAACAGGTGAATAAAATGTTTAGGATTCTCTTTTATACCCATGAAAAGTTTCTTGATGAATCCCATTTAAGTCTAAGGTGAAAAATATAATTTTATTTTCATGTCAAGCACAGTTTCCTTACTTTAATTGGAAAATACCTGCAAATAGATTTGTCACAACATGCAGTAATGTGATTACACGTTTGCATTCAGTTATTATACACTGAGAGGAAACCAGAACATTTAATAGTAGGGCTGCTCAAGAATATATTTATAATTTTTTTAATGCGATTATTAATCTTAGTTATTTAACACATTTACAGCTGTTAAACTTAAAACATTTTTAGGGGATTTCTCTGAACTTGACACTTCACTTATATTGAGTTAGCACCCTAAAAATGTGTTTATAGCCATAAATTCCACCTAGCAAGGGCAGTGCCTATTCCTGGTACATACGTGGGCAACAAGAGTCCAAGGCTGCACTCCCTGGCAGCCAGGGGGTGGGGGATGATGGGGGAATAAAGCCAACGATCAACCAACACTGGTTGTGTGCAAACACGAAAAAAGCACCTGCAGCCAACACATCCAATATTTTTAACTGAGATCCTCAGTTAAACATAAGATGTTCATGTTGGTACCCCAAGTAGGTTAACATTTAATACAAAAGGGGGAAACAGAAAACAGAAAGTTGTTAAACTGGACAATGTTAAGGGGATAAATAACAAGTGATACATTTTTGGATTCTTGGTTTTCAAAGAATTTCCACTGACAGTGGAAACTGTGACTTCATAGTTTCCACATACCATGAAGGAAAGGATTTCATTTAAAGCTCTTGGTAACTTCCTGCCTTCTCTCTAATGTCTGCTATATAAAATGCAAGAAGGGGGAAGTAATTATGCCCAATAAGACAGATAACCAGAAGAACTGCTGGGTCATAAGCCACATGCTCAGACAAAGTCAGCTTTTTGTAATTCAAAGGGCTTTATTATTCACCAAGAAAGATCACACCTTTAGTCATGCTCACAAAGAGCTACACAGGATATGATGAAATGATGGTCACTTTGTTGCAAACATGTTAAGGCAATCACCATGACAACCACCTGTTAAGAAACAGTCTGTGGCAGGCTGAGCTGTGAAAATAGCCACCGGATGAATCTATTAGAAGCGCTTGACAAAGAGCAGGTGCACGCGCTCAGTATGTTTCACACTATTGCTGGTTAACTTAATTATATATAACAGGCCACTTCATTAGTGGTGATTAAAATGTTCCACCGATTTTGGTCTAAGTTGACACGTCAATCTCGTCTCCCATCACATCCCAAAAGTGCTCTATTGTATTGAGATCTTTTGACCGTAGAGGTCCTTTGACTAAAGTGAACTCATTGTCATGTTTAAGATACCAGTTAAGGAGAGTTTGAGGTTTGTGACATGGCATATTATTCTGCAGGGAGCAGCCATCAGGAGATGGGTACACTGTGGTCATAAACGGAGGTATATGTGGTCACCAAAAATCAGACAGGTTGTGGCATTTTACTGATGTCACAAATGAGCCCAAAGTATGTCAAGAAAATATCCCCCATACACTTACACCAGCAATCTGAACTGTTAACATGAGGCAGGCTGGATCCATTCTTTCATTAAATTTACACCAAATTCTATGGTATATAGCATTTTTCTACTCTTCTGAGCACTCAAAGCGCTTTATACAACTTGTGCATTCACCCATTCACACAAGCACATTGTTCTAAGTGCTTTCTAAGTAACATTCACACTCTGATGGAGAGCATCGGAGAGCAATTTGGGGTTAATATCTTGGCATGCAGACTAGGGGGAGCCAGGAATTGAACCACCAACCTTCCGATTAGTAGATGACCTGCTCTACCGCCTGAGCTACAGCCACCCCAACCCAACCGTTGCAGCAGAAATCAAGACTCATCAGACCAGGCATTGTTTTTTATGTTACATTTTCCAATTTTGGGTGAGTGAATTATACTCTCAGTTTCATGTCCTCATCTGACAGGAAAGGCAACCACGAATGGTCTTTTGTTGCCATCTAATCAGTTTCAAACAGTCTCCCCATTCTCTTCTGGTCCCTGGCATCAACAAGACATTTTTGCTAAATGTCGCTAACTGTATAGTTCCTCTTTTTCAGACCATCCTTTGTAAACCTCAAAGACAGTAGTGTGGGAAAACCCAGTAGATTAGCAGTTTTTGAAATTCTAAAACCAGCATGTCTGACAACAAAAACCATGTCTATTACATCACCTTTCTTCCTCTTTCTGATGCTAACTTTAAACTTCAGCTGGTCAGCTTGAACATATCTACATGCCTGATTACATTATTTAATGACATGTGTTTGGCTGATTAGATATTTGTATGAACAATCAGTTGATCAGGTGTAGCTAATAAAATTCTTGGCGATTGTGTGGTTCTCCAAGGACGTACAAAATAATTGTAATAAAACAAAAAAACAATGTCAGGGACCATATACAGCTTTTCATATGACCTCCGAGATGTGGTTTCTATCTAGTTTATCACATTCATTATTTGTCACTGATTTGCCTTGTGATCCAGCCCTGAGCTGTTTTTCAGATCAAATTTTAAATAACACAGGGGGATGGCATGAAGTTTCGATGTACACATTTAGTCCTGCCATGTCTTTTTTACTCTAATGACACATTAATGTTATCAATATTTGACATGAATTAAACCACTGAATCCACAGCAGGTGCCACCTAAAAAGTGATGCTGTTTTTATGATGTTACCTGCTGTTGACACATCCTTGGAATCTGTGTACTGCTAGATTGGTTCATCTGGGCCGAGGTATGACTATATTTGGTCAAAGTGCTACGACCCATTAAAAACCAGAAAATGTCATGTAAGCCACCCAGTCTTAAATATCCACGCTAATTAAAATACAAGCATGATGGGCACCAGTTTAGCTCAGTGGGTGTGCAGGGAACCATATGCTGCCAGCATGGAGAGCACGAGGCCTGGGTTTGAGTCTGACCTGCAGCCCTTTGTTGCATGTCTCCCCTGCTTTCCTGTCTCTGGCCAAAAAAAATATATGGGAATGAAGTGTTTCCTTCAAGAAACATAAACAACACAATCTGTTGTCCCTAAAATGCTAATGCTATGCAGTCATAAGCAAGGTATTAATGCATGTGACCTACCTGCAATGGGATGCAAACTTCAATACAAGAGCAGTAATGAGTAAAATCACAAATTAATCACCTGCTATCAGCAGTATTTACTCACTTTTCATATAAATGTATCTAAATATTTAACTCTACGTACTTTCGTAATTTTGTGCATCTGTGCTAATGGTGGATGTATTAACTGATTTGCCTTGTGAAGTATTTTTGAGATCAAATTTTAAAGAACACAGTGGGATAACACGAAGCTTTGATGTTCACATTTAGTGCTACTGTGTCTTTTTTTTTTACTGTAAATACACATTAATGTTATTAATATTTGATAGGAATCAGAATGAAACCACCAAAACCACACCAGGCGCCACCTCCATAGTGATGCTGTTCACATGTTGTTATCTGTTGTTTAGGCAGTTTGAAATGACTCATCATTGGAAGTCATGTACTGCAAGCTAGGTTGGCTCATCAGGGCCGAAGTATGACTATATTTGACAGTTTTTCTATTTTTGTAGGAGTTGGGTGTTAGTGTGAAAAACTTTTTTGTCAGTTTGCTGAAAACTTAATAAGTTGATGCCTGGTTATATATTTTTTAAAAAAAGAAATTCCTTTATAATCAGGCATGTTGTTAGACAGGCTGCAAACTAAACTTTTTCGCATCCTTCTGCACACAGAACGGTGGGGAAGTCCCAGAGCAGATGCCATACTTTTGACTACAGAGATCCTGCCACCTGACAGAAACACAGTCTTATCTTTTCATTCATAAAGTCACTTAAAAAGGTGTCTTACATGGTTTAAATAAAAGTACTATGGCATCAAAGAAACTCATCTCCACACCTTGTAAAAATCTACAATTCTACAAAAGTGAAACAAAAGTATTGTACAGTGAAAATAAGGCTGATATTTTCAATAAAGATCTAACAAAAAAACCCTCACATTTTAGCAATGTATATTCCCAATACTCCATGATAAATGCTTAAACGTTTACTTTAGTCAACATTACATAATATTATTGCTTTGGAGCCTATATTTAAAGTGCCCATATATAAAAACATTAGTTGAGATGAGGGAATTTCCAAACAGCAAGTTATTAAAAAAACCTGCGTGCTGTTCTCGGTGCTCTCGGTAGCTTTGTACAGAAAATAACGTAAAATCTCTGTGTTTTTAAAAACGAGGAAGGAAGTGGTCAGTTTATTTTCTGTGAAACTTTCTAAGTGTTGTAAGGACAGCAAAGTGGACCTGTTATTAAATCCATTTGTACTTTTTGGGAAAGTCTCAAAGCTGTGCTGAAAGCAGTGATGTTTTCACTAGCACAGTATAGCTGATGAATTATGATGGTACCTGCAATTGGGAATAACTAAAGATAGGATGTGGATACAGAAGATTTACATCTATTAGTAACTTTCTCCCTCTTTTCTAGTCTAGATGTGCTGAGGGATTTTATGACAGCCACATCATTTAGTATTTCAATATATGTAGCTTAAAGCTACATGAAAAAATAAAAAAAAAAAAAAATGGATATGTGCTTTGTGAACACTCATTTTCATTAAAACCCTGAATCCTCTATAACTTTTGACTGACTCTACAGATGGCAGAAATTATTTATACATGAAAGGTCCAAAGTTACAGGTAAGAGGTTAAACGAAAGAAAGAACGTTGTGTCATTTGTGGCAAAAGCACAAAATGATATAAAAAGGTTTCCACTTTAAAATCTGCCCCATGCAAGACATACGCGGTCAATTCAGAAATGATTAAAACATGGAGTGGATTTAAATGTAACATGGAAAACATGGAACCTGCTACCTTTACAGATCATACAGATTCATCTGTCTGGCAGCTAAAAATAACAAAGACATTCTGAGTTGTTAAAAAAAAAATAGATATTCATGTGGTGGAGCAGGTTGTCTAAAAATCTCACTATTAGTGGTTAGAACCCCAAACCCTTCACATGATCTCTATTAGACCATTTTAGATTTCTTCAACTGAGATTATGAAAATAAACACGTGCTTCTCAACATGGTTTAAGTTTTCAAGGGCTTAAGGGACTGTTTTAAATATCTTCCAGCAGAAACGTACGGTGGCCCTGAGAGGCCAAATGGGCTGCGACTTAAGAAAAAAACAGCAATAAGAAAAATGCTACAAAAGCACACAAAACACAACGGAAATAGGGAAAACAACAACGGAAATAGGAAAAAATAAAACAGAAATAGGAAAAAACAGATTTCCTAAAGCACAAGGGAAGTGTTTCTGGGGAGACAATAACCCGACGGACCAGTTGCAGAACCCAGAACATGGTAGGTGTGTTTTTTCATGATTCATATAATACTGATGACAGATTTTTATGCTATTAGGATAACACACTTACCTCTCATCTTTTCTTTCCTCAGCAAACCGAGAGATCCTCTACAAGTGCCTCCCAGCGCAGTTCTGAGCATATTTTGGTTCCTGCAACTGGTCCGTCGGGTTATTGTCTCCCCAGAAACACTTCCCTAGTTGTTTTGGAAATCTGTTTTTTTTTTCCTATTTCCGTTGTCGTTTTTCCTATTTCCATTGTGTTTTGTGCACTTTTGCAACATTTTTCTTATTGCTGGTGTTTTCTTAAGTTGCAATCCATTTAGCCTCTCAGAGCTACCGTAGAACAATCTTAAGCAGTGATTGAAGTGGCAGTAAATCTGAAACTCTGCACTGAAACCATGAAGATGAAAATCTTTGAAAGTAAGACCACACAAAGGCCGTCCACACAGTATACGGCATCAGTCTGAGGTAACAACACACTGCAGCAGTCATGGTAAGGTTAGTGTTCAGTGGTCAGTGTTTCTCACAGTTTTTCTGCCATCTAGTGGAGAAAAGAAAACCTTGAATCAACCAGTCGTCTTTACTGACTTTGCATACAGCACAACAATGTGGACAAAGTGGGAAACTGCACTTCTTTAATTATGAAGGATATTCTTAAACACAGGTTTAATAAATCAATAAATCAAGATCAGGTAATCTAAATTCAGAACAATGTTTGGTAAAATAATCTGCTTTGTGTTGTCTGCTGTGGACGCTGGATTTAATTTGGAGGATGGCTATAAATTGCACAAACAGGTTAGATCCTGCCATGCATGTATCTTCTGCTTCCCTGCACAACTACATGTGATATGGCAGTTTAATCCATGTCTTTTTTGTTTGTTTGTTTCTAAGACAGACAGACACAAAATATCGGACTATAGACTAATATAGATAATATATATAATCAAGGCCCTGGGACTAAATCCACTATGGCGTTATTTTTGTGCCACTATTCTGAGCGCATGTAAAAAAAAATTGCAGGTGCAAGTGTTGCATTTTGAGGAGAAATTTATTTTGAGCAAAGAAAAGCTAAATTTGAGGGAGCAAAATTAATTGCTGAGTGCAGAAAATGTATTTCAGTGTTTGCTATTATCCATACACACACACACACACACACACACACAATAGCAGCCCCTGTCGCTCAGTTTTTGCACTTGCGCTTGCTCTCCGAAAGGAGAGAGGCATCTCGGAGGCATCTCCGAAAATGTTAGAGCACTTGTGCAAATATGCGATGTCTTGATAAATCGAGCAGATATTTGAAGTTTACACAGCACCATTCTCGCATGAAAATATCTTTAAAGTTTATTTTGTGACCCAGAAAGAGTAATATTTCAAACTCCGCCACTCTGTGTTCCTCCGCCACTGCCTCGTTTGAGTTTTAGACGGAATGGATTCTGGGATATTGCATTTCGTCATTTCGAGCTGATTGGAGACCAGCCAATCAGATTTTTTTGCATCCAAGTCTGTGATTGGCTGGTTTTGTGGCACAAATATAACGGTGTACAGAAAGAGTTGGGCGCGCACAGGCAGAAATGTTGAGAGCGCAAGCAACACATTGCGAGCGAGCGCAAGTGCAAAAACTGAGCAACAGGGGCTGCTGTTGTGTGTGTGTGGAGAACAGCAAACACTGAAATACATTTTTTGCACACAGCAATGAATTTTGTTCAATCAAATTCAGCTTTTCTTCGCTCATAATAAATTTCGCCTCAAAATGCAACACTTGCACCTGCAATTTTTTTTACTTGCGCTCAGAATAGTGGCACAAAAATAAATGCCATAATCCACCCCTTTTTAAATTTGTCCAATCTATCAGTTTTGGCTCTGAAAAACTGCAAAGTTAGGGATTTGAAGACGGATGACACAAATCAATATACTCACCTAGGGTGGCTGACATGATAAATGCCATTTTAGTTAATCAGCATGGCCCTCTGAACATGGAAAATCGAGTTCAGGCAATCATTAGACTAACAATAACAGAGCATTCCAAAATCTCCAAAAATTGATTCTGTTCATCTGGATGTAGCGTTTTGTGGGAGAAATGTTTTGTCACTCCTCCAGGTGACTTCTTCAGTCTCAGCTGACTGCAGGTTTCCCCAATCTTATAAACAGTACATTTGCATAATGACTGAAACCAGCCCAGTGAAGGAACAAAGAGCTGGGAGGTCAGGTCCTTCATTTTAATTATGTGACATCGAGGATGTGGACAAGTGGGTGAAGAATTTGTCTGACAGACAGCTCACCCAAACAGAGAAAAACATCCTTGCTAAAGGGTTGAATTTTGCTGTCACACTGAGAAAAATCCCACTAGTGGAACTAATCACAGCCACAGACACAGCAATTTGAAACAACAATATTGCAGAAGTTGAAGCAGAGCAACTATGGAGGAAAGTTTCGGCCTGTCTCAGCAATGCAAACCCCCCAGCATCCAACATCACCATGGAGGAGAGGAGGGCACTCACATCACTTAGTGATGACAACAACATATGATCCTTCCGGCAGACAAGGGTTGGTGCACAGTTTTGCTAAACCAGAAAGACTATCATGAGAAAATTTTGTCACTGCTCAGTGATGAAAATACTTATGAGCCCCTGAAACGAGACCCAGGAAGAGGTTACAGGAAGAGGGTGATAGACTGACTGTCTGAAGCAGTTGGAACAAGACAAGGCTATTGACCGGAACTCATAACACCGGCTATACCCAGGGGAGTCTACACCAAGTCTGTATGGTTTACCGAATATACATAAACAGGGTGCACCTGTAAGACCAATTGTCTGTATGATAAACTCGGTCACCTATAAAATTTCCAGGTTTCTGGCTTCGATCCTGTACCCGCTGGTGGGCAGCTCTGAACACCACATCCAGAACACTTTGGATTTTGTTGAGAAGGTGAGAGATGTCATTATGGAGGCAGCTGAAACCATGGTCTCGTACGACATTACTTCTCTCTTCACTTGCATCCCAGTCACAGAAGCGTTGGAGGTAAGGTAAGGTAAGAGGTTACAGGATGACCCCAACCTCAGCAACAGGACCGCTCTCAGCATCGACCAAGTGTGTTTGCTTTTGGAACTGTGTCTTCATTCCACCTACTTCACATAGAAGGGTCAGTTCTACAGGCAGAAACATGGGTGTGCCAGTTTCACCCATTGTAGCCAATTTATACATGGAAGAAGTGGAAAAGAGGGCTTTGTTATCCTACCCTGGAACACCACCAGATATGTGGATGACACCTGGGTGAAAATAAAATCTGAGGACGTACCACATTTCACGGATCACATTAACTCGGTGGACCGACACATCAAATTCACCAGGGAGGATATGAAAAGTGGAAGGTTAGCCTTCTTAGACTGTGAGTGGGACACCATCCCCACTGACACAGTGGCCAGGGAGGCAGAAGAACAGCACATCAAGAAGGCCCTGAGTAAATGTGGTTATTCCAGCTGGACTTTTGTCAAAGCTGGGAAGGCACCTAAAGAAAGCACCAGGCAATCCAGGCTGCCTAAGCGAAAACCTGTAGTGATCCCATATGTGTCTAGGGATGGGTATCGAAAACCGGTTCTTGTTGAGAACCGGTTCCCAGTGTTTCAATTCCTTGGAATTGTTTGCCAGTTTTGCAAACGATTCCCTTATCGATTCCAGTCGCCCCGAATGACGTCACCACGTTGCGGAGCGTCATTTACCTGGCAGGAAACATGGCGCGTAAGCGGCTCAAACGCTCAAAACTTTGGTTATACTTTACGAGAACGGATGACAACAGGGCAACTTGCAATACTTGCAAAGTAGATATTTCATTTAAGGAAGGAAACATTACGAATATGCAAAAGCATTTGCTCACAAAACGCGCGATAACCTTAATTGAATGTCGTGTTTTTAATTCCGCTCGACTCGTGAATCTCAACCCAGCAGCAGCGGTAACGTTTGCACGTCCTCTCCTGTTAATGCGGCAGGTAAATAATCAACTAACAGTGCATATTATGTTAGCGCGATCTGCCTTATTAAAAAACCTGCCATTACTGTGCATTTAGGTGACCATGATGAGAGAGACAGACAGAGTCTGGCTCAGATGCTGGCAGTTCTCGCTGCAGTCTACCGGTAGCGTCTCCTTTCAGGCCAGGATAGACGAATGTCACCGAGCAGTGACTCAGTTTGTGGTCAAAGGTTTGCACCCATTTGCCACAGCAGATGATTTTCAGTAAGTGAATGTGTTTAATTGTAGGCAGGGACATTACTGGGTAATCTTGTGTAATTGCTACAGAATAATTTATGTTATACTTTGTTATTGCTACAGAAGAATATTTATTTTATTATTTTACATTTACAATTTTTTTTCCTGGGGACGCTGTGACACCCCATTGAAGAGCCGTAGGCTGTGGATCTCTTAAGATCTCACTGTTGGGTTTGTAAGGCCATGTTACTCCTAAATTTCTATCTTGTTCAAAGAGAAGATATAAAACAAAGTTCTAAGCTAATCGAACTTAATGTTCTCCTTTTTTTTAAAAAAATAATCGATAAAGAATCGAATCGTTAAACAGAATCGAAAATGGAATCGGAATCGTGAAAATCTTATCAATACCCATCCCTATATGTGTCAGGAGTATCGGAGCAGTTGAGACACATTTTTTCTAAACACCGGGTCTCTGTGGCTTTTAAACCCCAAAACACGCTGCACCAAAAATTGGTCCACCCCAAGGATCAGGTCCCTCGACACAAACAGAGTAACATAGTGTACGCTGTTAAGTACGAGGAGGATTGCCAGGATTTATACATCGGGGAAACCAAACAACCTCTGGCAAAGTGGATGGCACAACACAGAAGAGCTACCTCGTCAGGCCAGGACTCTGCAGTCTATTTACACCTACAGGCCAGTGGACACTCTTTCAATGATGAGGATGTACACATCCTGGACAGGGAGGAACGCTGGTTTGAGGGCGGAGTCAAGGAGGCCATTTACGTGAAAAGGGAAAGACCATCTCTGAATCGAGGAGGGGGCCTAAGGGTACATCTTTTGCCATCTTACAATGCTGTGATTGCAGCCATTCCCCAACTCTCTGTGAATGGAACTCATGGCCATTGATCAGTGGTCTTTGATCAGTGGTCTTTGATCAGTGGTCTTTGATCAGTGGTTGTTGATCAATGGTCATAAGAATTTGCATAATTAAGATTAAGGAACTGACCTCCCAGCCCATTGTTCCTTCAGTGGGCTGGTTTCAATCATTATGCAAATGTACTGTTTATAAGATTTGGGAAACCTGCAGTCAGCTGAGACTGAAGAGGTCACTTGGATGAGTGACAAAACGTTTCTCCCACAAAACGCTACGTCCAGATGAATAGAATCAACTTTTGGAGATTTATTTACCTGGATGATTGAGCATTCATCAAGGAGCATTCCAAAAGTTCTCTAAAAGCATCCAGTACCCCATTATGACAAATTGAAGAAAAAAAAAGTGTACTTAAAATTCTTGGAAATTTCAAGTAAACAAGATTACAAAACAAGTGAAGAGCTTTGAATACCCTCTATGAAACCCTCTGAATGACCTCCAAGGCTGAGCCCACATTCTTCAGAGGAAGCTCCCTCCTGCTCCTTGTTTCACTCACAATCCACAATCATACTCTTTGAGTAACTACACACAACTACTAAACCACTACTTTCCCAAAATAAATTCCATCTAAGATATGAAAGACACCATGTGGGAGTGTTTGTCTGTGGTTGTGTTTCTTAGTACATCATTTCCTCAGAATAGCCTGCTCAATTTCCACATTTCCTCTTTTTGTGACAAACTACAGTATATAAGATCACACAAGCGTCAGCCTAACAAACTTGCTTAGAGCACTGATCCAGAGTCAGATTTGACACCTTTCAGCTCGTGAAGATGAGTCCCACTCTCTCCATCAGCCGCTGGATTTTTCTATTCTGTCTGCCTGTTGTGATGCTCGTCCCTGTGGAGAATGGTACAGTGCTTCTTTTAATGGTGTTTGCAGTGTTTAAAGTATCGAGAATGAAAAACTATCATTATTGTAGTACAGATGGTAATCCAACCAGAAAAATATTTAATATTTTTATTTTATAGTGACTAAAAACATCCTCAACACAGCAATTCAATAAATAGCAATTAAATAAATCTTTTGAGATAAATAAGGAGCTGAAGGTTTTGAAACTTTGAAAAGGTTGAACTTGTCTGAGGAGAAGCCTTGCTCTTGTTTGCTCAGTTGTCTGTTTGTTTGTTTTTCTTTTTGAAGGTGGCTGATAGAAATTAGCGGACATATAAAGGTTGATAGAGATTATTTTTTCCCCATTATATTTTAGTTACAATATATATTTTTACAGACAAATTTACATAAAATTACCTCATAGGCCTAATTAGTTTCCTGTAAATTTATTCCAAGTTTTATTGTGCTGTTTAATCTCATACGTGTCCTTTTTTTCTCTTTGTCCCAGACTATAAAGCCCATTTCCCAAGTTTGGATTTGAAATGCTGCCATACGGTGATCACCCAGGAAATAACGATAATCACAAGTTGTTTGGAACAACAACCACGTTATGGCTGCAGGCAACACGCATTCGTGTGAGCAAGATGTGATTCAAACAAAGTCAAATATTTCCCATATGTAATCATGATTAGCTCTCTTTAAAGGCTTTGTAGTGAATAGATGTACTCATAGATGATGTATTACCAGATAATCTGTAAAATAACAGATGATGCATGATTTTGATAAGAATGAGAGAGGAAAACTAAGACTTAGTGTCTCAAGGCATATATGTAAAAATGTTTAACTCTTTCACATTTCTGTTTTTAGGATAAAAGACAATAAAGATAAACCACAGTGCATTGATCCAAATTCTGAGTGGCTCAAACGCAAAATAGAGAAGGTGAGTACGGCATGGCGTTACACAAAGTTGGTCTTCTTCATACAAATGAAATGTATGTTACTGGATCATGTTGTACTAATCTGACTAATCAGAAGTGCCATACGTTTTTACTTGCATTTGTTATTTAACATTTATTAATGGACAATACTTTCCCTCATAGTTGAGCTACTTGCTGTAGTGCCGAGTCTTCAGCTGCCTCAAATCTCGATGCAGTCATGAAAATTTCCAAAGACCCCCTCATTCCTCACTTTTAAATAATTTTTAAACACGTTATAGATTGTTGAATTCTTACTGCCATCTTTACTCCTAGCTACCACTGGAACGATTAGTATTAAAAACCTTTTCAACCAAAATCCCTTCAGATAACAGACAGTCTGTTTCAGTGGAAAGACCGCCTATAATCGATCTATCTGAAAGAAACTGTACCAATAAAACATTACAAGACCTCTTTTGGGGGGCGTTCTGTTTTGAACGTCTGTTTTGACTCTTTCTCTTTTTTCTTCTCTTGCAGGGAGAATTGAACTGTCCTCCGGTGATTAGTAAATAAAGTAACAATGAGACCAAAAAACATCAGCGTAAAGAAGCTGCAGACAACACTTGTGTTTTTTTAAATAATTAATAAATGTTATATATATTTATACATATGTATTCATAATGATTTTTCCACATTGGGCAATTGATGTTATTTTTCATTTATTGTGAATACAGTAATAAAAAGTTCTTTGTCACTATAAAAAAAATCAATAGTATTGGACAATAAATAAATATGGAGCACGTTAAAATCTACTGGTTGTTGTAATTTCTTTGACATGAATAATGGGTGGCAGCGCAGGGTTTTTGTTCTGATTCAGTGTCACATTTCTTTCAAATTGTCAGGATTTCAAAGCATTACAGGTAGAAATAAATAAATAAAGGAGTTAAAGTAAAAGCGTTATTTATCAAAACACAGAATGCTGATAATGAAGGGAAACTTGCATGTAAGAAGAAACTAGGGATAGTTTTTTATATAGTTCATGTAACATGAGGCATAATTACATCTAATTCAGCCAAGGATAATTAAAATTGCAGCACATTATGTATGAGCACATAGGAAGATGAGACCTGTATCTGATATGGGTTTATCTGATGTCCCAGTTTTTTGCCCATTGAGTCAAACTATTTTTAAATTCCAGGATAAAGTATTTACACAGATCAGGAGATGTGCTATGAATGTTTGCTATAGTCCTTCTTACGCAAAAAAAAGAAAAAACAGTGAGCAGTATCTAACCAGTTCAGGAGCTTGTTGACCCGGGGTGTACGTTAAAGATCAACTCGTGACACTTCATTCATCTTGCACCAATCCACACAGAACTGATAGACTCATCTTTCTTCACAACAAGAACTACACCATGTGCTGTGAAGTTCTTCTCTCACCCTCCAGCACACCCGCCAATTCCTTTTGAGATATTTGGGTTTGTTTTTTCTTTTATGTAACGATGTAGGCAGGAACAAACCATCATGACAGGTAGTCAGGGCTAGACTGGGACAAAATAATCGAGCAGCTACTTAGAAAAAGATCCTGGTGTTATTTGTCTCACAGCAATGCAGCAGATTTATTATTTAACAGCACAGGAGAGACAGACAACTATTTACACTGATATCAACACTTACTGGCAATTTAGAATCACCAGAAACATGCACCATATATATGTCTTTGGGAGGAAGCTGGAGGATCAGGATCATGCAAACTCCACACAGAAAGACAGTCCTGGATTTGAGGCCAGGACCTTCTTGTTATAAAGCAACAGTACGAACCACCACGCCACTGCAAGACCCTTACTGACATCAAGCACTGTAGAGAAGTAGTTATTAAAAGCTGTGCACATGTCCGAAATGTTACCTCGCTTTCCAACATAGTGAAGTTCTTCTTTTACTGTTAAAAACAAGTTGTGATAGAATTAAAAATATTAAATTTCTTGGTCTGTAAGAAAAACCGACCAAGAAATAGTGCAGGCAGATAGATAACAGTGTTTGCTTGGAATAAATGAACCAAGTGCTTCAGTTTATCTAACTACAAATTCTCCTCTCTCCCCACTTTTGCTTTCCTCTCTCACTCTCTACACCACAGGGAGAACTACAGTGTCCTAAAGGCATCTCCTACAAACACAGATATGAATTCCTGGATGAAGATGAATAGCAAACTGTGACCATAAAGAAGCATCAATAAAATAAAAAATGCTGATTTTCTTCTCACAGCCTCCACAGGCTCATGTCAAAAGTTGTTACTGAGAATAAATGATCAATTTAGAAAGGTGACTCTCTTTTTCCTTTGTATTGATGATTCACTGTATTTCTGTGCTTACTGTCTGCAGCAGTGACAGAAACACCGGAGTTATAAATAACTGATCAGCTAGTTCACTGACCTCAGAGACCATGTCAGCTCTGACATCAGAGGTGTGTGACTGACAGATGATCTGATATCGTCGTGTTGGTGTTGTTCCCAGATCATCATGAAAATGTTGTTCCAGGTTCAACATTGCAAGTGACCAATCACATTGTTGTGACGTTATTCTTTTGCGCGCTAAGCCATTCCTGCATTTATGAAATTCCAATGTTGCAAGGACAATATCAATTCTGCTTACAGTTTATTAAAGGGTTAGGGTCAGGGTCCGTTGATCGGCGGACAGAGGCGGTTTCTCGCAGCTTAAGTACATTTTTTTGTTTTACGGCGGTTTTTCCCAAAGTCGCAAAAGTATGACGTCAGAACATTCTGATTGGTCACTTCCAATGTTGATCCTGGAACAACATTTAGTAAGATGATCTGGGAACAACACCAACACGACGATGTCAGATCGTGCGCGACTGACAGTGGTTTTACTAATACACATGTTATAAATAGAGTCATTGCAGATCTGAGTTTGTAAAGCTTTGCATGTTTCACCTCTGAAACATCTCATGACACAGCTTGAATACACACAAGACTGAATGTGTCGAAATTTCCACAAGAAATGACTTTGCACAACAATGAGCGCCATGGCAACGGTAGTGGTGATGTAAAACATATGAACGAGTGGAGAAACAAATTTAATTTTTTTAATGCGAGTTATGGACATCACATGTTGGTTCCCATCTGACCTCTTCAAAGTTTTTAGTTATTGACTTATTTACTTATTTTATATACAATTTAATGAAGGCATGTAAAATGAATCCTTCATAAGGTTTCATTTTGATTTCTATGTTCAGCCTTCATATTATGATGAATAAACTAAATGTGGGACAAACACAGTGTTTGTGTGGGACAACAGCACAATACCAAAGCAGGGAGGCTGTCAAATATCTTATATTTTAATGCAATGTTTTAAATTCTCTTGCTAAGTCAATACAACAGGAAGAAAAGGAGGCTAAACTTTGTTGTTATGATCTCACACAATAGGCTGTATTTTATTCAGCTGTTCTGCCTGGTAACAGTCTTTAGGTTTCAGTAATGATGTATTCATAGATCAACATGCCTTTTTTAGCCATTTCTGTATATTTTAGCAATTTTTAGCCAAGTATGACTTACAAATAATGTCACATCACATCATATTTTCCCTCAGTTTCTCAGAGTATATTGCTGCATCATTTTCTTTGTGATCATTTCCATTATATTTACCAAAATCTGCACAGCGTGTGACTTTCGTGACTTTCCCTGTGAGTATCTGTGGGTATAGAATTAGACAGGCTAAACTTCATTTAAGTATAAGAAACGTTTCCATTCGGTTGCACTGACTAAAGCCAGACCTTATGAAAGTGCATGTCCTGCAGAGTCGGTCAAAATGTGGGACAGGGGGACATTGTTGTGCAGCTGCGCTTAAAGAGGGACATCAGGTCACCCTATACAGATACAGGGTTGATGTTCCAGTGTCCTCATAAATGCACATAATGTACATGATCCAAAGCAACAATTTTCCTCAGTTTCCTCTTAGGTGAAAGTTCTTTCATTATCAACTTTTCGTTAATATTATTTGTAAGGATTAATAAAAATAATGGTTTTGCCTCAGCTTTGTTATGAACTGATTTCTACCTGTTATATTTTACATGTTAACAATTTGAAAGAAATGTGACACTGAGTCAGAACAGAAATTTCTCTGCTCCAAGAAAAAATTCACCAAACTGTATTAGATTTTACTTTAAACATGATCCATATTTATTTAGAGTCACAAAGAACAACTTTTATTACTGTCATCTACAACAAATTAGGAATGATGTTGATGGCTTAAAGGCTAAAATAATAACTTACATAATAAATAAATACATCTGCAAATAGAATTACAATTAAATAAGTACAAAATGTTGTCAGCAGCTTCTTTGCTCTGATGTTTTTGTGGTCTCATTGTTGCTTCACACACTTATCACCGGAGGACATTTCAGTTCTCCCTGTGGAGAAGAAAACAGAGAAATATTTACAGTTAGAAATATTTTATTATTACTGTCTGTTAGGCTGATCTATAGTTGTTGTTGTTTTGTTTTTCCATGTTACTTCACAGTGGGAGTCTGACATTATCATCTATCAGTTTCACACCAGCAGAGGCTAATGAGTGGCTTCCCCCTCCTACATTTTTAGAGGTTTCCTTTCATCCCATGTCTCTTTATAAAACACTGACTTCACTGGATGAGCCACTGCCAAATCTAAAAATAACTGGTTTGTTTTAGAGGAAAAAGCAGTGTGTTGGAAAGTGTGGGTGTGCAGATTTATTATGAAATAGCTGCAGCTAATGACACCCAATGATTGCTCAGCACAACAGTCACTTACTCTTACATAAGTGGAGTGCTTTACTGACCCACAGTCAAGTGGGTAATAAAAGCTTTAAATTGAAAATATGTACTTTAATATTACAAATCCTCTTATAAATTAACGAATAGTGTTGTACACATTTTGTGACAAGACGTAACAGCAGTAATCAGCTGCCTTGTTAGTTAGTTCCTAATTCCACAGTGTAACTCCACCACCACCATCCTGGGATACAGTTGGTGACAGTCGCCAACCTCGTGTGCATAGTGACACCAGCTCTCCTGCAGGTCCTGGTTAGAGCGGCCCACATCAGTAGCTCACAGTGGATTTCCAGAAAAGAAAGTCTGCTGTCACCAGGCACAGTTTGAGATGATGGAGCTGGAGTTCATTCAACCGCGAGATGAGAGATTTGAGGCAGCCTAAAGACGCAGTGACTAAACTAGACGGGAGGGGATTTTCCAGTGATAAATTCACTGTAGTCAACGTATCGTGCTGACTATGATGGAAGATGGACATTTGGCAACTTAGATTAGTCAGGTGTTTCCTTTAGTGGAACTCAATCCAGTAATCTTACTTGTTTGCAGAAGAGTCACTTTGAGCAATGTCACGTTTGACTCACCTTCTCTATCTTGTCTTTGAGCCACTCAGAATTTGGATCAATGCACCATATGATATTTTTATGCCGCTTGTTGTTGATCCTAAAAGCAGAAACACAAACAAGTGAAACATGTTGTTACATCAGTGTCTCAGTGCGACATGTATAATGTACTCGTTGTTAACATGGAAAATTTCTGAGTTGTGTTTAAATCTAGGCTTGCTCACAGGAAGGCGTGTTGCCTGCAGCCATAGCGTGGTTTTTGTTCAAAGCAACTTTGGATTGTCTTTACTTCCTGGGTGATGACCTTGCGGCAGCAATGCAAATCCAAACTCTGAGCTGAGGAATGGGCTGCACGAAAAGAGAACCACAATGAGCTTAATGACACAACACATAACAGCATGACATAACACGAGTGTTATTGTAAGAATGAAATGAACTCATCAAATATTAGGAATACTGCTATTATTCATGATTATTAAATGTTACTGAAAGACAATGATATTTTTCTCTTAATTTTGACATTAAATGATTCCTTTCATTCAAGAGATTTTCTTAAAAGAAAAAGAAAGTGGGCTCTAGATCCTTTACATGAACCCTAGTTTCTGTTATCCAATAAAAAATTATTACAACTAAGCAAACAGGCATCTGGTTTCTCTTAAGAGGATCAAAACATGAGATTTAACCTCTAAAAGTACATTTACTGATTGAATTGCTGTATTGAGGTTGTTTGCACTCACAATAAAACTGTCACAACAATATTTAACATCTCTCTGGTTGCATTAAAGTTTGAGATACAATAAAAATAGTGTTTTCTTCTATATAGTGAAAACACTGCAAACCCTATTAAAAGAAGAGCTGTACCTTTCTGCACAGAGACGAGCATCACGACAGGCAGACAGAGCAGGAAAATCCAGCGGCTGATGGAGAGAGTCGGACACATCTTCACGAGCTGAAAGGCGCCAAATCTGACTCTGGATCAGTGCTCTAAGCAAGTTTGTTAGGCTGACGCTTGTGTGATCTTATATACTGTAGTTTGTCACAAAAAGAGGAAATGTGGAAATTGAGCAGGCTATTCTGAGGAAATGATGTACAGCAACAAACACTCCCACTGTGTGTTCTTCATGTCTTTATATGTTCATGTTTGTTGTTTTCTTCTCCTTTCTTCAAACTGGCCACATGCTGCCATCATCACCTCTTACTCGTTATTGCGCTCATAGCTAGATTGATAAATTGTGGCTGATGTGCAATCCATGCATGTACTCATTTTAGATCAACGACTAAGTGCTGGTCAAAGTAGGCCGGACCTTGAACTTTGACCTATTTCTTCACCTAATAGGAGTTATCATCGAAGGGTTTATCAGATCCACATTTTTAGCTTTGAACAGCGTCATTCAAAGCTTGACTGTGTGGTTGTAGCAAAGCCTCCAATGAAAG
This sequence comes from Neolamprologus multifasciatus, assembly GCF_963576455.1. Classification (NCBI taxonomy): domain Eukaryota; kingdom Metazoa; phylum Chordata; class Actinopteri; order Cichliformes; family Cichlidae; genus Neolamprologus; species Neolamprologus multifasciatus. The sequence goes on along the minus strand of NC_140447.1, from coordinate 28,921,282 downwards.
GGATTTTCTTATTGTCTATCCTTTTTTAGGTTTGTTCCTTTCAGTACACCACCCTACAGTTACATGTTCAGTGACTACAGACAGAGACATAGAGCTGCCATGAAAACTGCTGTTTAAAATGAATTTAAACAATCTATAAAGCATGTAAGAGCACAGTGTGTCATGCCTTCTAGCCAATTAAAGCCTTAAAAACATAAAATCATTTACCAGAGTGCACACTACACCAGAAAAAAAGAGCAAGATAGGGAGAGAGGAAAGTGAAGTGTAGTTGGGATCCGATTGATCCAAAGGAGAGAGCAGAGTTTTATGTTCCTACCCTAACCTATGGCCACAAGTTGGGGCCATAGTATTGAGTATTGACTGAAGGAGTAAGATCAATGACTCATGGATTCAAGCAGCTGAAAAGGGTTTCTGGACTTAAACTCAGAGATCATTCAGGAGAAACTCACTCCATCTGCTCCACAATGAAATAAAATTAATCTTCTCTCTTGTCTAAAAATTGCTGAGGTCACAACATGACAACTGACAGAGAAACACAGGGCTTAAATACACATGGGAGTAACGCGCTAATCAGACCTACAAGACAAAGGAAACAAAGCAGAATACATTAACAAAGGACAGACTGTCAAAATAAAACAGGAAGTATAACACAGAGATGCAGACTTGACACTGAGCCCGAGACACAACCAGTGTTGGGTAAGTTACTTTAAATTAGTAACTTAGTTACATAACTAGTTACTTCTATCAAAAGTAACTCAGTAACTTACTTAAAGTTACTCGTTACTTTCAAAGTAACTAGTTACTAGGGAAAGTAACTTTGGTTTTACTCAAAATTCTCTTGTTAATGTGTTGCTTCCGTAACTGGAAACCCACCAAGATTGCCAGTCTTCTAGCTTGCTTACTTGCCACAAGTGCACTGTGTCACCTACCAATAGAAAGGAAAAAATAATGTGCACATTTCCACTAGAGAAATCCCACGCCTGGACCGTCGTTGGCCGCCGCCATGATTCTAGCCTACATCACAGCGTATTGTGCGCTTTTTACATCCAACACGAAAACTGCAGTCGTGGTGCTTTCGATTGTACTCGGAAACTCGGAAATTCTGCCTTCTGAATAGGAAGATGTAGGTAACACCAGACTGCAGATGAGCTGCATACAGGGCTGGACTGGGACAAAAAATCGTCCCGGGCATTTTGACTAGAGACCGCCATTATAGGAAAAATCATAAAGCCTTTGAATGAAAATAAACACTGTTGGTATATATGTATCAATCTATCAATCATTTGTTGTAAGATTCAGATAATTTTTTTTAAAAGCTAGACATTTTAAATGAGAATAAGAAAGAAAAGTAATTCTTTGTGCCCCCCTCTCCCTGTTAATGCCCTACCAGCCCCCCTGGCAACACTTTGCTAGACCCGCCACATTGATCAGTTTCATGATTGGAGTAGAAACAGGAGAGGGAGGGGAGAGGATGAGAGGAGAAGAGGCAGCTGTGCAGCAAAGACACAGAATAACTCCAGCTTTGTGTCTTTTTTTCTATTCTAGCTGAAGTACGGGACAAGACATTCACCTGGGACAAAATCAAGATTTGAAAAAATAAAGATTAACTCACATCCTCTGTTTGATCTGAACCACTAAGGTCTACTTGGTTTATGTGTACAGCTAGCAGAGGTGGGTCTGAGAGCAGTCTTCCTGACTTCATGTGAGAGGACAGTGTGTCACAGCTTCTAAAAATCAGTTTCAGCCTTAAAGTGTATAACATCACAAATCAGACTCTGCAAGAGAAGAGAGAGCAAGCAAGAAGGAAGTGCTGAGTTAGACTGTGTGTGCTACTCTGTTTGTGGGTAACAGAGCCGAGTCTGAAAGCAAAGCTATTAATTTACTGGTTGATTTATGTTCCTACCCTCACTTTTGGCCACATGTTGTGGGTAGTGATTGAGTGTGAGATCTGTTATTCGGGGGGTTTCCAAGAGACTCAGAACTGACAAACTAAAACGGTTAAATGTCAATAAGTCTTATTGTAACTAATGAAACTGAGATAATGCAAAGTGAACCTAAAGGACTGTCCCTCAGGAGACAGATTTGTTGTTTCCTGATGCAAGGACTCACAGACAGATGGTTCATTTATTCAACTGCATACTTTTCCCAGTTCTCCAAGATAAGCTCATCCAAAGGTCCTTTATAAAGTCCAAATCCTCTTGGAATGTGTTGCAAATGTAAAACTCCTTAAAACTAAAACTCTCTAAAACTCAAATGTATTAAGAAGAAACATGCTAGGGCAAGCTATAGGTAAATGCAGGAAACACAAGTTCAAAAGCCAGAACAATACTACAGCAGTGCATGCTGCAATGCTGCAGGTGAGGATGATGAGGGTATGCCAGCTTAAATGTGAATGGACAGCACTTTTGAGAAGGCTAGCCGAGTTAATGGCGATCGTGGCTCAAGAGTTGGGAGTTCGCCTTGTAATCGGAAGGTTGCCGGTTCGAGCCCCTGTTCCGACAGTCTCAGTCGTTGTGTCCTTGGGCAAGACACTTCACCCGTTGCCTACTGGTGATGGTCAGAGGGCCCGGTGGCGCCAGTGTCTGGCAGCCTCGCCTCTGTCAGTGTGCCCCAGAGCGGCTGTGGCTACAATGTAGCTGCCATCACCAGTGTGTGAATGGGTGGATGACTGGATATGTAAAGCGCTTTGGGGTCCTTAGGGACTAGTAAAGCGCTATATAAATACAGGCCATTTACCATTTAATCATACACAGACACACTTGATAGAGGGATGGTAGAGATCAGCACCTGGAGGACTACAAAGAGTAGGATCATAGTTTAAAGCAGAAGAAACGAGATTTGTCTAATAGGTGTCTGGACTCATCCTCAGATCATTCAGGAGGTGTTCACAGCAAAACTGATAGTGCCCACATCTAACAGAAAGACGAGCAGCTGACTAAGACACTTCCTTTCTGGCCACTTTGGAGATTATGGAATGCATTTGCATGAATAGGAAAACTCAGAATATACCAAATCATAAACACAGAACACTACAGCAACATGACATCACAGACAAAGAAAGGGTATTAGCAACAGTGCTCCATGTTGAAAGATGTCACAGTTCCTAACATACCTTTAATAGACTGAGAAAGTGGGAAAGGTGAGGCACTCTTGAAGTATAACTGGTTTCATTCAGTGGGTATGATTCAGAAAAGGTCACTTTTAACTGGTATCACCTTAAGACAAGTTTCCAAAGTGAGGATGTCCCAGTCTGTTACATCTCCTCTGCTGGCAACTGTAGTGGGAGGGGCAAAGGTGCAAGAAGAGGAGCATAAGTTATCATGGTGATGTACGCTGATAAACAGTGAAACAGTGATAAACTGGTTGCACAGAGAACGCAGGGTTAACTAAATAAGCCTGAATCATCCTGCTTTGTACAGGCCTCTGATGTCTGTGTTTGGGTACCTCCCCACATCAACTATGACAGTTAGTGTTGTGTTGTCACTTTAAATCCTGACAGCAAATAATAAATGATCTCACACAGACTAATGAAAGAAATCAGAATTTTAAATACTTTTATTAGAATTTAACATCAATCTCATCTTGAAGACAGAATAAGGTCATTTGAAACATTCATATTTACAAACATCTTAACTAAACAGTTCCATAAAATCTGATTTTTAAGCTCTACAAATAATTTACAGAAATAATAAAACATTTCTCAGCAGATGTTTCTGTAAAGGTTTGAACTGGAAAATGCTTCTGTGGCTGCTTTGCTTCAACTTTGTTTGTTCCCACATCAGCTTCTTTTAGAAATCACTGGAGGACACTGCAGAGTTTTCTGTGGTGTGGAAAGAGAGAAGGTGACATGAAAAGAAGACACGAAGGAGCAACATTAGAAAAGTCCAGAGTCTTTGTATAACCTTTTAATTCATTTATAATCTGAATACTTCAGTTGGAAAGTTAATGTTGTTTTTTCTAAACTTTGTGCCCACAGTTTGATTTATATTTTGTTTCTGACCTTGTTTATTTTCTTTTTCAGCCACTTCGTGTCTGGTTTGAGAAAAAATGTCTTTCCTCCTCTTGTTTTAACCCTGGAATAAGAAAAGAAAGGAATTAGTGTAGAGAGGGGAAGAGAGAAAGGAAATCAAAGGCTCACTCCTCATATGTAGATGCAAAAATGCTAATATTTGGATACAGCCCTACATTTTATTTACATTCAAAGGAAGTTCTGCTTACAGGTAGCCAGGTGCGCAGCCCTGTTGGTCTTGTTTAAAGCAGCTGATGATGTTTTTTGTCCAGTTAGGTGCGACATGGTTGTTTTTACTAGTTTTAGAGTACGCAGCAGCATGATAGCAGGAACTCTCCACGTGGCCAGCCCCTGCAACACACCATCACACATTATACTCATTATTATTCAGAGATTTTCAGACTTTACACAGGATAAAATGAACTGTGTTCTCAGATGATTTATATAGCTTCATAAATTTTTTACTAATTATTATGTATAATAGGAAATTCAGTTGTGTAAAAACAAGTGGTTTTAATCAATCATGAAAAACTTCAAGTTGTGCTTTAAATTTGTCCAGAGTTTCTCCAAGTAGCTAAAACAAATTCCTGAATGTAGTCAGCTGCAATGTGTCAACAAACACCTGCTCTGTTACAATCTACAGTAGTTTCAGTTCCTAATGACAGTTGTTGAGTTGCATTAAGGTCAGATAGATTCATAACCACTTTGATGAACAGACTTTTAGCTGATGATACTGAACTGTCACAACAGAGCAAACTCCAGAAATACACAAAAACTCTACCTTCTGATACGATGATGAGCATCACCACACCGAGGGAGATCAGAAAAATCGGACGGCTGGTGGAGAGACTCGAACACATGTTCAGACGCTGAAGGCACCAAATATGAGTCTGGATCTGAGGTTTGTTTGTTACCAGTTGATGAACTGGTCAGAGTGTGAGAGTGAGTCATCTTATATACTGTAGCTTGTCACTGAATTGGGGGCTGTTTGGTGATGAATTTACACACAATGGAAACATGACAACCACAGACTGGTGTGGTTGGTAGCTTTCTTCCTCCAGTGCTGAGGGTTGTTGTTTAGTTTGTTCCAAGCTAATATTTTCTGTAATGGGTTGAAGCCTGATAATATGCACCATAAACCCAAATATGAATAGTCATCCAACAAGCACTGACATTTTATAGCAGTAGCAGCAATATTAGCAGTTGTAGCCGAATTAAGCTGCTGTGAAGCAAGCTCTGATCTGCATGATTCATGATTATTGCAATACCAAGCAGCACTAAAAGTAAGAATTAAAAGATTTATTTATTTACTGAAATTAGTGTAGAGGAAAGTTTGCACCCTAAAGGGAATTTTACACCCTTTCATCAACCATGTGTCAAATAAGTCCAAGTCCAGCTGCTGGATGATGTATTTAAATGTTTCGTAATATTTTTAAACACACATGATTCTTAAGTTGTCACCTCATGAAACGTGGCCTGTAGCTTATTTGTTTTCTGCTCTGTGCAGAAGTCCTGTTTTGTTTTCCCTGAGAGGCAGTAATCTGAAATCGGATCTGTGGAGGAGCTCTCTGACCCGCTCCTGTTAGCGTTTGAGCTCAGATCTTCACTAACTGATAAATTAAGATAAATAGTTCACTGTAAGTAAAATCACTTAAAGTGACCTTCCTGAGCCCTGTGTTTGAGTTCAGCCTGCACATTGATTATGAAAATTAGCATCTATGCAATACATTTAATCAGCTGTTTTTCCAGCACAACACATTCATTTTTCACTCATATTTTTAATCCCTCATGTAAATATTGACACTTAACCATGTTATATGTTCAAGCATTTTAATTCACCTGGTTAATATAATATATATATATATATATATACATATATATATACATTCCCTTGGTCTGTGGAAGGGCTTTTCCACAGACCGAGCACAGGGACTCTCTGTGACGTGTTCAGTTTCATTCATGTTAACCTGTGGGTGTTGATTTTATTAGTGGTTTGCACCTCCTACATCTAACTTTATGGGGGTTTCCTTTCAACAGCCATCTGCAATTAATGGGTGACCCAGTTTTGTGGTCAAATCTGAAAGTACTTTCCTCTATGACTTTTGTTTTTAACAGCTTTTAACGAGTGGTCACCACAAAAACCACCTCTATTCTTTGTCATTTTCAACAAATATACACCATAATTTACATGCTTAAGATTACTGGGGTTTTTTTAGTAATCTTTAATACTCCACTGATCATGTACAAATTACATGATGATCCATTTCCAAACTTTATTAATAAGTCGTTTGAACTCAGGGGAAAATGTATGTTTAAAAAGCAGATGGAAGGGTCATAAAGAGAGGAAGATAGAGGAAGCCATGACCATGATGTCATCCACTGGTTTTGACTTTCATTATCAAACATCATCATTACAGCCATCGTGGTGTTTCGATGTGTGAAGTCGTTAACCAGTAAGCATATCGTGGTGTCACAGTTCTGGTCATTTTGATCAGGCATTTTCAGTTTCTTGTATTTTGGTGTTTTTTCCGATTCTTTAATTTTCCTGTTATTATATTCCTAAGTTTCAGTGTTATTCTGGTTAAGAGTTTTGTTCTTAGGTTTACTTTAGTGTCTAGTCTGTGCCTGTCATATTTCCTGTTTTACTTTGAAGGTCCGTGTCTCATGTTAGTGTGTCGAGTGTTACTCTCCCCTGTGTTGTCATTATGTTTCATTGGAGTCAGCTGTGTCCTCATGTGTCTGCACTTCTCCTGATCACCTCATGTGTGTATTTAAGTCCTCAGTCTCCTCGTGTTCAGCGTCGCTACGTCTGTGTTCCCTCCCACATTACACGTTATGTGTCTTTCAGGATTTTGTGCTGGTCATGTTTGTAGTTCATGTACCAGCCCAAAGTTTAGTTCATAGTCGGTTCTCATAGTCACTTTTATTATTTCCCAGTTTAGTTTAGCACTCGTCACCATTCTTGTAGTGTCTTTTATTTTTACACTCTTGTAATCGCTCCAAATAAAGGCATGTCTTCAGCTTTTCACCCTGAACCGTCTCCTCACCTGTGTCTGCTCCTGGGTCCACACACACCTTTGCTCAGTCTGCACTGCAGACCGTCACACGTGGATAATGGTCCTTTCTGACTCTGAGCATTTACACAGTTTACAAAAATGGATTTTTGTTCTATCAGTATAAATAGAATAATTCTAGAGTGTGCTGCCTCACTAATAAGTCTCAGATCCACTGTCCTGGACTACAGTTGGTGGCAGTCTGCAGCTACATGAGCACAGTGGTTAGAGTGGCCCTAGGTCAAGATGATGGAGTTTGAGTCCGTTCAAGCAGGAGACGAGAGATTTGAAACAACTGAAGGACAAAACTACAGCAAGACTAATTAGCAGGGAGGTAATTACAGTAATTACATTTTCTATTTCGTCTTTCAGTGATTCAAAATTCTGAATCACGCCTGTTTGTTATCCTAAAAGCAGAGACACAATACATGGCCTAAAATATTAGGCCATGGTATTTATCTTATCCTGAGATATTAAGTTTCCCCCTTGTTGTTATCAAATAAAAGCTAAGAGTCATTCACCACCTCTATGGTTTCAGATGATGTTGTAATAAATCATCTGTGAAGACATAATTCCACTGCAAAGGCCACAAAGATAGGGAGTCGCCATTACACATGAAAAATCTTTGACTTCCCTTTAAATCGCAGCTTGCTCACAGGAAGGCGTGCTGCCTGCATTCATAATGTGTTTTTTTGTTGTTGAATGTAGCGTCTGATTGTCTTTATTTCCTGGGTGATGACCTTATGACAGCAGGTCAAACCCAAACTATGAGTGAAGGAACAGGCTGCACAGCTGGTCACAAAGAGAGAAAAGAAGAGGTCAGCAATGAGATTACTCATCATGATTAGCTCCTCTGTTAGTCAACAACATTATAAAAATGGAAGGAACTCAGAGAACATTAGTCAGACTTCCAATAACCATTACTAGTAAATATTTGAGATTCCTGCTGTTTTTCTATTATGTTGTTTTAATGCAGAAGTTTATTTCAAACCTGCCATAAATATGCTGTAGTTATAAAACCACATGTATAAACTACACAGAACACGACTCAAGATCATTTAAAATGGGATGTGAACAAAAATTATATTATCATGAATGTATTAAGGAAAATGTAAAGACGTACAAATATGCTTTAAGAAAATCTAAAACCTCAGTTCTGGTATCTGAACCCATATGCGCCCTATTGGCAGTGACTCATGGCTAATAGGGAGGAGATGTGGGAGTCACACAGGTCAAAGGGACTTGTTGGTTATGCAAACAGCAGGAAACATCTGCCAAAGGAGGTGAAAGAGTAGAAACTTTGGACAAAAATGGGACAGTTAGGATGCCATTCTCAGTAGTAATCCTGATGTGTGCTTCCATCTTTGACTATTTTCGAGTCTTCGTGAAAGCACTTTGCTTTTTGAGTTTCTCTTTCTTTATAAAACATCCTTGAATATTAACTTTTTAAAATATTTTTAAAGAAAATCAGGCCTTCAGCTGCAATTTGTGAGACGACACTAAACCACACACAGTCGAAGGACTGCGATGATTCCTCAAAAGTAGCTGTCTGTCAACTAAGAAATCTATAATGTAAGAGGACAGAATCACAGCTTCTAAAAAGCAGTTTAAGCCTCAAAATGCACAAAATCATTATTCAGAAAGGAAAGAAAGGATTTAAATCAAAGTGAAGTCAGTCTGATGTGGTGAACAGAGAGTTTCTAAACACTGTGGCTCAGCTGGATATACAAACAATAATAGAAGGAAGACTCTTTAAAGATCGATAGCTTCAGTTATTTAAGCTGATCAGACTTCTCACTCTTTCTGTGCCTGTGACCCAAACAAATACGTTTGACATCACATTATTCTTTCTTACACTGACACCACTTTAAAACAAGGTGTCCATGATGTCTGTTAACGTCCTTGTAAGATGGACTTCCACACACACAATGTTTGTGCTCTTGGATATCAGTTTTTATAATTACACGCACATATAACGACCCACAGTCTGTTCGGCTCTGGTCTCAGCTCTCCATTCTCATGCCAGTCTCTCGCTTCACTATAAAGGTAAAAGAGATTGTCATCAGTTCAAACGCCACCAGCTGTGGCCCCACCAGCCTCTCCACCACCGCCCCCTTGAGCTCACTGCTCTACCTCTCCCTTGCAGCTGAGCCAGGGACCACACCTCCGCAATAGACCTGTTAAATCTTGTCTCATGCCTCGTCTTCACCTCTTCTGCTGTCATCTGTAGTGGGAGGGACTAAGATGTGAGGAATAGAGTTAATTATGTGCAATCTAACGAATGACAAAGACGCATGTTTCTTGGCAGACTTGGGAACGCCTCAGTGTTTCCCTAAAGGAGCTGGAGGAGGTGGCTGAGGAGAGGACCGGTTGAGTGTCTGTGCTCAGTCTGCTGCTCCTGCAACATTAATGAAAGTATGAATAAAATATGTATTTGTGAATAACTTTTCAAGTGATTTCTGAATGTTCACTTTTACTTCTGCCATATCGGTTAAATGCTGCCTCCTGGTGTCCTGTGATCATAACGTCATCATGAAATAATCACAACAATAAGTATTTTGTCGTCAGTTATAACACCTACAGCAAATAATAATTAACCACACAGACCATTAAACAAAATCTGATTTCAGAAGCTTTTATTGATTTATCTTTGTTCTCAGCTTGAAGACAGAATAACATTCATATTTAATGACATTTGTAGTATATTTGCTAATTCTCACCAATCACTAACTGGCGTATCTTTACTCATTTCTCTAAATTATCATGAATTCTCTCAATCCCTACTTACAAATGCCTTTGTTTGTTTCTCTATTTTACATTCTTTTAATGACTTACTGTTCAGTGTAATAATTTTACTGTTTATTCCTTACTGTGAAGCAATTTGGTGTACCTCTTGGTTTTAAACATGTTATATAGTAAAATTGTTTTGTATTGTGTATATATATATATATATATTTGAACACAAGACTGTTAAAGCGCTATGAATAATTTGCAAAAAATAATTTACATTTCTTAACAAATATTTCTGTCAAAGTGTGAACTAATAAATGAGCAGAAATGTTTCCAGCAGCTGCTTTACTTTAACTTTGTTTCATCGTTTTCATCATCTTTACTTAGATTAAATCAATGAAAATCACTGTGTGAATTAAGAAACCTACAAGACTTGTAAGAGGACAGACAGTCACTGCTTCTAAACACTGTGGTGCAGCTGGAATATACAAACTATAGTGGGAGGACCCATTAAAGATTAATATCTTCAGTTATTTAAGCTGATCGATTTTCTACATGTTTATTTGAAAACATTGGAGGACACAGCAGAGTTCCCTGTGGTGGTGAAAGAGAGAAAAAGAATTGGTGAAAGAAGACGAAGAAAAAAGAAAAGAAGAAGAAAAGAGAAGAAAAAATAATTAATAAATGAGCAAAAATTACTAGGGTCTTGTTTCCTGCAGCTTTTGTTTCATCGTTTCCATCATCACCATTTAGGCAACATTGGAGGACACAGCAGAGTTCCCTGTGGTGGTGAAAGAGAGAAGGTGACATGAAAAGAAGAAGAAGAAGCACCATTAGACAGATATACACAGTGTCGTTTTATTACCTATATTATAATCTTCACACTTTTGATAGAAAGTCACTGTTGGTTTTTCTAAACTTTGTGTCCTCATTTTTATAAATATTTTGTTTCTCACCTCATTTATTTTCCTTTTAAGCCACTCGGTGTTTGGTCTGAGGAAAAATGCTCTATTTCCTTGTTGTGAGCTTGTTTTGACCCTAGAAGAAAAAATAGAAGAATAAAGAAAGAAGTTTAGAGAGAGGAAGAAAAATTGAAGGATTGGACATTTTCACTTTACTTTTAACTGAACACGTGCAGTGTCCATTTTGCATTATGCTGTGAGAGAACAGCTCAGGTTTCCTCCAAGCTCATAAGCACAAACTCACAGATTCCCCAACGTCACCAAATTAGAAACAATCACAGAGCAAACAGTAGTGCTGTATGTTAGAGAGGGGAACATTTATCAGCTACATCAAGGTTTCAGTGCAAATCTCATTTTCATTGTTGTGTTTGTGGATTTTTAATCAAGAATTAATTTCTACATTTTATTTGGTTTAAGTGAATTTAGAAGAAGTTCTACTTACTCATAGCCATGAAGGCAGCCATGTCTGTTGTCTTCAAAGCAGCTGATGATGTATTTGGCCCATGCAGGTGTAACCTTTGTGGTTCTTGCATTTTGGTTAGAATGATTTTCATAGCAGAGTGTCCCCACGTGGTCAGCCCCTGCAGCACATCATCACACACATTGTCATTATTCTTCAGGGCCTTTCAGATATCATGGAGACTGAAATAAACAACTCTCAGATGTTGTATAAATAATTTACTGATCCAGTTACTATGTGTAATATGAAAAATTATATAACTGACAAAAATACAGCTGGATTTAATCAGTAATATAAAATGTATAGTTGCATTTTAAAATCATCCAGAAACAGCTGCTCTGTTACAGTCTGTGATAGTTTTAGTCTCTTTTCACACAGTTAGTTCACAGTTAGCAAGTTACATTAAGGACAGATAGATTTATAACCATGTTGAGAAACAGACTTTTAGCTGTTGTTACTGAGCTTTGACAACAGAGCAAACTCCAGAAATAAAAACTGTACCTGATACGGAGATGAGCATCACCACACTCAGGGAGATCAGCAGAATCAGGCGGCTGGTGGAGAGACTCGAACACATGTTGAGATGCTGAAAGGCACCAAATCTGAGTCTGGATCTGAGCTGTGAACAGGTTTGATGAACTTGTCAAAGTGTGACACTTAATGATATTCTGACCTGTAGTTTGTCACAGAAAGAAGAACTGCATTATTTAAGTAGACTACTCTGAGGTCATCATTTACTAAGAGTCCAACAAACACCCATTATTTCCACATCCACAGGGTTATTTAGTGTGTCCTTTCATATTGTACTCATTAAGCCCTTTATGTTATTCATACAGAATCCAATCTCAAATCATGCAGGAATAAATTCAGAATAAAGGAGACAAGAGGTCAATATCAGAAAATATATACAGAACTTTTTTTATTAAATCATTTGTAATAAAATTATAGTCAAAATGAGCCTCATATGAAAAGAAAGAGTAATGGTACCAACAGGAATCCTTTAAGCTTTTTTAGTCACAAACACACAATAGAATGAACACAGTCACACACAGGCAAGTATTACATGCACTAAACATCTGGAAACAGGAGAAACTCAGAGCATCCTGTCATCATTTCATGAACACAGGGGCAAACTTCAATGAGGTATTGAGTCTCCACTCAGGGATTGTACTTTGCCCGGCTGTCGTATTGCACCATGCCAAACAAAATAACTGAAAACACGACTGTAAACCCGAGACCATTGACCTGACTGAAATAAGTAGAATGGAAAGAAGTAAGAAGGGAGAAAAGTGGAAAAACAATGACAATATCACACACAGAGACCATCCTACAGTTTGGGCTGCATACCTGTACCAGTATATATTTACAATTCACAGTTTTTACAGGACATTTCACACCTTAAGCTGAATGATTCACCTGCCACACAGCATGGTTCGTTTCTTGTTAGTCAGTACTGACAAAAACTAAATGCAAAAAATACAACACAGTTCATTTCAAATCTTCTTTCAGTTTCATGATCCAAAACATCAAAACATTTGCTTTGTTCCTCGTCTTTTTTTTACTGTGAGCGTGCACCTGAATGCCAACCAGCCTTATCTAAATGTTATACTTCAGCACTCCTTCCATAAGTACACACAGTATGAGCCACACTCGTGCTATATTCTCACAGGATGATACAAGTTCTATTTTTCAGTTTCATATTGCTTACCAACAACGTCTAAACATCCACACACCACATCTGCTGACTGCGACGCCTCTGTGATAGAACCGCGGAGAAAGAGTGAACACCCGCTGCTTTACACTCCCTTCAATCCCCTGGGTCCTAAAGCCTTTCTGGTAAAATCTCAAAACAATGATTCTGTTCATCTGGACGTAGCGTTTTCAGTGGGAGAAACATTTTTTCACTCATCCAAGTGAATTTTTCAGTCTCAGCTGATGAAGGTTTCCCGACATAATAAACAGCACATTTACATAATGACTGAAACCAGCACCGCTGAGTAACAATGGGACATGAGGTCAGTTCGAGTCCTGCATTGCTGTGTAGCTGTTTTGCATAGAGTAGTTTTTAATCCTCAGACACACAACCATTGACAGAGTGTACGAGGCACAAAAGTATCATACAACATGTTGCCCAGTCTCAAACAAATGCCTCCTCCACTCCTGTTATGAGCAACTGTGACAATCACATTCAACTCCTCCCAAGATATTGATGCATCATTAGTCTGAAGCACTTACATGATTTCCTCCAGAAATAAATCTGTGTTATAATCATCATCTGCTTGTAACACATTCTGTACATCGCTGACTGGAGACGGTCCTCTCAACACAACATTCAACAAAGTATTGGGTAAAGCATCATCTTCACCCACCTGAACCACGGGGTGACCGTGGTTCAGGTGGTTCAGGTGTGTTTTATGGTGTTTAAGTCTTAACTTTTTATTATATTTTGTTACGTTTTAAAGGTTGCCTGTGTGTGTTTGTTCCTTTTTCTCTGTTTATCATTTACTGAGTTGTTTTGCGTTTTATGTTGCTTGATTTATATGTTTATTTTATTTTGCTTTAGTGAAGGCACGGCCGCTTGCTGTTGGGGGCTAGGGACGTGTGGTGGAATTCCCTCTGATGCATATGAGTGTACACACTGGGAAACAAGTATAACACACAATTTAAGTTACAGAGAGACTGCACGGTAGAGTAATTGGTGGCACCCTTGGGCACTCCGATCTGTAGGTTGCCTCCCCAAGTGGCCGGTCTCCACCATTTTGATTAACTATTTTATTGAGCTGCTATTTTTAACTAGGGCAGCACGTGGCAGCGAACCTTATTCTTTTAAGTAATGTTTGTGTCTTAATGAAATGTCTTAATCTAAGGTTTGGCATTGCTAATCCTGCTATTTAAGTCGTTTTCTTATCTGCGGCTCTATATTGGTGGTAGTTTCTCTAAAAAGTTGTCTTCTATGAAATTGACTTGCCAAACCTCTGCTTGTTAATAACGAGCCTGTGTGCCTTTTGTTACTGTTACAACGTTTAGACTGCCTGTTGTAATCTCTCCTGGGGTGTAGTCCCTCCCCAGGTGGCACCCTTAACACTATTTAGTTACCTTTACCAGTTTTCCTCCTTCACACCACCACACATACAATAATAATAATAATAATAATATTAATGGATTGGATTTATATAGCGCTTTTCAAGGCACCCAAAGCACTTAACAATTCCATTATTCATTCACTCTCACATTCACACACTGGTGGAGACAAACCACAGTTGTAGCCACAGCTGCCCTGGGGCAGACTGATAGAAGCGAGGCTGCCATATCGCGCCATCGGCCCCTCTGACCAACACCAGTAGGTGAAATGTCTTGCCCAGGGACACAACGACCAGGAGAGAGAGCCCGGGGATCTTTCCGGTTCCAGGCTTTCCAACCTCCTGCACCACGGTCACATACAAGAGCCCATCAAGAACTATACAAACAAAAACAACTGGGCTGACTGCAATTTCATACGAATACATTTCAGGGCTGTAGCCAAATATTTGACTACACTGATATACATTAAATTTTTTAAATCGATTTTGGTTTTTGCTTTGCTATTTTCTTTCAATCAATTTTTCAACAACATTTTCATGTTTTTAAGTTTAATTGAGGTGTATTTCCATTAACCATTTTTATGGCCACCAGAAACATGCACCATATATATGTCTTTGGGAGGAAGCTGGAGGATCAGGATCATGCAAACTCCACACAGAAAGACAGTCCTGGATTTGAGGCCAGGACCTTCTTGCTATAAAGCAACAGTACTAACCACCACGCACAGAGACGAGCATCACGACAGGCAGACAGAGCAGGAAAATCCAGCGGCTGATGGAGAGTCGGACACATCTTCACGATCTGACTCTGGATCAGTGCTCTAAGCAAGTTTGTTAGGCTGACGCTTGTGTGATCTTATATACTGTAGTTTGTCACAAAAAGAGGAAATGTGGAAATTGAGCAGGCTATTCTGAGGAAATGATGTACAGCAACAAACACTCCCACTGTGTGTTCTTCATGTCTTTATATGTTCACGTTTGTTGTTTTCTTCTCCTTTCTTCAAACTGGCCACATGCTGCCATCATCACCTCTTACTCGTTATTGCGCTCACAGCTAGATTGATAAATTGTGGCTGATGTGCAATCCATGCATGTACTCATTTTAGATCAACAACTAAGTGCTGGTCAAAGTGGTCCAGGCCTTGAACTTTGACCTATTTCTTCACCAAATAGGAGTTATCATCGAAGGGTTTTTCAGATCCACATTTTTAGCTTTGAACAGCGTCATTCAAAGCTTGACTCTGTGGTTGTAGCAAAGCCTCCAATGAAAGGGATTTTCTTATTGTCTATCCTTTCTTAGGTTTGTTCATTTCAGTACACCACCCTACAGTTAAAGTTACATGTTCAGTGGACATTTTTTTAACTTTTTCACTACAGACAGAGATCATTTAAAAGTATATTTTACAGAGTAAATCAGGCCGTCAGTTTTCTGTCCGTAAGACAACACCAGCTGCAAAGAGCTGCCATGAAAACTGCTGTTTAAAATGAATTTAAAAATCTATAAAGCATGTAAGAGCACAGCGTGTCATGCCTTCTAGCCAATTAATCCTTAAAAACATAAAACCATTTACCAGAGTGCACACTACACCAGAAAAAAAGAGCAAGATAGGGAGAGAGGAAAGTGAAGTGTAGTTGGGATCCGATTGATCCAAAGGAGAGCACGGAGTTCTATGTTCCTACCCTAACCTATGGCCACAAGTTGGGGCCACAGTATTGAGTATTGACTGAAGGAGTAAGATCAATGATTCATGGATTTCATGGATCTGGGTTTTCCTATATTCCAACAGAGAACCCATGTATCATCCCCGAACTGCTGTTTTGTGAGCGCTTGTTCTGTGCATTTGCCCGGTGAGCCCAATGGTGATTTACAAGCCGATGGTTTTGTTGTTTTTGTAACGGCATAAACAATGAAAGGTGGTGGATTGGCCAGATGGTGGCCGATGTGTAAAAATTACCAAATTGTTTGGTGGTGTCTGTGGCGGAGCTTCCACAGAGGCCAGCGGGTGAATGAGGGAAAGGTGAGGCAGGAGGAGGAGAGACTCGAGGCGGCTGAACTGAACTGAGCTTCAGGTAAGAAGTTATGACCTGCAGTCTATCTGGGTCAGATATAAAACAAGTTTAGGTGTAGCACGAAAAAAAAAAACCTTTCTGATTCTCATTTAAAATATCTCGCTTTTATTAAGTAATTATCTGAATCTTATAAACAAAGTTTTTATCTGATGTAAAATGTATAGAAATCATATATTCCAACAAGACAGTGTACATCACTGTCACTGAATACAGTGTCACAACACTGTATTGGGGTGGCTGTAGCTCAGGTGGCAGAGCAGGTCAGTTACTAATCAGAAGGTCGGTTCGATCCCAGGCTGCCTCCTGGCTGCATGCCAAATATCCTTCGGCAAGATACAAACCCCATATTTGCCTACTGGTGGTGGTCAGAGGGCCCGGTGGCGCCAAACCCAGTAATCTTAAGCATATAAATTATGGTGTATATTTGTTGAAAATGACAAAGAATAGAGGTGGTTTTTGTGGTGACCACTCATTAAAAGCTGTTAAAAACAAAAGTCATAGAGGAAAGTACTTTCAGATTTGACCACAAAACTGGGTCACCCATTAATTGCAGATGGCTGTTGAAAGGAAACCCCCATAAAGTTACATGTAGGAGGTGCAAACCACTAATAAAATCAACACCCGCAGGTTAACATGAACGAAACTGATCACGTCACAGAGAGTCCCTGTGCTCGGTCTGTGGAAAAGCCCTGCCACAGACCAAGGGAACGTCTCTCTCTCTCTCTCTCCCTCTCTCGCCATATACACACACACACACACACATATATATATATATATATATATATATATATATATATATATATATATATATATATATATATATATATGGAATAATTCTAGAGTGTGCTGCCTCACTAATAAGTCTCAGATCCACTGTCCTGGACTACAGTTGGTAGCAGTCTGCAGCTGCATGAGCACAGTGGTTAGAGTGGCCCTAGGTCAAGATGATGGAGTTTGAGTCCGTTCAAGCAGGAGATGAGAGATTTGAAACAACTGAAGGACAAAACTACAGCAAGACTAATTAGCAGGGTGGTAATTACAGTAATTACATTTTTATATTTTGCCTCTCAGTGATTCAGAATCACTGAATCATACCTGTTTGTTATCCTAAAAGCAGAGACACAATACATGGCCTAAAATATTAGGCTCTGTGGCTCTGCTAGATATACAAATAATAATAGAAGGAGGACTCTTTAAAGATCAATAGCTTCAGTTATTTAAGCTGATCTCACTATTTCTGTTCCTGTGACTCAAACAAATAAGTTCGACATCACATTATTCTTTCTTACACTGACACCACTTTCACAAAAGTTTCAAAGGTGACTGTTAAGATCCTGTTAAATCTATAGTGATACCTCCTCTGCTGTCATCTGTAGTGGGAGGGACTAAGATGTGAGGAGTGGAGTTAATTATCTGCAATCTAAGGAAGGACAAAGACGTATGTTTCTTGGCTGACTCGGGAACGCCTCAGTGTTTCCCTAAAGGAGCTGGAGGAGGTGGCTGAGGAGAGGGAGGTATGAGTGTCTTAATCAGTATGAATAAAATATGTATTTGTGAATAACTTCAAGTTATTTCTGAATGTTCACTTTTACTTCTGCCATATCGGTTAAATGCTGCCTCCTGGTGTCCTGTGATCATAACGTCATCATGAAATAATCACAACAATAAGTATTTTGTTGTCAGTTATAACACTTACAGCAAATGGTAATTAATCACACAGACCATTAAAAAAAATCTAATTTCAAAAACTTTTTTATTCATTTATCTTTGTTCTCAGATTGAAGACAGAATAAGAAAACTTCAAACATTCATACTTAATAAAATTTGTAACAATTGTTGTTTAAAGCGCTATCAATAATTAATGAGAAAAGTCAACATTTCTTAATAAATATTTCTGTAAAAGTGTGAATTAACAAATGAGCAAAAATACTAGGGTCTTGTTTCCTACAGCTTTTGCTTCATCGTTTCCATCATCACCATTTAGGAATCACTGGAGGACACCGCAGAGTTTTCTGTGGTGGTGAAAGAGAGAAGGTGACATGAAAAGAAAAAGAAGAAGCACCATTAGACAGATATACACAGTGTCTTTTTATTACCTATATTATAATCTTCACACTTTTGATAGAAAGTCACTGTTGGTTTTTCTAAACTTTGTGTCCTCATTTTTATAAATATTTTGTTTCTCACCTCATTTATTTTCCTTTTAAGCCACTCGGTGTTTGGTCTGAGGAAAAATGTTCTTCCTCTGCTTATTTTGACCCTGGAAGAAAAAAACAGAAGGATAAAGAAAGAAGTTTAGAGCGAAGAAGACAAATTAAATGATTCAACATTTTCACTTTATTGTTAACTGAACATGTGCAGTGTCCATTTTGCATTATGCTGTGAGAGAACAGCTCAGGTTTCCTCCAAGCTCATAAGCACAAACTCACAGATTCCCCAACGTCACCAAATTAGAAACAATCACAGAGCAAACAGTAGTGCTGTATGTTAGAGAGGGGAACATTTATCAGCTACATCAAGGTTTCAGTGCAAATCTCATTTTCATTGTTGTGTTTGTGGATTTTTAGTCAAAAATTAATTTCTACATTTTATTTGGTTTAAGTGTATTTAGAAGTTCTACTTACTCATAGCCAGGAAGGCATTTTGGTCTGTTGTCTTCAACGCAGCTGATAATGTTTTTTGCCCATTTAGGTGTAGACGTGTTTATTACAAGTCTGTTAGAATATGTTTTATAGCAGGTTTTTCCCACATGGTCAGCCCCTGCAGCACATAATCACACACATTGTCATTATTCTTCAGACCCTTTCAGATATCATGGAGATTGAAATAAGCTGAATTCTCACATGTTGTATAAATAATTTGCTGATCTCTTAGCTGTTGTTACTGAACTTTGAGAACAGAGAAATAAAAACTGTACCTGATACAGAGATGAGCATCACCACACTCAGGGAGATCAGAAGAATCAGGCGGCTGGTGGAGAGACTCGAACACATGTTGAGACGCTGAAAGGCACCAAATCTGAGTCTGGATCTGAGCTGTGAACAGGTTTGTTACCAGCAGATGAACTTGTCAAAGTGTGACAGCGGCTCATCTTATATACTGTAGCTTGTCACTGAATTAGGGGCTGTTTGGTGATGTATTTACACAAAAATAAACACTGATGGAAACACGACAACCACAGACTGCTGTGGCGTGCAGCTTCCTTTCTCATGTTGAGGTTTGTTGAACAGCTTAATGTGTCTGTAATGGGTTTAAACCTGATAATATGGACTATAAACTGGAAATATATGAACAGTCATCCCACAAGTATTGACATTTTATAGTAGTAGTATTAACATTACTAACAGCAGTAGTAGAATCATAGATCCTCAGACCACAGCTACTACAAACAGATGATTTATTAAATATTATGATGGACATGAAACACAAGTATATGAGTTTAACCTTAGACATAAGCTGCTGTAATATAAATCCATTTAACACTGAAGGGAAACATTTTACTTATTATTATTTTTATTTTTGATACTTTTTCACAGTTTTCCAATAACACAATTTTGTGTATTATTGGAAGCGATATTTCCAGAGCTGACAGCTGAGGGCAGCAGTGTTCAAATGGATTGTTGAGTATTCCCGCACATCTCTAATAAACACATGGAGAATTAAATGCATCTGTTTGAATGAATGAATTGTTGGAAACTTGCATCACTTTGTTTAATAGTGACAGGAAAGGTAAAGTTAGTTAGTTTATTACATACAGAGAAGTATTTTAATATGTTTTATTGATAAATGTTCCCTCGGTCTGTGGAAAGGATTTCCATTGGCTGAGCGCGGGGACTCTCTGTGACGTGATCTTCCACCAGTTTCATTCCTGTTGACCTGTGGGTGTTGATTTTATTAGTGGTTTGCACCTCCCACATCTAAATTCTCAGAATAAAACAGTGACATTACTGGTGACCAGCTTCTGTGGCCACATTTAAAAGGACTTTCCCTGTGACTTTGTCTTTAATAGCATTTAATGAGTGGGCGTCAGAGAAACTGCTTCTACACTTAGTAACTGTCAACAGGTACAGACCTTAAATTACACACGTAAGATTACCATTTAGTCATCTTCACTACCACACTGATCATGTACAAAGTACGCGATGGTTTATTTCCAAACTTTATTAAGTGTTTGAACTCAGGGAAAAGGTACGTTTTTAAAAAGCAGGTGGAAGGGCCATAGACAGTATTGATAGATATGCCATGACTGTGATGTCATCTACTGCAGCGGTCCCCAACCCCCGGGCCTCGGACCAGTACCGGTCCATGAGTCGTTTGGTACCGGGCCGCGAGAGTTGAGGCTCAGGTGTGAAATGTATAGTTTTCAGGGTTTTTATCGGTTTTCAGCGTTATTTTGTTATTGTTTTTATCGTTTACTCGTTTTCCTTGGTCTTTTCACGTTTGTTATGAATAAATTTTATTTTTTTCTGTACTTATTTTGTTGTATTTATCCACGACACCTTAAAGGTCGGTCCATGAAAATATTGTCGGGCATAAACCGGTTCGTGGCGCAAAAAAGGTTGGAGACCGCTGATCTACTGGTTTTCTGACGCTGAGTGTTTACACAGTTTGTTCTACTGTTTTGTTCTACTCAGTATTAAATTAGGAACGTCTATACAACAGGAAGACTTTTGTCAACCAGATGGTTTGCCCTCTGGTGGCCATTAGAAATATGGCAATTTCAAGGCTCTACATTAGCTCTACTCTTTACCTGGACATCTTTAATACTGGCTGTGGTTCCTCACTGTAGATTGGCAGATTTGAGCTCTGGTGATTTCTGGGTTGTTCCTTATCATCCTAATTAATTTCCTCCTAAAGCAAATGAATGACACATTTAAAGAATTTTAAGAATTTGTCTTTAAGTGCAATTGTTTGAACCTTTGACGTCACACTTTCTTATAAACAGCTTCACAAGTCATTCTAGAATATTGTAAATATACAATGCGTTCCCCTGATTTTCCTGTCGTTCTCACCCATATGGAAAGGATATATATAAATCTTATAAAGTTTGTATCTGTCTTGTGTGGAAAAATTATATAAATGAAACTTTGTATGTTTTTGATACTTACTAAAACAATATATGAAAAGTAATGAGTATGAGTAAATCATATAAGCCTTATATGATTCACTATATGAAGTAGGCCACATTTTATGCAAGTCTTTTATAAGTTTTTACTATTACTTTTCCATATGGGCAGTGAGGTCAATCCAACGAGTACTATGAGGCCAAAAACTGGTATTAACAAACCTCGCACAGTTCCTCAGAAACACAGAAGAATGAGAACTTAGAGATGAAGCTCCGTCTCTCTCTCACACACACATACTCAGGCTCAGCTGTGTTCCAAACACAGCGGCCCGACTAAAGTGTGAGCAGGCCTAAAAATAAAAAATAAAATAAACACTCACGAGGCATTTAAACACAACAATTACCTTTCTGTCTGAGACTTAAAACAAAAGGTGACATGGAAAAATCTTTGAAACACCTGCTGTTATAGAGGTACTATATATTGATACTGTTGAAGTTTTAAATCTATAAAAGAAAAATTACACTGCACACGTCTACAAACAACAATGCCCTGGACTGTCAGTGGTCATGTCCACAGAGCAGCTGGACCACATACGCTGTACGCTGCCTTCATCAACACCAGAGCTCTGGGCAGGTAGATGGGCCGTTCCCAGACTGCCAGCAGACTGCAAATGTGCTCTTCACACTGAGCCATAAATTATGGCTGTACAACTCATGCTACAAAGGATATTAAGCAAAAACATGTTTCAGGCATTGCAGTTGTCAAAATTGAGACAATACAATTAGAGAAGTCAGAAAGACTGATTCATGCAATTGAACAACCAGTTGACGCACTGGAATTAATGGAGGATTTCTTCTCCCGGCTCAATCTGCCTACCATACCAACAAAACAACAGACCACCCTCAATGCTCCCATTTCTAGAGAGGAAGTACTAAACGCTATAAAAACAGAAATGCCCAAGGACCTGATGGTGCTTTGAGGGCCCCGAAAAGCGCTATATAAATGCAATCCATTGTTATTCATTGCAATCCATTATTTAATAGTAAATTTTATAAAGAATTCAGTGAGCTGTTAATAGATCCATTAGTCAATATAATTATTCATTCTTGAATAATAGATGACCTCAGACTCTAAGGGAAGCTAATAGTGCGCAGAGTCTTATTCCTCTTATAGACCAATAGCTCTTCTAAATGTGGACTGGAAGATACTTTCTAAAATAGCTACTCGACTCAAAATTCTCGTGCCTATAATTATTAAAGAAGATCAAACAGGCTTTATAAAAGGCCGTAATTCCCGTAATAATGTCAGGCACCTTCTCAGCAAAGGAACATGAGTGGTTTGGTTGTTTCTCTGGAAGCTGAAAAAGCTTTTGACCGGATAGAATGGACATACTTATTTTACAATTCAAATAAATTCAGTCTTGTTAATAATTTCATTAAGTGGGTAAAGATTTTGTATGATACTCCTCTGGTGTCCATTTTGACTAATGGACTGAAATCAGATAGTTTCCCATTGTTTAGAGGAACGAGGCAAGGCTGCCCCCTGTCACCTTTTTTTTTTTTTTGCTATTGCCATTGAACCGTTAGCCAAGGCTATAAGGAGGGCACCTGATGTACAATGTTACGGCCCTGGGCCGGCTGTGTACTTTTGTTGTGCTGTGTCTTTAAGACTCCACAGGTCCTTCCCGATTGGAGAGCTGGCGGCGGCTGATTGGTCCCTGATCATGTGGCTCTTTTCAAAATCCCTCACCAGCAGTTGTTGCGGGGCCAGCCACTGACAGCAGCAGCAGACCTGACCCTGGCCTCATGCTTGTGATTCTCGTGACTTACTGAGCTTGAATATAGTGTGTAAATTAGTCTTCAATTGTAACTAGCACATTGTAAATAGACACTGAAACAGAAGGGGTGAGCTGCCTTAGTATTTTCCTTGTACTGTTTTCTAGTCATAGTGAGATGAAGCCTCTTGATGAACTGAAGCGTTACATCCATCTGGTCAACTCATGGTTTGAAACATTGTGATTTCATTTGCTCTATTCCGCCATCAAGTGGACGATTAAAGTGAAACAGGCTCTTTGATTATAATGATAAAACTGAATAAATAAATTGTTTTCATGGTTATTTATCACGAATATTGTCTCAATATGTCTGATACAAAAGACAAAGTGGAAACTATCAACACAGAGTTTTGGTATGATTGTGTAACTGTGTAATCATGCTTATGTACATCTGGATAATGACACAAACTGTGTGGCGCTTCACTTTTTAATAAACTAAAAGACATAAGTCAGGTGGATCTGTAGTGTTGTTTATTTATATTATGGTACTTATCAATTGTGATATTTATTACTGTGTGCATACTTTATTAGAAGAGAAAAAAATGTCTTCCTTGCTGGTTCCATCAAAGAAGAAATGCTCAAGTAACTATGTAGCACGTACGTAATCCAATTCAACAACACAGTGTGATGGGGAAATCAGCTGTGTTTTGCTGCCCATTTTATTTCGAATCTGGCGCGAACCGGTGAGCCAGTTTCTAAATCAGTCACATGGTACGGACTGCCCGCGAGGCCTCGAACGTCACTGCATACGTAATCAAAGCGAGCCTCGATACGCGCTTCACAAAAACTCCCCCGAGATTACCCAACACACGCTTCGAAGCTTCGAGACACAAGACACATCACTACTGTTTTCTCCTGTTTATTTCAGTTAGGGAGTTAGGTGTAGCCTTTGTCTTTTGTTTGGTTTTTGTTTCACATAGGGTTTTAGATGGCACCTCTTCTCCTGACTTAGCTTGTTTTGTTTGTTATTTTGGCCTTTGTTTACCCCGGAGCTTAGTTTTCAGTGTAGATAAATAAACCACCGTTCACTTAAGAAATAGTTTTTTCTGTGTATGGTTTTGGGGACCAGGGTCACTTCCTTTTTTAACTCTTATGCTACGTTCCTGTATCCCTAGACTGGGGCGTAACAACGGGGCTTGTAAATTGATTATGAGCATAAGATCAGTTTATATGCAGATAATGTTTTAATATTTATTTCTGATCCAGAGACATCAATACCGGCTTTACTTAACATTATTGATACATTTAGTCAATTTTCTGGTTATAAAGTAAATTTGAAGGCTATGCCAATTGGCAGCCTTAATTCAGTGCCAACTGGACTGTTTTCTTTCCCCTTCAAGTGGTCGCCCACAGGTTTTGTATACTTAGGGATATTTATAACTCCAAAATTTAAACAAATGTATAAAGCAAATTTTGTCCCTCTGTTCGAGAAGGTAAAGCAGGTTTTGGAGAGATGGAATTCCCTACCCGTTACCTGGCTAGGATGTATAGCTTTGGTTAAGATGAATATTTTGCCTCGACTGTTATGTCCTGTTCAAATGATTCCAGTTATATTTTCAAATACGGTGATGAAGGATTTGAACGGCTGGCTAAGGTCTTTTATATGGAGCAAACACAGACCAAACGTATGATGGCTACACTACAGCTCCCAGGTTCAGTAGGGGGTCTAGATTTACCAAATATTAGAACATATCAATTGAGTACTCACATGTGCTATATTCATGACTGGGTCACAAATAACTCACACTCTATCTGGTTGGGGATTGAAACTTCTCCTTTAAAGTATTGTCAGGCTTCCTGGGTGTTCGCCCAGTCAGTGTTTTCAGTTGTTTCATGTTCAATTTATTCACCTGTTCACATTTCCTGTTTTCATGTTTGCTTCCTGTGTGTTATTAGTTCTGTTATGATCAGCTGTGTTCTCACTGGTCCCTAATCATTATCATTAGCCAGTGTATTTAAACCCTCAGTTTCCACCTGTTCCTTGTCGTGTCATTGTTGATGTTATGTTGTCGTTCCCGCCTGTGTTCAGTTCAGCCAGCCATTCAGTCTTTCAGTCAGTTGGTCCTTTCGTTCCTGCTCTGTCTATCCACTCATTCCAATAAATCATCATCACCCTGCACAGTGAGTCCTGCGTTTGGGTCGTCTCTTCCTCGCCTCCACACAACCGCTGACAAGTATCCATCAAGGGTCTTACTATTCTTTAAGAACTTTGAAGATATTAGTTAAAGCTGTGAAAATCGAATCACACTTAATACACTTTAGGCCTGGTGGTCAGTATGTTGACGGGAAGGTTGAAGTTAACATCTATGTTCACCCCTATTGTGAATAACGTTGACTTTAAACCAGGGATGTTCGATGTAGGTTTTAAGCAATGAATGTTCAAACTGCGTCGTACTGGGACCACAGGTATTGTACTGTATTGTATACTTGACTAATTGATTGACTGCGTGGACCTGAGCTGGTGTTTTGTTTTGTGCTTAGTTCTCAGTCTGTTTGTTTGTTTTTGTTGTTGCTTTGTTTTTGGATTGTTTGGTGTGGGGTTTTTTTTGGTTGTTTTTTTTATTGTTCTGAACTTTATTTATTAACACTTTATTATGTTATGTAATTGTGTACTATTTGTGAAAATGAAAAAAAATAATTAAAAGATATTGTTAAAAAAACTGATCAAAGTCCACTGAATCTGCTAACCTAACTAAAACATTGTAAGTGCGTTTCTTTGTGAAAACAGCACAGCAAAGGAGATTCAGTGAAGTTTTGG
This sequence comes from Neolamprologus multifasciatus, assembly GCF_963576455.1. NCBI lineage: Eukaryota > Metazoa > Chordata > Actinopteri > Cichliformes > Cichlidae > Neolamprologus > Neolamprologus multifasciatus. The sequence continues at coordinate 28,895,260 of NC_140447.1, read as the reverse complement.
TATAAGGGATAAATCTTCTGACCGAACCTGCTGGGACTGTGTGAGGTCCTGAGGCTAAGAGTAACGATTTATCCACAGGAGAGCTGCGTTCTTACAAACCATCCCACTGTGTAAACCTGACATCTGTGGAACAGCTGAGCTGTATGATGTGTACAAGGACACAAAACATCATTTACCATCAGATCCCGAGCCCTCCATGTGTTAATCAACAAACTGCTGCTGTGCTACAGCCATAAATAATGAATAAATTAGGAGCTAAAGCTAAAAGGACAGTTTATTTGTACCATCTTCATGTGAACACATTCAAGAACATCACAGATGAAAGAAACATTAAAAACTTCCACACTACATAAAGCAAGAAAAAAAATTTTCTTTCAGGTGGTTTCAGAAAAAACTAAAACATCAAACAGCTCCAAGACTCTTTGAAAGAACTAAAAACCTTTATTCTCATGGTCCAATCATGAGTGAACTCCCCGATGAAGCCTTGTGTGCTAAAACGTCAGAGTTTTAAAGGTTAAACATGAGTTTCCAAAACATTTTGCTGGAGAACAATGAACTATTTGACTGAGTTTCAATTATTTACAGACGAGCAAAACCAGGACAGAGAAAAAAGGACAAAACTGACTCAGTAAAACAACAGAAAATAAGATCCCATGTAAATCTGTATTATGTCGAAGTTCAGCCCAGCAACCAGTTCAATTCAACGCAAGTTTAAATGATTCTATCTGAACTCTGTGGAGCCTGATCTCAAGCTTTTTGAGTCTGACACTGAAACCAGATGATCTTTATGTCTCTTCAGATTCACTGTGATCCAGTGATGGGAGTGGTTTCAGCCCTGAGTGATCACGCTGATGTTTGCACAGAGCAGACAATGAGGTGAATGTTTTGGCACATTGGTAACAGTGAAACAGTTTATTAGTAATGTGGGATCGTTTGTGTTCGGAGTATGAACTGAGATTCCTGAAGCTCTTGTCACACTGGTCACAGCTGTAGTTTCCTTTCATGTGTGTACCTTGATGCTTGTTACGATTACCTGAATCTGAGAAGCTTTTGTCACAGTGTCTGCACTTGTATGGTTTCTCTCCTGTGTGGACCCGTTTGTGTCTTTTAAGCTCACCTGCAGAGGTGAAGGATGACCCACACTGGTCACACAGGTGCTTTTTAACCCCACTGTGAATCAGTTCATGTCGTTTTAAGTTTTGTGATGTGGTGAAGCTTCTCCCACATTCTTTGCAGTATTTCAGTTTGTCTCCAGTGTGTTTACGTTGATGCGTTTTTAAGCTCATTTCATGGCTGAAAGTTTTTCCACAGAGGTCACAACGAAAGTCTTTCCCACCACCACAGTGATGACAGGGTTGAGAACTGGATCCATCTGTGTCGCTCTGCTTCTAAACAAAGACACAAAGACAGTGTAAGTCAGTCCTTCAACATTTTTATCCTGAACGTCGCCTGAAATAAAGAGCATCTCTGCAGACGTCCAATTACATTTGACTGTTTCAGTTAGCACACTCAGTTTACTGGGCTGCAATAACTACAATACTACCACCATAATACTACAGTAATACTAAAATCATAACTGACATGAAAATCTGAATAATCACTCAGAGCTGCTTTTCCATGCAGTAGAATTGCTAACATGCTAACACAGTTTAATGAGCAGAGTTGTTGCAAACAGTCAAGCTAAAATGACAAGATAACAATATAAATACATACCTCACAGTAACTGCACTTGTAGAGTCTCTTTCTGGTGTGGATCTGTTGGTGTAGGCTCAGGTAACGTGGAGATTTAAAAGTCTTCTCACACAGGTCACATTTATAAGGTCTCTCCTCAGTGTGGGTAAACATGTGTCGTTTTAACTGTGTGTCTGTAGCAAAGTATTTGCCACACTGTTCACAGCAGTACACATCATGTCTGGTGTGAATGCGTAGGTGTATATTTCGGTTCCCGCTCTGGCTGAAAGTTTTTCCACAGATGTCACAGCTGTATGCCTTAATTCCAGAGTGGGTAACTAGATGATTCTGTAAGCTACCACTTTGAGTAAAAGCTCTGCCACACTGATCACAGCTGTACGCTTTAACTCCACTGTGGATGATTTGGTGTCTTTTTAGATGACCCTTCAAGGAAAAAGTCTTTCCACACAAGTCACAGCTGAACGGTCTCTCTCCAGTGTGGATGACCTGATGATGTTTTAGCGAAGCCTTCCCAGTAAACTCCTTCCCACACTCGTCACAGGTGTATGTTTTCTCTCTCTTTCTTCTGTGAGGCTTGTCGGCCTCCTGAGAGCGCTGACTTCTCGCTCCATGTTGGTCCTGCAGTGACAGAGATACAAACAGAGGCAGTGAGTGAAATGCAGTCGTGGAACAAACTGAACCTTCAAACTCCCTCCATTAACACTAGTTTTAAACCTGAAGGTGGAGTGTGGCACCAAACACCTTAAAGGTCTCTTATCCCCACCTGCTGGTAGTTCTAACACATTACATCCAACCTGGTGTTAAAAATAATTCATGACTTTTTAAAAACACTAAAATCATGCCCATCCCTCCTGATTGTACACAGATATAAAAATGTATACATATATAATATATAAATATTTACCAGATCGCTCCTTTTTTATATTTCCTATTGCTGTTCCCTATTATATATTTCTATAATTTTCTAATTTATTCAATGATAATAAATCAACGTAACAGTTACCAGCCTGGTTCAGTGAAGGAAAATGTCAGAGTCTGATAGCAGCCTCAGGATTTCTTTAAAACTTTTACTCCCTACACATATCTGTATTTTCTAGTCCTTACACCTTCAAAACAGGCTTATTACTTTTGGTTTAAGCCATTTGAGGAGAGTAATTTTATCGCTGCTGGCATCAAACATCAAGCTGATTTGAACCTAAACTGTAACACATGAAAGGCAATCCTGATCGTGCACTAATCACCAGGGTATGAAACATAAAAAGAGATGAAAGAGGCAAAACTGTGTGCAAAACATAGTCAAGAGTTAAAGTGGACCAATGTTCTTTTTTGGCACAACACCTGAACCACTGCAGGTGCTCATAAGTTGCAGTCACGGTACTTCAGCATCCAGCTAGCAATACAGAAGATGAGCAAGAATAAATGGATTCATATTTTTTAAGTGGCAGGTAATTTCAAATGCAGCATTTCTATCAGCTCAAAAAACATCAGCAAACACACAAACTGACAATAAAAAAGTGTGTTGCTGGCTAAAGGTCCAGCTGCTGTACATCACAGGGAGAGAAAAGAAAGAGAGCTAACTACACTCAGAGATGGAGAAAGATAAGACACACAGGACAGGAGAGGAAGAAGACAGGTTAGATTTAAAGGGAAGGACTGCTCAGTGGGATTTAATAAACTGGAAATGTAAAGCTTACATGTAAGTCCTCATGTGTTTAAATCAGATATTGGGTCTGTACATGTGACATTATGTTTTTTCATACACTGAAAGATGCTGCAAAACAATCTGAGGCAGATTAACTGTGTTATTTAAAGACTGCATGAAGATCCTCTGCAGGTTAGTGCACGCTGAGCCACTACAGCTGATTTTAGGGTTCCCACCTGCTCAATCCCACTTTAACCTCTTCCCTGCTCATGTTCTTGTTTAGAGGCAAAGTCACCCTCTACAATGTAGGCAACAGAAAATACACATTTTATTTTCCTTCATTTTCTACTTAGTTGATTCAAACTGAGTTCCTTTATTAGAAATAAATAGGTTGTATTTCATTTACTAATCTTATTTTATTATTACATTAATATAGCACAAGGTTCAGTTAGCTTTGGATAAAAACAGGTGGTAAAAATGTTCTTCAAGGAGCTACTTTTACTTTCTTACTCTGATTACATTTCAGAGCCGGTACTTTTCCACTTGAGTAAAGTTAAATCAGTACTTCAGCTTTTGATGGCATATTTGATGGAGTACTTCTTTACACTAGTATCTGTCACCTTCTGTGTTGAGCTCATTGTTTCCTCTGTAGTGACTCAGCTGAGTCCAGATGGCTGAAAATGTTCCTCTGCTGCTCCGTCAGACTCTTCTCCTCCTGCTGATCAGCTGGGACACAAAACAGATCTTTGTTAGGCTCCACACTGCACTGAAGAGTCAAAGTGTCTCATATGTTCACCTGACAACACAATGGACATATTTTAGCTTCCCTTTCACCTTCATGTTTCCCTCTCACCAGATATCTAAACCAAATTCATGACCAGCAGCTTTTACAGCTGTGGCTCCAGCAAACATCAGCTGATACTACAAAGTAATATTAAATAAATTCTAACAGCTTATCAAGCGTAAGCGTGCTGATGTTGTTTAGCGCGACATCTGCTGTTTTCCTTTCTCTGGCGCAAAGTGGACGATAGAACAAACAAGAGAGACGGGACTTGGACAGAAAAGCCAATCAGCTGATCATTGAACAGTTTCATGATTGAAGTAGCAACAGGAGAGGGAGGGGGAGAGAATGAGAGGAGAGGCAGCTGTGCAGCAAAGACACAGAATAACTCCAGCTTTGTGTCTGTTTTTTTCATTCTAGCTGAAGTACGGGACAAATTGCGTTCTTTTTCAGCTCAATACGGATGTATTGTAATTGGTCCAGCCCAGAGTTGATCATGACCAATTGGCTAATCCACCACCTTTCACTGTTTACACTGTTACAAAAACAAACAAACAAACAAAATAAAAATGAAAAGTCACCATCGGCCCACCGGGCAAATCCCCGGTATGCCCAAAGGCCAGTCCAGCTATGTGGTCAGCTGGTGGGTAACAGGATCTCCGAAAACATTAGAGCACTTTTGCAAATTTATGATGTCTTGATAAATGGAGCAGATATTTGAAGTTTACACAGCACCATTCTCACCTGAAAATATCTTAAACGTTTATTTTGTCATCCAGAAAGAGTAATATTTCAAACTCCGCCACTCTGCGTTCCTCTGCCACTGACTCGTTTGAGTTTTGGGCGAAATGCATTCTGGGATGTTTTCATTTCATCATTTTGAGATGATTGGACACCAAAACAGCCAATCAGATTTTTTGCATCGAAGTCTATGATTGGCTGGTTTTGTGGCACAAATATAGCGGTGTACAGAAAGAGTTGAACGCGCACGGGCAGAAATTAGAGATGTGCGATACCACTCATTTCCTTTCCGATCCAATACCAAGTAAAATTCAGGTTAGTATCGACGATACTGATTCAATACTTTATCTAAAAACTTATTTCATTTATTGTATCTCAAATTATAGCATCACCTTGATTACAGGACATCAGATTACTTGTTCTTATCGCTTAATAATGAACAATTATCATATAGAAATAAAAAATTTAAGTTGTGTGCTATTTGAACACGTTGCCTGCCTGCACTAAAGGACTCTGTGAGAGCTTCTGTCCCTGTCCTCTCCTCCTCTTCAGTTTGCCTGGACGCTCATCAAATTATGTGATATGATTCACTCTGAGGTGTTTGATGAGGTTAATGGTGTTGCCACAACACCTCACTGTCTTGCCACATGTATCGCAAACCAAGTCTCGGCTGTTTGTGGAGGTAAAATACGTCCGCACATGATTCCATTTACACTCAGCCATTGTTGTGAGTGCGCCCGCCATTTATACAGCCGTATTTCGCACATGACTATGAAAGGCAGAAGAGGAAGAAATTACTTCTAATGTAGACAATTCGGATGATATAGGATGTGTCCCAATCCGGCGACCACACGCTCCGGAGTACGCATTTTGAGACCTATTACATCACAGCGACGCGACGACAGCTGTCCCAATCCGCAGTGTACTCCAAATGCGCCGTCGATTTCCCCAGATTTGAAGTGTGGTCCGGTGTACACTTTGTGGTCCCATATATCCCACAATTCATAGCGCGGCAGTGGGTGTGGAGCAGTGTGTGAGGAAGAGGAGGAGGAAGAGCCAGCAGCAGCTGACAGATGGAGAGAATAGACAGACTGTTCCCTGTTTGTGAAGGACTGCTAGAAAAGTTTAAAATCACTAACTGTCTGTCCTGAATCAGTCTTATTAGGTAATGTTCAAATAAGTTTATCATTCCAGTGTTTTCAGTGTGGGAGAAAGTACTCAGGGCCTTAAAGTTACACACTATGAAAGGCAGCAACAAGTTTAATGTTCAGAAACCTAAAGTATGTATCAGCAGCAGAATGGAGCTAAAAATAAATGTTTGTTTCAGTTCTATGAAGCTTTGAGTATTTTGGATTAGTAGGACTGCTGTGTTTGTTGCATCATATTGCTGTAATTGTTTATATGCTTTATATATTCTGAGGTAAGTCGATCTATAGTGTTACATCATATTCTATAAGGATGTTATGTGTTTGTAGACTTTCTGCCCAGTTTGACCCATTTAACAGAAGTCAGCCTGTTTAAGGCTCTGATATCTATTCTGACTTAAAGCAGTTATGACATGGTATCAGTGTTGGGTGTAATGCGTTACTAAGTAACGCGTTACTGTAATTAAATTACTTTTCCACTGAAAAAGTAGAGTAACTGATTACTGTTCATTTTTAGGTATTTTAATTACAGTTACTTACAATGTACTTGCGTTACATTGTAAAATAATTAAACTCGCTGAATATCATTATTTAATTTCAATAATTTATCTTCTAAACGTAGAAGTAAACTCTGCCGCTTTAACATCGTAGTAGTGCAGGTGCGCGTCATTTCGCGCCAGTTTGCTGCATAGTCGTATACTAAAGCGGAAGATGTCGGACTCGGCTGAAGCGAGTGGCTGTTTTATGAAATGGACATATTCCTGTCTCTTCACTTTTCTGAAACAAGCAGACAAGAACATTACAGTAATATGTAAGCTATGTCCTGGGGAGAAAAAACTATCGGCTGCTGTTAATAGCGCGAGTAATCTACTGAAGCGCCTGACACGAGAGCATAGACGAACACTCCTGAGTGATCCTTGTTCATCATCCATGGATAACACCGCGGCAACTCCAGCTAAGCAGGCAAAACTTGATTTTACTTCAGCAGCACAGAAAGCGTCTGAAGGTGAGCTTAAAAAAGGATTGCAGGCTACATTGTGGAAGAGATGCTACCGCTGCGTACTGTAGAGTCTCTGTCTTTTAAAAAATGCATTTATTATTTAAAGAGTTTAATTTCTATTGTCCATTGACCATTACTAAATATTAAAAATAATAAATGACAGATTTAGTGATATTTTCATAAACTATTAATTTACCACATAAATAAACAGCATGGCAGGGCAAAATATTTTTTCTAACATGGCAACCTTTAAAAAGTGAAAGGAGACAGAAAGACAGGTGAGAAAGAATAAAACTTAACTGACTTTTTGATGCCATTTTACACAAAGTACTGGTACAGTATCTAGAAAATGTGGGAAAATACTGGCATCATATACAGTACTATCTTCTGAAGAAATTATGTTGGGACCCTGAAAAAAATTACTATGTACAATAATGGATTTCTATACATTTGACATCAGATGAAAACTTTGGTTGTAAGATTCGGATAACTATTTGTTAAAAGCTAGAAATTTTAAACGAGAATAAGAAAGAAAAGTATTTTTTGTGCCCCCCTTTCCCTGTCAATGCCCTACCTGGCCCCCTGGCAAAACTTTGCTAGACCCGCCCCTGCACAGTTACCAGCTGTCAGCTACATAGAAAAGGATCCTGGTGTAAGTTGTCTCTCAGAAACAGTTCATAGCTTTTCTTCAACCCATTCTTGTCACCTAAAAGGTAAACCTGTTTCTCCATCACCTGTTCAGCTCTGATGATTCAGTAAGGACGTCTCCTGGTTTCATCTTCATGTTTTCCTCTCACTAGATATCCAAACCGATATCATGACCAGCAGCAGTGGCTCCAGCAAACATCAGCTGATACTAGAAATTAATATTAAATAAATTCTAACAACAGCTTATCAAGTTTAACTACCTCCGCTAGTTTCCTCTTTCTGGCGCAAAGTGGGAGATAAATAAGCAAGAGAGACGGGACTTGCGGCAGAAACGCCGATCAGCTGATCATTGATCAGTTTCATGATTGAAGTAGCAGCTAGAGAGGGAGGGGGAGAATGAGAGAAGAAGAGGCAGCTGACAGCGTAAAGACGCAGAATAACTCCAACTTTTTGTCTTTTTTATTGTAGCTGAAGTACGGGACAAATCGCGTTTATTTTCAGCTCAATACGAAACGCCTAATATGAACTCTGAATACCAGAGGATTCCGTTTTTTACGGACGGTAGGCAACTCTACTAACTAACCTTATGAATAAAATAAAGTTCACCAGTAACATCATAGCACCCACCCAGCCGCCTCGGCTCTCTCCTCCTCCGCCTCCCCTTTCCCTTATCCACCTGCTGGCCTCCACCACTTGCTAATTTTACTGAATCTGTGAAAGCTCCACCATAGCCACTACCAAACAACTGAGTTATTTTTACACGTCTGCCAGCATCTGTCCAATCCGCCAACTTTCACTGTTTACAGGGGAAAAAAGACAACAACAAAAAAAATCGGCCCATTTAAAACGAAAAATTTCCATCGGCCCACCGGGCCAGTCCAGCTATGTTGAAAGCGGAAGCAACATATTGCGAGCAAGCGCAAATGCAAAAACTGAGCGAGAGGGGCTGCTATTGTGTGTGTGTGTATGGATAATAGATACATTTTTCTTGCACTCAGCAATGAATTTTGCTCCCTCAAATTTAGCTTTTCTTTGATCAAAATAAATTTCTCCTCAAAATGCAACACTTGCACCTGCAATTTTTTTTTACGTGCGTTCAGAATAGCGGTACAATTAAAACGCCATACTTATACACACACCCAGCTGTGGTTTCCTGTTTTGCTACACTCTGGAGAGCCTCGCCTTTAACGGTTTTCTCCCACCCCCTCTCACAGAGAGCAACAGAAAACTTCATGAACTCAAGATTGCCTGAACTCAGATCAATGTTACTTTGACACTTACCTCTAGATAGGCCAGAACAAAAAACTGAGAAACAAACAGCAATGAGCAGGAACTCTGTAGCTGTGTACCAATCCAGCAACCGCACCCTTCGTAGTATCCGCAGTTCTCGGACTTACGGTGTGTTCACACCGAACGCGATGGACGCGAACAAAAACGCCCCAAACGCCCCTAATTTGACGCGTGCACATTCGCGTCTCAACGCGTGTCCAAGAAAAATCCATCGCGCTTCAAAATATGATATTTTGACGCGCGTGAACCGGAAATGTGGGAGGGATGTGGGAGGAAGTTGTGCCAGACCGGTATCTTTGCAAGATGGCAGCTGTCGAGTTAGCGCTTGAAGAGAGAGTCTCCCTTCTCTATATACTGTGGAGAGCAGAGCAGCGGCGTAAAAGACGCCCTCGCCGTACCTGGGTCCATCAGGTCCTCCAGAGGCGTGAGCAGTTTGGTGAGTTTCACCATTTGCTCCAGGAGCTGCGCCTGGATGACGGCCTGGATGACGGCCGATTCCAGCGACATCACCGTCTTTCACTCGGCCAGTTTGAGGACCTGCTTCCCCGGGTCGGTCCCAGAATCGCCCGCCTAGACACCAATTACAGGCGCTCAATCCCACCTGCAGAGCGCCTGTTCATCTGCCTGAGGTTAGTAAAAGTATTTAATACGGTAGTCCTTTATTGATACCTGTGCTAATACATGCTAAACTATCCATTTATACACTGCTAACGTGGATGTGCTATGCTAACAGTGAATGCTCTCTGTGTTTACTGAAAGCAAACTGTGGTACGGAGACGACTGTTTATAATATTTCTAGTGATACTCAGAAGGTCTCATCAAGTCCTGATTTAATTCGATTTATGCTGTTATCAGTGTTTGAATGATAGCATGGCTGTGGTGTCATATCAATGTATGCGCTCGGTGTTTGCTGATATCAAACTGTAGCATTAGGACCACTGAGTTAACCTTTGTAGTGATACTCACTCCTTTTTATTTAGACGGAGCGGAGAAGTGTGTGAAGGCAACTTGTGTTCTCCACAATTTTCTGCGCTGTGTGGACGAGAGAGGGGCACCTGCTGTGGTGGAGCCGTTGCAAGGCCTGGGTCGTATGGCAGCAAACAACTCCTCCAGAGAGGCTGTCCTGGTGAGGGAGAAATTCATGGCTCACTTCTCGGCGGAGGGAGCTGTGTCTTGGCAACCAAAGGAGTAGCCTGTTTGAAGTCCGAGTGACTTCCCCACAACGGCTCTTTTAAGAGCCACCCACAAACCTCTAAAGAGTGTTCCTGTCCTTTTAATTTTTTCTTAATAAATGGAGCTCTACTCCAAAATAAACTAACCTATTTTTACTCTCTTAAGTAACTTGTCTTCACTATGTTCCTATATACAGTGTGGTGCACAAGTTTGGGAAACCTTATTAATAGTCATTATTTTCCTGTATGAATCACTGTTACAATGAAAAATGTCACTTACATATATCATATAGGAGACACACACATTGATATACACTAAATATTTATTTCATTTCTCTTTTTTTGTGTTGCCAATTTATGCACCTGCTTGATTTAAACAGTTATTGCACACTTTCTGTAAACTGCATTTCACTTCTCAAATATCACTGTGTGTGTCTCCTATATGATATTTAACTGACTATTTTTATTGTGACAACCAATGATTTGTACAAGAAAATAATTACTTTTCACAATGTTGCCCAAACTTTTGCATCCCTCTGTATTAGTATGTTTTGTCATTAGTATAATATGAAATAAATTCTACTTGTGTCAAGTCGGGTGCCAATATTTGCTGTGTAGTAGAACAGAGACATTTTGTCATTATAAATGTTTATTTGAAAAAATATAAATTCATTAACAAAAACATTTATCATAAATATATGAAATTTAACTATTTACAGAGAGACAGGAATAAAAAGGACCCAGCTTGGAGTGGAAGAGCCTCAGGGAGAAGGAGGAGAAAAATAAGAACATTGTTTCTGCCCTGGAGAGCTGCTGCCTCATCAGAAAACTACTGATCATTAGGGTCCAATGTTTCCAAATTTAACACAGCTGTGCTGTTTTCAAAAACTAATTTATAAATTTGAAATTTCACGAATTCTCGTGTCTGAGGCGGCATGCTCTCCAGAGCAGGAACAAGGCCGAGGAGGAAATGTTCAGTTGGAGACGGGCGTGGCCTCTTTAGGGACTCCAGGATGGCCAGCTCCACCGCCGATGGACCGTCCTGGGACCCGTCCCTCGCCCGCCTTCGAGCTGTCCTCCTCTGTGGGCCTGTAAAACACAGCACAAAACAACACAAAGTAATGAGAAGGCTGCTACTAGATTTTCATTTCAAAATTGAAAAAAAAAAACAGGATATAAACTGATTGGTTGTAGATATTTAGTAAAGGTGATCACAAGGGAATTCAAGCAAGTAAAAAGCTGTCAGTGCTTGATGTTCATACCTGTGGGTGCAGCAGCAGCAGCAGGAGTGGAGGGACCAGGGACTGGAGAGCCAGGAGAAGAGACAGCTGAGGACTCTGCTGCATGATTACTTGACTCTATGAAGACAATATTAAATGTTAATATTATTATTAATGTTAATATAGGTTGAAGACAATAGTCATAGAGAATATTATATTATTATATACTTATTATTATTATTATATACAGTGGTCTCTCATTTATTGCAGCACATGAACAGTAGTCACAGTTCTCACAAGTTGATTCTCAAAGTGAAAACCTTTGTCGATTTTAAAACGTAAAAGTATTATGCCGCGCTTTTTCTCCGTCTGCGGCGCCACTTTTGTGCGCCTTTTTTGCTCCCGGTGCAGGTGTGTATTTCCGAATGAGGGTCATAGTTATGAGTGTTTTTGTGCTGTTTTTTTCTATTGGACGTGATGGTTATCAAAACCAAACATGATAAGTTTGGCAAGCGCAGGAGACACGACACGGAGGAGATTTGTCATTTGGGCTGCAGAATGCAATGCGCATTGTTGAAAGCTGTACGGTGCAATAAAAAAAATCAGCGAAAAGGCGAGGCAGTGACGGATGAACAGCGGGACTACTGTATACTGTTTATTAATAAACAAAATATATTCCTGTATGACAACACGCATAAATTAACTGCCTACATTAACTCAATGTAAACATACCTTCTGACTGACACTCCCCTGCTGCCTCTTCGGGCTGTCCCTGGTCCTCGGGGGAGAAGTTCTCCACGGTCCGCACCATATTACCGCTAGTCTCCCGCGGGGTGAGGAAGGGGTCCAGAAACCCCATGACCGCGAAGAACTTCCATCTTCTCCCCGATCCTGCTGCAGACCCACTCCTCTTCTCCTTCTCTGCCTTCTTCTCCTTATTATATGTGTCCCTGAGGCTCTTCCACTTTCTCCTGCAGATGTCCTCTGAATAAACGCATTATCTTGTTAGCGGAAAGGTATTTGTACATCAGTGGGAAAATAGCGGGACAGTAGGCGGGCTTGCTAGCTTTTGCGCGGGTTCATCGGGTCAGTCTGAAAATTAAAAAGAAGGAATGAACTTACCAGGTTGCCCGATCTCCTCACTTATGTGTCTCCAAGCTAGGTCCTTTTTATTCCTGTCTCGGTAAAAGTAGTAGCTAGCATCGTATAGCTCCGGGTGATTAGCCACGGCACTGATTAGCTTTTCCTCCATACTGAATGAAGAATGAAGGGCTTTGGCTGGATCTGCCCCTTTGACCTAGGTCAGAGCCACGTCACCAGGCCCCTGATTGGTTGTCGCGGCGCGATTTGACGCTGGAGTTCAGATTTTTCCAACTCGAGCGGTAGACGCGAAACGCGCGTATGCACAAAATGCAACACAAAAACTCACGCGCGTGGTTTTATTCGCGAGTCAAACGCGCCAGACGCGCTACACTGACGCGCGTTTCACGAGTTTTGGCGTTTTCGCGACGCAAATCTGCTTCCGAATTTTCGCGGGACCCGCAATCGCGCGTCATCGCGCTTTTCCATTGACTTTACATGTAAACCTGACGCTCTATTCGCGTCCATCGCGTTCGGTGTGAACACACCGTTAGAGGGGCTTGAGCACCCGCCCCTTTCCTGATGGGTGCCCAAAGTGCCCTTTTGTTGAGGCAACTTTTTAAAAAAATATTATTAATAATTTTTTTTAATGTGTGTGTGCGTGCGGAGTCGTGTCTGTGCCCCTCAACAATAATATTTAACTATTAATCACAGTTTTGCTAAATAAAAGGATCTAGCTTGCATCAGTCACATGATCACATTTAACCAATGGTCGTCCTTGACGGCAGAACGCGCTGGTTACGAGCCGGGAACGAGCTCACAAAAAGCACGCGCATTTTTTGCGGTCCGGAGCTGTAGGAGAAACACAAGTTAACTCAGAGACACAGACTGATGCGACAAAAACCAGTAAGTAGGTGTACAGCGTACACTGTAGTGTATAGCACACAGAAGTATTAGCTTATTACGTACACGTTGGTCAGCTGTCTTGTTGCAACTGACGAACTGAAACAAACGAGCGTGCTGTGTGTGCAACAGCGTGACAAACATTACCTGTCCTTTTAATAACTGCACAAGTAGTGCTGGTCATAGCTGCTGGCTACCTGTGTAAGGCTGTCATGGGTCTGTAGCTCTGTCCACCGTTTTAGGGAACATATTTAGTTTTAAAGTAAGTTTCCGGGCTTTTCCTGCCTTTCTGGAGGGATTATATTTCACTAAAAAACGATCTAATATGCATGTCCACATAATTATGCATTATTATAATTATAATATATTAAAAAACACGCTGTATTTTAAAGAACATACATTAAGAAGCAGATTATATTAGATTTATATTTTAAATAAGACAAAATTTGGATTTTACAGCAGTAAAATTATTGTGTCTCTACAGTTTAAAAATGTAATAAGCTTTGCCCCTGCACAGAGTGGATAGTGAAACAAATGGAATCATCATAAATACATTATTTCATATTTTTTACTTCCCCCTCCTCATTGCTTTATTATTGTAGCTCTAGTAATAAATAATAATTTAAGGATTCTGGATCAGCACCATATACAGTATTCTGAAGAAGGTCTAAAATGTCACTGTGTGTGCGTGCATGTGTGTGTTTTATTTAGATGGATTTTTAAAAAAAAATTATTACTCATGATATAACATTGTCCAGACATGCCTGGTAAGGACATGAGGAGGAAACAGTAGGAGCTGTGTGAGGCTACTAAAGGCAGTGGATCCCTCAGCAGCTGGATTACAAAGAGCACATGTACCAGTTGTACCAGCTATAACATTTTTCTCTCATCATTTTATTATAGATTAAGTGCAAGAGTTGTTAGGTGTGGATTTTTAAATTATAGTTTATTGCAATAGCAAGTTGTGCCTTGTTCTCAGATAGACATCAAGTGGAGAGTGATATATGAAATGACGGGATGGAAGGAAGAAGAGAAGCAAAGAGTGATTCACAGGCAGAGCCTAAATTATTTCTCACAGTTTTTTGTTGCTTTATGGTTCCAAGTGCTGTCACCAATCTTTGCATTTTGTTATTATCTCATGACACTTGTTTAATCAGCTACCATCTCTCCTATGGACTTTTTAATGTCTACAGTCTCAGATCAACACAGCCCTGCCCTCCAGCACTATCCACAGCAACCCCTCAACAGCAACATTGTACCCATCAGTTAAAACATCGGCTACGTTTGCTTTGCCTTGTTGCCCATATTAGATTCTTGATGAATGTGTATTGTTGTTATTCAGCCTGGTTCAATGTGCCCCTTTTTAACTTTGAGCACCCGCTCCTTTAAACCTCTCTGCACGGCCCTGGCGGACTATGTACGGCGGCAGTAGCGGTTTTAGATACGGGCGACGCGGGCGGTTGCCCGGGGCGGCATCGTGGTGGGGGGTGGCATCACGGGCATCGGAAGCCAGCAGAAGAAAAAATGCTCGTTCTCATGCTGCCCCGACGTCAGCCAGCGCATATGGCATGAGCACCGATCGGTTTTCTATCACCCATTTGCTGAGAAGGGTCTGGCTGCAGCCACTGGCTGTGTCCCAATTCAGGGTCTGCACGCTTGAAGTACAAGCACTACGTGTACTACGTACGGTGCGTACTATAAGTACGAGAAGTGCGGAAGTGAGAGGCTTGTGAAATGGGACGGTCTAGCCTTCGTCGCGCTGTTCAGGCTGCCTAGCAACCATGATACTAACCGAGAGAAACGTTACATACAGCTTTGTTAGACAGAAATGAAGGACAAAAATGTTTTGTGCGTCATTCATTTTTGTTCTGACATCACTGCGATTAGTTGAGTATCTGAGGCTGAAACCACGGGACTGTAAAACATGATTGTTGGCCTTCATTTCTGTGCTATACATACACACATACATACATACATACACACATACACACACACACACACACACACACACACACACACACACACACACACACACACACACACATACATTTGAAATCTCCCAATTCTTTGAATCTTTGGGCTGAAGGAAGGACAATACTCGGTGTATAAATGCTCAATCAACAATCCTTTATTTCCATACAATTTTCACACAATGAGCATAAAAAACCATCCGGATGGGGAGAGATGCATGAGAGGGTCACAGCAAGTCTCAAAATGGTGGTGTGTTACACAGCTTTTTATACTTTCTACTGGCCCCCACCTGGTCGTAAACCTAAACATTCACACTCTCTTATCTGTCGTGGCGCCTAAGTTATGACCTCGTGCGCCCTGTCTTTCTACTCCCTACAAGGGTCGGGGCACAGAATGTGGTCTGTTTCTGCTATTATCGGCACAAGGTCCTTTGCACACAACATTCTCAGAAATGATTTAAGCAGTCTGACATGACAAGAAAACAGTGTAAAACATTCACAGCAGATAAATGGCGGCGCCCACCTGTCTAACAGAACCCAAAGATGGTCACATTCTTTTAATCCCCAAAGATATACTGGAATATTTGTCTAACATACTACAAAGATGGTCATGTTCTTTAACCTAAAAATATAAGGGAAACTAAGCTACATAGAATAATGATCTCACAATACATACATACATACACATGTATGTATGTACATATATACATACATACATAAACATATATATATATATATATATCTCATCATAGAGTAGTGAGTAGCAAAATTTTGAACTCAATGCGATATTTGATTGCTAACCAGTGTAGATCAACAAGAACCGGAGTAATAGGGTCAACTTTTCTAGCTCCAGTAAGAAGACGAGCCACAGCATTCTGAACGAGTTGCAGCCTTCGAAGAGAGAAGGCTTGGAGACCACAGTTGAAAGAATTACGATAATCTAACCTGGAGATCACAAAAGCGTGGAGTGAAGTTTTTCCAGGTCCCTGTGTGGTATATAATGCTTAGCTTTAGAAATCTGGCGCAGTTGAAAAACAGATTTAACTGCAGATGACACTTGCCTATCGAGCTTAAAGGAGCTATCCAAATAGACACCCAGGTTACGTATAGAATCAGAAAGAGAGAGTTAGCTAAGGGCCCCAGCAAGGCAACAAGCTGGTCTTGAGGAATATGGCTGTCGAACACCATAACTTCAGTTTTTTTCTCATTTAAAATGAGAGAATTATCTGACAGCCAATCTTTAACCTCGCTCAGGCAATCGAACAGGGAGTTCAGTGATGCTGACAAATCATCAGTCAGTTGACAATAGATTTGAATGTCATCAGCGTAAAAGTGATAAGAAATATTGTATTTTTCAAATATGGAGCCCAAGGGTAGCATATACAAAGAGAATAATAAAGGGCCCAATACAGACCCCTGGGGAACACCACAACAGAGAGGGGCAACAGAGAAAGAGTATCCTCCCATCACAACAGAAAAGGATCTATCTGTGAGGTAAGAATTAAACCAGTTAAGGGCAGAACCCTTGGTGCCTACAACATGCTCTAGCCTCCTCAAGAGAATATTATGATCAACCATGTCAAAGGCTGAAGACAGATCCAATAAAACTAAAACGGCAGGGCGACCAGAGTCAGCAAATACAAGAAGATCATTATAGACTCTTAGCAGGGCTGTTTCAGTGCTATGGTGTGGCTTAAAGCCAGACTGGTATTTGTATGTAATATTATTTGCAACTAAGTAAGCATGTATTTGGAGAAAGACGGCTTTCTCTAGAATTTTGATAAAAACGGAAGTTTCGAGATTGGCATATAATTGGTAGCGTCTTTCTGATCAAAATTACTTTTTTTAAGAACAGGTTGCACTACCGCATGTTTAAAAGCAGTCGGGACACAGCCCACTAACAATGATAAATTCATTAAAAATAAGATGCAAGGCCCAATTTCCTCAAAACTTTCCTTGATAATTCAGGATGGAAGGATATCATGCACAGAATTTGAGTTTCTCAATTGTTCGATTATTCCCTTAAGAGTGGGGAGTGATAACAGCTCAAAGTGAGAAAAGGTGGACATGCATCCTAAAACCGGAACAGGATTCAGGACAAGAGAGTGAGAGTGTGAAGCCTTCAGTAATAAAACTTTTCCACTAAAATGATTAAGAAATTGCTCACAGAGAGCCTGAGAGGCTCAGCTCGAAGAGTCCAGACAGGGATTTATCACTGAATTAAAAATTTTGAATAACATTCGGGGCTTGTGGCTATTAGTCTCAATAATATCTGATAGGAAAGCTGCTTTAGCTGCCTTTATGGAGTTCCGGTATAGAAAGCGGCTCCTACAAAGAATGCCATAGGATATCTGAAGCCTGTCTTTTTTCCACCTCCTTTCAGATCGACGGCAGACACGACGTAAAGCTCGTATAGTGTCATTTAGCCATGGTTGATGAGAAGTTCTGGGACGTTTCATCTTTATAGGGGCCACAGTATCTAAGATGGAACAACAGGTGGATAACATAGCGTTGGCAAAATCATCAACCAAGGGAGGTGTGTAACAGTTAGTATCAGTGAAATCTGGATCAAAAAAGGCAAAGTTTAAAAAGGCCGTAATGAAGTTAGCCACAGTCTCAGAGTTAATGATACGTACAGGGCGATGACAGCCTTTAGAATTTAAATCAATTGCACATAGCTCAACATCAAACATGAGCAAAAAATGGTCAGAAATACCAGCATTATCAATGTCCATAGTACAAATATCCAAAGAATATGAGAGGACCAAATCCAAGGTATGGCCTTTAAGATGAGTTGGTTCCCTGACCCACTGTGTAAGGTTAAAAGACTCAATTAGGGCAAGAAAATCTTTGGCTAGGGGGTCATCAGCACAACAAATATGTATGTTAAAATATCCAGTAATAAGAGCTTGGTCATAACTTAATAAAAATGAACCTAAGAAGACAGCCAATTCACAAATAAAAGACCTATTATATTTAGGTGGTCGATAAATCACTGCACATAGAATAGTTGGGGATCCAGCAAGCTCCAATAGTTGAACCTCAAAACTACAATAGGTAGGAGAGGGCAGTTGCCGAACTTTAAGTTTGTTTTTAAAAACAGAGGCAACGCCTCCACCTCTTCCCGAGGGTCTCGGTGAACTGAAGAATACACAGTCCAGGGGAAGTAGCTCTGAAAAGGAAAAGGACTCACCAGGACGAATCCAAGTTTCAGTCAATAACAGAGCATCAAGCTGAGAGGTGAGGAAGAGGCCATTTAAGATGAAGGTTTTATTCACCAGCGATCTTGCTTTCAATAGAGCCATCCGAGAGATAGGCATCTTATCTCTGCTGGAAGCACGTCTTAGTTGGCTTAAATACCTGTGCCGAACACCATCACTGGGGGACCCAATCCAAACACGAACAGGCAGAGAGACTACCGGAGAAACCGGACAGGCTTGTTTACCGACCAGACAGATCCAGCGATGGTTGAGCAGCCCAAAGGACAATGGATCCCGAGCGGATGGAAGTCGTATAATCCCCGCGGTGGTGAGGGAATTAGCTGCAGCTGATGTTTTAAGGTAAGCCTTAAAGCGAACCCGAAACCCACTCCGTTTGCCCCACTTCCTGTAACGCTTCTTAGGCGGGGGGCAGAGAGGGGAACCATATGAACCAGTGGAAGAGATGATACGTGGAAAGGTAGCGTCTCCCAAATTCCAGCCTTGATCCAACCCAGCATATGGGGGGAAAACAAAGATTTAACAGAGTATCCCGGTCATAGGTGATTAATGCATAACCATCTGGGGGGCAAAGTGCCAGAAAGATAGCAAATAATAAACAAATATCAAGGAAAAGAGCTCGACAACAGAGACGAGGACGGCCTGCCGTACAATGGCACCATCTTACTCTATTATTATAATGATATTATAATGAAAACATCTGTGATACATTCACAGAGGACGAGGACACAAAGGGACGACACGCAGAGGCTGTATTAAAGTCAAACATCCAAATCTTTAGTCGTAAACAGGCAGTGGTTACAAACAGGAAGACAAGCAGTCCATTAAACAGTCTACAGGGTAAAACATACAGAGAATTCAAACAGCAATAAAAAACATAACTGGACACTGAAAAACTTCACAAAGTGATGTGTGAGGCACCAAAGGGAAGCAGCTGAGTATATTCAATGAATTATCTTCAAATACAAAAGAGAGAAACTCCTAAAGGCAGCATGCAAACTGAGCAGGATACACAAAGATCAGAGATTACAAAATAAATCAGAAAATGACTTCAAACTTACTGAGAGCAAGGCCTCTGTTACAAATCTGTCTAATAGAAAAACATGCTGTACAGATACAATAAGGTAAGTGTTCATGGTCATTTAAAAACTGGCTCTACCTGAACCACTTAAATATTTTATGA
This sequence comes from Neolamprologus multifasciatus, assembly GCF_963576455.1. Classification (NCBI taxonomy): domain Eukaryota; kingdom Metazoa; phylum Chordata; class Actinopteri; order Cichliformes; family Cichlidae; genus Neolamprologus; species Neolamprologus multifasciatus. Next base: position 28,875,575 of record NC_140447.1, on the reverse strand, counting down.
AGTCACTGAGTCGACAATTTCTAAAGATTGTTTTCTTAATTGTAGTTAGAGTGTGGCTGGTAAGGATGAAAACACATACAGAGCGTAAACTGTCTTTGTTAGTAACAAACGTCAGGAAAGAAAAGACAAAACACACAAACACTCTCATGATATTCATGAATAATTAGAAAGCATCTAAACATTCTGGTTGCGTCTTATTTGCACTCAGTCATCTTCATAATCATCCTGATCAATACATGACAGGTGGGCGGGGCTCTCTGCTGATGTCAGCATGAAAGGCAGGACCGGCGTCTGCCACATGTTGGTGAAACATCACAGTACACTGGTGTGGGTTCCTTTCCAGATGTTGGACATTTGACACTTCAACATTGAGGCGAACAAAAAGACAGAGTGTTGGGTCAGGTTACTGCAGGGTTTCTAGCTGACCAAAAGAAGAAGCACACAGACCAACAGGGATCAGATGCTGAGTGTTAGAAGAATTAGCTCATCTGTGCTGATCACTGAATGCTGCTTTATTCTTTTGTTGAAGTTTGCTGGTTGGACAGTCTAATAGTGATATCCTGCCCATCGGAGGAACAATTTTAAAACACATATGTAATACTTTATCTGTATTATGGTCAAAGTTTATGTTGATTTTTGTCCTTTAAAAGTGTTCCTGTACTATAAAGTGTAAGGTTTATATTGTTGGATTGTCATTTATGCTTAGAAATATTTACTCGTATATGTTTATAGTTTTGCAATCTATTCCATAATAATAGAGGTTTGATCCTTAGTAGTTTGCAATGACTCTGTGTGCCTCCCAGAGTGCTCTGGCATACATACTCACATCCTGGGGTCATGAGAGAGGTCGTTACCTACGTTGAAACCAAGCACACCATTGTTTTTCTTGTGACATTACCAATAAGTTTGCATTGGGAAGTCGATGCCCTCTTGTGCTGCTAGGCAAAGGTCTCGAAAAGCATCTCGTCTCTCGCTGACTGTGAGGACACCCGAAGATGGTACTACCTCCCACTTTTCTTGGTCTCTGGTCTTGGATCTCATGAACTTTTTGGCAACCCTCCAGACCCACGCCACGGTCCCAATCAGCCTTCTCAGGTTGCTGAATTGCCTTTCGTCGATTAGCTGTTGCGTTGCTACTCCTGCCAGTGGTCTTCTCGACTCTACGTGTGCTGAGTCCTGAGCTGCCTTGATGTGGATTCTGGTAAGGACCGCAACAAAAGTCTTTTTCTGTAGCTTTGTGACCTTTTCTCGAGCTTGGGCAGCGACTTCTCCGGTGGATTTCTTCAGCCACTCATCTTCAGGAAGTTGGAGAAACTTTGGACCCGACTGCCACTCGGAGTCCTCGGTTAGGGCATTTGGATTGGCCCCTCTAGTCAGAATGTCTGCAATGTTTGCTGACCCGGGAATCCACCACCAATCTTGGACATCAGTGGGTGTCCAAATGTCTGGATTTCACCAACGCGGTTTGCGAAGGAGGTCTGGAAACCGTAGCTCTCATGCCGGATTGCACCCAAGACGGTCTGGCTGTCGACGAGGTGGTACCATTTTTTGACCTGGATTCTGCAGTGTCTCTGGAAGTAGGTCTTCAGACGGGCAGCAAAGACGGTGCCACACATCTCTGCTTTAACAGGATCACCTTTGTGGTTGAGAGGCGTCAGTTTGGCTTTGGACTCTACTAGTCTCACGATGACACTATGGCTGCAGCTCCATCAGAGAACGTGATGGCACTGCGCTCTGCACAGGGATCTGGTGGTCTGGAGCTTGTGAAGGACTTCTTAGTCATGCAGGACTCCTGTTCACTGCTAAACACTTACAGCTTCACAGAAAGAACCTTGAGAGCAAACTGCTGCTGAAGCTTAACCATCACCTCACTGAGTGAAGAAATGGCACATTTTTGCTAAATATGCAGAAATAGATGCACACCCATACAATTTATGGTAAACTGAGCTTCCTTGTATGAACATATGTTGAAGATGCCTCGTTCTAATGTTTTCTCTGAAAACGTTTTGAAAATACTAAAATTTGTATATTTATTCATTTTTGTTTGTCTGATAGCATTTATTTATAAAATAAATCGGACATTTCAGACAGTTACTCACTGCTTGAGTAGTCTTTTCACTAAGTACTTTTTTACTCTTACTTGAGTAACTTTTTTGACAACTACTTTTCACTTTTACTTGAGTAATAATATTTTAAAGTAATGCTACTCTTACTTGAGTACAATTTTTTGGATACTCGACCTAACTCTGCATCCTGATCAATACATGACAGGGGAGGTCCTGAGGTAGGCGGGGCTCTCTGCCTTTCATGGTGACATCGCCAGAGGACCTGTCACGGCCAGGAGGATCAGCAGGGTGCTGTTAAGCTGTTTCTGCATTTCTCTCGCTCTCGTGCGCTCTCTCTCATTCTGTCTCTCTCTCGCCGGGGTGGAACTCATTGCGGGTTCACGCCCTCGGCCCACGCCACTCAGCGGAACAAACGTCTGAGACTCATTAGTGTGCCAGCATTTAAGCCAGGGAGTGACTGCTGTTCTTTGTTGGTTCGTTATGTATGATTCGTGTTAGTGCCGTCAAGTTACCTGCAAGTTTTCCCTTGTGTTCCTGAGCTTTGAACTACCAAATGTTTCGCTGTGGTGAGTGTCAGAGAGAGAGAGCCTGACCTTGTGCATGGATTGTTTGGTGAGGAGCGAGTGTCTTTTCCCTGGATTTCCCTGGAGCCCTGTACCCCAAATTTTGTACATAGCACTATCTCTGCACCTTTTTATATACACCAGGTAAACTGTGTAAATATATTCCTTGTGAGCTTCCTTAAAAACTTCAAGCTGTAAGCTAATAATAGTTAAATAAGAGCAGATGCATGCTGGTGCAATAAACTATACGTTTTACGTCCAATGGATGCATGATCTGATTAGTCGATTAATTGCAAAAATAATCAGTGACTAATCGACTATCAAAATAATCCTTTGTGGCAGTCCTTCTTACAAACCATACCACTGTGTAAACCTGACATCTGTGGAACAGCTGAGCTGTATGATGTGTACAAGGACGCAAAACATTATTTACCATCAGATCCCGAGCCCTCCATGTGTTAATCAAGAAACTGCTGCTGTGCTACATCCATAAATAATGAATAAATTAGGAGCTAAAGCTAAAAGGACAGTTTATTTGTACCATCTTCATGTGAACACATTCAAGAACATCACAGATAAAAGAAACATTAAAAACTTCCACACTACATGAAGCAAGAAAAATTGTTTTTCTTTCAGGTGGTTTCAGAAAAAACAAAAACACCAAACACCTCCAAGACTCTCTTTGAAAGAACTAAAAACCTTTATTCTCATGGTCCAATCATGAGTGAACTCCCCGATGAAGCCTTGTGTGCTAAAACATGTCAGAGTTTTAAAGGTTCAACATGAGTTTCCAAAACGTTTTGCTGGAGAACAATGAACTATATGACTGAGTTTCAATTATTTACAGACGAGCAAAACCAGGACAGAGAAAAAAGGACAAAACTGACTCAGTAAAACGACAGAAAATAAGATCCCATGTAAATCTGTATTATGTAGAAGTTCAGCCCAGCAACCAGTTCAGTTCAACACAAGTTTAAATGATTCAATCTGAACTCTGTGGAGCCTGATCTCAAGCTTTTTGAGTCTGACACTGAAACCAGAGGATCTTTCTGTGTCTTCAGATTCACTGTGATTCAGTGATGGGAGTGATTACAGTCCTGAGTGATCACGCTGATGTTTGCACAGAGCAGACAATGAAGTGTATGTTTTGGCACATTGGTAACAGTGAAACAGTTTATTAGTAACGTGGGATCGTTTGTGTTCAGAGTATGAACTGAGATTCCTGAAGCTCTTGTCACACTGGTCACAGCTGTAGTTTCCTTTCACGTGTGTACCTTGATGCTTGTTACGATTACCTGAATGTGAGAAGCTTTTGTCACAGTGTCTGCACTTGTATGGTTTCTCTCCTGTGTGGACTCGTTTGTGTGATTTAAGCTTACTTGCAGAGGTGAAGGATGACCCACACTGATCACAGAGGTGCTTTTTAACCCCACTGTGAATCAGTTCATGTCGTTTTAACTCAGTTGATGTGGTGAAGCTTCTCCCACATTCTTTGCAGTATTGCAGTTTGTCTTCAGTGTGTCTACGTTGATGTCTTTTTAGGGTCTTTTGCTGACTGAAAGTTTTTCCACAGAGGTCACAATGAAAGTTTTTTCCACCACCACGGTGATGACAGGGTTGAGAACTGGATCCATCTGTGTCGCTCTGCTTCTAAACAAAGACACAAAGACAGTGTAAGTCAGTCCTTCAACATTTTTATCCTGAACGTCGCCTGAAATAAAGAGCATCTCTGCAGACGTCCAATTACATTTTACTGTTTAACACACTCAGTTTACTGGGCTGCAATAACTACAATACTACCACCATAATACTACAGTAATACTAAAATCATAACTGAAATGAAAATTTGAATAATCACTCAGAGCTGCTTTTCCATGCAGTAGAATTGCTAACATGCTAACACAATTGAATGAGCAGAGTTGTTCCAAACAGTCAGGCTAAAATGACAAAATAACAATATAAATACATACCTCACAGTAACTGCACTTGTAGAGTCTCTTTCTGGTGTGGATCTGTTGGTGTCGTCTCTGGTAATCTGGAACTTTAAAAGACTTCTCACTCAGGTCACATTTATAAGGTCTCTCCTCAGTGTGGGTAAACATGTGTTGTTGTAACTGTGTGTCTGTAGCAAAGTATTTGCCACACTGTTCACAGCTGTACACATTATGTCTGGTGTGAATGCGTAGGTGTTTATTTCTGTGCTCTAGCCGGCTGAAAGCTTTTCCACAAATGTCACAGGTGTATGCCTTAATTCCAGAGTGGGTAACTAGATGATTCTGTAAGCTGCTTCTTTGAGTAAAGGCTCTGCCACACTGATCACAGCTGTACGCTTTAACTCCACTGTGGATGAGTTGGTGTTGTTTTAGGGAACCCTTTGTGGAAAAAGACTTTCCACACAAGTTACAGCTGAACGGTCTCTCTCCAGTGTGGATGACCTGATGATGTTTTAGATTACCCTTCAAAGTAAAATCCTTCCCACACACGTCACAGGTGTATGTTTTCTCTCTCTTTCTTCTGTGAGATTTGTCGGCCTCCTGAGAGCGCTGACTTCTCGCTCTATGTTGGTCCTGCAGTGACAGAGATATAAACGGAGCCAGTGAGTGAAATGCAGTCGTGGAACAAACTGAACCTTCAAACTCCCTCCATTAACACTAGTTTTAAACCTGAAGGTGGAGTGTGGCACCAAACACCTTAAAGGTCTCTTATCACCACCTACTGGGCGATCGTGGCTCAAGAGTTGGGAGTTCGCCTTGTAATCGGAAGGTTGCCGGTTCGAGCCCCGGCTTGGACAGTCTCAGCCGTTGTGTCTTTGGGCAAGACACTTCACCTACCACCTACTGGTGTTGGCCAGAAGGGCCGATGGCGCAATATGGCAGCCTCGCTTCTGTCAGTCTGCCCCAGGGCAGCTGTGGCTACAACTGTAGCCTCCACCAGTGTGTGAATGTGTGTGTGGATGACTGGGTGTGTAAAGCGCTTTGGGGTCCCTAGAGGGACTAGTAAAATCGCTATACAAATACAGGCCATTTACCATTTTTACCATTTACTGGTAGTTCTAACACATTACATCCAACCCAGTGTTTAAAATAATTTTATGACTGTTCAAACACTAAAATCATGCCCATCCCTCCTGATTGTACACAGATATATAAAAATGTATACATATATAATATATAAATATTTACCAGGTCTATACTTTTTTATATTTCCTATTGTTGTTCCCTGATATATATATTTCTATAATTTTCTAATTTATTCAATGATAATAAATCAAAAGTAACAGTTACCAGCCTGGTTCAGTAAAGGAAAATGTCAGAGTCTGATTGTAGCCTCAGGGTTTCTTTTAAACTTTTACTCCCTACACCAGGGGTCAGCAACATTTAACACCCAAAGAGCCACTTGGACCCGGTTTCCACGCAAAAAAAAACAACAACACTGGGAGCCGCAAATACTTTTTGACATCTAAAATGAAGATAGCACTGTGTATGTTGTTGTTTTTTTTACCTTTATGCTTTGTGTGAACAACTAAAGTAAGTAAGTAAAGTTTATATATTAAGCCTTTTTCACAGACAGGCAGTCACAAAATAAATGTAAATAATGTAAATAATATCAAATACGTAGATCAACAAAAGGCTTGTTTGAACAGAAAAGTTTTTAACTGCTTTTTAAAAGAATCCACAGAGCAACTAAAGTGTGTTGCTTATGAAATCCATGAAGTGCTACAGAGAAAATTAAATTGTATTTATGTAATTAACACATTTTGAACTTTTAAAGACATATAACAAAAGGAAAGACACCCAGCTTAAGTAAACCATGTGAGCCATCCATCCATTCGCTTCTTCTTATCCTTTTGTGGGGTCGCAGGGCCAACACACAGGGACAGACAACCATTCGCACTCACATTCCCTCGCATATTCACTATGGGCAATTTGGATTAACCTATCCCCACAAGCTGCATGGGGAAAGCCGGAGTACCTGGAGGAACCCCCCATGGGGAGAACATGCAAATTCCACACAGAAAGACCCCGGCCTGATGGTGGAATTGAACTCAGGACCTTCTTGCAGTGTGGCAACAGTGGTAAATGGTAAATGGACTGTTTTTTATATAGCGCTTTTCTACTCTCCCGGAGTACTCAAAGCACTGTATACAACATGCCTCATTCACCCATTCGCACCCACTCATACAAGCACTTCTAAACACAAGTGCAAACTAAACTACATTCACACCCATTCATACTCCGATGCACGCATCGGAGGGCAACTTGGGGTTAGTGTCTTGCCCAAGGATGTTTGGCATGCAGACTGGAGGAAGCCATGAATCGAACCACCAACCTTCTGATCAGTAGCTGATCTGCTCTCCCACCTGAGCCACAGCCACCCCAACAGTGCTAACCACCGTGCCACTGTGCTGCCAATACGGTTGTGAGCCGCCAACCTTATATCGCCTTTGGGCTTTTGGAGCATTGACCTGACTTTTAAAAAGTAATTGGGAAAAAAAGCACTATGCTGCAAAAAAAAAAAAAAAAAAGAAAAATAGATATTTGCAAAATTCTGTCTAAATATGTATTTTACCTGATTAATGTGTGTGGTGGGGCGTGGTCTGCAGTGACGCTGCATGGGAGCGGCACCTGCAATCACGCCTCGCCGCCTTAACGTCTGTGCTCTCTCTGCTGTTGTGTTGGTGTGTGTCGGGCTGTGAGCTGAACAGGTACAGCCGGCTGTATGTGTACAGCAACCGTGTGTGAAAAGTGGTCAATAAAGAGATGCTGAAGAGCATGTTAATAGAAAGATTGTCGGGTCTGCCGTGGTATGTTTACAATGGGACTTCTGCTCCTGAACCTCTGCGCACAGCACCTGCAAATCGGGGCTGTACGAAGTGACTTTCATCTTTACGCAGGACTGTAACTTGTCATCTGTCAGGCGTGAACGGTGTTTGTTTTTAACATAGTTCACGGTGGAGAATAGCTGCCAACATAATGTGGATCCGAAGATCCATAACTGGCCTACCTGGAGTTGAAAGTCTCGATAGATAAATGCACGGCGTTTCGACGGGTTTACCGGCCTCCTGCGAGGGTGATGCTTATTTTGAGCGATGAAAAATAATAAAATACAATTCTATTTAATATTTCAATATCACAATAATCTTCCAATTTAGAACTACAAGTTTAAAAAAAAAAAAAAGAACTAAACACAAATAAAATATACTTCAGCCAAATACTTCTAATTTATTCTCCCAAACCACCCAGAGCCGCGTTATAAGGACAAAAGAGCCGCATGCGGCTCCGGAGCCACAGGTTGCCGACCCCTGATCTAACCAAACACAACGCTGAAATAGCCAAAAAAGCGCAACACCTTAAGAAGCTGGGAAAAATTCAAAGCACTTGGACGACGAACTGAAAAATATTCATTAAACTAAACGGATCACCAGATGAAGCCAAAGTTCTGACCATTAAAAACATGGCAGATGTCGAAAAATATCAGTGAGCAACACGATCTGGACGACAAACAAGGTAACAGACAACCACACACTCACTTATGACACACACTGGAAGGAAGAACTCAAACATCTGGAAGAAACAGCTGCATCAGTCAGACAGTTGCAGAATATAATCAATTGAAACTGAAAACATTTAACTATATGGATCACAATACACAGGACTTGGAATATAAAATAGATCCAGACAACTTCTTGTCATCTAACAATAACAATGCTGCTACTATACAAATAAAGACTACAATCTGAGGATTAAAACTGAGAATAAATGATCAATTATCCACTTTAACTGTAGAAGTCTCTATGCTAATTTTAATCATATCAAAGAATATCTTAACCAGTTTTCACATCCATTTACTGTCATTGCCTTATCAGAAACTTGGATCAATATGGAAAAGGAACAGACTTTGAACTGGAGGGTTGTGATGTCACATTTATAACTAGGCGAAACAAAGGAGGAGGAGGAGCGGCCTTGTATGTGGACAAATCCTTGAAATTTAATGTGGTGGAAAAGATGACGATGGTGATTGATAATGTACTAGAATGTATTACAGTTGAAGTTTGTAGTCCCATTGTAGACATATCACGGCAGAGCCGACGATGTTTGCATTAGTATGCTCTTCGGCATCTCTTTATTGACCACTTTTCACACACACACAGCCGGCTGTAGCCTTCAAGCTCACAGCCCGACACATACAAACAACAGACTTAAGTCGGCGAGGTGTGATTGTGGATGCCGCTCAGGTGCGTGTGCCTCTCCTGCGGGCCACACCCTGCGACACACATTAACCAGGTAAAATAAATATTATGCAGATATGTTGCAAATATTTATTTTGAATTTTTTAGGAGCATAGTGTTGTTTTCCAATTATTTTCTAAATTCAGGTCAAGGCTCCCCTATACTCCCAAAGGCGATATAAGGATGACAGCTCACAACAGGTTTTGTTTGCTACATGATTAATAAAAGTTTAACTTTTTAATTCATTTAAAAGAGACCTTAAACTGGTTGTCTTTCTTTTTTGTTATTATTTTTTAAGAGTTGAAAATCATAAATAAAATTACATTTTCTCTTTAGCACTTCATGGATTTCATAAGCAACACACTATAGTTGTTTATACAAAGCATAAAGGTTAAAAAAAACAATATACACAGTGTTATCTTCATTTTAGATGTTAAAAAGTATTTACGGCTCCCAGTGTTTTCTTTTCCTTAGAAACTGGGTCCAAATGGCTCTTTGGGTGTTAAAGGTTGTTGACGCTTGTGCTAGATGACAAATCTTCAGTATGTTACGCTTTCCGCCACCCAACACGTCCCTATATTACGAGTTCAGAAAAATTAGGAAACATGAGAACCGTTTGGAATGAATCTACACATGTACGTTTACTGTAATCGTTTTGGAAAACACTATCTAACATGATTAAGGTGGTGCTTGTGTTAGGGATCAGGTTATGGTCAGAGCTGGAATACACAGCTGGAACGTGTATTACTGCCGGCAGCGCCAATCTATTGCTTTCCATCACAACCCGGTGCATATCATAGGAATGCAGAAGGTTAACTTTCGCATGCCTGAGGAACGCCTCGGGATGTGACAAATCGTCAGTATGTTACGCTGTCGAATGAGAACAAGGTCGACACACAGGACAGGAGAGGAAGAGGAGAGGTTAGATTTAAAGGTAAGGACTGCTTAGTGGGATTTGATTAATATACATGTCTGTACATGTGACATTGTGTTTTTTCAGGTTGCAAAACAATCTGAGGCAGATTAACTGTGTTATTTAAAGACTGCATGAAGATCCTCTGCAGGTTAGTGCAGGATAAACAGGTTCGTTTGCTGAACTGTGATGGATTTAAAGTAAAGAACAGTGTGTGACTGGTGCACAGTGACTGTGGTGCTCATGTCACAGTTAGATTACATCAAGTGTAGCAGAGATTCATTTAAACTGAAGCTCATGATGCTGACATTCATTCACTGAGTTCCACCTTCATACCAACGGTATAGTGTCTAATATAAAGACAGTGTACTGTCAGTGTAGAGGATGGAAATCAGCCAGGACAGCTCATGAAACATCTGCTGACATCTGGTTGAATTCAGTTGTGTACATCCACAGAGAGCAGCAGGTCAGCTGATCACAGCCTGTACTTTAAGAAAATCTACTGGAGCTCTCAATAGAAATTATTGTGAGCTGTGATTCTTTTCCCCACGCTGAGCCACTACAGCTGATTTTAGGGTTCCCACCTGCTCAATCCCACTTTAACCTCTTCCCTGCTCATGTTCCTGTTTAGAGGCAAAGTCACCCTCTACAATGTAGCCATTGTATTATTACATTATTAAAACATTACATTACATTAATATAGCACATGGATCAATAAGTTTTGCGTAAAATATATATCAGTACTTCAGCTTTTAATGGAGTATTAGTTATCACTAGTATCTGTCACCTGTGTTGAGCTCATTGTTTCCTCTGTAGTGACTCAGCTGAGTCCAGATGGCTGAAAATGTTCCTCTGCTGCTCCGTCAGACTCTTCTCCTCCTGCTGATCAGCTGGGACACAAAACAGATCTTTGTTAGGCTCCACACTGCACTGAAGAGTCAAAGTCTCTCATATGTTCACCTGACAGCACAATGAACAAATTTTAGCTTCCCCAAGTGGGCAACTTGTTTGAAACAAACAGAAAAGGTTTGAGCACCGATACCAAATTTAGCAGTATGGCACAGCAGTACCAGGTGAGACTGAGGCCTGTTATTAGAATCAGATGCCTAGTGGGCAGACACAACTTTGCGCCAATAAGATAAAGGCAGCTGTGTTTTAATATAAATAAATGTATTTCATTATAGCACTTTTCCGCCAACATACGGTGTTTTCCTCTTTCTGGGGCAAAGTGGGCGATAAACAAATAAATGCTCGGTATGTCCGATGGCCAGTCCAGCTGAATTGTATAATACTGATACTTGAGAGTGCGCGTGTGTGATGCAAGCACGTGTAGAGTGTGTGTTGAGCGCGTGATCAGTAGTGACAAAAACAATTCACAAAACGTGACCATACTATACTCGTTGCTCACTTCCACTTCTAATCTATTGTTTTGCACACTTATACACATACCCGGCTGTTTTGCTACACTCTAGAGAGCCTCGCCTTTAACGGTCTTCTCCCACCCGCTCTCACAGAGAGCAACAGAAAACTTCATTAGACTCAAGATTGACTAAACTCAGATCAAACTTACATTGGCACTTACTTTTAGATGGGAGAGGGAAAAAACTGAGAAACAAACAGCAATGAAACGGGAACTCTGTGGCTTCTTCTTCGTCGTTGTCCCATTCGTCGTCTTCTTCTTCTTCTTTGTATTTAACGGCGGTTGGCAACCAACGTAAAGGAGCATTACCGCCTCCTACTGTTCCGGAGTATGGGTTCTTTTTGGATTTTTGGGCGGTTAACGCTTTAAGGTACATTACCACCACCTGCTGGACTGGATGGCCATACATTGTCCACAGACCCTTGGAAGTTTCTGTTCAGATTAAAAATGGAATTCAAGGATCTCGTGATTTGGGTTTGTGGCTTTCACTGTTTACTCTTTAATTTTCTGCCAAGTGTAGCATACCCCACAGCTCAAATCAATGAAGAATTTAGTATTTTTAAGATGTTCTTTGCAGCATTGCTGCAAACAACATACATAGCTGCAACCAGCAGCTATGTAGGCCTAAAATCTGGTCCAAACATGTGAAACAGGTTTACCACCAGAAGAAACAGACTGTAAATAAAAGACTGCGAAACTGGAAAAAATCTTACTCTGACTTTGGATTGCAACCACATTCTAATTTGTCTCTTTAGTCTTTTATTTATGGCTCCAATTATTTGTAACAATGTAACATGTAACAGTCCTGAACTCTGTAATTAACAAATGTGGCATTTTATCTTGAACGACTAAAATGGCTCCTTCAACTTGTAGCTTGAGATTTTTCACAAGCCTCCTTCTGATCAGAAAGTTTGTGTGGTCAGTTGTTTTTGTGTGTGGATCATACTGTAGGCATTTGTCACTCTTTTGAGACAGATTTCTCTCCACATAAGTTCCCTGAATGCCTCACATACAGCTGCAGGACATTTAGCTAGCATCGGCTTTCAAGATATTCTTTCGTACATTCTTCTGTCGTGTTTCATGTATTTGCTCCAACATTGCTAAAACTCTGTGGCTTGTTGGTCTGGGTAATGATTGGGGTGCAAGCTCCCGGGTTCAGCTCCTGGACAAGCCCATGTGGTGTTATATGAACTCTATAAAGACATTTGGTAGAGATATGATAACAACTTTCCAAAAATTTCAGCCAATTAATTCTCTCTATGAATATAATTAACAAATAAATTCTGCTGATGTGTTAATCCACAGAAGCTGGATAATAAAGTTTACTGTGTGAGCCATCTCACTTCATCTTAATTCCACTTTACAGGAAGCGTCTGCAACTGTTTTTTTAATGCACCTATTTATTTTATTTTATTATGAAAATTAAAACTCATCAGATTAAAAAACCTCAAGCAAAACAATCAATAAAGCTGCATAAACTGGTAACATATACACAAACAAACAAATATATACATTAAGTACATTAAATACAGGCCAAAAAATTAGAAACTAAAATGACCAAAACTTCAGAATCTATTAAGAATGAAAACTTGAACATTATGAAAAGTGATTAAAAGTGTCTAATGACAGAAAAAAAACATAATAAAATTCAGGTCAAACATTTGCAGGCTGAAGTAGCTGCATCCAAGTCAGTCAAGTTGAAAAATCTCCTTAAAATCTATTAAGTGAGATCAGCTCATTCCGTTTTTGTTGATTTCCGCTGATTTCAAGAGGAAGGAGCTGCAAATCTGAACACTCTTTTTTCCCAACATAACTCTTTCGACACTGAGTTGGTAGTGGGGTATGTTCCTACACCTTTCATGACAACTATCCTCAGCCACATATTCCTGGATATATATAATGACACCATCAGCTTCCCATTTCACCATCACTGGCTTCTTTGATGTGACTCAGTGCCTCTGTGTACATGTGAAACTCCATGACATTGGGTAAGAGGGGTTTTTCATGTTATATGTGAGAGAATTTGGAGTACCAGTAGTCGAACATGCCAAATCAATCCACAACATACTGCCATCCCCTGGCTGTAACCTGCATATGCATCACATTAAACCTAAATCCTGTACCATAGCCACATGATGGGCATGAAGATGAGGTTCAAAGGGCTGTGTCATGTTGCCAGATAGCTTCATCGCCACAAACATAAACATTCTTCAAAAAACAAAGGTTGTAAATATTTGCTGTATTTACAAGCATGTGCAAACAAACAAGACAATAATAAAAGAAAAAAATGTCAACATTTTACAAATGATACACTGAATATAAAAACCAAATATGAGCACAACTCCACATGTACAATTGTCACTGCATATAAACAAGACAGATGACATATTAAAAGAAGTAGAAACATATAATATACAATATGATCTGAAGCTGGTATTGGTGTATTTAAATTCCTTTTCTTTAGGCTCACATACACATTACTGCTTACCCTAATCATCTCATACAAGATGCTACTTACTTTACGTGCAGTATTTACCTTAACGTGCATTATGGTATAATAGCCCACTCACTTCTATAGTGGTGGAGATGTAGACAATAATGTCAGTTGATAAGTAAAACTATGAGAAGTAGACCACAAATGAGAGATATTGAGTGCTGGGAACACATTCTGTCAGATATTATTAATCTATCAGATTCTTGAATGTTTTATGTACTTAAGCCACAGTTAGAGAGTGAAAAAGAGACTGACACTGGCTGAAATGTGTAGTAAATATTTTATCTTGAACTTTTATGATGAAATACAAACTGTGAACTTTGAACTCTGGACTGGTTTACTGTGTGTAAAATTGCAAAGCACACTTTGCCTTTGTCAGGAAAACAAAACAACAACAACAACAACAACAATCACACACACACAAACTCACAAACGTATAAAAAAGGACACACAAAGAGGGACACAGAGGAAGGAGACACAAGAGGAACCTAATGGACAAGGACCCAGAAAGGGAAAATCTAACACCATTCGCAAACGTCGGTGTCGATTATTATACAGCAATAAAAAAGTTAATCCAGATACACACTTCAAATGTGAATTTGCGTTTCATCTCGTTTTTCCATTTACAACACTAGTGCTGTAATATCAATTCAAATTAGAATAAAAAATAAATAAAATAAAGAGACGTACGAAACACTGTGAATGTGCTTTAATGTACTAGAAATACTACTCACCATCAGTTACAAATTAAAGAAATGAAGAAAGCTCGTTTTTGTCACGGGCCGGTATTTTGAGTTTTATGCCCGTTTGTATTATGTTCCAGTTTGTATAGTAGAGACTTTAACCTTCAGTTAGTTCTATGGTTGTGTTCTCAGAGGACTAGAGAGGCACGGCTTCACTTGCGACACGTGGAAGGTGTTATGGATTTTCATATCCCGGGGCAGTTTAAGACGGACAGAGACGGGTTAATCACAGAGTCGACTTCGAAGGGACCAATGAAAGTGGGAGACAGTTTCTTGGATTCAGACCTGAGTGGGACAAATCTGGTAGACAGCCAAACCTTTTGTCCAGGTGTGTAGGTGGGAGCAGGAGTCCGGTGGTGATCCGCCACCAGACTCCAGAATTCTGGACCTTGGCCGAAGAAACTGCCAAGGAAGAAAGAAAAAAAAATCTGATTATTTACCATCAGATCCCGAGCCCTCCATGTGTTAATCAACAAACTGCTGCTGTGCTACATCCATAAATAATGAATAAATTAGGAGCTAAAGCTAAAAGGACAGTTTATTTGTACCATCTTCATGTGAACACATTCAAGAACATCACAGATGAAAGAAACATTAAAAACTTCCACACTACATAAAGCAAGAAAAATAGTTGTTCTTTCAGGTGGTTTCAGAGAAAACAGAAACATCAAACAGCTCCAAGACTCTTTGAAAGAACTAAAAACCTTTATTCTCATGGTCCAATCATGAGTGAACTCCCCGATGAAGCCTTGTGTGCTAAAACATGTCAGAGGTTTAAAGGTTAAACATGAGTTTCCAAAACGTTTTGCTGGAGAACAATGAACTATTTGACTGAGTTTCAATTATTTACAGATGAGCAAAACCAGGACAGAGAAAAAAGGACAAAACTGACTCAGTAAAACGACAGAAAATAAGATCCCATGTAAATCTGTATTATGTCGAAGTTCAGCCCAGCAACCAGTTCAGTTCAATACAAGTTTAAATGATTCTATCTGAACTCTGTGGAGCCTGATCTCAAGCTTTTTGAGTTTGACCCTGAAACCAGAGGATCTTTCTGTCTCTTCAGATTCACTGTGATCCAGTGATGGGAGTGATTTCAGCCCTGAGTGATCACGCTTATGTTTGCACTGAGCTGACAATGAGGTGAATGTTTTGGCACATTGGTAACAGTGAAACAGTTTATTAGTAACGTGGGATTGTTTGTGTTTGGAGTATGAACTCAGATTCCTGAAGCTCTTGTCACACTGGTCACAGCTGTAGTTTCCTTCCATGTGTGTACGTTCATGATAAATACGACTACTTGAACATGAGAAGCTTTTGTCACAGTGTCTGCACTTGTAAGGTTTCTCTCCTGTGTGGACTCGTTTGTGTGTTTTAAGCCCCCATGCAGTGGTGAAGGATGACCCACACTGATCACAGAGGTGCTTTTCAACCCCACTGTGAATCAGTTCATGTCGTTTTAAGTTATGTGATGTGGTGAAGCTTCTCCCACATTCTTTGCAGTATTTCAGTCTGTCTGCAGTGTGTCTACTTTGATGTATTTTTAGGGAGGCTTGCCAACTGAAAGTTTTTCCACAGAGGTCACAACGAAAGTCTTTCCCACCACCACAGTGATGACAGGGTGGAGAACTGGATCCATCTGTGTCGCTCTGCTTCTAAACCAAGACACAAAGACAGTGTAAGTCAGTCCTTCAACATTTTTATCCTGAACGTCACCTGAAATAAAGAGCATCTCTGCAGACGTCCAATTACATTTGACTGTTTCAGTTAACACACTCAGTTTACTGGGCTGCAATAACTACAATACTACCACCATAATACTACAGTAATACTAAAATCATAAATGAAATGAAAATCTGAATGATCACTAAGGCTACGTTCACACTGCAGGCGAAAGCGCATCAAATCAATCAATCAAATTTTTGACCCTATGCGACCCATATCCGATCATGGTATGACCGTGTGAACGGCACAAATCCGATATTTTCAAATCCGATCTGGGTCACTTTTATATGTGGTACTGAATCCGATACATATCCGATGTTTTAGAAAGCGACTGCTGTTTGAACGGTTATGCTGCATTAAATCCGTCTTTTACGTCACTGATACATGACAGACGGCAATTATCAGCATCGGAGAAGACATCGCGAACGCTTCCTGGCCATCCAGTGTAGATGTCAGTGAAACTGTTGGGAAGACAACGTTGGAGAAACGTGAACATTTTATTTGTACTGTATAATCTGCACATTCTGACAGAAATCTGCAACTATCCTTTGAAGCACCGCTCCTCTCTAAAACAGCAATAAGGATCATTATTAGGTTATTTACATTATTATGTAAATAACAAAGTAACTTAAAGCAAAAATTGGGAAACGTAAAGTCCAAAGTCTTTATACTAAGGCCATCAGTCAAACAATACTGTTTGGTCTGGGTCTAAACAGAGCGTGTTGTGTGTGACGTCTTCTTTTGCGCATGCGGGCCGCTTTGAGCGTTCACACTAGAGCGCGTTTGCTGTCACATGTTATTTGTAGTGCGAACAAGCAGACAAAAAAAAAAAATCGGATTTGATAAAAAAATCGGAATTGAGCATTAAGACCTGCAGTGTGAACGCAGCCAAAGAGCTGCTTCTCCATGCAGTAGAATTGCTAACATGCTAACACAGTTTAATGAGCAGAGTTATTCCAAACAGTCAGGATAAAATGACAAGATAAAAATATAAATACATACCTCACAGTAACTACACTTGTAGAGTCTCTTTCTGGTGTGGATCTGTTGGTGTTGTCTCAGGTAATGTGGAGATTTAAAAGTCTTCTCACACAGGTCACATTTATAAGGTCTCTCCTCAGTGTGGGTAAACATGTGTTGTTTTAACTGTGCGTCTGTAGGAAAGTATTTGCCACACTGTTCACAGCAGTACACATCATGTCTGGTGTGAATGCGTAGGTGTATATTTCGGTGCCTTCTCCGGCTGAAAGTTTTTCCACAGATGTCACAGCTGTATGCCTTAATTCCAGAGTGGGTAACTAGATGACTCTGTAAGTGGCTACTGCGAGTAAAAGCTCTGCCACACTGATCACAGCTGTACGCTTTAACTCCACTGTGGATGAGTTGGTGTTGTTTTAGGGAGACCTTCCTGGAAAAAGACTTTCCACACAAGTCACAGCTGAACGGTCTCTCTCCAGTGTGGATGACCTGATGAAGTTTTAGTGAAGCCCTCACTGTAAAATCCTTCCCACACTCGTCACAGGTGTATGTTTTCTCTCTCTTTCTTCTGTGAGGTTTGTCGGCCTCCTGAGAGCGCTGACTTCTCGCTCCGTGTTGGTCCTGCAGTGACAGAGATACAAACAGAGGCAGTGAGTGAAATGCAGTCGTGGAACAAACTGAACCTTCAAACTCCCTTCAACAACACTAGTTTTAAACCTGAAGGTGGAGTGTGGCACCAAACACCTCAAACACTAAAATCATGCCCATCCCTCCTGATTGTGTGTGTGTGTGTGTGTGTGTGTGTGTGTACACACACACACACACACACACACACACAATTATTTTATAATTTATATTATAATGTTGTTTCCTATTACATATTTCTATAATTTTTATAGATTTATACATAATTATTCAGTGATATTAAATCCTATGTTTGTTTATTTGTTTATTCAAAAGGAACCCCATTAGCTTCACATAAAATATTATACAATAAAGTGGATGCAAAATATCCACATAATTTGGCTCTTACATCCACAGTGAGGTTTCACAATTCTTAAAATATAAGTAATCAACAATAATAATATAATAATAATAATATCAATAACATTGCGGCATATTACACAAATTTCAAAAACAAACCATCTCTTACAATATTTACAACAACTAAAAGCTCTGTAAATCGGCTTTTAAATGTTAATTGAAGTTTTGAATAGTTGCTAATTCTCTAATTTTATAAGGCAATTTATTCCACTTGAAAGTTGCTCTAAATATAACAGTTTTACAAAAAGTTACTTTTAACTTGAGGATTAACTAAATTGCAGTTTGTTGAAAACTGTGTAATATCATTATGTATTTCATCTGGATACTGCAGCTGAGCAGAAATAAATGTGGTGTGTTTAACAGAATTGCTTTCTTTATAACTACAACTAAGCCATAGAATATTTTAGCCTGTACAGGAAGCCAAGAAAGTTTATTATGCATTTTATCAATATTAGTATAGTATGAACATCTTAACACTAATCTGGACGCCTTATTCTGGACTAACTGAAGTCTGTTAAGATCTGTCTTATTAGCTGCTGACCAAATGATTGAACAATACTCCAGATGAGACATTACTAGTGCATTAATGACATCTTTCATAATTGAAGAAGTGATACACAAAGAGCATTTCATAGCCATAACTATACCTTGTCCCATTTTCCTAATAACAGAGTTAATGTGCTGAGACCATGAAAGGTGGTGATTTATGGTAACTACTTATGAGCACCCGTAATCGTTCTGGTGCTGTGTATTAAACCTCGACAGAACAGAGTAAACGACTCATAGTGTGTTAAAACATTTATATTTCTTTTTATTCTATCATCTTCCGGAAGAGAGAGTCTTCCCAAACGCCAGTTGCAGGATCTCTAACATTTTATATGGTGTCTGTATATGGCGGCCTCATGTCTTATATGGTGTTATTTCTGTACTTTGTACGTCACACAGTTTCAAACATTGCTTATATGGCAAAGTTCCTCTTTTCTGTGTCTTATCCATTAATACATATATTAGTACACTTGCTTTTTACACATATATGTAAGCATTGAGCCAAATTTAGTAATGCCAACATACTGAAAGAACAATATTTGTCTCATATATATAATACATCTATATACACACTGTCAAAGATACTTGAGTGTTTTTGAGTGAAGATTTAAGGTGATAGGAAATATAAATAGCTGCAACTTTTATCTTTTACTGAAGCTCAGTATTTGACACAGAGTTCACTCACATGTGCTGTAATAACTAATAATGATTAATATAATAACTATAATATTGGCCATATTATATTTACATTACCAAAGTGAGATGACTTTAGTCTGATGAACAACATTAGCTAATTGTTATTTACTAACTAATCTTAAATGACTGTTCAGTACAGAAATTAAGCTCAACAATCATGTTTTACAGTCCTGTGGTCTCAGCCTCAGATACTTATTAAATCACACAGAGCTCATGTAGAAACAAATGAACAAAATATGTTCTCCTTCATTTCTGTCAAACAAAGCTGTATGAAACGTTTCCAGCTGTTAGTATCATGGTTGCTAGGCAACCTGGGCAGCGCGATGGAGGCTAGACCTAGTCCTATTTCACAAGCCTACAAGCCTCGCACTTCCGGCCTTAGCGGTCTTTGAGTACGTGGCCCTTGAGGACCGTTGAGGCTGCGTACTTTAAAGCTGCAGAACCTGAATTGGGATACAGCCATGATGATCTCCAGCCTTGTGCTCGTCAACATTCTCACCTGAGTTAAGAAGACGATTACTGAAATAGTCTCAGCAGGTCCTTTGATGACAGCAATGAAGTGCAGTGGTAAGGGTTTTTTGGGATTAAGTTCATTTTCATGGCAAAGAAGGACGATGCAATTCATCTGATCACTCTTCATAACATTCTGGAGTGTATGCAAAATGCTATTATAAAAACTTAAGCAGCAACTTTACCAATATTTATGCAATTCGCAAAACTTTTGGCCACGACTGTATAACCTCTTTTTAAGTTTCTGGATATTATACATGGTTATGCTCAGGATATGTCAGCCAATTTCCACTGGAAATGCCTTTTGGTTAAACTATCAGCAAGGATTTTGCATTTGCACTGTTAACTTTTTATATAACTTTAATGCACATAAAAAATAGCTGCTTGTTTAAGTGAAAATACATTGATGGGTTTTTTAATAAAGTTGCAAGGTTGTAAAGTATTTTGTCTGGTGTCAATTATATCGTCAGCTATATCGTTATCGCAAATTTTCAAATATATATCATGATAAATATTTTTGGTCATATCGCCCTGCTCTGTCTGTCACCTTCTGTGTTGAGCTCATCGTTTTCTCTGTAGTGGCTGAGCTGAGTCCAAGTAGCTGAAAATGTTCCTCTGCTGCTCCGTCAGACTCTTCTCCTCCTGCTGATCAGCTGGGACACAAAACAGATCTTTGTTAGGCTCCACACTGCACTGAAGAGTCAAAGTGTCTCATATGTTCATCTCACAAGTAAAAGAACACATTTTTGTTTCCCGAGGTGGGCAACTTATTGGAAACGAACACAAAAGGTTTGAGCACTGATACCTGGCATTGCTGGCATTGAAAGATGCAATGCCAGCAATGAGGATTGTCAAGACTCAAACCAATCATTAAGCAAAGACAACAGGGATCATTTCTTTCTGTTTATTTAGCATTCACAACATTTGTAGTTGCCTTCTGTACAGGGGAAGTCCACGCACACTGTGTGGTACCGCCATCCGCAGAAGGTGCATTCAATCTTTGTAAGAAAAACTAGATTGTCTGAGACTGAAATGATATTAACAAAAGGAGAGGTGATTTGTAAAACTTCAAGTGTATGATAAGGTGAAAACAAATACACAATTGCATGTCATGTAGCTGAAGGTTTTTTTTCTTCTTTTGGAAGACCAGAAAACACTGAAAGTTACAAATGTATTGTGCTTGAAACAAATTCAAAATAGGTGATAAAGCCAGCTGCACATGTGTGTCACAAGTTAGTGGTGGGCGGATCTATCCAAATATCGATAGTATCGATCCCAAGTCAGCATCGGTATCGGATTCGATACTAGCCTGGTGAGAGCGATTCTTTACTTTGAGTTCTGCTTGTTTGTTATGCTGGTTGTTGCCACAAAAACGAAACAACCAGGTCGCTGGACTCACCGCTCCTGTGTCAGCGGAGAGCACTTTGCTCCCTCTCCCCCACTTTTATGTTTCGGTGTTGCACTGACACGTCACGTGACTTAGACACTTTGGGGGTTGTTAAGTTGTTTACATATTAATTATATTTTTTTTGTTGTTTTTGTTGTTGAGAATTTTAATTGTAACTTTTGTATTATATTTTATCAACAGTATTTGTTTTAATTTGTTTACTGGTTTGCGTGCACTTAAGACTTAAAAAAAAAAAAAAAAAAGATCGCCACCACGGCAGACCAGACGGTATTTTCATGCTTCGCAGCATCATTTGTTCTTACAATAATCACCTCACCCCGCGAGCAGGCGAGGGAATTGGCCCGGACAATTGGCGCCCCATGCCCCAGCCCAGCAACGGGGAAGTGTCCACTCTGGCGGTCGCCCGCGCCTCCAGCGGAAGCCCCGGAGCTGGCGTGATGGCCACCCATATGGCAAACAGCAACAGCGCAGCAGGCGTGGAAGTGAGCTGGGGATCACAGGCAGCTGGGCAGACGGCCGGCATGCAGGAACATGGACAGCATGCCGCCCTCAGACGTGGCAGGACCCCCGCGCACCATGACCTCCATCTCCAGCATGGCAGAATGAATTTACTTGGTATCGGATTGATACCAAAATATGCAGTATCGCACACCACTATCACAAGTAAATCTGGCTGTATAATAAACAGAAACAAGTGACCCCTGCAGTCTTTGCTTAATGATTGGTTTTAGTCTTGACAATCCACATGGCTAGCATTGCATCTTTCAATATGTTTGTGGGTAGATTTGAATGCACCAGTGTAAGTGCAGCCACTCGTGCTGTGTCCCAATTCAGGGTCTGCACGCCTGAAGTACGCATTTCAAGTGCGATTACGTCACCGCCACGCGACGACGGCTGTCTCAATTCGAAGTGTACTTCAAATGCATACTCCAAATGCGCCATCGATTTCCCCAAATATCAAGCGTGGTCCGGTGCACGCTTCGTGGTCCCATATATCCCACAATTCATAGCACGGCGGTGGGTGTGGATAATTTTGCCGCAAAATACGGCAGAAGGGAGCGGTCAAGATTGAACTGTCACAAGTAAGTACTGATTATGTGCGAATGTTTAATAACGAAGAACATTAAAACATTGCTGTTGGCCACATTTTGGCAAAGTTGTGTGACATTAGTGATGTTTGTACTTACAGCGTTAACTTGGTTTTAAAGCACATACATACATACATACATACATACACACACACACACACACACACACACACACACACACACACACACACACACAGAGAGAGAGAGAGAGAGAGCCCTTTTGAACGTTGGCAAGTATGTGTATGTGGTGTTAAATAGGCCTATACTACTGTGCTTTGATGTTGCTCGTAAGGGTGAAATTTATTGTGAAACGTTTGAGAACCACTGCTACAGAACAATGGAGATTTCCCTTATATGGTAACAACCTCAACTCACGTGACGCCCAGAATTGTACAATACTGATGCTTGAGAGCGCGCGTGTGATGCAAGTATGTGTAGAGTGTTGAGCGCGTGATCAGTGGTGAGAAAAACAACTCAAGAAACTTGACCTTTCTATACTCGTGGCTCACTTGCACTTCTAAACTATTCGTTTGCACACTTACACACACCCAGCTGCTGTTTCCTGTTTTGCTGCACTCTGGAGAGCCTCGCCTTTAACGGTCTTCTCTCACAGAGAGCAGCAGAAAACTTCACTCAGAAAACTTCGAAAACTCAAGATTGACTGAACTCAGTTCAAAGTTACCTTGACACTAACATTTAGATGTGAGAGGTAGTGATGGTCCGCTTGAAGCTGACGCTTCGGTGCGTGTGTCAAAAAGATCAACACAGAAGCACTGTGTCGAGGCTTGATTCGTTTGGCCGGAGTCACGTGACTAGTGACGTCTGAAGCTTCATTTGGAACGTACTTTTTTAAAAATTTGAACTTTATTGAAAAACAATGAGTATACAACATACAAACAGATGAAGTTTACTAAAGAACAGAACATGAACATACAGAACCAGGGGTAAAAAAAAATAATAATTATATGAGTACGCGAAAAAATCAACATATAAATATTGTTCTGAGAGCCTTTTGGTTGGTTGAGTCTTAAATTGATTGTGTGTACAATTCCATATCCTTATAAAAAGGCAGAAATATGGTGTTTTATTAATAAACTTACATTTATGGATAAAAATTTAGCTAAAAGTATTAACAAATTTATTATAAAAAAACATTTATCATTCTTCCTGGAGAACTTAAAGAAACAGAATAAAACATTTTCCCATCATTGAGAAAACTCCCTTAAAATATGGACAATAACAAAACTGCTAAATTCCTTCCAGAATCTCTGTGCAGAGGAACAGTACCAAAAAAGATGTGCCACAGTTTCTGGATGATCCCCACAGAAAGTTCAATTAGTATTTATGTGTCTTTTAAATGTTACCATATAGTGACTGGCTGGGTAACATGGTGCTCCCTTTTTATTAACCAGCTGAGCCACCAATAGGATCCCATTTTGGACCCAAGTTTCCAGGAAAAGTGATAATAAAAGAAATAAAATATCTCTTTTTTTTCCAGATGAGGTATTTGTGTAGTGAGAAGTTGTGTTTATACATGAGGGTCCACGCTAAGAGCACTTGCTTATGGAAGGATGAAAGATTTACAGGGAGTTTTCCAACACTATAATTACAATTTAAAATAAAATTAAAGCCACCAAAATGGGAGAAAATATGATATGGTATAAAATTCCAGATAGAGGTAGGGTTTTAAGAAAATGTTTAGCCCAAATAATTTTGAAAGTGTTATTTAAAGTAGAAAAGTCTAAAATGTTAAGCCCACCTGATTCATAGTTATTAATCACAACAGATTTTCTAATATAATGTGTACGGTTTTTCCATATAAAATTAAAGAGCATGCGGTCAATGTCTTTACTAATTTTCTTATCCAGATGTAAGGAGAGAGCAGCATATGCCAGTCGTGATATCCCTTCAGCTTTAGTAATTAACACTCTACCTGTCAGAGATAAATCCCTTTGCAGCCACTGGTTGAACTTTTTTCAGATTTCTTTTGTATAATCGTATTGAAGTTTGACGAGCATCTTGACTTTTGGTCTTTGGATATTAACAGTCCTGGGTATGTGACTTGTTGTTTAACAGAAATGTTACAGATAGCATTTGCAGTGCATCCTTTAATTGCTAGCAATAGCTAGTGTTATTCTCTATACTTTCTATGAAAATCTGCAGCAAGAACGGAGCCAGGAGATTAGAAAATGATTTATAAAACTCTGCAGTTAAACCATCTGTGCCAGGAGATTTGTTGGCCTTAAGTGCAGAAATAGAATTACAAACTTCCTCAAAACAATAGTTTTAGGTTTTGAGGTTGTTACCGTTACTAACAAGAAAATGCGGTGCGGTCACGTTACTATTTTTCAACAAACAGACAGTTGAAGCTGTGTTCAGCTTACCACATCTGATATCAGTTGCACGGAAGCAGCTGTAAGTAATCTGGACGCTACAGCTTTAAGCAGCTGCGCGCTCCCGCGGACGGCAATCACTTTCTGTCTAACAACTTATCAGTTTTTGGCACAACACCTGGAGCTAAGGGGGCAAAACAATCGCATTAGTGCTGCTGTTTGACTGAGGAAGAATAAAGTAGCCATGGTAAGCCAACCACATGACCACTTCAAGATGACGAAGCAACAAGGTGATAGATACCAATTTTTAAATTGTGTTGATAGGCCACCTAAGACCAGAGTCATGATAACCATTATATACGCGGCGTTTTTTCCTCAATAGTTTCGTCACGTTTACTGTGGACAGCGCTAGCAAGCACTCTCTGCTTATGACCAAACAAAAAACAGCCCGTTCATGTTGGTAGAAAAATGCACCACGTCGACCAATCAAAAAAGGATATGGCAACATGACATTTGGTTGTTTAGTAAGAGGGGGAAGTTTTAGGAGTGATGGCGAGAGAGAGAGAAAGCAGAAAAAGAGAGAGAGTGAGTTTTGAGATGTGAGAGATTTGTGATGTTTAACGTGTTTGGAGTGTGTAGTTAGTGTGTTGTCTTGTGTAGTTAGAGTGTAGTGTTGTGGATAGTTTTATGTTGTGTGTCAGAACAATGAGGCGACTGCTGTCTCCAGGTAGAAACAGGAGAAACAGGTAGAAACCTGTAGTGTGCACAGAAATATTTGGAGTGGCACAAATAATTTGTGTAGGATCTTATTGAATGCAGAACACCTGATTGTTCTGTCAATAGTTTGAAATGGTTATTAAAAAAGAGGTAAAAGGTAAATGGCAGCAACTAACATTGTTGTTTGCAAAACTTGTGCATATAATTTTAAAATTGTCAATTTATATTTGCATTTAAAGTTATGAAATATGATTCAGTAAACATGTTTGTGGTTGTTACAGTAAAAAATATAACTTTTTCTACTCGGTAAAATATAGAGGTAAAATCAAAAGTAGTTAAAAATGGCCAATTATCCCCTGGAGCCCAGGGGGTTAAACATTTTTTTTAAAGTAAGGCAATAGTTACTTTTCAAGTTATAATTACTTTTAGAATCTTGTAACTCAGTTACTAAGTCAGTTAAATTAACTTGCCAACACTGTTTATAAGGAAGTGACTTGTTCGTGGGATTTGTGGAGCGTTCTGTTGGTGAGAGATAGCAAACCACAGATTGTTCTATTGAGAGATATGGAGCCAGAGAGGCAGAGGAGAGGTTCTGTCGTGTGGGAGTATTTTCGGTAGATTTTGATCAATTTTGGTTGGGTTTGCCAGCTTTGTGTTCTTGTTGTTTGTTTTTTGCGTGTTTATTTTGTAAAAAACTTAAATTGTCAAAAATCTGCTTTTCATAATATAAATATCATGAAATAACTTTAAAAATACTTCCATTTGACTCTTTACATTTAATGTAATAACAAATATATTTTATTTTTAAAGTAATCTTAAATGTTATTCTACAAATGTGCAGCAATTTAATGTGTTTATTCTTTTTAGCTGATAGTCTGTGGAACCCAGGACGACCAGATACCTGCATCTCTACCAGTTTCTGTGCACTCCAGCCTCTTCTGAGAGGGTTTTTTTTAAGGCAGGAGAAATTACTCCATGAAAACAAGCAGACTCGGCCATCACACAGTGGAACAAATTCTCTTCTTAAATAAAAATGAAAAAGGGTTACCTTAAATGCATCATGTTTTTAATTTGCAAGTTCATAAGCATTTTCCCTTTCCAGTTCACAATCAATTCTGCCCCAGGTCAAAAATATGTATAAGAATATTGGCCTAATATAATATTATTAATAAACATACCAGTTCAGCTGTCCAGTGATTAATTGTATTAGTACATGGAGGCAGAGCCTCACAGCAGAAGCATACTCCATAATGTGTTGTACATTATAATGTGTATATTATATGTATTTTTAAATTATTACTATCTACCAACATCAAGAAGTCGCAAACAAAGAGAGACCACACCGTAAAACCATCGCCCTTTCCTCTCTTCCTCTCATTGCTTTTGCCACCTTTCCTTCATTTTGTGCCGTATTATACTCTTGATCTCTGTCCTACTAACAACAACAACAACAATAAACTTTATATTTATATTTATATATTTATATAGCACATTTAAAAACCAGTGGTATACCAAAGTGCTGAACATGTGAGAGGGTCAGATGTAAGTAAAAGAGAAAGATGAAGGCCATGGCAAAGTACCAAACATGTTAGCAGGTTAATGGCATTAAAAACACAGAAACACATAAAAAAGCATATTAGAACATTGTGTGTAAAATATAAAAGAGTCAAGAAAAATGTAAAATAATTAAAAGAGGTTAAGAATAGAATGAAGGTAGCAACAAGCATTAAACTAAGTAACAAACAAGCATTAACTGGTAGAAAAGGCGAGGTTAAATAAATAGGTTTTTAACCGCGATTTGAAAGATTGAATGGAATCGGACTCAAAGATGGCAATGGGGAGGTTATTCCACAGATCAGGTGCAGCCAAGGCAAACGTGCGGTCACCTCTAGTCTTCAGTCAGGTCTCGGCTGTACCAAAAGTGACTGGGAAGATGATCTTAGTGCTCTAGCAGGGCTGTATAGTCTAGTTTTGCCCTCATAAGAAATGTTCTTAGCCCAAGCCGCTCTCGATATTTTGTCTTTAATGTCATACCTCTGAACATTAACCTGACTTTGCAATCACTGTGTCTTGCGGCTTTGGTCCCAGTGAGCACGCAGTGAGCACGCTGAATCTGCAAATCCTCATTTTCCAGAAGGGCAAGTTCTTTCTTTAAGCTGTACTGAATGCCATCATATAATTCCCCTCAGCACCTTCTTTAATTCCATATATACGGAGATTGTTGTGACGCAATCTTCCTTCCAGGTCCGTGACTTTGGTCTGGAGAGTTTTCTGCTGGTCCTGACAGCAAATTAGCGTATCTCTCAGGTCCACAGTTACTGTCTCAAGTTTGCTCACACTTTGTTCTACTTCAGTTAACCTAGTGCCGTGATTAGGGATATCCACAATGACATCTCTTCAATTCAATTCAATTTTATTTATATAGCGCCAAATCGCAACAGTCGGATTCAGGAGACAGACAGCCTCAGTAGATCCTATAATAATAGATACAGAGAAAAACCCAACAATCATATGACCCCTATGAGCAAGCACTTTGGCGACAGTGGGAAGGAAAAACTCCCTTTTAACAGGAAGAAACATCCGGCAGAACCACAATCAGGGAGGGGAGGGGCCATCTGCTGAGACCGGTTGGGGTGAGAGAAGGAAACCAGGATAAAGACATGCTGTTGAAGAGAGACAGAGATTAATAACAGATATGATTCAATGCAGAGAGGTCTATTAACACAAAGCGAGTGAGAAAGGTGACTGGAAAGGAAAAACTCAATGCATCATGGGAATCCCCCGGCAGCCTACGTCTATTGCAGCATAACTAAGGGAGGATTCAGGGTCACCTGGTCCAGCCCTAACTATATGCTTTACCAAAGAGGAAAGTTTTAAGCCTAATCTTAAAAGTAGAGATAGTGTCTGTCTCCCAAATCCAAACTGGAAGCTGGTTCCACAGAAGAGGGGCCTGAAAACTGAAGGCTCTCCCTCCCATTCTACTTTTAAATACTCTAGGAACAACAAGTAAGCCTGCAGAGCGAGAGCGAAGTACTCTAATAGGGTGATATGGTACTACAAGGTCATTAAGATAAGATGGGGCCTGATCATTTAAGACCTTGTATGTGAGGAGCAGGATTTTGAATTCAATTCTGGATTTAACAGGAAGCCAATGAAGGAAAACCAATACAGGAGAAATATGCTTTCTCTTTCTAGTCCCTGTCAGTACTCTTGCTGCAGCATTTTGGATTAGCTGAAGGCTTTTCAGTGAGTTTTTTGGACATCCTGATAATAATGAATTACAGTAGTCCAGCCTGGAAGTAATAAATCCATGAACTAGTTTTTCAGCATCACTCTGAGACAGGATATTTCTAATTTTAGAGATGTTGTGCAAATGGAAGAAAGCAGTCTTACATATTTGTTTAATATGTGCATTGAAGGACATGTCTTGGTCAAAAATGACTTCAAGGTTGCTCACAATGTTACTGGAGGCCGAGGTAATGCCATCCAGAGTAAGAATCTGGTTAGATACCATATTTCAGGAATCAGAAAATATTTCAAGATTTTCAGGGCCGAGTACAATAACTTCCGTTTTATCTGAATTAAGAAGCAGAAAGTTAGCGGCCATCCAAGTCTTTATGTCTTTAAGACATTCCTGCAGTTGAACTAATTGGTGTCTGTTATCTGGCTTCATGGAGAGATAGAGCTGCGTGTCATCTGCATAGCAGTGAAAATGTATACTATGTCTTCTAATGATGCTGCCTAAGGGAAGCATGTATACTGTAAGCAGAATTGGTCCTAGCACTGAACCCTGTGGAACACCAGGATTGACCTTAGTGTGTGAAGAGGACTCTCCATTTACATGCACAAATTGGAGTCTATTAGATAGATATGATTCAAACCACTGCAGCGCAGCACCTGTATAATTAAATTAATTTGTGGCCACATTCAAAAGGACTTCTCCCTGTGACTTTGTCTTTAATAGCGTTTAATGAGTGGTCTTCACAAAAACTGCTTCTTCACTTAGTAGTTGACAACAGAACTTAATCTAGAGGTTTAAGATTACTATTAAGATTACCATTTCGTAATCTTAAACTAGCCAGCTGCATAAATTTGGGCACCCTAACAGAAAATTTACATCAATATTTAATAGATCCACTTTTTGCAGAAATAACAGCCTCTAATTGCTTCCTATCGCTTCCAATGACAGTCTGGATTCTGGTTGAAGGTATTTTGGACCATCTCCAAAACATCTCCAGTTTAGCCAGTTTTTGTGGTTTTTGAGCATGAGCAGCCCACTTTAAGTCACACCATAGAATTTCAATAATATTCAGGTCTGGGGACTGACATGGCCATACCAGAACATTGTACTTGTTTCCCTGCATGAATGCCTTACTAGATTTTGAGCACTTTTTAGGATTGTTGTCTTGTTGAAATATCAGCCCCGGCACAACTTCAACTTTGTCACTGATTCTTGAACATTGTTCTCAAGAATCTGCTCATACTGACTGGAATCATGTGATGTTTGTGTAATGTATGTATGGTTGGGAGAGTAAGATGGCGCTGGCAAGGCTGGCAGCCTTAACCCGCTCGAGGCAGGCGTTGCCGATTTGCAACAGTTAAAAACTAACAACCTGATTCCGCCACATACATATTTTATGAGTTTTTTTACTCAGAAGTATCACTGCAGGACTTGGTTGTGCATTAGCAACAAAAACTTAATTTAATCCTGAGAGGGTTACCCAATTTCCCTTGGGATGGATAAAGTATTATCAATCAATCAATCAACACCTGGTTACGCCAATCGGAGGTCACTAAAATCAATATTGAATCAGTGTGTAATTTTGCCAAAACAATGTCGGACTTTTAGTTTTCTCTGGTCCCCTCCCCCATCAGACCAGAGCTGTATCCCAATTCAGGGTCTGCAGCCTTAATGGTCCTCAAGGGCCGCATACTCAAAGGTGTTTATTAAAACACCTCGATGAGGTATTTTGGTTTGGTGCAGCCACTCCTTATCAGACCAAAAGTAAAGAGTTTTTCTTCATCTTTTGAGCTACTTTTACAACAGGTTTTCTCATTAACAGAAAATAGAATCCTTAAAAGAAAACGGTCTTATTTTGCACACACCGCGGGTCAAGAAGGCGTCAACAACCGATCGATATTAGTATTTCTTAATGCTTGTAACCTAGCAAAGAATTTCATGCAGGCCTCAACTCCTAGTACGTGTAAAATAACCCTTAGTGGAAAAAAAAGCACCGCGCACATATTCAGAACTCAGAACTAAATTCATAACTAAATAATTTTATTAAAACACCTCAATGAGGTATTTTGGATTTGTGCAGCCACTCAAACCAAAGTAAAGAGTTTTTCTTCATTTTTATAGCTACTTTTACAACGGGTTTTCCCATTGACAGAAAATAGACAGAAACCCTAAAAGAAAATGGCCTTGTTGTACGCACATCAAGAAGGAGTCAGACGACCGTCCCGGTCAATGCTTCCTCCATCGGGTACCATAAAGTTATGAGAAAAAACCCCAGAGAATTTATTATTTTGTAGTGTGTGTGTGTGTGAGAGAGAGAGCGAATTGATCAGACTTTTCTACAAAACGTTATACCACTCTGGATCAAGAGGGGCGATATAGCACGGACTGGTCAGATGACTACGCCGGATGGAAGCATAACCGGACGCGTCCCAGGGACTTTCCCTTTGACATTCATCCTGCTCCATGATCAGCCGTTAAATGTTTCCTCAATGTTGCTGTAATGTAACAACAAAGTTAGTTTTATTTTTAAGATCAGACAAGGGTACAGTCCCAAAACATTCCTTACACGTTCCTGCAGTCACCAAATTAGCATCTGTGAGACAAATAAGCTTCAGGGACTGACTTGTTTTTAGAACCGACCTTTGACACTTGGATGTTGGCTTAATTTTTACCCAAAGAGTATCACGGTTCTGGGTCAGTTTGACACAATATTTTGAGTTTTCATGTCTTGGTTTGATTTTGTATTTTTGGTTATCTTCTTGGTCTAGATTAGGGGTGGACAATCTCAGTCCACGAGGGCCGGTGTCCCTGCAGAAAACCTCGGGACTTGCACCAGAGAAAAAAAAAAAACAGTAATTCTAGGAGGTGTTGGGTTTAGGGAAGTTACGCAAATTTGCGCAGGTTTAGTAAATCTAGTGTTAATCAAGAAACTGCTGCTGTGCTACATCCATAAATACTGAATAAATTAAGAGCTAAAGCTAAAAGGACAGTTTATTTGTACAATCTTCATGTGAACACATTCAAGAACATCACAGATGAAAGAAAAATTAAAAACTTCCACACTACATGAAGCAAGAAAAATAGTTTTTTTTCCCAGGTAGTTTCAGAAAAAACAGAAACATCAAACACCTCCAAGACTCTCTTTGAAAGAACTAAAAACCTTTATTCTCATGGTCCAATCATGAGTGAACTCCCCGATGAAGCCTTGTGTGCTAAAACATGTCAGAGTTTTAAAGGTTTTAAAGTTTCCAAAACGTTTTGCTGGAGAACAATGAAAATGAACTATTTGACTTTCAATTATTTACAGACGAGCAAAACGAGGACAGAGAAAAAAGGACAAAACTGACTCAGTAAAACGACAGAAAATAAGATCCCATGTAAATCTGTATTATGTCGAAGTTCAGCCCAGCAACCAGTTCAGTTCAACACAAGTTTAAATGATTCAATCTGAACTCTGTGGAGCCTGATCTCAAGCTTTTTGAGTCTGACACTGAAACCAGAGGATCTTTCTGTCTCTTCAGATTCACTGTGATCCAGTGATGGGAGTGATTTCAGCCCTGAGTGATCACGCTGATGTTTGCACAGAGCAGACAATGAGGTGAATGTTTGGGCACATTGGTAACAGTGAAACAGTTTATTAGTAACGTGGGATCGTTTGTGTTTGGAGTATGATCTGAGATTCCTGAAGCTCTTGTCACACTGGTCACAGCTGTAGTTTCCTTCCATGTGTGCACGTTCATGAATGTTACAACTACTTGAATGTGAGAAGCTTTTGTCACAGTGTCTGCACTTGTATAGTTTCTCTCTTGTGTGGACTCGTTTGTGTGATTTAAGCTGACTTGCAGTGGTGAAGGATGACCCACACTGATCACAGAGGTGCTGTTTAACCCCACTGTGAATCAGTTCATGTTGTTTTAAGTCACTTGAAGTGGTGAAGCTTCTCCCACATTCTTTGCAGTATTTCAGTTTGTCTCCAGTGTGTCTACGTTGATGTATTTTTAGGGTTTCTTGCCAACTGAAAGTTTTTCCACAGAGGTCACAACGAAAGTCTTTCCCACCACCACAGTGATGACAGAGTTGAGAACTGGATCCATCTGTGTTGCTATGCTTCTAAACAAAGACACAAAGACAGTGTAAGTCAGTCCTTCAACACTTTTATCCTGAACGTCGCCTGAAATAAAGAGCATCTCTGCAGACGTCCAATTACATTTTACTGTTTCAGTTAACACACTCAGTTTACTGGGCTGCAATAACTACAATACTACCACCATAATACTACAGTAATACTAAAATCATAACTGAAATGAAAATCTGAATAATCACTCAGAGCTACGTTCACACTGCAGGCGAAAGCGCATCAAATCCAATTTTTTTTGACCCTATGCGACCCATATCTGATCATTGTATGACAGTGTGAACGAAATACGATATTTTCAAATCCAATCTCGGTCACGTTCGTATGTGGGACAGAATCCGATACATGTCCGATGTTTTAGAAAGCGACTGCTGTTTGAACGGTCATGCTGCATTAAATCCGTCTTTTACGTCACTGATACAAGACAGACGGCAATTATCAGCGCCGGAGAAGCGCCCGAGACGACATTGTGAACGCTTCCTGGCCATCCAGTGTAGATGTCAGTGAAACTGTTGGGAAGACAACGTTGGAGAAACGTGAACATTTTATTTGTACTGTATAATCTGCACATTCTGACAGAAATCTGCAACTATCCTTTGAAGCACCGCTCCTCTAAAAAATAATAAATAAACTAATAACTTAAAGCAAAAATTGGGAAACGTAAAGTCCGAAGTCTTTATATTAAGGGCCATCAGTCAAACAATATTGTTTGGTCTGGGTGTAAACAGAGCGTGTTGTGTGTGACACCTTCTTTTGCGCATGCGGGACGCTTTGAGCGTTCACACTAGAGCGCGTTTGCTGTCACATTTTATTTGTAGTGTGAACAAGCAGAAAAAAAAATCTGATTTGATCAAAAAATCGGAATTGAGCATTAAGACCTGCAGTGTGAACGTAGCCAAAGAGCTGCTTTTCCATGCAGTAGAATTGCTAACATGCTAACACAGTTTAATGAGCAGAGTTGTTCCAAACAGTCAGGCTAAAATGACAAGATAAAAATATAAACACATACCTCACAGTAACTGCACTTGTAGAGTCTCTTTCTGGTGTGGATCTGTTGGTGGTTTCTAAGGTGATATGGAGCTTTAAAAGTCTTCTCACACCGGTCACATTTATAAGGTCTCTCCTCAGTGTGGGTAAACATGTGTAGTTTTAGCCGTTTGTCTGTAGCAAAGTATTTGCCACACTGTTCACAGCAGTACACATCATGTCTGGTGTGAATGCGCAGGTGTGTATTTCGGGTTCCTCTCCAGCTGAAAGTTTTTCCACAGATGTCACAGCTGTATGCCTTAATTCCAGAGTGGGTAACTAGATGCTTCTGTAAGTAGCTACTGCGAGTAAAAGCTCTGCCACACTGATCACAGCTGTACGCTTTAACTCCACTGTGGATGAGTTGGTGTGTTTTTAGGGAGACCTTCAAGGAAAAAGACTTTCCACACAAGTCACAGCTGAACGGTCTCTCTCCAGTGTGGATGACCTGATGAAGTTTTAGTGAATCCTTCCTAGTAAAATCCTTCCCACACTCGTCACAGCTGTATGCCTTAATTCCAGAGTGGGTAACTAGATGACTGTGTAAGTTGCCACTGTGAGTAAAAGCTCTGCCACACTGATAACAGCTGTATGCTTTAACTCCACTGTGGATGAGTTGGTGTGTTTTTAGGTTACCCTTCAAGGAAAAAGACTTTCCACACAAGTCACAGCTGAACGATTTCTCTCCAGTGTGGGTGACCTGATGAAGTTTTAGTGAATTCTTCCTAGTAAAATGCTTCCCACACTCGTCACAGGTGTGTTTTTCCTCTCTCTTTCTTCTGTGAGGTTTGTCGGCCTCCTGAGAGCGCTGACTTCTCGCTCCATGTTGGTCCTGCAGTGACAGAGATACAAACAGAGGCAGTGAGTGCAATGCAGTCGTGGAACAAACTCAACCTTCAAACTCCCGCCATTAACACTAGTTTTAAACCTGAAGGTGGAGTGTGGCACCAAACACCTTAAAGGTCTCTTATCCCCACCTGCTGGTAGTTCTAACACATTACATCCAACCTATAAACAAATAAACAAACATACGATTTCTTATCAGTAAATGATTATATATAAATCTATACAAATTATAGAAATATGTAATAGGAAACAAGAAAATAATATAAATTATAAAATAATATAAGTGTGTGTGTGTGTGTACAATCAGGAGGGATGGGCATGATTTTAGTGTTTAAACAGTCATGAATTATTTTTGTTTATTTCTTTATTCAAAAGGAACCTCAATAGCTTCCACAACCGAGGTTGCTCGTCTTCCGTCAAATACAAATCACATAAAATATTACACAATAAAGTGGATTTAAGATACCCACATAATTTGGCTCTTACATGCACAGTTTCACAATTGTTAAAATATAAGCAATCAATAATAATAATATCAATAACATTGAGGCACATTACACAAATTTCAAAAACAAATCCTCTCTTACAATATTACAACAACTAAAAGCTCTGAAAATCGGCTTTTAAGTGTTCATTGAAGTTTTAAATAGTTTGAATAATTCTCTAATTTTATAAGGCAATTTATTCCACTTAAAAGATGCTCTAAATATAACAGTTTTACAAAAAGTTACTTTTAACTTGAGGATTAACTAAATTGCAGTTTGTTGAAAATTGTGTAATATCATTATGTATTTCATCTGGATACTGCAGCTGAGCAGAAATAAATGTGGTGTGTTTAACAGAATTGCTTTCTTTATAACTACAAGTAAGCCATAGAATATTTTAGCCTGTACAGGAAGCCAAGAAAGTTTATTATGCATTTTATCGATATTAGTATAGTATGAACATCTTAACACTAATCTGGACGCCTTATTCTGGACTAACTGAAGCCTGTTAAGATCTGTCTTATTAGCTGCTGACCAAATGATTGAACAATACTCCAGATGAGACATTACTAGTGCATTAATGACATCTTTCACAATTGAAGAAGTGATACAGAAAGAGCATTTCATAGCCATAGCTATGCCTTGTCCCATTTTCCTAATAACAGAGTCGATGTGCTGAGACCATGAAAGGTGGTGATTTATGGTAACGCCGAGTACTTTAATCTGGGTGACGTGTTCTAACACTGGATATGGAAAAATTCAGTTGTGGGTGGGCTGTTGACTAATCTGCTTCTAATTAACATAGATTTGGATTTAGATACATTTAAAATCATGTTATTTTTACTTATCCAGTCAAACACATTCAGCAAATTTTGTTGTGACACGCTGATCAATTCAGAGTTGTCACGGGCTGAATAAAACATGGTGGAATCATTGGCATACCCAAGATTAACCCAAGATATATTGCTGATCGTTTGTGAAAACTGAATAGAGAAGTGAGGCAGCTGCCTTGGGGTAAACCGCAGTTCATATCGCAGCCCTCGGAGAAATAACCAGTATAATAAACCCTTTGCTATCTTCTGTCCAAATAATTTTTTATCCAGCACAGAGCAGCTGGTGAAAATCAATAACATTTTAGCTTATCAATCAAAAGATCAAAATTTATTGAATCAAATGCAGCACAAAAGACCAAGAATACCACTTTCCCATCATCTAGATGTTTATACCATACCATATATTATCTGTCATATGAATTAGAGCTGAGCTGGTAAAATGACCAGCTTGGTCCAGTGAAAAAAAAAAAAAATGTCTGATTGTAACCTAAGGGTTTTTTTTACATTAAGAAAAAGGCACCAAACATCAAACCAATTTAAGCCTAAACAGTAACACATGAAAGTAGAGCAGGGCGATATAACCAAAAATATTTATCACGATATACATTTGAAAATTTGTGATAACGATATAATTGAGGCGAGACAAAATACTTTACAACTCCACAACTTTATTAGTGCAAAAAACCCATCAATGTATTTTCACTTAAAGAAGCTGTTTTTATGTGCATTAAAGTTATATAAAAGTTTAACAGTGCAAATGCAAATTGCTTGCTGACAGTTTAACCAAAAGGATTTTCCAGAGAAAATTGGCTGACATTTGCACAAAGGCATTTGCATTGTTAAATTTTTATATAACTTTAATACACATAAAAAAAAGCTGCTTGTTTAAGTGAAAATACATTGATGTTGTTTTTTTTTTGCACTAATAAAGTTGTGGAGTTGTAAAGTATTTTGTCTAGTGTCAATTATATCGTCAGTTACATTGTTATCGCAAATTTTCAAATGTATATTGTGATAAATATTTTTGGTCATATCGCCCTGCTCTGTCTGTCACCTTCTGTGTTGAGCTCATTGTTTTCTCTGTAGTGGCTGAGCTGAGTCCAAGTAGCTGAAAATGTTCCTCTGCTGCTCCGTCAGACTCTTCTCCTCCTGCTGATCAGCTGGGACACAAAACAGATCTTTGTTAGGCTCCACGCTGCACTGAAGAGTCAAAGTGTCTCATATGTTCATCTGACAACAAAAAACAACCAATTTTTGCTTCCCGAGGTGGGCAAACAGACACAAAAGGTTTGAGCACAGATACCAAATTTAGCAGTATGGCAGACCAGTAGCAGGAGAGACTGAGGCCTGTTATTAGAATCAAATACCCAGTGGGCCGACACAACGATTTGTACCGATAAGACAAAGACAGCTGTGTTTTATCCTGGAATACTTTTTTTTTTAACATTTCCTTGAAATGTTTTTCATTGTAGAACTTTTACCTCCAACTAGGGGTGCAACAATACACAAAATTCACAGTTCCGTTCGGTTCAATATTTTTTAGATACAAAAAATAAATAAATAAATTTAAAAAAATAAAAATGTTCCTGCCTTTTTAATTTGTCATTTATTAAAAATTATAAATATATATTTTAACTCAAAAGTACAGTTTTTAAATTTAATGTTGATGAAACAACAAAAATAAATAAATAAATCTATCTGATTGAGAAATCACTCATCTTTGGAAAAGAGAGTTTATTACAGAGAAATGGCTCTTTCCAAAATAAAAGCTATACGCTTCTTCTGGGCGATATTCTCAGCAGCATATTGAACATATCAGGTCCCCATAAGGAGAATCATGTGCTAACGGCTGTCTAAATGACTCTGGTTAAGTTTGTGGCATGCGTGCTTGTTGTTTTTGTCCGACATACTGTTTTACTTTTGTCCATGACGCGCTTACCATCAGGGTCATGCTTCACATGAACATCAAGATAGTTTCAAACGCCAGATCTGAATGAAGGTGGGAGAGGTTCAATTTCGGGTAGCGTTGAGGCAGTTGCCATGTTGCAACGAGCTTAGCTTCTGTCTTGCTAGCTTGCGCTGCGCTCAGTGGATTTCCACTCAACAGTGCAGCCTAGGCGGGGTAGTCGAACGCAGATCCACTGAGCGCTCAACACAGACAGCATCGTCGGAAGAAAAGTTAATAAAACAAATAAAAAATTTTGTATTGTTCGATACATATGCCTACCGAACCGAAAGCACTGTATCGAATGGTTCAATATTGATACGAGTATCGTTGCACCCCTACCGCCAACATGCTGTTTGTTTGTTCTTTGTTTTTGTTTTTTTTTAAAAACACACACTCCCTTCACCTCTTCTACATTCCTATGTTTCTCTCAGAGCAGATCTAAGGGGCAGCCCCTCAGTCATACACATATACTTTTAATCTCACCCTTAAGGGGTGGTCCCCAGGAGTTTCACAGCATGGTTTAGAACAGTGGTTCTCAAACTGTGGTACACATACCACTAGTAGTACTTAGTCTCTCTCTGGTGGTACATGGGAAATCTAAAAAAAATTTAAAGACTAAACAATATGTAATTGTGGAGGTATGCAAAGACGACATATATTTAGTCTTTGAATGGCTACAATCCACTTGTGAGGTTAACTCAAACACACTCCGTCGGTCTTGATGCTGTTGAACAACAAAATGTTTAAAAATGTGGCGAGTTTACCTGGTGATATCCTCATGTGCGACGCGATCGCGAAAACAGCAAACAATTAACACCACGCCGATGTTGTTCACAGGACAGCAACAGTAAACGATCGGGAGACTCTTGTCGTCGTTATCGTTCCCCTCGCACGTTTTATTTCTCCGGTTTCAGCGTTTTTGCTTCACAACTAAAGCGAGCAGTTTACTTTGTTTGCACTAACATGGACTCGAGTCAACCAGCGCCACCTCTGGCCAAGTGCCACAACCTACAGCCAGATCAACCTGTGACACACATATTCAGCACGTTTGAATTCGTTTCATGCACAACACATTTGTACCTTTTAATTGTGTCTGTTTGTGCGTCATGCAAATAAACCTTTGACAAGAATGAAATGACACTAATATTTCACTAGTGTTGTAACATCACATGTCGTTAGCGTAGTCTGTCTGTGTCTTTTCTCTGCGAACAAACATTTTAGAGTTGGTGGTTATATACAGTCTGTATAAGTATGGTTAATCTAATAAACATTTGTAAGGAGATGGCAGTAACTGTGAATGTACAGCAGGTGATTAGTAATAAACAGTCAGACAATGACCCTGACAATATCATTCAATCTTGCAGATTGAATGCACCTTCTGTGGGAAGTGGTACCACACAGTGTGTGTGGACTTCCCCTCTGCAGAAGGCGACTACAAATGTTGTGGGTGCTAAATAAACAGAGAAAATTGATCCCTGTGGTCTTTGCTTATTGATTGTTTTTAGTGTTGATAATCCACATTGCTGGCATTCCATCTTTCAACATGTTTGTAGGTAGATTTGGATGTACCAGGGGTAAGTGCAGCCACTCAGCTTTTACTCAATATGATCATAGCAGCAGGTGCAGATGTGTCACAAGTTAATCTAGTAGTAGGCTGTGGTATTTGGCCACAGGTGGCAGCAGTGGACTGACCTCCATTGGAGACTGCTCCAGCTGCTATGTGATAGTGGATCTGCTACAAATTGAAGATCATATGCAAGTGTTGGAAATTAACCCTTGTATTATGTTGAAAAACAAAAAAATGACATTGATTTTGTTGTGGGTCATTTTGACCCGTACTGTGTAAATCCACTCAGAACTGTCAAAAACCTGCACTGAAACAATAGCAACTTTATTTCCCATGAGATAAACATGTAGAACACAGACATACAACAGTTTGACTTTCTATAACTATTGTAGGAACAATTTGGTTTTTCGTTCTTACAAACACATTTCTTTTGAACTTGCCCGACGTTCTCAGTTTTTCAATGTTCAACATTTTCAGTTTTGTCCACATGATGGACAGAATGTAACTATGTGCTTTCTGTAGATGTACTTCTTGCATTTCTCACAAAAAGTGCTTGTTTTAAAACAGGAATCTTCCTAACTAAGATTTAAAACAAAAGATTTCTACGTCTCCTCCAGACTCAAAAACAGATGACAAACCAATCGACACACCTGAGTCACTGACTTTCTTAAATCCACTCACTCTCACTGGCTGTTCATTACTAATCACTGTGTAACTGCTGTGGATTCACAGCCATCTCCTTACAAATCTTCATTAGATTGACCACACTTATACAGACTGTATATAACTACCAACTCTCCAGCCACGTTGATGGATTGCCTATATTGGCTGGAAATATTCATTTCCAGAGAAAAGACACAGACAGACTCTGCTTACAGGATGCGATGTGACAACACTAATGAAATATTGATGTGTCATATTTGTCCAAGGCGTATTTCGTTGTTATGGAAAAAGAGAATATTAAAATCATGATGAACAGGGGTGGTGATTTCTATGACTTTGTGTATATAATTTGGAATTTTGTACAAATGTAGGCCAATAGGAAATATATGATATCATTTCGTTCTTGTCAAAGGTTTATTTGCATGACGCACAAACAGACACAATTGAAAGGTACAAATGTGTTGTGCATGAAACAAATTCAAACGTGGTGCAGATGTGTGCCACAAGTTGATCTGGCTGTAGGCTGTGGCACTTGGCCAGAGGTGGCGCTGGTTGACTCGAGTCCATGTTAG
The DNA here is from genome assembly GCF_963576455.1 of Neolamprologus multifasciatus. Classification (NCBI taxonomy): domain Eukaryota; kingdom Metazoa; phylum Chordata; class Actinopteri; order Cichliformes; family Cichlidae; genus Neolamprologus; species Neolamprologus multifasciatus. The sequence goes on along the minus strand of NC_140447.1, from coordinate 28,834,786 downwards.
TGCACAAAGTAAACTGCTCGCTTTAGTTGTGAAGCAAAAACGCTGAAACCGGAGAAATAAAACGTGCGAGGGGAACGATAACGACGACAAGAGTCTCCCGATCGTTTACTGTTGCTGTCCTGTGAACAACATCGGCGTGGTGTTAATTGTTTGCCGTTTTCGCGATCGCGTCGCGTCGCGCATGAGGATATCACCAGGTAAACTCGCCACATTTTTAAACATTTTGTTGTTCAACAGCATCAAGACTGACGGAGTGTGTTTGAGTTAACCTCACAAGTGTCACAGATGACACATTTGGCGTGTATTTGCTGATTTGTCGGTAGCAGCTCCTGCAAGTCTGCCACACATCTGTTCAACCAACGCCAGTTGATCAGCCCACGTGTATACACACACACACACACACACACACACACACAGAGAGAGAGAGAGAGAGCCCTTTTGAATGTTGGCAAGTATGTGTATGTGGTGTTAAATAGGCCTATACTACTGTGCTTTGATGTTGCTCGTAAGGGTGAAACTCATTGTGAAACGTTTGAGAACCACTGCTACAGAACAATGGAGATTTCCCTTATATGGTAACACCCTCAACTCACGTGACGCCCAGAATTGTACAATACTGATGCTTGAGAGCGCGCGTGTGATGCAAGTATGTGTAGAGTGTTGAGCGCGTGATCAGTGGTGAGAAAAACAACTCATGAAACTTGACCTTTCTATACTCGTGGCTCACTTCCACTTCTAATCTATTCGTTTGCACACTTACACACACCCAGCTGCTGTTTCCTGTTTTGCTGCACTCTGGAGAGCCTCGCCTTTAACGGTCTTATCTCACAGAGAGCAACAGAAAACTTCAGTCAAAAAACTCCGAAAAACCCAAGATTGACTGAACTCAGTTCAAAGTTACCTTGGCACTTCCCTTTAGATGTGAGAGGTAGTGATGGTCCGCTTGAAGCTGACGCTCCGGTGCGTGTGTCAGAAAAATCAACAAGCTGCTTCAGAAGCACCGTGTTGAGGCTTGATTCGTTTGGCCAGAGTCACGTGATTAGTGACGTCTGAAGCTTCATTTAGAGTACTTTTTTTTTTTTTTTACTGAACTTTGTTGAACACACAATAAGTATACAACATACGAACAGTTGAAGTTTACGAAAAAACAGAACATGAACATACAAAACCAGGGGTAAAAAGAAATAATTATATGAGTACGCGAAAAAATCAACATATATATATTGTTCTGAGAGCCTTTTTGTTGGTTGAGTCTGATATTGATGTATGTACAATTCCATATCCTTATAAAAAGGCAAAAATATGGTGTTTTATTAATAAACCTACATTTATAGATAGAACATTTAGCTAAACGTATTAAGAAATGTATAATAAAAAAAAACATTTATCATTCTTCCTGGGGAACTTAAAGAAACAGAATAAAACATTTTCCCATCATTAAGAAAACTCCCTTAAAATATGGACAATAACAAAGCTGCTAAATTCCTTCCAGAATCTCTGTGTAGAGGAACAGTACCAAAAAAGATGTGCCACAGTTTCTGGATGATCCCCACAGAAAGTTCAATTAGTATTTATGTGTCTTTTAAATGGTACCATATAGTGACTGGCTGGGTAACATTTATGAAGAATTTTATATGAGATTTCCTTCACCTTGTTTACAATTAGATATTTATGGGATCATCCAGACTGTCTTCCAGGTGATATCTGGAACATGTCTGTTCCAGTAAGATATTATATATATGGGAGAGACACGATATCTTCTTGGAATAAACTACGTATTCTCTTATTGCTGTTACCAAGTTCCTGTTAAAGCAGATTTTTCCCACTGCTGACTCAGCTGGATCAGGGAGAGTGACTGAGGTAGAAAATGTTAAGCCCACCTGATTCATAGTTATTAATCACAACAGATTTTCTAATATAATGTGTACGGTTTTTCCATATAAAATTAAAGAGCATGCGGTCAATGTCTTTACTAATTTTCTTATCCAGATGTAAGGAGAGAGCAGCATATCCCGGTCGTGATATCCCTTCAGCTTTAGTAATTAACACTCTACCTGTCAGAGATAAATCCCTTTGCAGCCACTGGTTGAACTTTTTTCAGATTTCTTTTGTATAATCGGATTGAAGTTTGACGAGCATCTTGACTTTTGGTCTTTGGATATTAAGAGTCCTGGGTATGTGACTTGTTGTTTAACAGAAATGTTACAGATAGCATTTGCAGTGCATCCTTTAATTGCTAGCAATAGCTAGTGTTATTCTCTATACTTTCTATGAAAACCTGCAGTAAGAACGGAGCCAGGAGATTAGAAAACGATTTATAAAACTCTGCAGTTAAACCATCTGTGCCAGGAGATTTGTTGGCCTTAAGTGCAGAAATAGAATTACAAACTTCCTCCACAGTCAGAGGGCTGTCACAGTGACTTCTATCTTCCACAACAATAGTTTTTAGGTTTTTAATATTATTGAGAAACAGTGTTGAGACATCCTCATTATATTTGTTGTACAGTTTAGTATAGAATTTGCCACATAAATTTGAAATTTCTCTATGATTGTCAGAGACAATGTCGTTAATATTTAGTTGATTTATTTGTTTATTTATTTTGGATCTGTATTTTTCAAGTCTGAAAAAGCAGAATTTTGTTCTCCCTCCTCCAGCTACCTCTTCCTGGATCTTACAAAAGCATCCTCAGCCTTGTGTCGATATAAACCGTCCAATTTATTTTGAAGGTCTAGTAAAATTTATTTATCTTCCTCTGAGATTTCTTCTTGATATTTCTGGTAATAAGAGGCAATTTTCCTTATCACTTCTTCCTCTTCAGTTTTCCTCGATTTAATAATTTGACTCCCATATGTTCTCAAGAATTTGCATGCTTCAAATTTAAAAAGTTCCCAATTGGTACAAAAGGACTTCTCTCTGTTAGCTTTATTCCAATAATGAGCCATTAATTTATTAATCTGCGTGTTAACAATTTTATCTTTTAGTAAGGAGTTATTTAACTTCCAATAAGAGAATTTATAAGGTATATTATCCAGTGTGAGCATTTGGATGTTAATGTAAATTGCTCTATGATCAGTGAGGGGGTGGCAAGTATATTAACAGTAATATTATCTTTATCAATATAGTCAGAAACAAACTGTCTTATTGCTCCAGGTAAAAAGTCTATCATCTGGAAATTTTTCTCTCCAAATATCCATAATATAAAAATTTCCCATGAATAACTGCATTATCTAAAGAGATGTTAAAGTCTCCACTAATTAAGAGGATTGAATTTGGGTATTTGGAGAGACAGAAATTAATTATTTCTTCTAAGGAGTCAAGTAATTTATCATTTTCAGTTTTATCATTGTAACCATATATATTTACTGTAAAGAAAGTACTGTTATTGTATCTAATTATTGAACAAAGGTTCAATAATTAGACTGTATATTAGTTATATACAGTCTGTATAAGTGTGGTTAATCTAATGAAGATTTGTAAGGAGATGGCTGTGAATCCACAGCAGTTACACAGTGATTAGTAATGAACAGCCAGTGAGAGTGAGTGGATTTAAGTTCTAAACTTCCACAGCTATAGGATAAGGGGACCAGGTGCTGCACAATTAAGGTAATAGAACAGTAAAAGCGCTGAATAACTAAGCTTAGAAAAAAGTAGAGTATTTAACTATCTGCTTTGGTTTGAACATTGCTATTTATAGGTAGGCAGGTAGGTAGATAAATACACTCTTCAACAAAAAATAATACTTTAACCTGAAGGTGAATACACACACACACACATATACATATATATATATATATATATATATATATATATATATACATATATATATATATATACATATATATATATATATATATATATATATATATATATATATATATATATATATATATATATATATATATATATATATATACACACAGTGGGGCAAAAAAGTATTTAGTCAGCCACCGATTGTGCAAGTTCCCCCACTTAAAATGATGACAGAGGTCAGTAATTTGCACCAGAGGTACACTTCAACTGTGAGAGACAGAATGTGAAAAAAAAAAAATGCATGAATTCACATGGTAGGATTTGTAAAGAATTTATTCATAAATCAGGGTGGAAAATAAGTATTTGGTCAATAACAAAAATACAACTCAATACTTTGTAACATAACCTTTGTTGGCAATAACAGAGGTCAAACGTTTACTATAGGTCTTTACCAGGTTTGCACACACAGTAGCTGGTATTTTGGCCCATTCCTCCATGCAGATTTTCTCAAGATGTTTTGGGGCTGTCGCCGAGCAACACGGACTTTCAACTCCCGCCACAGATTTTCTATGGGGTTGAGGTCTGGAGACTGGCTAGGCCACTCCAGGACTTTCAAATGCTTCTTACGGAGCCACTCCTTTGTTGCCCGGGCGGTGTGTTTTGGATCATTGTCATGTTGGAAGACCCAGCCTCGTTTCATCTTCAAAGTTCTCACTGATGGAAGGAGGTTTTGGCTCAAAATCTCACGATACTTGGCCCCATTCATTCTGTCCTTAACACGGATCAGTCGTCCTGTCCCCTTGGCAGAAAAACAGCCCCATAGCATGATGTTTCCACCCCCATGCTTCACAGTAGGTATGGTGTTCTTGGGATGCAACTCAGTATTCTTCTTCCTCCAAACACGACGAGTTGAGTTTATACCAATTTGGTTTCATCTGACCACATGACAGTCTCCCAATCCTCTGCTGTATCATCCATGTGCTCTCTGGCAAACTTCAGACGGGCCTGGACATGCACTGGCTTCAGCAGCGGAACACGTCTGGCACTGCGGGATTTGATTCCCTGCCGTTGTAGTGTGTTACTGATGGTGACCTTTGTTACTTTGGTCCCAGCTCTCTGCAGGTCATTCACCAGGTCCCCCCGTGTGGTTCTGGGATCTTTGCTCACCGTTCTCATGATCATTTTGACCCCACGGGATGAGATCTTGCGTGGAGCCCCAGATCGAAGGAGATTATCAGTGGTCTTGTATGTCTTCCATTTTCTGATGATTGCTCCCACAGTTGATTTTTTCACACCAAGTTGCTTGCCTATTGCAGATTCACTCTTCCCAGTCTGGTGCAGGTCTACAATTCTTTTCCTGGTGTCCTTCGAAAGCTCTTTGGTCTTGGCCATGGCGGAGTTTGGAGTCTGACTGGTTGAGGCTGTGGACAGGTGTCTTTTATACAGATGATGAGGTCAAACAGGTGCCATTCATACAGGTAACGAGTGGGGGACAGAAGAGCTTCTTACAGAAGACGTTACAGGTCTGTGAGAGCCAGGGATTTTCCTTGTTTGAGGTGACCAAATACTTATTTTCCACCCTGATTTACGAATAAATTCTTTACAAATCCTACCATGTGAATTCATAGATTTTTTTTTCACATTCTGTCTCTCACAGTTAAAGTGTACCTCTGGTGCAAATTACTGACCTCTGTCATCATTTTAAGTGGGGGAACTTGCACAATCGGTGGCTGACTAAATACTTTTTTGCCCCACTGTATATATATATATATATATATGCCACCGTGGGGGTGGTTAGCACTGTTGCCGCACAGCAAGAAGGTCCTGAGTTCAATTCCAACATCAGGCCGGGGTCTCTCTGTGTGGGGTTTGCATGTTCTCCCCGTGTTTGCGTGGGTTCCCTCCGGGTACTCCGGCTTCCTCCCACCGCCCAAAGACATGCAGCTTGTGGGGATAGGTTAATTGGATAATCCAAATTGCCACTAGGCGTAAATGTGCGAGTGAATGTGAGTGCAAATGGTTGTCTGTCCCTGTGTGTTGGCCCTTTGACAGACTGGCGACCTGTCCAGGGTGTACCCCGCCTCTCGCCCTATGACAGTTGGGATAGGCTCCAGTGCCCCCCGCGACCGTGAAAAGGATAAGCTGAAGCGAACGGATGGATGGATATATCAGATCTTCAGCAAACCTCAAATGATTGTCCTGCAGGTAGGGGGATGTTTTGGCCGCTTTCCATACAGCATCTCTGTAAACCCGGGAGGTCAACTGCACAATGATGCCTCTGGGTCTGGTGCTATTTTGTTGCTTGTCTCCGAGTCGGTGTACGGTGTGGATGGCGTCAGGCAGCCTGTGATTTTGTTCTGCCAGAACAGATCAGCATATCTCTATCACCTTTCCCCTTACGTCTTCTTTCTCAGTCTCCTTGACTCCATGTAGTCTGAGATTCCACCTCCTGGAATATCTTTCCAACTCAGATATTCTCTGAATTGTTAGTGTTAGCAGCATAAATTTGAGGTTTTACCATTGCTCATGAACATTCTGTGCAGAAATCGGTAGAGCACTCCGCCATCTTTTCACGGCCCCCCATTTAGAACATACCTGATTCAGTGGTTTATAAGCAGCTAACGGCATTACATTTCTTCAGTAAAGAGTAATCTAACTAATTACTATTTCTATCGTTACAACGCTGTTACCGTTACTAACAAGAAAATGCGGTGCGGTCACGTTACTATTTTTCAACAAACAGACAGTTGAAGCTGTGTTCAGCTTACCGCATCTGATATCAGTTGCACGGAAGCAGCTGTGAGTAATCTGAACGCTACAGCTTTAAGCAGCTGCGGGCTCCCGCGGGAGCCTGGAGCTAAGGGGGCAAAACAATCGCATTAGTGCTGCTGTTTGACTGAGGAAGAATAAAGTAGCCATGGTAAGCCAACCACATGACCACTTCAAGATGACGAAGCAACAAGGTGATATATACCAATTTTTAAATTGTGTTGATAGGCCACGTAAGACCAGAGTCATGATAAACATTATATACGCAGCGTTTTTTCCTCAATAGTTTCGTCACGTTTACTGTGGACAGCGCTAGCAAGCACTCTCTGCTTATGACCAAACAAAAAACAGCCCGTTCATGTTGGTAGAAAAATGCACCATGCCGACCAATCAAAAAAGGATATGGCAACATGACATTTAGTTGTTTAGGAAGAGGGGGAAGTTTTAGGAGTGATGGCGAGAGAGAGAGAAAGCAGAAAAAGAGAGAGAGTGAGTTTTGAGATGTGAGCGATTTGTGATGTTTAACGTGTTTGGAGTGTGTAGTTAGTGTGCATTTAAAGTTATGAAATATGATTCAGTAAACATGTTTGTGGTTGTTACAGTAAAAAATATAACTTTTTCTACTCGGTAAAATATAGAGGTAAAATCAAAAGTAGTTAAAAATGACCAATTATCCCCTGGAGCCCAGGGGGTTAAACATTTTTTTTAAAGTAAGGCAATAGTTACTTTTCAAGTTATAATTACTTTTAGAATCTTGTAACTCAGTTACTAAGTCAGTTAAATTAACTTGCCAACACTGTTTATAAGGAAGTGAATCATTCGTGGGATTTGTGGAGCGTTCTGTTGGTGAGAGATAGCAAACCACAGATTGTTCTATTGAGAGATATGGAGCCAGAGGCAGAGGAGAGGTTCTGTCGTGTGGGAGTATTTTCGGTAGATTTTGATCAATTTTGGTTGGGTTTGCCAGCTTTGTGTTCTTGTTGTTTGTTTTTTGCATGTTTATTTTGTAAAAAACTTAAATTGTCAAAAATCTGCTTTTCATAATATAAATATCATGAAATAACTTTAAAAATACTTCCATTTGACTCTTTACATTTAATGTAATAAAAAATATATTTTGTTTTTAAAGTAATCTTAAATGTTATTCTACAAATGTGCAGCAATTTAATGTGTTTATTCTTTTTAGCTGATAGTCTGTGGAACCCAGGACGACCAGATACCTGCATCTCTACCAGTTGAATGAATGCCTTACTAGATTTTGAGCACTTTTTAGGATTGTTGTCTTGTTGAAATATCAGCCCCGGCACAACTTCAACTTTGTCACTGATTCTTGAACATTGTTCTCAAGAATCTGCTCATACTGACTGGAATCATGTGATGTTTGTGTAATGTATGTATGGTTGGGAGAGTAAGATGGCGCTGGCAAGGCTGGCAGCCTTAACCCGCTCGAGGCAGGCGTTGCCGATTTGCAACAGTTAAAAACTAACAACCTGATTCCCCCACATACATATTTTATGAGTTGTTGTTTTTTTTTACTCAGAAGTATCACTGCAGGACTTGGTTGTGCATTAGCAACAAAAACTTAATTTGATCCTGAGAGGGTTACCCAATTTCCCTTGGGATGGATAAAGTATTATCAATCAATCAATCAACACCCGGTTACGCCAATCACTAAAATCGAGGTCACTAAAATCAATATTGAATAGGTGTGTAATTTTGCCAAAACAATGTCGGACTCCGTAGTTTTCTCTGGTCCCCTCCCCCATCAGACCAGAGCTGTATCCCAATTCAGGGTCTGCAGCCTTAATGATCCTCAAGGGCCGCGTACTCAAAGACCGCTAAGGCTGGAAGTGCGAGGCTTGTAGGCTTGTGAAATGGGACGTCTAGCCTCCGTTGCGCTGCCCAGGTTGCCTAGCAACCATTATACTAACATCTGGAAACGTTTCATACAGCTTTGTTTGACAGAAATGAAGGAGAACATATTTTGTTCATTTGTTTCTACATGAGCTCTGTGTGATTTAATAAGTATCTGAGGCTGAGACCACAGGACTGTAAAACATGATTGTTGGGCTTCATTTCTGTACTGAACAGTCATTTTAACATTAGCTGGTAAATAACAATTAGCTAATGTTGTTCATGAGACTAAAGTCATCTCACTTTGGTAATGTAAATATAATATGGCCGATATTATAGTTATTATATTAATCATTATTAGTCATTACAGCAGTGAGTTTGAACTCCGTGTCAAATACTGAGCTTCAGTAAAGATTCAAGTTGCAGTTATTTATTTTTCCTATCACCTTAAATCTTTACTTAAAGACAAGTATCTTTGACAGTGTATATATAGATGTATTATATATAAGAGACAAATATTGTTCATTTAATGTGTTGGCATTATTACATTTGGCTCAATGCTTACATATATGTGTAAAAAGCAAATGTACAAGCTGTGATAACTGTGTCTGATAGAATGAAGAGTAGACTGATATATTAAATATTCCTTTATTGGGTGAGAAAATCAGACTATGTCATAACTGCTTTAAGTCATACAGAATAGATATCAGAGCCTTAAACAGGCTGACTTCTGCTAAATGGGTCAAACTGGGCAGAAAGTATACAAACACATAACATCCTTATAGAAAAAAAAAAAAAACATAACCCTACAACATGTGCCATCAATTTGATTGATGGCCCTAGCCTTGACCTTTTGACCTTACCGGAAGTACTCCAGAAGTGTCTAATCGATTCCATATGTGTGACTAATCGCATCCGGTGGGAAAAAAGGAGGGGTGGTTCCTGGGGGGAGGAAAAGTTCAGGGGGGTGACGCAGCAGATTTCTGATTATTTTTCTTTCTTATGTTAATCTTATTACAGCCACAATAAAATAAAAACCTTTAAGATTATCTGACTAGTAACGGATTGCATTTATATTTATAGAGCCAGGTGGCGCTACACCAGCGCTTGTAATGAAAAGAAGGACTTTCTATTGCTTGTAGAGAGCCATTTCTTTTTACAATAGCGGATGTATTTTACTTTCTTATATTAACCTACAGGCCGCCCACTCGTCTCCTCGTATGTGTAAAAAAATATCCCTTAGTGAAAAAAAGCACCGCTCACATATTCCGAACTCTATCCCAAATAATTTATTAAAACACCTCGATGAGGTATTTTGGTTTGGTGCAGCCACTCCTTATCAGACCAAAAGTAAAGAGTTTTTCTTCATCTTTTGAGCTACTTTTACAACAGGTTTTCTCATTAACAGAAAATAGAATCCTTAAAAGAAAACGGTCTTATTTTGCACACACCGCGGGCCAAGAAGGCGTCAACAACCGATCGATATTAGTATTTCTTAATGCTTGTAACCTAGCAAAGAATTTCATGCAGGCCTCAACTCCTAGTACGTGTAAAATAACCCTTAGTGGAAAAAAAAGCACCGCGCACATATTCAGAACTCAGAACTAAATTCATAACTAAATAATTTTATTAAAACACCCCAATGAGGTATTTTGGTTTGGTGCAGCCACTCATACCAAAGTAAAGAGTTTTTCTTCATTTTTATAGCTACTTTTACAACGGGTTTTCCCATTGACAGAAAATAGACAGAAACCCTAAAAGAAAATGGCTTTGTTTTACGCACATCAAGAAGGAGTCAGACGACCGTTGGTTCATCCCGGTCAATGCTTCCTCCGTCGGGTACCATAAACATATAAGAAAAAACCCCAGAGAATTTATTATTTTGTAGTGTGAGAGAGACAGAGCGAGCAAACTGATCAGACTTTTCTACAAAACGTTATACCACTCTGGGTCAAGAGGGGCGATATAGCACGGACCGGTCAGATGACTACGCCGGATGGAAGCATAACCGGAAGCGTCCCAGGGACTTTCCCTTTGACATTCATCCTGCTCCATGATCAGCCGTTAAATGTTTCCTCAATGTTGCTGTAATGTAACAACAAAGTTAGTTTTTTTTTTTAGATCAGACAGGGGTACAGTCCCAAAACATTCCTTACACGTTCCTGCAGTCACCGAATTAGCATCTGTGAGACAAATAAGCTTCAGGGACTGACTTGTTTTTAGAACCGACCTTTGACACTTGGATGTTGGCTTAATTTTTACCCAAAGAGTATCACGGTTCTGGGTCAGTTTGACACAGTATTTTGAGTTTTCATGTCTTGGTTTGATTTTGTATTTTTGGTTATCTTCTTGGTCTAGATTAGGGGTGGGCAATCTCAGTCCACGAGGGCAGGTGTCCCTGCAGAAAACCTCGGGACTTGCACCAGTAAATAAAAAAATAAAAAAAACAGTAATTCTAGGAGGTGTTGGGTTTAGGGAAGTTACGCAAATTTGCGCAGGTTTAGTAAATCTAGTGTTAATCAAGAAACTGCTGCTGTGCTACATCCATAAATACTGAATAAATTAGGAGCTTAAGCTAAAAGGACAGTTTATTTGTACCATCTTCATGTGAACACATTCAAGAACATCACAGATGAAAGAAACATTAAAAACTTCCACACTACATGAAGCAAGAAAAATAGTTTTTCTTTCAGGTGGTTTCAGAAAAAACAGAAACATCAAACAGCTCCAAGACTCTTTGAAAGAACTAAAAACCTTTATTCTCATGGTCCAATCATGAGTGAACTCCCCGATGAAGCCTTGTGTGCTAAAACATGTCAGAGTTTTAAAGGTTCAACATGAGTTTCCAAAACGTTTTGCTGGAGAACAATGAACTATTTGACTGAGTTTCAATTATTTACAGACGAGCAAAACCAGGACAGAGAAAAAAGGACAAAACTGACTCAGTAAAACGACAGAAAATAAGATCCCATGTAAATCTGTATTATGTCGAAGTTCAGCCCAGCAACCAGTTCAGTTCAACACAAGTTTAAATGATTCTATCTGAACTCTGTGGAGCCTGATCTCAAGCTTTTTGAGTCTGACACTGAAACCAGAGGATCTTTCTGTCTCTTCAGATTCACTGTGATCCAGTGATGGGAGTGATTTAAGCCCTGAGTGATCACGCTGATGTTTGCACAGAGCAGACAATGAGGTGAATGTTTGGGCACATTGGTAACAGTGAAACAGTTTGTTAGTAACGTGGGATTGTTTGTGTTTGGAGTATGAACTGAGATTCCTGAAGCTCTTGTCACACTGGTCACAGCTGTAGTTTCCTTCCATGTGTGTACGTTCATGCTTGTTACGATGACTTGAACGTGAGAAGCTTTTGTCACAGTGTCTGCACTTGTATGGTTTCTCTCCTGTGTGGACTCGTTTGTGTGTTTTAAGCTCACCTGCAGTGGTGAAGGATGACCCACACTGATCACAGAGGTGAATCAGTTCATGTTGTTTTAAGTGATGTGATGTGGTGAAGCTTCTCCCACATTCTTTGCAGTTTTTCACTTTGTCTCCAGTGTGTCTACTTTGATGTCTTTTTAGGGCGGCTTTCCAACTGAAGGTTTTTCCACAGAGGTCACAACGAAAGTCTTTCCCACCACCACAGTGATGACAGGGTTGAGAACTGGATCCATCTGTGTCGCTCTGTTTCTAAAAAAGACACAAAGTAAATAAAGAGCATCTCTGCAGACGTCCAATTACATTTTACTGTTTCAGTTAACATACTCAGTTTACTGGGCTGCAATGACTACAATACTACCACCATAATACTACAGTAATACTAAAATCATAACTGACATGAAAATCTGAATAATCACTCAGAGCTACGTTCACACTGCAGGCGAAAGCGCATCAAATCCAATTTTTTTGACCCTATGCGACCCATATCTGATCATGGTATGACCGTGTGAACGAAATCCGATATTTTCAAATCAGATCTGGATCACTTTCGTATGTGGGACAGAATCCGATACATATCCGATGTTTTAGAAAGCGACTGCTGTTTGAATGGTCATGCTGCATTAAATCCGTCTTTTACGTCACTGATACAAGACAGATGGCAATTATCAGCGCCGGAGAAGCGCCCGAGACGACATTGTGAACGCTTCCTGGCCATCCAGTGTAGATGTCAGTGAAACTGTTGGGAAGACAACGTTGGAGAAACGTGAACATTTTATTTGTACTGTATAATCTGCACATTCTGACAGAAATCTGCAACTATCCTTTGAAGCACCGCTCCTCTAAAAAATAATAAATAACCTAATAACTTAAAGCAAAAATTGGGAAATGTAAAGTCCGAAGTCTTTATATTAAGGCCATCAGTCAAACAATATTGTTTGGTCTGGGTCTAAACAGAGCGTGTTGTGTGTGACACCTTCTTTTGCGCATGCGGGACGCTTTGAGCGTTCACACTAGAGCGCGTTTGCTGTCACATTTTATTTGTAGTGTGAACAAGCAGACAAAAAAATCGGATTTGATCAAAAAATCGGAATTGAGCATTAAGACCTGCAGTGTGAACGTAGCCAAAGAGCTGCTTTTCCATGTAGTAGAATTGCTAACATGTTAACACAGTTTAATGAGCAGAGTTGTTTTAAACAGTCAGGCTAAAATGACAAGATAACAATATAAACACATACCTCACAGTAACTGCACTTGTAGAGTCTCTTTCTGGTGTGGATCTGTTGGTGTTTTCTCAGGTGATATGGAGATTTAAAAGTCTTCTCACACAGGTCACATTTATAAGGTCGTGCCTCAGTGTGGGTAAACATGTGTTGTTGTAACTGTTGGTCTGTAGCAAAGTATTTGCCACACTGTTCACAGCAGTACACATCATGTCTGGTGTGAATGCGCAGGTGTGTATTTCGGGTTCCTCTCCGACTGAAAGTTTTTCCACAGATGTCACAGCTGTATGCCTTAATTCCAGAATGGGTAACTAGATGATGCTGTAAGTTGCTACTGTGAGTAAAAGCTCTGCCACACTGATCACAGTTGTACGCTTTAACTCCACTGTGGATGAGTTTGTGTGTTTTTAGGGAGACCTTCCAGGAAAAATCCTTCCCACACTCGTCACAGCTGTATGCCTTAATTCCAGAGTGGGTAACTAGATGACTCTGTAAGTGGCTACTGCGAGTAAAAGCTCTGCCACACTGATCACAGTTGTACGCTTTAACTCCACTGTGGATGAGTTGGTGTGTTCTTAGGTAACCCTTCAAGGAAAAAGACTTTCCACACAAGTCACAGCTGAACGGCCTCTCTCCACTGTGGATGAGTTGGTGTTGTTTTAGTTTAGCCTTCTCAGTAAACTCCTTCCCACACTCATCACAGGTGTATGTTTTCTCTCCCTTTCTTCTGTGAGGTTTGTCGGCCTCCTGAGAGCGCTGACTTCTCGCTCCATGTTGGTCCTGCAGTGACAGAGATACAAACAGAGCCAGTGAGTGCAATGCAGTCGTGGAACAAACTGAACCTTCAAACTCCCTCCATTTTAAACCTGAAGGTGGAGTGTGGCACCAAACACCTTAAAGGTCTCTTATCCCCACCTGCTGGTAGTTCTAACACATTACATCCAACCTATAAACAAATAAACAAACATAGGATTTCTTATCAGTAAATTATTATATATAAATCTATACAAATTATAGAAATATGTAATAGGAAACAAGAAAATAATATAAATTATAAAATAATATAAGTGTGTGTGTGTGTACAATCAGGAGGGATGGGCATGATTTTAGTGTTTAAACAGTCATGAATTATTTTTGTTTATTTCTTTATTCAAAAGGAACCTCAATAGCTTCCACAACCGAGGTTGCTCGTCTTCCGTCAAATACAAATCACATAAAATATTACACAATAAAGTGGATTAAAGATACCCACATAATTTGGCTCTTACATGCACAGTTTCACAATTGTTAAAATATTAGCAATCAATAATAATAATATCAATAACATTGAGGCACATTACACAAATTTCAAGAACAAATCCTCTCTTACAATATTACAACTAAAAGCTCTGTAAATCGGCTTTTAAATGTTCATTGAAGTTTTAAATAGTTTGAACAATTCTCTAATTTTATAAGGCAATTTATTCCACTTAAAAGATGCTCTAAATATAACAGTTTTACAAAAAGTTACTTTTAACTTGAGGATTAACTAAATTGCAGTTTGCTGAAAACTGTGTAATATCATTATGTATTTCATCTGGATACTGCAGCTGAGCAGAAAAACATGTGGTGTGTTTAACAGAATTGCTTTCTTTATAACTACAAGCTATAGAATATTTTAGCCTGTACAGGAAGCCAAGAAAGTTTATTATGCATTTTATCGATATTAGTATAGTATGAACATCTTAACACTAATCTGGACGCCTTATTCTGGACTAACTGAAGTCTGCTAAGATCTGTCTTATTAGCTGCTGACCAAATGATTGAACAATACTCCAGATGAGACATTACTAGTGCATTAATGACATCTTTCATAATTGAAGAAGTGATACAGAAAGAGCATTTCATAGCCATAGCTATGCCTTGTCCCATTTGTCGATGAGTCGATGTGCTGAGACCATGAAAGGTGGTGATTTATGGTAACTACTTATGAGCACCCGTAATCGTAACCCGTAACGCCGAGTACTTTAATCTGGGTGACGTGTTCTAACACTGGATATGGAAAAATTCAGTTGTGGGCTGTTGACTAATCTGCTTCTAATTAACATAGATTTGGATTTAGATACATTTAAAATCATGTTATTTTTACTTATCCAGTCAAACACATTCAGCAAATTTTGTTGTGACACGCTGATCAATTCAGAGTTGTCACGGGCTGAATAAAACATGGTGGAATCATTGGCATACCCAAGATTAACCCAAGATATATTGCTGATCATTTGTGAAAACTGAATAGAGAAGTGAGGCAGCTGCCTTGGGGTAAACCGCAGTTCATATCGCAGCCCTCGGAGAAATAACCAGTATAATAAACCCTTTGCTATCTTCTGTCCAAATAATTTTTTATCCAGCACAGAGCAGCTGGTGAAAATCAATAACATTTTAGCTTATCAATCAAAAGATCAAAATTTATTGAATCAAATGCAGTACAAAAGTCCAAGAATACTACTTTCCCATCATCTAGATGTTTATACCATACCATATATTATCCGTCATATGAATTAGAGCTGAGCTGGTAAAATGACCAGCTTGGTCCAGTGAAGAAAAATGTCTGATTGTAACCTAAGGGTTTTTTTACATTAAGAAAAAGGCACCAAACATCAAACCAATTTAAGCCTAAACAGTAACACATGAAAGTAGAGTAGGGCGATATAAACAAAAATATTTATCACGATATACATTTGAAAATTTGTGATAACGATATAACTGACGATATAATTGAGGCGAGACAAAATAATTTACAACTCCACCACTTTATTAGTGCAAAAAAAAAATAAAAAATCAATGTATTTTCACTTAAAGAAGCAGCTGTTTTTATGTGCATTAAGTTATATAAAAATTTAACAGTGCAAATGCAAATTGCTTGCTGACAGTTTCACCAAAAGGCATTTCCAGTGGAAATTGGCCGACATTTGCTCCGAGGAATTTGCATTTGCACTGTTAATATTTTTATATAACTTATACACATAAAAAAACAGCTGCTTGTTTAAGTGAAAATACATTGTTTTGGGTTTTTTTTGCACTAATAAAGTTGTGGAGTTGTAAAGTATTTTGTCTAGTGTCAATTATATCGTTATCGCAAATTTTCAAATGTATATTGTGATAAATATTTTTGGTCATATCGCCCTGCTCTGTCTGTCACCTTCTGTGTTGAGCTCATTGTTTTCTCTGTAGTGGCTGAGCTGAGTCCAAGTAGCTGAAAATGTTCCTCTGCTGCTCCGTCAGACTCTTCTCCTCCTGCTGATCAGCTGGGACACAAAACAGATCTTTGTTAGGCTCCACACTGCACTGAAGAGTCAAAGTGTCTCATATGTTCATCTGACAACAAAAAACAACAAATTTTTGCTTCCCGAGGTGGGCAAACAGACACAAAAGGTTTGAGCACCGATACCAAATTTAGCAGTATGGCAGACCAGTAGCAGGAGAGACTGAGGCCTGTTATTAGAATCAAATGCCCAGTGGGCCGACACAACGATTTGTACCGATAAGACAACAACAGCTGTGTTTTATCCTGGAATACATTTCTTTTACATTTTCTTGAAATGTTTTTCATTGCAGCACTTTTACCTCCAACTAGGAGTGCAACGATAAACAATATTCACAGTTCAGTTCAGTTCGATACTTTGGTGTCACGGTTCAATATTTTTTTAGAGACAAAAATTTTCATGCCTTTTTAATTTGTCATTTATTAAAATTATAAATATATATTTTAACTCAAAAGTACAGTTTAAATTTAATGTTGCTGAAACAACAAAAAAATAAATAAATCTATCTGATAGAGAAATCACTCATCTTTGGAAAAGAGAGTTTATTACAGAGAAATGGCTCTTTCCAAAATAAAAGCTATACGCTTCTTCTGGGCTATACTCTCAGCAGCATATTAAACATATCAGGTCCCCATAAGGAGAATCATGTGCTAACGGCTGTCTAAATGACTCGGGTAAAGTTTGTGGCATGCGTGCTTGTTGTTTTTGTCTGCTTCCACTTGTCTTTGCGCTAGGATGATGTCGGCGTAAATGTGCAGTCATATTCGTTGTGTTCCCACTAGTGCCGTCAGCGTTAATCTCGTTAAAATGACGTTAATGCCATAACGCCGCAAATCTCCGTTAACGAGTTACCGTGGATCGCCCCGTGCGTGGGGCTGGATGGCATCAACACGTTAACAAGCTAACTGCGCTAACGCACTAGTTCCCACCAATTGAGCATTGCGTGGCACATCCGACATACTGTTTTACTTTTGTCCATGACGCGCTTACCTTCAGGGTCATGCTTCACATGAACATCAAGATAGTTTCAAACGCCAGATCTGAATGAAGGTGGGAGAGGTTCAATTTTGGGTAGCGTTGAGGAAGTTGCCATGTTGCAACGAGCTTAGCTTCTGTCTTGCTAGCTTGCGCTGCGCTCAGTGGATTTGCACTCAACAGTGCAGCCTAGGCGGGGTAGTCAAACGCAGATCCACTGAGCGCTCAACACAGACAGCATCGTCGGAAGAAAAGCTGATAAAACAAATAAAAGATTTTGTCGATACATATGCCTACCGAACCGAAAGCACTGTATCGAACGTATTTGTTTGTTTTGTTTTTTTAAAACACACACTCCCTTCACCTCTTCTACATTCCTATGTTTCTCTCAGAGCAGATCTAAGGGGCAGCCCCTCAGTCATACACATATACTTTTAATCTCACCCTTAAGGGGTGGTCCCAAGGAGTTTCACAGCATGGTTTAGAACAGTGGTTCTCAAACTGTGTTACACATACCACTAGTAGTACTTAGTCTCTCTCTGGTGGTACATGGAAAATCTAAAAAAAATTTAAAGACTAAACAATATGTAATTGTGGAGGTGTGCAAAGACGACATATATTTAGTCTTTGAATGGCTACAATCCAGGCCATCCGTGGCTTTTTGTTACTTTGGAAACATGGCTTGAACAATTTCTCTTCAACGACAACTGATCTCTTTACCCGTCAGCTTCCCATAGCTGTCATGTGATCGGCTATTGCAGTTAATAATACAACAGCTTCTTGCCATTTTTGTTTCTTTTTATCGCTGTGTAACTGATTTCAATCCGGTCGTTAAGTGATGATGTGACGAATCCTACTTCCGGGCCTAAAGTAGTCTGCATTTAACATGGCTTTTGTGTTGTTAACATGTTTAATGTTTTGTATTTTCTTCTATTTAATCTCAAAAAGCTCCTAAAACAGTCAGTGATCACTGTTGACCTCCCTCAGCTTTTATTACCGCTAATCATTTATTGAAGCTCAGTTTTTAAAACCTTGGGATGTAACTACAGCCCAGCCCATGCAGCAGTATATGAATGACTAACCTCGTATATTGTGGAGGGATTATCTCAGTTGTTCTCCTGGCTGAAGTTTGGTCCTTTTACAGCATCCTGCCATGCGATTACATTTGTTCCTGACCACCGAGAACACTCACGTTAACTTTTATCAAGTGGAAAAAAAGTTAGCTTGTTTATATTATGCTAACATAGCTGTATCGCTAGCGGTCACGTAGCACATCATTATATACCAGCTAGCCAAACTTCAGTAACCCTACAAACGTCATTTTAGTTTTCTGTCTTCATTTATGTTGGAAGTGATAACAGAGCTGTACGTTTTAATTTGTTTCCAAAACCCCGCAGTCAGGACATGCTATATTGTATTTAGATACAAGCTAGCGAGCTAACTTCCTGCTAACTTCTAACTCCGTTAAATGTCATAAATTCCGTTTTCATGGATGCCTGGATGTTAAACTCAATTGTTACACCTGGTAGAGCAGAACACTGATCACTTTATTAAAGATGAAAGACTTTAGACAGTTTTTCAACTCTCAGTAATGCCATAGTGATCGTTTGATATATGGACCTGGAGCGGAGTTTAGGCCCACACACGGCTAGTGACGTCAGACTTAACGACCGGTGTTCCAGATCTACTGGCGTTTAGATCAACTGGCGTTGGTCGAACAGATGTGTGGCAGTCTTGCGTTTCAGGAGCTGCTACCGACAAATCAGCAAAAACACGCCAAATGTGTCATCTGTGACACTTGTGAGGTTAACTCAAACACACTCCGTCAGTCTTGATGCTGTTGAACAACAAAATGTTTAAAAATGTGGCGAGTTTACCTGGTGATATCCTCATGCGCCACGCGATCGCGAAAACAGCAAACAATTAACACCACGCCGATGTTGTTCACAGGACAGCAACAGTAAACGATCGGGAGACTCTTGTCGTCGTTATCGTTCCCCTCGCACGTTTTATTTCTCCGGTTTCAGCGTTTTTGCTTCACAACTAAAGCGAGCAGTTTACTTTGTTTGCACTAACATGGACTCGAGTCAACCAGCGCCACCTCTGGCCAAGTGCCACAACCTACAGCCAGATCAACCTGTGACACATCTGCACCACGTTTGAATTCGTTTCATGCACATTTGTACCTTTTAATTGTGTCTGTTTGTGTGTCATGCAAATAAACCTTTGACAAGAATGAAATGACACTAATATTTCACTAGTGTTGTAACATCACATGTCGTTAGCGTAGTCTGTCTGTGTCTTTTCTCTGCGAACAAACATTTTAGAGTTGGTGGTTATATACAGTCTGTATAAGTATGGTTAATCTAATAAACATTTGTAAGGAGATTGCAGTTACTGTGAATGTACAGCAGGTGATTAGTAATAAACAGTCAGACAATGACCCTGACAATATCATTCAATCTTGCAGATTGAATGCACCTTCTGTGGGAAGTGGTACCACACAGTGTGTGTGGACTTCCCCTCTGCAGAAGGCGACTACAAATGTTGTGGGTGCTAAACAAACAGAGAAAATTGATCCCTGTGGTCTTTGCTTATTGATTGTTTTTAGTGTTGATAATCCACATTGCTGGCATTCCATCTTTCAACATGTTTGTGGGTAGATTTGGATGTACCAGGGGTAAGTGCAGCCACTCAGCTTTTACTCAATATGATCATAGCAGCAGGTGCAGATGTGTCACAAGTTAATCTAGTAGTAGGCTGTGGTATTTGGCCACAGGTGGCAGCAGTGGACTGACCTCCATTGGAGACTGCTCCAGCTGCTATGTGATAGTGGATCTGCTACAAATTGAAGATCATATGCAAGTGTTGGAAATTAACCCTTGTATTATGTTGAAAAACAAAAAAATGACATTGATTTTGTTGCGGGTCATTTTGACCCGTACTGTGTAAATCCACTCAGAACTGTCAAAAAACTGCAATAAAACAATAGCAACTTTATTTCCCATGAGATAAACACGTAGAACACAGACATACAACAGTTTGACTTTCTATAACTATTGTAGGAACAATTTGGTTTTTCGTTCTTACAAACACATTTCTTTTGAACTTGCCCGACGTTCTCAGTTTTTCAATGTTCAACATTTTCAGTTTTGTCGACATGATGGACAGAATGTAACTGTGTGCTTTCTGCAGATGTACTTCTTGCATTTCTCACAAAAAGTGCTTGTTTTAAAACAGGAATCTTCCTAACTAAGATTTAAAACAAAAGATTTCTACGTCTCCTCCAGACTCAAAAACAGATGACAAACCAATCGACACACCTGAGTCACTGACTTTCTTAAATCCACTCACTCTCACTGGCTGTTCATTACTAATCACTGTGTAACTGCTGTGGATTCACAGTAACTGCCATCTCCTTACAAATCTTCATTAGATTAACCACACTTATACAGACTGTATATAACTACCAACTCTCCAGCCACGTTGATGGATTGCCTATATTGGCTGGAAATATTCATTTCCAGAGAAAAGACAGACAGACTCTGCTTACAGGATGTGATGTGACAACACTAATGAAATATTGATGTGTCATATTTGTCCAAGGCGTATTTTGTTGTTATGGAAAAAGATAATATTAAAATCATGATGAACAGGGGTGGTGATTTCTATGACTTTGTGTATATAATTTGGAATGTTGTACAAATGTAGGCCAATAGGAAATACATGATATCATTTCATTCTTGTCAAAGGTTTATTTGCATGACGCACAAACAGACACAATTAAAAGGTACAAATGTGTTGTGCATGAAACAAATTCAAACGTGGTGCAGATGTGTGCCACAAGTTGATCTGGCTGTAGGCTGTGGCACTTGGCCAGAGGTGGCGCTGGTTGACTCGAGTCCATGTTAGTGCAAACAAAGTAAACTGCTCGCTTTAGTTGTGAAGCAAAAACGCTGAAACCGGAGAAATAAAACGTGCGAGGGGAACGATAACGACGACAAGAGTCTCCCGATCGTTTACTGTTGCTGTCCTGTGAACAACATCGGCGTGGTGTTAATTGTTTGCTGTTTTCGCGATCGCGTCGCGCATGAGGATATCACCAGGTAAACTCGCCACATTTTTAAACATTTTGTTGTTCAACAGCATCAAGACTGACGGAGTGTGTTTGAGTTAACCTCACAAGTGTCACAGATGACACATTTGGCGTGTTTTTGCTGATTTGTCGGTAGCAGCTCCTGAAATGCAAGACTGCCACACATCTGTTCGTCCAACGCCAGTTGATCAGCCCACGTGTATACACACACACACACACACACACACACACACATACAGAGAGCCCTTTTGAATGTTGGCAAGTATGTGTATGTGGTGTTAAATAGGCCTATACTACTGTGCTTTGATGTTGCTCGTAAGGGTGAAACTCATTGTGAAACATTTGAGAACCACTGCTGCAGAACAATGGAGATTTCCCTTATATGGTAACAACCTCAACTCACGTGACGCCCAGAATTGTACAATACTGATGCTTGAGAGCGCGCGTGTGATGCAAGTATGTGTAGAGTGTTGAGCGCGTGATCAGTGGTGAGAAAAACAAATCACGAAACCTGACCTTTCTATACTCGTGGCTCACTTACACTTCTAATCTATTCGTTTGCACACTTACACACATCCAGCTGCTGTTTCCTGTTTTGCTGCACTCTGGAGAGCCTCGCCTTTAACGGTCTTCTCTCACAGAGAGCAACAGAAAACTTCACTCAAAAAACTTCGAAAAACTCAAGATTGACTGAACTCAGTTCAAAGTTACCTTGGCACTTACCTTTAGATGTGAGAGGTTGTGATGGTCCGCTTGAAGCTGACGCTCCGGTGCGTGTGTCAGAAAAATCAACAAGCTGCTTCAGAAGCACTGTATCGAGGCTTGATTCGTTTGGCCAGAGTCACGTGACTAGTGACGTCTGAAGCTTCATTTAGAGTACTTTTTTTTTACTGAACTTTATTGAACACACAATAAGTATACAACATACAAACAGTTGAAGTTTACGAAAAAACAGAACATGAACATACAAAACCAGGGGTAAAAAGAAATAATTATATGAGTACGCGAAAAAATCAACATATATATTGTTCTGAGAGCCTTTTTGTTGGTTGAGTCTGATATTGATGTATGTACAATTCCATATCCTTATAAAAAGGCAAAAATATCGTGTTTTATTAATAAACTTACATTTATGGATAGAACATTTAGCTAAACGTATTAAGAACTGTATAATAAAAAAAAAAACATTTATCATTCTTCCTGGGGAACTTAAAGAAACAGAATAAAACATTTTCCCATCATTAAGAAAACTCCCTTAAAATATGGACAATAACAAAGCTGCTAAATTCCTTCCAGAATCTCTGTGTAGAGGAACAGTACCAAAAAAGATGTGCCACAGTTTCTGGATGATCCCCACAGAAAGTTCAACTAGTATTTATGCCTCTTTTAAATGTTACCATATAGTGACTGGCTGGGTAACATTTATGAAGAATTTTATATGAGATTTCCTTCACCTTGTTTACAATTAGATATTTATGGGATCATCCAGACTGTCTTCCAGGTGATATCTGGAACATGTCTGTTCCAGTAAGATATTATATATATGGGAGAGACACAATATCTTCTTGGAATAAACTACGTATTCTGTTATTGCTGTTACCAAGTTCCTGTGAAAAGCAGATTTTTCCCACTGCTGACTCAGCTGGATCAGG